>NC_137166.1:30738110-31938110 GCF_951394435.1 Stenella coeruleoalba | reverse complement strand
CCTTCAACTTCTGTAATGATTATAATCTAGCCCATCCACTTCATCACTTTATCACATTCAGCCTTTTCTACTTAAATGCATAGTTGTGTCCCTAAGAAACTGAAATTATGGAAAATACTGTTTAGAAATAGTTGTTTTGATGGGAAATATAGAAATTAGGCGATAGGGAGCTTCAGATTCACAGTAACAAGTCATATTTTCTACACTAATTTTAAGAATAACAGATGCTTGTAGGTAGCTATAAAATGGGAATATCACTGAACAAACCCAGTATTCATTTGTTCTGATCAAGCAAAGGCCTTTGTCTTTTTATGCATATTCTTACCACTTTTTCTCCTTCACTCAGCAAATATTAATTGAGCTCCTACTATGTGCCAGGCACTGATCTGGGTGCAAAGGATACAGCAGTGAACAAAAGACAAGATCCCTGTTTGTACTGTCCTACATTATAGTATGACAAGTAAACAATTTCAAACAGCAGTTAGTACTGTGAGGAAAAATAGGCTGACAGGCTAGAGAATACCTGGGCATGTGAGGGAGGGCACAAACTTGGTGAGCTGATGAAACATACGAAAGGCATCATGCTGAACCACTCCAACAACACTTCATCTGGTCGCAAGTACAACAGTGTTTTGTTTTTAAGTAGAAGTTGCTAGTTCCTAGAATCTGGCTGATTGGCTAACTTCATTTTTAACATTTTAACTGAAATATAACATATCTATAGGAAAGTGCAGAGTCGTCAGTGTGCAGCTCAATGAATTTTCTCCAAGTGAACACATCCATGTGTCCACCCAGATCAAGAAACTGAACATCACTGCCCCCCTCAGAAGTCTCCCTTGTGCCCATTTTCAGTGACTAACCCTCCTCCTTTTATTAGTTTTGCCTGGTTTTTAAAAGTGTATAAATGAAATCATAAAGTATTAACTTGTTTGTCTTTTATTGAGTGTACTACAATTTATTTCTCCATTCTACTGTTAAGTGGGCATTTGATCATTACCAGTTTTTGACTGTTAAAAATACTACTATTATGAACATTCTTGTTCTGGCCACTTCGTGCGTGTATGTATATATTTGCGTTTACTACATAGGGTGTGTATGTGTAGCTTTAGCAGATACTGCCCAAGTAGTTGTACTAACTTATCTTTCCAGACAAGCAGTTTATGAAAGTTCAGTCCTTCCATGTCTTCACCAACTCTTGGGTGTTTTCTATCGTCTGTACTTTAGCCATCCTGGTTAAGACTGAAGTGATATCCACTAGGGTTTCAATTCACATTTTGTTTATGACTAATAACATGTAGCTTTGCGTGTACTTATTGGCCATTTAGATATCTTCCTTTGTGAGAGGCCTAAGTCTTTTGCCCATTTTCTATTGGATTAACCTTTTCCTTCTGTGTGATTTGTAATTTCCTTATACTAGCTGAACATCTATCAGCAGATTTTTTTAACAACTTTATTGGAGTATAATTGCTTTACAGTGTTGTTAGTTTCTGCTGTATAACAAAGTGAATCAGCTATATGCATACATATATCCCCATATCCCCTCCCTCTTGCGTCTCCCTCCCACCCTCCTTATCCCAACCCTCTAGGTGGTCGCAAAGCACCCAGCTGATCTCCCTGTGCCATGCAGCTGCTTCCCACTAGCTATCTATTTTACATTTGGTAGTGCATATATGTCCATGCCACTCTCTCACTTCATCCCAGCTTCCCCTTCCCCCACTCCCTGTCCCCAAGTCCATTCTCTACGTCTGCGTCTTTATTCCTGTCCTGCCCCTAGATTCATCAGAACCATTTTTTATTTTTAGATTCCATATATATGTGTTAGCATACGATATCTGTTTTTCTCTTTCTGACTTACTTCACTCTGTATGACAGTCCCTAGGTCCATCCACCTCACTACAAATAACTCAATTTCGTTTCTTTTTATGGCTGAGTAATATTCCATTGTACATATGTGCCACATCTTCTTTATCCATTCATCTGTCTATGGACACTTAGGTTGCTTCCACGTCCTGGCTATTGTAAATAGTGCTGCAATGAACATTGTGGTACATGACTCTTTTTGAATTATGGTTTTCTCAGGGCATATGCCCAGTAGTGGGATTGCTATCAGCATATTTTTATATCTTAAAAATCAGTTATCTCACTCTGTGGATTTTGTTTGTTTTTCACTTATATATATACATGTATCTATTCTTTTCCAAATTCTTTCTCCATTTAGGTTATTACTGAATGTTGAGCATAGTTTGTGAATTTTTTTCGCTCCTTTAAAGTTTTTTGATCTAAAAAAATTCTTGATTTTATGTAATAAAAAGTATTTTTTTTTCTCTTAGAGTGAATGTTTTATATGCCCTCTGAAGACATCTTTGTCTACCCAAATCTCATGAAGAACTAGAACTATGGTTACATAATGATGGCCGGGAGGAATATGTTTGGTACCCAGGGATCCCCTTGAGTGCTTGTTGGTCTCCCTTTGCCAATGATACCTGTAAATACACAAGTAGAGCATGGTAACTCAGACTGCTCAGGAGCTCAGACTGCTCAGAAGGATCATAAGATCTGTATCACACCACCGGGTAAGTCACTCAGCCCAGCAGAGGTGCTCGCTAAGGGTGAGGAGAGTCTAGAATGGCAGTAGAAGAGGGAAATGGTGAGTATCAATTACAGCTCTGAGACCAGATGCAAGTGGCAGGTGCTGCAGACTCTCCCACTAACCTTCTCCTTTGTAAGTTTCCTTTGGGGAAAGAGACTAGTGGGAATCCTAGGGGAGTTACTTCCAGAAATTATATGAAGAAATGAATCTAAGAGGTACATGGGGTAGACTGTAGTTGATGCTGTCATCTGTCAGGCCCTGCCTCAGGACCGAAGACATCTGATGGTTTTTCTGACCTTACAACATGTATCTACCCAACATTCCTAGTTCTCTGAGCCTTTTATTCCTGTTGTCTGGCATAGCAACTCTTTACTATAGCATTTCTGGCTTCACCAGCTTTTCTGTAGGCTCTTACTATTTCCATGTCACAGGAGCCACTCTAACATTAGTGTGTTTGTGCTATCTGGTAGGGTCCTTGCCAGGATGTTAAACTCTGTATCTTGACGGAGTGTTCCAAAATCAATAAACTGTGTTTTATCAAATCTTATGTTCTCCTCCTCGATCCAGCACCCTCAGAATACAGTCCTAAGCATATTTTCTGGCTCCTGCTGGACATATTGGCTACATCCTGTATCTCCTTTGAAGTCTAACCCCTTTTCTCCCTTACCAGGCCTAGCATAACCCTTCCCAAGCTATCTCGTATTTGACCCTTGTTATTTATGGGCATATTGGCCAGGAGGAAACCGGGACAGATCCTGGAAGAGGGGTTGGCATGTGTCTTACAAGGGAGAAATGTCTGCAACTGTCAAAGAAGGGGGAAGCAGCAATTTATTAATAGAGGTATGCACCATTTCTATAGGTTCAGAAGTTTGGGGAAACTTGAGATTCAAGGTTCTAGTCTGTTTTGATTTTATTCTTTCCTGATCTAGACCCAGGTACAATCGACATGCTGTCTTAGTTTGTTCAGGCTGCTATAACAAAATACCACAGACTGGGCAGCTCATAAACAACAAACATTTATTTCTCACAGTTCTGGAGGCTGGGGAGTCGAAAATAATCATACCAGCAGATTCAGTATCTGGCGGGAAATTGCTTCCTTTTAGAAGGTACTTTCATCCTGTGTCCTCACATAGTAAAAGAGGATAGAAAGCTCTGTGGAGCCTCTTTTATAAGGGCACTAATTATGACAGTTGCACTCTCATGACTTAATCATCTAAAGGCCCACCTCCAAATACTCTCACCTTAAGGGTTAGGTTTCAACATATGAATTTGGGGGTGGGGTGAGAACACATTCAGACCTAGCACATGCCTAGGTTTAGAGCTCTGTTGTTCATGATAAAGTCCTGGGCCTGGTCTTCAGCTTTCTCTGCTTTTAGGCCATGGGAGATGAAGGTCTCTTTACAGGCTACCAAGGAAGCCCTCTAGATTTCCTTCTTACCTTTTAATTGCCAATTTATCACTTTCAGCCTTTTGTTACGTTTTTCCAAGGCATGAGTGAAGCTTAGCAACAGCTATCTAAGTCCACTCTCCTTTTTGTTATGGTTACCACATGTTTCTGAAATGCCTGCTATTGCACCAGTTAGTGAATTCCATTCTGCCAGTGTATTATCCCAGTTTGCCACCAGTAAAAACTCTAATTTAAACTGCATAGCTGCCTCATGCCAAAGGCTGTCTGTGTTCCACTTACCACTAATGATGAGTCTTCATTGCCACTCAGGCAGCAAGTAATCCAGCCTCAAAATCTCATCTTAGCATCTGCTGTCTCCAACCACTACTAGACGTCAGTACCGTCTGTTGCAGGTCTGGTTCCCCAGAAAGCAGAATCTAAGATAGAGACTAGCCTGCAATAGGTTTATTAGGCAGCTTCTGAAATCAACTCTCATGGAAGGAATGTAAATAAAACAGGACTGAGCAGCAGGAGAAGTCAGATTGTGATGCAGTCTCAACAAAGGCCTTGGCCAACTCCATATGGTACTCTGAAGCTAGGATGCTCAAGTTGGGATGAAGGAGCCACGACTTTATATACCCACATACCCCAGTCACTAGATAAAGCTGCCCCAGAGAAGGGGCTGTGACCTTGAGCAAGAGGACTATGTTTACCTGAGGCAACTGAAAAATGCTGGGAGTGCTGCCTGCAAAAAGCCCTCAGTTGTTAGCCTACCTTAAAATGTAATGTAACTTACCATGTGAACAGAAGGAAAGAAAACAAGTTGACATTTTTATTTCTACTACAATCCAAATCCATTTCTTTCTCTTCCCTTATTGCACTGAACCTCTGATGTAGTGATTAATACAGTGATGCTACTAGTCAACATTTTTAAGGGAGAAAACTTTTAACATTTTGCTCTTAAATATATTTAGTGGAGGTGTTTTTATACACACTTTTTATCAGCTATGAATTTCCCTTCTTTTCCTAGTTAAGAATTTTTTCTGGGAAACAGATGTTGAATTTAACCAAATGCATTTTCTGTATCTATTGAGATTATTCTTTTATTCCATTCATATGGCAAATTTTCGTGACTTTAAAATGTTAAACCAAACAGATTCCTTTTTACACATCTGTTGATTTTATTTGCTAGAATTTTGGACATCTATGTTTTCTAGAGATTGGTCTGCAAATTACCTTTACTGTAATGCTCTGACAGATTTTGCTATCAAGGTCATGCTGCCTTCATAAAATGAATCAGAAAGTATTCTCTCTGTTTGCCTAAGACTGGTATTATTCAATTCTTTACTGTTTAGTCCAATTCACTAGTATACCCATCTGAGGCCAGAGTTTCTTTGTGGGAAGGTTTTTCTTGAGAAATTCTTTTCTTTACTAGATAGGACTATTCAGATTTTTGCTTTCTTTTTAAGTCAGTTTTGATAAGTTGTATTTTTATGAATTTAGTCATCTCATCTAAATTTTAAGAGTTTCCACTTAGATTTTCATCCTTTTATAAGCTTCCTTCTACTACTCTCTACTTATTTTTTTCTCATCTTTGCCTTGAACTACTTTTGAATTAGCAACTGCTCTGAGTGGAAAAGTGGCTTAGACTATTAGGCTCACTTCCTTGCCCTCCAGGATCTCGAACTCTCAAATCTTCCTACCTTGGTGTCTCTCTAATGCATTCAAAAAGATATCTTTTTAAACTCTGTTCAATGTTTCTATTTGTTCTTAGCAAGTTGATTGTTCTGCTCACCCATGATAGATGGAAATACTTCCATATTGTTACAATAAATATGACTAGTAAATGTAAATTGTATTCCATAATTAATCTCTCTCATATCCAGATATTGTTAGGAATATTTGTGCCATAGGAAAACACCTGGCATTCTTATATTGCATTCTATTTTTCCTCTACTATGTAACAGTCTTATCAAAGACAAAGACAATGTATCTTTGAATAGAGGAGCAAATTTGGATCCAGGTACTGAAGCTTAATTCACACAATTTGAAAATCACTAAAATTATCATCATTTTAAGCATATTAGAGGTTCTCAATTACTACAGTCTGTTACTATCACTATTATTGTAAGCACAGTAAGATGACCCTCAGCAAAACAATGAAGAAAACTGTCCCAGTAATATAATTGGCTTAGAATGGCTTAACTATTTACAAAATTCAACAAGTTTAGTTTAATGGACAAAGCAATCATGATGTAAAACTAAATGCTTGATTCTTTCTTACCTAAAAAACTTATGATCATCACCACTTAACCAAATCTCCTTAATCAAGAATCAGGAATGATCTAGTTGTAGACCAGACACACACATAAAAACAGTGTGGACACAGTCATAAAACACATGTGCTAAGCAAAGGAAAGCTTACGAGCTAAGGCAAAGAAATGAAAGATTATCTAATAAATTCAAAATTCAACCCAACTGTCCATCTTCTCTGCTTACATATTTTAAAGGATGGTAAATTTCTCATATTCTTCCCGTACGTCTGAATATAAGCCAACCTCATTAGATGGTTTCCTGCCTTTCTGCTTTGTTGCAGGAACCTGCAGTGTCACATAATTTCAAGTAGATAGTATTAGCCAAAACGGTCCATGACATTAAGAAAAAAATGAAGTCAACTGAATTAAACTTTTTAGGAACAACCTTACTTTGAGGAATTAAGATAGATTCTGGCTGCAAGTGAAAATGATAGTGGTAGGAAAACTTCAACTGCTGGTTAGCTTGGTTACACTGCACTCTGAAATGTCTTTGTTAACATGATCTCTCTATTTAGAACTCCATTACCCTGTGTTTAAAACAAAGGCACCCCATTCAAGGCAGGATATAATTGCAGTCTTTCAGCAAAACAGCATTTACCAAAACATGACTTTCAGAATGTGGTACAATTTATCACCCCCATGGTGCATGACACACAATTACATTTGTCACTGATTTAATTGGATATTACATGTCAGTAATGACTCATCAGCTCCAGAAGTTATGAAAGATGAATTTTTTACTACTATACTTCAGAATTTGCTCCAAAAATAAAGCTTAAAAAATTGTTTATTTTCTAGTAAGGGTAGAAGCTACATTTGGGAGAAACATTAATCCCTGTTTTAGAAAAATAACGATGTATTTCATTTATTGACAGCAAGATGATTGCCTACAGTGTTTCTCATTACCTCTAGATCACAAATGAGTAAATCACTGTCAGACAAACCAAGGTTAAAATTGAGTGTGTACATTTTAACAAGGTGCAGCAATAAATAAATAATGTAAACAATGACAACACAAAAACTCCATCACCAAGAAAGGACTGTTAATTCAGGGAATTTTTAGGATTCTGTGATCTGATAAGCTCTGCAACCTAGTCATTGCTGAAATTAAATTAGGTTTCAGAAAATGAATATTTCATTTTTAAGATTCTGTTGCTTGGAGACCTGAGAAGAGAAGGCTAGTTTAGCCTAAGATGGGACAGATGTTATGAGGGCCAGCATTTTCTACTCCTAGAAACTGCTGGAGAATGCCTAGGAAAAATTACATAAGAGAGGCAAAACAATGATGATTGTACAAATGGCTTCATTATAAATGCCACAATAAATGCATATCATTTCTTCCAAGCTAAGAGAGTCTCTCTCCACCCTTCACCCTTATTAATAACACTTAAACTGGGAAAAATATTATTATACCATAGACCCAATCTACCTTTTAACAGACACAATTTTTAAAAGGCAAAACAAATGTAGCCTCAGTGGCAAAACAAAGACGTTTTTCTTAACAAGGAGGCTCAACAAGTAATAGGGATATATAAGCTCATTATCTCCATGTTGGATGAATCCACACTCACCAGGCTACGTTTTCATCAGCCTCATAAACATTGAATACACTTTCCTTTCACCACCATTGAAGCTACAGCAGTTTTAAGTGATCTTCCACTTTTAGGTATGGTACAATGCTAATTGTTTCCCAGAATCTATAGTAACAGAACCTCTTGAGCTTTACCTGGACACATGGCTACCCAGCTAAAGATTGTTTTTCCCCGCCTTCCTGTTAGGTAGGTGTGACAATATGAATATGTTTTGACCAATGAGATGCAGGCAGAAGACACGTATGCAACTTGCCGATGATAATTTTTTGGAAGGAAGCTCTTGGCCTCTATTCCTTCTTTTCCCTTCCTGGGGGCTGGTGTGCAGAGGTAATGATGTGAGCCAGATTAACCAGGGGAGCTGTATTTAGGAGTATGGCAGAGCAGCAAGATAGAAGTAACCTAGACCCCTGGATGATCTCATGGAATGAAGCAGCTTAACCAACCTGTATCACCTGCCCAATTCTGGGCTGTATCATGAGAGAGACATAAGTGTCTGTCTCGTAAGTCTGTATTTGAGGAGCTCTTTTTTTACAACAATGTTGCCTATACCCTAAATCAAAGAGTAGATTTTGGTAGACATGGTCTCAAGAGATAGTTTTTCCTCCTATCATTTGTTCAACTTCATCATCATTCTAACCTACTCTTGATTCTCATCTTCCTCTCTCAGTTCTTAATAGTAGATACAAATCAGGATGAAAGCCTAGCTCCCCAAGACTGTTTGAGCTACCTCCTTCTTTTTGTTGCTGCCAGCCCCTACAGAATCCCCATCCAAAATTCTAACATGTGTTCCAACTGTGAAATACATCTATATATATGACCCTGCCTCCATGACCACAGTGACATCCCAAGAAATAAGCACATGACACAAGCTGGGAGAGTCAGAGTTCTTTCCTGGGATCTTCCTGGAGAATGGGCACTTTCTCTCTTGTGAAACAGAAATTCACTGATTTGTGAGGCCCTTTTGCAATGACAAAGAATAAACAGAGAATGAGGTCAATGTATAGAAAGGAAGAAGACAAACCCTAGTGCTTGTCTCCAGTTATCCCAAGCGAGGAACCTAAACTTCACAGACCACATAAGCCAAAAACAAAACAAACAAAAAAAAAAACCACAAAAGTTATTTTGTCCTAGGCTAGTTTGAATTGGGTTCTTCCATTAGCAAATAAAAGATCCCTGATTAATACTCTCTGCAAATTAACCTCATTATTGCAACACTGACCTTGTATGCTTAAAATGGGCCTTTGGGGTTTTTGTTTTTTCCCTAGAAGCATCAAGAATCAAACTGTAAAACAGTAAGAAAACCTAACACCACACATTATCTGGTTATAGATCCATATCTTATATATAATCAAATTTCTCTCCTCAAATCATGATTGTATTCTTCCAGGTTAAACATGAGTTACTGGAATCCGTAAGTGCTATCCTGATTTTGTGACTCCAAATGGTTAGTTCAAAGCAGCAGCAAGGTCATAAGAGTAAGGAATTTTTCTGTTATAATTTCTACTCAGCAGACAACATGGAGATTAACCACCTGGAAAAAAGAAATAAAAATTACAGTGCCGTACCTAAAGACATGTACACCACCATAAGAATGACTGATTTTTTCTGTACATCTGAATGTTGGAAAATGAAAAGCTTGACAAGAGGGCCATCTTGCAGGCCAGGATTTATTAAAGAAGCATTCTCAGGGTTCTACTGTACATCATTTTAAAGCAAAATGGAAGGGGGGAGAGGTGGCCACTTCTAATTTGGAGTGGGGCACTCTGGGAATCCTGCAGAGATGGGGGGACTGGTGGCGTTAACGGGAAGTGGGTTGTTTCCATATTGCCAATGCTGTGATCTGATCATGTAAGATCAGGAACTCTCTTGGAATAACTTATCAACAGTCATTCTTCCTGACAGATGGAGACTTACTTTTAAGCAAATGAAACTCCTTGCTGAAGAGGGTGCAGGAGCCATTTCTGAGGTGTGCGAGTGCATGGACAATACACTAAATTTAACGAAGAATTTCATGTTCTTTAGCACCAGAACTACTCCCAAGAATCAAAATGGAGAATAATTCCTATGACGAATAGGGGCTGACAAGGGCCACCACATCAAAATTCTCCTCTCTTCAGCTGTCACTCATCACTGATTGACACAGTAGACAGTCCCTGTTGGTAGAGGCTCAAAGATGAACTTATTTTAAATCTAACAGCTAGAAGGAATGTGTTCTAGCGTTTTCTATGGTTGCTGGGCTCATACTAATATTCTGCACCCAGCAAAAACTGAGAAGCTTTAAGGAAGAAAAGTAACAGTAGGTGAGTCACAGTTTTAATTGTTATTATAATTCTTAATTGTATATTATATATATTCTTAATTATGTGCATAATCTTAATTATATGTAAATTCTTCATGTTCACAGCACAACTATTTTCCTTTGCATTATATTCCTGTGAGTGTCTGCCAGTTTACAAGTCTGGGTCAATAAATAAGTTACTTTCTTCTTCAGTCATGTAATAAGTAGTTACTGTGAAAATGAACCTATAGGCCTATTAGATAGGATAGTAAATTGCAAAAAAGTGCCAGACATTCTCTTCCAAGAGGTTAACGGTCTATTTGAAAGGAAGACAGGACTCAAAGAGTAGGATGCAATATAAGAACTTAAACGACAGCAGCCCACTTGAATGTACTTCTATGTAAGTGGAACAGACTGATATTTCTTAAATTTCAGTCATATGTATGCTAATCCAATGTGGTTTTTCTTTTGCCATATTCATGTGCTGTGGAATTATTATTATTTACTCAGTATTTTTATATAAATGAAATCATTTATTTTCTCCTTAATTAACCCCGTAGTCAAAGGAAACGTTAGACCACTACCATAAATGGAAACCTCATTTTCTAAAATTTAGTAAATATAAAAGGGAACACACTAAAAATAAAACCATGTTATAAAATTTCAACTAGATATTCTCGCCTGCTGAAAGCTGAGATCTGCTATGTATCTGTATAATCTCAGATCATTTTTCAGTAGTATGTGCCCTATAATTAGGGATCTACTAGTTAGGAAGTAAATAAAAGCAAAAGGGATTCAAAAGAGGAAGTGATCTGTGGGCCAGGTGATCGTAAGGCTTCATGAAGGATGCAGCATTTGAGTGGAGCTTGAATTGACAGGATTGTCCAACTAGTGGACCCAGGGGCAGAAATGATTTGGGCAATTTCGGAGAAGACTTGAGACATGGGAGTAACATACGTGATGCTGAGTTTGCTTTCTTAATCAGCCATCATATGTGACCTAGGACTTCAATAACAGAAGACAATTAACATTTACTAATCACTTACTATGTACCAAGCACTAAGCTAGGCATTTTTGTATATGTTTCCTCTTTTGATCCTCATAACTTAAGACAACAGCTATTATCCCCATTTTATAGATAAGGAAACCAAGGCACAGAATTAATTCAAGGTCACATAGCTGTGAAAGTAGTGGAACTGGGGATTACAATCCAGGTCCTTCTGTATGCAAAGCACTTGTTTTCTACTTCACACTGTGTTTCCAGTAAAATCATGAAATGAAAGCCATGGGCCACCTTGGAAATTTTTCATTAAAGGACTCTGTAGTGGGAGCTAGGAAGGCAGAGGAGGTGAGGGGAGCTTCTCCTTCACTGAGGCCCTGAGCAACGGAGACTAATAAGCACCCAGGTAGACGTGTGGGTACTCCAGCATTTCCTTCTCTTCCGGAATGTTCTAGTTTGGCCTTCAGTAACAAAAACAAGAGCTTCAACTTAGGCCTCCCAGCTCTGAAACTGGAAAATATCAGCTGTGTGTATCAGCAGCATCAGTGACCAAAAGTTGACCTTGCTGAGTTAATCAGTAGAGAAACTAATCAGTTGGAAAAATGCAAATTTGTTTTCTGCACAGAGTTGGAAACTCATTACACTGAGCCACTCCTTAAATTAAGTTCTAAGTAGTGACCCAAAATCTGGGTCAGATAATGAACAATGTAAGGCTGTAATAAGCAGATTGGAGAGCAGTAGCACTCGGAATCCTATCACTTAAGTATTAATTTCTCCTTAGGCCCCCTAACAGTGTCTACAGAACAGAAACTGGCCAACTCAGTTTGGATTAGATTGTTTTTTTCCTAGATGTCACATATTTATATGGATGAACGTTTCCTTATAAGACAGTTTGGTTCAGAGTTTGAACAGTGCACCTGTTCCTTTACCCCAACTGTCAAACCTTAAGCTACTTTATCTCCCTAAGTAAACAGTGGATTGCTATATGTATTACCGGGGCGATAAGATTCCAGAGGTGAGTATTATCTCATGGGCTAACCTCATCCCTTGCTCCCTGGAACCTCTGGTCACTAAGTCTGAGAAACCACAACTGTGTGTGGTTTAAAACCAATGGCTGTCACTCAGTACCCCAGTGGGACAAATCAATAATGGGGCTTCATTTCCTCCCCGCAAATGATCAAGCAACTCCAAGAAAATTGACACTGTACCTCTGCATTTTTGCTAAATTCCAGTGTGCCTTGGAAAACCTCTGTGACTGACTCCCATGCACATCAACTTGGAAGACACCTGCCAGAAAGAGCCACTAAAGGAGAGGGCACTTTGTTAAGTCTTAATGCCCAATACGTTCAGTAAGAGGTTCTCAAGTTTACCACTTCTGTCTTATGCTTAAATAATCACCAACAGGATGGAATTGTTGAGAATTTAAAAATAAAACACCTTATGATTCAAAGAAAAGATTATTTTGACTAACATCCATTTCTTTATGCACCTACTATGTTCCTGGCATGGAACCAAATCATTTCAAAGGGTGATTGGACATAATACCTCAAAAAGCTTATGATCTAGCATGCAAGGCAGATAAATTTTTACCAAACAGTGAGACGTGCAATTATAGAAGTACCTACAAGGTGCAAGAGTAGTGTAATTTTTTTTCTTTCTCCCTCAAAAATCTTAACGTTAACAATAATTTAGGCAAGACTCTTTAACCTGGAAAAAAGATGATGAGTAGGCTGTGGATATTAATTGCTGTCTTCAGACAGCTGAAGAGCTGCCACAGAGGAAGGAGAAGAGTATTTCTCTGAGTTGCTCAGGAAAGCATATCTGGTTAAATATTTATGAGTTACATTTTAATTTGACATCAGAAAGGACTTTCTCCTAAGTAGGGTGTTCCCATAAGAGGTTAGCTCCATTGAGAATCACTGAGCTACCCTACTTCTACGCTATGACTGGCCAGTCATACAGCCTTTCTCCTTACTGGGCACATTTCCTTGTCTTTGCCATCAGCTCACTTCTTATTTGCCAGCATCCTTTATCTTTATGCCCTATGAAGAGGCAGGCCCACTAAGCCATGTAATACCTCAGGACCCCACCGCACCCCAGCCTAGCTAATTGGTCCTGAATGAGACACATAACCTGAGGCCAGGCTTTCATTGGCTGCCTAGCAACCAGTTGTACTTTTCTTCCTGAGAACTGAATTAAGAGTCGCAGAGATGGTGGCTGTTAAGTCCTGAATGGGTCCAGTTTGTAGACGTGACTTGTGGCACTGTGGGCTGTGTGCACATAGATACAGACAGCTCACAGAGAAGCTACCAAGAAGAGAGATATGTCATACCATGTGGCCACTCAGGGAAAGAGGCAGAACCAAGCAGCTCCTGAAACTGAGGGCAGGCTTTGGTTTGTACTCGCTTCTAATTTCTGGTTCCTATGAGCCTGGCTGTGACCCTGAGTTTCCCTGTCAAATAAGCCACATTTCCTTGAACTAGCATCAGTATCTTTCTGTTCTGTGCCACTAATGATTCCCCACTAAAATATTAACAAACATGAACAAGCTTATAGTTCTCTATCAAGAATTAAGCAGCATCTATTCACACTCCTGCCTGCAACCTAAAACAAAATTATATTTTAAGTAAATGTTTATTCCTGGACTTTGTTACTACAATCATTATTATATTATTTTTATTACACATGGAGAATAGTTTGAGAGGATCCAAGAATGTTGAAATCAAAATCACTCCCCACTCCCCGCTAGAATTGTGGAATTTCTTTTCTATTCCTGCTAGCATTTTCATATTGCAGGTGAGACACTGGATGCCAGACTGATTCTCCTTCCTTAATGGTCACCATGTTCCTTCTTTATTCTAAAACTGCGTGCTTTTTTCTCTAAGTATCCCAATAATTCAAAAAGAGCACATGTCTATATGCATCCCTTTTCCAAGCACCTGCCTAGCATTTAGTGTGCCTTTTGATCTGAACATTCAAGAATTTCTTTGAGGGAATTTTATTCACCTGTTCTATTACCACTTCTTTAAACTTCTTCCCATCTATGTTTTCTCTTTCTATAACACACATTAGATATCTCATCTCTTACACTTATTCTGTGCTTCTTCCCTTTTTATCCATAATTTAAATTTTGTCCTCTGGCTCTGCACTTTGAAGAATGTCCTCTGCTGGTTTATCAGTTCATTATTTCACCATTCGGCGATTTGGTGTCTCTATTTTATTTTCAATTTTGTTAAGCGTTTATTTTCTGTGAATTCTTTCTTGTCCACCAATTACTTCTTTTCTTTTTAAGCACATGACACTCAATCATAGTAAGATTAATAATTTAAACCTTTAGTTTTACTCCATTATATCTATTTCAGTAGAGAACAAGCGTGGTGTAGATAGTCCAGTCCATGAAAACCCCTTTGACTCCTATGTGTAGCAATAGAGCATGAAAATAATAATAATAATAAAAGATGTGGTCAAAGACAAGATTAACATCTCCTTGGCAGAAATAGGAGACAAACACAAAGCACTGAATGAGGTAACATCAAAAGCCTACAGCGGCTAAGATGTGGTTCCCACTGAGTACATGAGTCTAAATGTAACCCATCCCAAGTGGCAGACCAAAGCAAGGCAGCAGATGCCAGAAGGGAGCAAAGCATAGATCCAAGTTGAAAAGGAAAACATAAATAAACAATATACAAACAATTCCTGTCAACCTAGAATGCTATATTTTGCTAAATTTTCATTCAAATAGAAGGCCAAAATAAATACATTTTCAGACATACAAAGACTTACAGAGTCTGACAAGAGAAGTTCTCTGTAAAAGAATTATTAGCAGACATACTGCACTGAGGTTTTAAGGTTTCAAATATATAAAGAGAGCCTCACACCCCCCAAACAGTATGCTTGTTAATAATGACTTTAGTATCATCTCTAGTCAGTTATATATGCACAAATATAAAGCTACATGTGTATATATGTACCTGTAAGTGTAGACATACATGTCTACATATATATGTGGACATATGTATATGGGTAATGTGTATAGCAATGTATATACGTGTATCTACAGACATGTGTATATATGTATGTGTGTTATATATATATGTATGCGTATATGTGTGTGTGTGTGTATATATATATATATATATACACAAAATTGTGTTCATATAAGAAATGGAAGATCTGAAGATAATTTGGTAAGATGTTCACATTGGTTAGATCTGTCTGGATGATGGTGTCAAGTAGAGTGCTCTCTGTCTTTTGTATGTTTTAAATATTCCTTATTAAATATTTTAAAATAATTTCAAAGCATAAAATCAATGAACTTGGCTTGTACATGAGCACAGATTCCAGGCATTTAAGAATAGCAGTAGCGGGCTTCCCTGGTGGCGCAGTGGTTGAGAGTCCGCCTGCCGATGCAGGGGACACGGGTTCGTGCCCCAGTCCAGGAAGATCCCACATGCCGCGGAGCGGCTGGGCCCGTGAGCCATGGCCACTGAGCCTGCGCGTCCGGAGCCTGTGCTCCACAACGGGAGAGGCCACAACAGTGAGAGGCCCGCGTACCGCAAAAAAAATAAATAAATAAAATAATATAATAGCAGTAGCTGTTCTCTCACAAGCTCATTAGATCATGGATGTTGAAGCTGTTTCTTAAGCTCATCAGTAATGCTGCCTACTGTGGATTGTTTAAAAAAAACAATAAAGACAATTTTACAATCAGTCATGGATCTTTGAAAAATGTTTTCTCCCTATTTGAATTTAGCTTTACGTGAGGTGTCTCTTTATTTGGGGGAAGGGACTGGGTTTGGCAGGAGGACTGTCACAAGAGAATGGTGAGAGAAGCATGTGCTGTCTCCCCTGGTGAAGGGGGACTATCTTTAACAGTCTCTTTCCTTGGATTCATAAATGGATTTCTGCCTCATCTTGCAGTAAATCTGAGACCAAAAGAATTCACAGGGCCTCCTAATGCTCGTAATACAGCATGACTGATGAAACGTGGCAGGCACAACCCAGTATCTAGTTTTCTGAAAACCACACTGAAATGAACCACCCTGGCCAGAAAGTTAAAACAATACACAGACTTGAACAACCACCAAAGTTATTTTCCTTGATTTGGTCGTATTCTCAGGCACTTTGCAATCTGGATTACAAAGCACTATCTGTGTATTTTCTAATGGCGGGTGACAGCTACTGTTTCTTCCCAGAAACTCAAGTTAATGGTTTTGTTAAATCGACTTTCACCACTGCACACATAAGTCATCCCCTGGGGATCTAAGGGTCTAAGCCAGTTTCATGTACTTCAGAATGAGTGCTCTTAAGCAAACAGCAAGATAATTGGTTACCTGAATCTTGAACGTCAACTGAGGTGCTGCCCGCAAGGACACAGGAGGGTCAGAAGAAA
Organism: Stenella coeruleoalba; assembly: GCF_951394435.1. Lineage (NCBI taxonomy): Eukaryota > Metazoa > Chordata > Mammalia > Artiodactyla > Delphinidae > Stenella > Stenella coeruleoalba. The sequence continues at coordinate 31,921,556 of NC_137166.1, read as the reverse complement.
TAGGTGTAAAATAAGGACCAACTTCATTGGCCCTCCCCTAGTATAACAATCACATGAGTAAAATGGACCAGGGACTCCAAGACAATGGGAAAGGCTAGAATTGAGAAGACTCTGGTTCCAGTCTCATTCTTTTCCCCGGTCTCTCTCAGCCTCAGCTGTCCCATCTGTAACACGTGATTCCAGCTCCCTGCTTAGTGATTCTATACATGAGGATAAAATGAAATTACAGATGTGAAAATATGATGTAGATGGTAAAATACCTTGTATGTATAAGAGATTAAATTAACTTCTAGAATAGTTAGTTAAATTTTTAATCTTTCAAGCTGGTGGCTTGGACTCAGTGATAACAACAGACTGAACCACATCTGACTTCTCAGCATCTGAGAGTGTCCTGTAAAATGAGTGCAACCATCCTAAATTGAGCACCTTCAAAAGCTGTTGTGAGAAGCACGTGAGAAAATAGATGCAAGATCACACTTCAATGTTAAAGAGATGGGATAAATATCAAGTGTGGTTATTTTTGATGAGCATTCCGACTGCCTTTCTAAACAAGCAACCTTCTGGAATATGTTGATGAAAGAGGCAGGGAAATGTCAGTTCTGAGCAGTAGTGCCCCAAGAAGGGACTAGAGGTCTCATCATGGGGATCAGATTTGTCTCAATTATTTGGATATTTCAAGCAGCAGTTGTGATTTTTTTTTTCTTGCATTGATTCTAGCCACCTGAAAAACTGCCACTGTTCTCAGTTTCATTTTCTAGTGGGCATAGTGAAATGAAACCGGTAACCTATGCAGGAACTACATGCTTACGATTTAGGGATTCTAAAGAGTACATGTAAAGGAAACCATAGAAGCTAAATTAGGTAATTGCAAATGTCTTATTTAGGGTGAAAGCAATGTGTTTTCTTTGGCTATAGAAATTCTCCAAACACTAGTCTAAACCATCCAAAATCAATAGCTCATAGGAAAGAACACAGGTAAACCATATCAAAACCATACTACTTTAAGTGCATGAAAACAAAAAAAGAAAAGTCAAGTTGGGCAAGGAATTGATTGAGATTCAAATAAAGCCCTTGTCAGAGCAATGTAGCAGCAGGAGTACAGGTTAGGGATCACTGGTCTGGGGCAGGCACTTCACTCCCACATTTGTTTATTCTCCTGTAAAACGGAGATAATACTACAGTACCTGCTCTTTGCTGAACAAGCCTGTAGATGGGAATGTGGTTTCCAAAGTATAAACCCAGTGGAAATGCAAATTACCTTGGTTAGACCAATATACAATTCAAGGAGTTGGTTCTTCCACTCTGTGCTGGCCATCAAGGTAATGAGATTGTCATAGGCAAAAGCAGAATTTAATGTCACCCACCTCCCCAAGACAATATGTATTGGCAATATTGTGTATGCTCTAACATAGCGTTCTGAACCAGGTGCCCACAGTCTCTGGGAAGATGTGTGGATCCACTTCAAGTGGGTCTCTGTTTTCCCTCAAGTTTTATCATATATGTGTGCTTACTTATATGTATATATAGTAAACGTGTTTGTGCACGTACGCAAAGAGGGCATATATTTCATCAAATTACCAGAGGGATTCATGTCCTAACCTATTCCTCTCAGTGAGAGGCGCTACCTCCTTTCCATAGTTATCCATCACCTACATAATCTGTATCTTATTGTAACTGTTGCCACTTTTAAATGGAAGGAAGGCCTGCAGTATATTTAAACTGAACAGTCTTATCTCAGACAATATATCCCCTAAAGGTGTTTATTCCTACAAAGGTTGCTATTTCTTTCAGTTCCTATTCTGTTTACTCTCATCCTCTGGCAGGCACTGAAATACGGATATTTTGATAAAGGCTGGGAGGGTGATTCTGATGGCCAAGGTCCAGAGATAGCAACCAGGAGGCTTTACTGTTTTGATAAATCTTGAGTCATTCTTTGACAGAAAAACAATCATAATATGTTGAGTAGGAAAAGTAGCACGCAACACATTTGAAAGCCGTTGCAGCCTTGTTACAGATTGGCCGGTGGACAATTCCGTTCTCTTCACTGACTTACTACCCAGTTGGTTGAGAGTTGCCTGATAAAATTCAGCGCATTACAACCCTCCTAGCGATGGCAACAGGTCCTCCACCATTCTGCTGCTGGATCAACAAGCAGTCATCTCTAGCTTTAGTAGAAGACTCTACCCCATCATAAACAAGCCCAACCAAATAAGATGAAGTGCTGCATTTTGGCTCATGGATTCTCAATTCAGTTTTAATAAAGTTCATTTTCTCCCAGTGCCACATAAATGATATCTAAGTTTCCTTTAGTTCTTAAAATTCTAGGATTGCCAGTCAGTAAATGACACATTTTTTGTAAACCAAGGCTGATTGCCATGGAAGCAGCTGAGCCAAAACCACTAGACTGAGAGCCTGAAATTTAATGATACTGAAGATCTAACCAACAACAGAGTGAGGACTCTTGTTCTTGATCGCGATAATCAAAATGGACCTCGCCAAGGAGTCTTAAGGTGGAAAAGGCTGAATAAAATGTTATTGTCTAGTACTTTTTTGTGTGTGGTGGGAAAGGGGTATTATATGCAAAATCTTCAACTTTTTCTAAACAGTATATAAATGCTCTCGAAACTTTACCCCTTAGTGCAGTGAAATATTTTAATGATTTTACAGTGTTTTTATGCATTCAGTATTATTTACAATAGCTATGCTTCATTCTTTATACACACACAAAAATAAGCTTTAAAAAAAATCTTCCACACAACTCTTTTTGTCTCCAACTCACAAGTAGAATTACTTTAAAAAAGAAATAGGAGGGTGGTGGTTAATAATTTGCGTACATTAAAACTTATAATAAAATTAACTTCCCATGAAGTATCTCTAAATAGATGACTAATCAAACTTCTTAAAAAAGAAAATAAGTCCCCTAGAAACAGAAATTGTACATTCACATGGTAATCAATAAAGAGGAAACAATATGAAAAATGTGCTTGATCATTTATTTCTTAAGTTCCATCATGTGTGTTGATGTTTGGCATGTAAATAGGGTGGTTTGTTGTGGAAATACAACAAATGTGGACTGAATTCATGACCAAAATAGCAAACAAATGGTCATTTTTACATGTTTTCATGTTTAATCATAGTATTATTTTCCTTTGAATGCGTATATGTGTGTGTATACATACATACACACATATTTACTCGTGCATTCACAGACACATGGAGATATTTTAATCTTGAATCTCATTTTGCTTTCATTTAAAACCAAAAAGTAAACAACAAGTTTCTGTTGTGTAGAACAGGGAACTATATTCAATATCCTGTGATAAGCCATAATGGAAAATAATATTAAACACAACATTGTAAATCAACTATACTTCAATAAAATTTTTTAAAAACTACTAATCAAAAGAAAACTGGACTTGGATGGTGCTGGAACACTAGATTGCTATATGCAAAAAAAATCAACCTGTATCTTATATACATATAACTCAAAATGGATTACAGATGTAAACATAATGGATACATTTTTTAAACTTCCAAAATAAAATATAGAAAACAAAACACCAAAAAAGTTAACGTATCGGATTAAATATCAGGTTTTCACAAGTTTAAATATCAGATCTTTACAGCCAGAATGCAAACAGCAAGAGGGTTAAAAAGCAGTTGCTACTTGCATGCATTAGCCTGAAAAGCATCTTATCTAGAGCTGACCCCCACTGGCTAATACCGTCTTCTCTTATTCATTGTACTTGATTCGGTGTGTCACCTGTCTCTTGTTTGTCTATAGATTAGCACAAAAATGTCATTGCAAACTAAGTGAATAGGGCACAGCCCCAGCACCTGCCACTTTTAAAACTCTTTAGAAGAGTTCCTTGTTTATTTTGTAGGCGCCCAGGGGGGCACTTAAATAACTGCATTGAAACAAACAATGCTGGTGATGATTAAGGAGGCTTTCACATGAAAATTCACTTCAGAAAAATGTTTTGCAGATGTACTGAAGAAAACTGTATCACTAAGAACCACTCAAAATACTTTGGTGGACCAAAACACCTTTATATTTCTTCTGGCAGCCTGCCAAGTTCACTGCCAGCTTGAAAAGAATTCTATAGCTGGAGGCTAGAGCAGAAACTGCAATGATTTAAAAGAGAATTGGCTACAGTAAGAATGATAATGCCCTATATCGTTAAAATGCAACTGGCATCTTAGCCTCCCTACAGCTCTTTGAAAATGTGCTTACTCTTCAACTATTTACAAGGAAAAATGCAGAGACAATTGAAATCACAAGAAATAAAAATTATTTTAAAGGACTGAGAAGTCCTTTGCCAAACGATTTATCAGTAGTGCTTATAAAATAATGACATGTTCTCAGCTGTTAAATGAGTAAGAAATCCATGCAGAAATTCTGCTCATTATGAAACTCAACCATCAAACATAAACCGTTTTCATGATGTCCTAAATTAATTAATGCAGACTGTAAACACAAAAACAGTTGGCTTAAAATTAAGATGTAAACACAAACAGACAACATCCTGATGTCATCAGCTTAAGCATTTGACAGAAACAATATCTTTGGTTACTTTTCTGGGTGATTTTTAGAGAGCTAAGATTTGGTCTGGCAAGCTAAGGGAAATCACAGAAAGCCCAGGGACCAAATTAAAAGGGATTCCTGGGTGTTTGTACAGAAAGCCAAGAGAAGCATCAGTCCAGTGGTTCAGATGTACAGTAAGCATCAAGGACATGGCTTTAAATCTAGGACTCAACAACGCATTATACAATCACTATTTCTTCCTTATGTTAACAATGAGTAAAATTCTCCTTTCAGTTGGAAACATGGACCACCCCATTTAAATTTGCTCTCATGAGTACATAAATGTCAAGGGGAAAGTCAAGAGTAATTTGCCAGAAAGCTCAACATGGGAACTGTGGAGATGAAGCACTCAGTTTAGCACACCCATCCTTGACTGCATGTCAAAATAAGTCATGGTACCTGACTTCAAGGGGCTTAATGAACAAGGGGAAACAGATGCATAAATGCATAAAAGGGGCCAAAGGTAAAAAGTACTCTCATGGAGGTGTATATCAAGTTCAGTGGGACCATCAATGAGGGAATATTTTCTAAAAATAAGTAAGTGTATAATCAGATAAAAACCGAAGGATTGAGGACCTTGGGTATAATTCTAATCCAAACTCCACATTTCTATCCCCAAAGCCACACCCTTCCCTATAGTCAAAAAACAATGGATTCTCAATTATACCTGCCACTAATTAGGGACTTCTTTCCCCATTATGTAAACAAAGATTGGTCTGTGAAACATAAAAAGTAAATGACTAAAATAAACGGAGAATTTAATTCAACATGCATTTACTATTTCATTCTCTCCTGATGATTTCATGTACCAACAATACACTAAATCTCTGTCTACGGGCTGGCTTCACCTCCTGAGTTTCAGATCCTTACATCTGTCTGACTTCATGCCGCGGAGCGGCTGGGCCCGTGAGCCATGGCCGCTGAGCCTGCGTGTCCGGAGCCCGTGCTCCGCAACGGGAGAAGCCACAACAGTGAGAGGCCCGCATACCAGAAAAAATAAATAAATAAATAAATAAATGTTGTTTAAGCCACGTGGTCTATGGTATTGTTACAGCAGCTCTAACTAAGACACTACCTTTCAAATATATCCACTTGCCTCCATCCCCTTTCTAGCACCCTGGTTCCAGGCACCATTATCTTTTACTATATTGCCACAGTGGTCTTTTAACTTCATTGCCAACTGCTACTCTGTCCACACAACCTATAGTAGCCAAAATGATCCTTCTTCACAGCCAAGAATTCTTTATAAAATGTAAATACTCTTAGGAAATAAGCCACATTAAGTTTCCAGATGCCTTAGAGCCAATTAGCTTATAGAATCCCCTTCTCCTGTCATAGGAACCCTGGGGATAGAGGCTGAGTCTAGAGAGGACAGGAGAAGCAGATTTACCTCCTTCACTACTGTATCCAGAAATGTTGCGACAAGGCCCTACGCTTCCCACACTTTGGTTTTCCACAGATAGTTTAAACCACAAAAAAATAAAAATTGAAGGCCAGCAAAAGGCTGCTATTTTGTTTCAACTTTACTGACGTATAACTGAAGTACATTAAATTACACATATTTAAAATTTAACATTTGATCCATTTAAAAATATACATGTACTTGTGAAACCATCACCACAATCAAGATAAGAAATATTTTTATCACCCCCAAAAGTTTCCTCATGACCTTTTTTAACCCATCCCTCTCTCCTCCCCACCCCTAGTAACCACTGGTCTGATGTCTGTCATTACAGATTAGTCTGCACTTCCTAGAATTTTATGTAAGTGGAATCATACAGTATGTACTCTTTTTCTGCAAGGGTTATATCACTTAGCATAAGGACTTTAAGATTCATCCATATTGTTGCATGCATTAGCAAACTTTTTACTTTACCAAGTGATGACATCTTTTAAATCATTCCTTCTACTATCATAATCATGTCATAAAAGAAAAGGCATTTTAACCATCAGAAAGGAAAGAGGATATGTATTCCAAATAAGGACAGTCATTCTCCAGAATGAAAAATTGGCAATCTTGTGCTGACAAAGAGTGGGGTCCTCAGGCAAACTGTGTAAGACTCATCACCCAAAGCCAGTGCTTCTCCTGGCCACGAAGGGGGAAGCAACGCCCCACACAAAGCCCTATACTCCGCCTCATTCAAGAAGGGAGAAAAGCAGATCTCTCTTGAGACCTGTTTCCATGGTAACCAGCTAGCAATTGACAATGTGGCAGCAGTTGGGCCTCCTGAAGGGGAAAATCTTCAACTGAGACCAGGCCACTGAGAGGCCCAAGAAGGGACAGCTCCGACCTGGGCCTCTTGAGGAGGCCCCAGTAATCACTGGGCTGCCCCTTTATTGGGAAAGGCCCTGGTTGGTTTCCAAAGAAGTAGATGGAGAAGGGAAGAAGGGCCTCTCTGAATCAGGCTGGTCCATAAACTGCCAACAGGCAAGGCAGCGGTGATCACAGAAAGAGCGTGGGCCATACAGACACCACCCTTAGAATCAGCACAACTTTAAATAAGTTCATTAATCTCCCTAAGGCTCAGTTTCTTCCAAAAGATTAGGTAACATTGGGTTTCTGCATTGGATAATTACAGAGGGCATCATTGAGGTTACAGTCTGTTTGCCTATCTTCATTCCAGTGAGCATGTGCTTGCATTCCACTTTGCCCTGGGAACTGAAAGGGTAGAGGCAGATGTCTGTATGTGGCATTTTAGGCCTGGAAGAGTTGGAAGTCAACAACACTTAAATATTGCAGGTGAATAAGGGGCTTAAATCCAGATGCACCCCCCACCAATTCCTCTCCAAGACAGCCATCAAGAGGGCCCACATTCCCAGAATCTGTGGCTTTATATGAGAGCAAGAGTATCAATCAATATACTCCACAAAGTGTTCCCTATCCACTCCCAAGATGGTCTATCAGATCTCCAGCTATTGGTGGTTCTGTTCAATGACAACCTGGCAGCAAAGCACAGTGGTTAAGCATTAGGTTCTGGCAGCAGACACATCCAGGTTTAAGTCCAGCCATACTTTTGACAACCAGGTAACCTTGGATGGATTATTTAACACTCTTAAGCCTCAGTTGCCTCATGATAATAATTTAATAGATTTGCTGCAAGAATTATTGTGAAAATGTATATAAAGTGTTCAGCAAATACAGTAGTGCTTTATTGTAACTTTTCAGATTTTTCCTGGGCAAGGTTGAAACATTCTTGAGGATCTTCTCTTACTCAGTCCTTCCCCTGACATCCCTTCTGCTGAAAGAGAGGCTGAAATTAACCCAACACAGACCCAGAGCTCTGCTTAATGGTGGGCTGAGTGCAAGACCAGCCATCAGGCAAGTTTGAAAAGTGAAAAGGTCTACATCATTGTGATCATTGGTAACCCTCAGAACTACCTGTAACAGTTTATAAAACTGCAAACAAGAGTTTGGAGAGTCTAATTCAGCAGGTTTGTTTAGGGCAGAATTATCTATTTATTTGTCTTGTTTTGTTTGTAAAAGATTGACCTTGGTGTATAGTCAAGATTGAGTATCACTGGTCTAGAGCAAGGTCAGCAAACCTTTCCTATGAAGGACCAGACAGTAAATATTTTAGGCTTTGCAGGCCACATGCTACATTCTCCATCACATAGTCTTTGCTTTTTACAACCCTTTAAAAAAGTAAAAACCATCTGTCTAAATATGTGCTCTGTATTTGGTGTGGGCTGCACAAAAACAGAGTGGATATATGTATAACTGAGCCACTTTGCCATACACCTGAAACTAACACAACACTGTAAATCAACTATACTCCAATAAAAAATTAAAAATAAATAAAACCATCAGCTTCAAAAATAAATAAATAAATAAATAAAATGGCAAGGAAAAAAAAAAAAGGCCATGGCCAAATTTGGCCCACAGGCCATAGCTTATTGACTCCTGGTCTGGAGCTCTTAGCTCTGGAAGTTCCATGACCTAAAATATTCTTTAGATTGACTCAGAATCCAAAGACCAGTGACCCCACATTCCCTTCGGCCAACTTGGTGACCCTCCACCTTTTCCTTGCCTGCCTCACTCTGCACCTCTAGCAAGCTACCGCAGGGCTGCATTGCAGCTGAGAGCAAGCTCTCCCTAAAGGCTGCAGAGTGAGGAGTGTTGGCAGAGCAGTTGGGTTCCCTCTGGAAGAGCACGAGTCAGCACCATGCTGAGTTCAAGCATGGATATATGCCACTGTTGCCAAAGCATCATCATTTACAAGCATTTATCGAGTACCCTTCATCTAACTCATCCTGCGGAAACTAGAAACTGCTACACTTGCACGCGATAAACTTTTGGCAGTTAACCTTCTGAACTGGGACTCTGTACCATTCCTGACTGAAAAGCCCTTTCTGATGGGTGAAGGTAGGTCCTCCAGTTATTGCATTTGTTTTAACATAGCCTACTCCACAGAGCCATTGTTGGAGACCCATCATACAACCTTTCACGGCAAACCTTTCATGGCAAGATATGGGAGACCCATTTTCTGTGTCATAAATTGGAGATGTTTTTATTTTACCAGAACTCTTAGTCTGGAGAAGTGCTGTTTCTCTGTTTGGAGAAGTGCTTTGGGTTAAGGGGGGATTTGGGAATATGGGTGGGGGAGTTTGGGGTGAGACAACGTGAAGAATTAAGTGGTTTCTCCACTGAGGGAGGGAGGGGGAAGAGAAAATGGAAGGAGGTGGGGTGTGCGCATACTCCCCACGTGGCTTCTCTCCCAACTCTTTAATCACGTTATTAAATTCATAAAATGCTTGAGCGTAAATGAATTTTTGGTGGAAACAGGGAAGAGATTGAGCTTTGTTCTGAGAGTGGGACAGAGTTAGAGCAGCAGAGATGAATGAATAAATGGGGAAACAGAGAAAAACACAGAGTTAAGCCCTAAAACCTTTTCAAAATTATGGAGCGCGCTTGTGACTTTCTCCAGATAGTGTTGACTAGCTGTTGTATGAAGTTAATTAAATCCCTATTTTACGTTATTCCTTTACTTTTATTATTATTAATTTATAGAGATTTCATCTGACATCTGAGTCACATCTGGTTGCCCTAGCTCACATTTTAGTGCAAAAGTATCAAGTGGTAGATTTCTCTTTAAAAAAAAAAAATCAATAACTAATTTGCAATGCCTTTGATAGAAATTCAATGACTAACATCAGGTTTTACTTTATCAAGAAGCTGGGATATTGTCAACAGCTATCCAAGAAAGTAACTGACTCAAAATCCAATTGTCAAAACATTCACTGGGCCCTCACTGCATGCAAAACAGTGTGCAGGGTGCTGGGAAGATTAAGAGAAATAAGATGCACTCTCGCTCCTGGAGAGAAATGTCACCAAACAGCGTGTGCATCGGATCAGAGGAGTGATTCCAACATGCATTATACAGAGACAGACATGGCACAGGCCATGTGACTTAACAGGTTAAAACTAAAGTAGGGCGACTTGGGGTTATACAAACTACACTGTTAATACCAGAGACCCAAAAGCTGCAGCCTACCAAAGTCATGCCAATTTGGGATTGAATGGAAGCTTACATTCCTTCAGTGGACACTCCAAAGGCTTTCAGTCTGAATAAAGCTAGTACCATGGGCAGAATGATCAGGAAGGGTTCATGAGGGATTTACCACATGCTCAAACTCCAAATTACTTCTTGAGGAATCACGCCTAGAGGACTCCAATCATCTTTCAAAACAGCTTTTAGGAAAAAACAAAAGATATGTTTTTCCAAGAGCCTGATGCCCTAGTGGCCCGGCAAGGCATCCTGGGAACTGCCTTAGCAGGGAGTGACTGGAGATGTAACCATGGGCAGGATACAGGAGTGAGGAGTGGTGACTTAAGCATGCATAGTACATGGAGTGGACAGAACATAGCATGGTGAACCTAAGAAAGTGGTTGCCTCAAATCAAATTTAATTCTCCCCTACACCTGTCAGAAGCACTGGATCAATTGGATGTGCCAGGCATCCACTGGCACATAGTATTTGTTCAGTAAATATCTGTTAAAAGAATAAATATGGTGTAAGATTGGGGGCAGAATCAACATGGTGTACTAGGAGGATGCAGAATTTGCGTCTCCTCACACCTAGGGCACCTACAAGGCACTCGTGGGGGACCAAAGACACCTAAGGGGACGGGAGGAAACTCTAGTGACCGGGTAGGACATGGGGCATGGGGGGAGTGAAGGGGGAGGAGAAGTGGAGGTGGGACGGGACAGGCTCCCCTGAGGGGTGGCTGGGGGAGGGGAAGGGATCCCACGTCCGAAGGGGGAAATTGGGGAACCACTGGGAGGGCAGAGGATCAAAAGGGAGCGTGGCCAGGTTTCCCCTGCCCACATAGACCCCCAGGAACCTGCTGAGATCCCTGGCCTCCTCCAGCTGCAGGGGTCCTGAGGGAGTGAGAGAGAAGGAAGGGGGAGCAAAAGTAAAGGCCGGACCTCTGGGATCACACCCCTGAGGGGTGACTGGGGAAGGGGAGGAGTTCCTGCACCCAGGGGGACCCACCCACAGTTAGGGGTCCAGCAGCAACCGGGGAGACCCTGGGGGAGATGGTAGGGGAGGGGCACAAAGGAACGGCAGGGAACGGGGCCAGTGCTTTCCCTGTCCACTTAGGAGCCAGGAAGCCTGTTTGGTTCCCGGGCCTAATCCTCTGCCCTGGGAGCCTCCCTCCTGCTGCAAGCCCAAGCCCCGCCCCTACCCCCACCCAGGGCCCCACCTCTACCCTCGGAGACCCCCTTCTGCACAGGTCCTAAGCAGAGGCCCCACCCCGCCACTCGCCCAGGTTCCGCCCAACCCTAAACCCCACCCCTGCCTAAGTTCCACCCACCCCCATGTAAACTCTGCCTCCATAGCCAAGGCTTTTTTTTTTTTCCTTTTATTTTTTCCTTTTTCCTCTTTTAGATTGGAGTTCTGTTTTACCTTATTGATTCATTGTTACTGATTCTTTTACATTTTAATTTTTCCTAATAAATCTTTTATTTTTCTAATTTTATTTTATTCTTTATACTTTGTTAGTGATCTCTCATTTTGGCTTGTTGGCCCCCCCCCCCACTTTTTTTCTCCTTTTCCTGTTTTTTTTTTTAACTTTGTTGTAGTTGTTTCAATTATACTTTTAATTTTCCTAATATATTTTTAATCTTTTTAATTTTATATTGTTTTTTACATTGTACTGCTCCTTTTTTTCTTTACTTCTTCCTTTTTCTCTTTCCCCCACGCCACGAAGCTTGCAGGATCTTGGTTCCCGGGCCAGATGTCACGCCCAAGCTCCTGCGGTGCGAGCTCTGAGTCCAAACCGCTGGGGTGAACCTCAGACCCCAAGGAATATAAATCGGAGTGAGGCCTCCCGGAGGTCCTCATCTCAGCACCAAGACCCAACTCTACTAACTGCCTGCAAACTCCAGTCCTGGATACCTCAGGCCAAACAACCAGTGAGACAGGTATACAGCACCACCCATCAAAAAAAAAAAAAAAGAAAGAAACGACAAAAACATATGTTACACACGAAGGAACAAGGTAAAAACCTACTAGACCAAATAATGAAGACAAAATAGGCAACCTATCTGAAAAAGAATCCAGAGTAATGATAATAAAGATGATCCAAAATCTCGGAAACAGAATGGAAAAATACAAGAAACATTTAACAAGGATCAAGAAGAACTAAAGAGCAAACAAACAGTGATGACAAACACAATTCCTGAAATTAAAAATACTCTAGAAGGAATCAATAACAGAATAACTGAGGCAGAAAAACGGAGAAGTGAGCTGAAAGATAAAATGGTGGAAATAACTGTCAGGGAGCAGAAAAAAGAAAAAAGAATGAAAAGAGTTGAGGACAGTCTCAGAGACCTCTGGGACAACATTAAATGCACCAACATTCGAATTACAGGGGTCCCAGAAGAAGAAGAGAAAAAGAAAGAGTCTGAGAAAATATTTGAAGAGGTGATAGTCGAAAACTTCCTTAACATGGTAAAGGAAGTAGTCAATCAAGTCCAGGAAGCATTTATACCATACAGGATAAACCCAAAGAGAAACATACCAAGACATATTAATTACCTATCAAAAATTAAATACAAAGAAAAAGTATTAAAGCAGCAAGGGAAAAGCAACAAATAACATACAAGGGAATCCCCATAAGGTTATTAACAGCTGATTTTTCAGCAGAAACTGCAAGCCAAAAGGGAGTGGCAGGACATACTAAAAGTGATGAAAAGGAAAAACCTACAACCAAGATTACTCTACCCAGCAAGGATCTCATTCAGATTTGATGGAGAAATTAAAATCTTTACAGATAAGCAAAAGTTAAGAGAATTCGGCACCACCAAACCGGCTTTACAGCAAATGCTAAAGGTACTTCTCTAGGCAGGAAACACAAGAGAAGGAAAAGACCTACAAAACCAAACCCAAAAAAATTAAGAAAATGGGAATAGGAACATACATATCAATAATTACCTTACATGTAAATGGGTTAAACGCTCCAACCAAAAGACAGACTGGCTGAATGGATACAACAACAAGACCCATATATACACTGTCTACAAGAGATCCACTTCATACCTAGGGACACATACAGACTGAAAGTGAGAGGATGGAAAAAGATATTCCATGCAAATGTAAATCAAAAGAAAGCTGGAGTAGCAATTCTCATATCAGGTAAAACAGACTTTAAAAGAAAGATTATTACAAGAGACAAAGAAAGACACTACATAATGATCAAGGGATCAATCCAAGAAGAAGATATAACAATTTTAAATATTTATGCACCCAACATAGGAGCACCTCAACACATAAGGCAAATGCTAAAAGCCATAAGAGGGGGAAACCGACAGTAACACAATAATAGTAGGGGACTTTAACACCGCACTTTCACCAATGGACAGGTCATCCAAAATGAAAATAAATAAGCAAACACAAGCTTTAAATGACGCAGTAAACAAGATGGACTTAATTGATATTTATAGGACATTCCATCCAAAAACAGCAGAATACACATTCTTCTCAAGTGCTCATGGAACATTCTCCAGGATAGATCGTATCTTAGGTCACAAATCAAGCCTTGGTAAATTTAACAAAACTGAAATTCTATCAAGTATCTTTTCCAACCACAACGCTATGAGACTAGATATCAATTACAGGAAAAGATCTTTAAAAAATACAAACACATGGAGGTAAACAATACACTACTAAATAACTAAGAGATCACTGAAGAAATCAAAGAAGAAATCAAAAAATATCTAGAAACAAATGACAATGAAAAGACGACACAACAAAACCTGTGGGATGCAGCAAAAACAGTTCTAAGAGGGAAGTTTATAGCAATACAATCCTACCTCAAGAAACAAGAAACATCTCAAATAAACAACCTAACCTTACACCTAAAGCACTTAGAAAAAGAAAAACAAAAAACCCCCAAAGTTAGCAGAAGGAAAGAAATCATAAAGATCAGATCAGAAATAAATGAAAAGAAACGAAGGAAACAATAGCAAAGATCAATAAAACTAAAAGCTGGTTCTTTGAGAAGATGAACAAAATTGATAAACCATTAGCCAAACTCACCAAGAAGAAAAAAAGAAGACTCAAGTCAACAGAATTAGAAATGAAAAAGGAGCAGTAACAACTGACACTGCAGAAATATAAAGGATCATGAGAGATTACTACAAGCAACTATATGCCAATAGAATGGACAATCTGGAAGAAATGGACAAATTCTTAAAAAGCACAACCTTCTGAGACTGAACCAGGAATAAATAGAAAATATAAACAGACCAATCACAAGCACTGAAATTGAAACTGTGATTAAAAATCTTCCAACAAACAAAAGCCCAGGACCAGATGGCTTCACAGGTGAATTCTATCAAACATTTAGAGAAGAGCTAACACCTATCCTTCTCAAACTCTCCCAAAATATAGCAGAGGGAGGAACACTCCCAAACTCATTCTATGAGGCCACCATCACCCTGATACCAAAACCAGACAAGGATGTCACAAACAAAGAAAATTACAGGCCAAGATCTCTAATGAACATAGATGCAAAAATCCTCAACAAAATACTAGCAAACAGAATCCAACAGCACATTAAAAGGATCATACACCATGATCAAGTGGGATTTATCCCAGGAATGCAAAGATTCTTCAATATATGCAAATCAATCAACGTGATACACCATATTAACAAATTGAAGGATAAAAACCATATGATAATCTCAACAGATGAAGAAAAGCTTTTGACAAAATTCAACACCCATTTATGATAAGAACTCTCCAAAAAGTAGGCAGAGAGGGAACCTACTCAACATAATAAAGGCCATATATGACAAACCCACAGCCAACATCGTTCTCAATGGTGAAAAACTGAAACCATTTCCTCTAAGATCAGGAACAAGACATGGTTGATTGTGCACTCTCACCACTCTTATTCAACATAGTTTTGGAAGTTTTAGCCATGGCAAGCAGAGAAGCAAAAGAAATAAAAAGAATCGAAATCGGGAAAGAAGAAGCAAAACTGTCACTGTTTACAGAAGACATGATATTATACATAGAGAATACTAAAGATACTACCAGAAAACTACTAGAGCTAATCAATGAATTTGGTAGAGTAGGAGGGTACAAAATTAATGCACAGAAATCTCTTGCATTGCTATACTCTAATGATGAAAAATCTCACAGAGAAATTAAGGAAACACTCCCATTTACCATTGCAACAAAAGGAATAAAATACCTAGGAATAAACCTACCTAAGGAGACAAAAGACCTGTATGCAGAAAACTATAAGACACTGATGAAGGATATTAAAGATGATACAAATCGATGGAGAGACATATTATATTCTTGGACTGGAAGAACCAACATTGTGAAAATGACCACACTACCTAAAGCAATCTACCGATTCAATGCAATCCCTATCAAAATACCAATGGCATTTTTCACAGAACTAGAACAAAAAAATTGCACAATTTGTATGGAAAACACAAAGGACCCCGAATAGCCAAAACAATCTTGAGAAAGAAAAATGGAGCTGGAGGAATCAGGCTCCCAGACTTGACTATACTACAAAGCTACAGTAATCAAGACAGTATGGTACTGGCACAAAACAGAAATATAGATCAATGGAACAGGATACAAAGCCCAGAGATAAACCCATGCACATATGGTCACCTTATCTTTGATAAAGGAGGCAAGAGTATACAATGGAGAAAAGACAGCCTCTTCAATAAGTGATGCTGGGAAAACTGCACAGCTACATGTAAAAGAATGAAATTAGAACACTTCCTAACACCATACACAAAAATAAACTCAAAATGGATTACAGACCTATATGTAAGGCCAGACAGTATACAACTCTTCGAGCAAAACAAAGGCAGCCCACTGTATGACATAAATCAAAGCAAGATCCTTTTTGACCCACCTCCTAGAGAAACGGAAATAAAAACAAAAATAAACAAATGGGACCTAGTGAAACTTAAAAGCCTTTGCACAGCATTGGAAACCATAAACAAGACGAAAAGACAACCCTCAGAATGGGAGAAAATATTTGCCAACGAAGCAACTGGCAAACGATTAATCTCCAAAATATACAAGCAGCTCATGCAGCTCAATATCAAAAAAACAAACAACTCAATCCAAAAATGGGCAGAACACCTAAACAGAAATTTCTCCAAAGAAGGTATACAGATTGCCAACAAACACATGAAAGGATGCTCAACATCACTAATCATTAGAGAAATGCAAATTGAAACTACAATGAGATATCACCTCACACTGGTCAGAATGGCCATCATTAAAAAATCTGGAAACAATAAACGCTGGAGATGGTGTGAAGAAAAGGGAATCCTCTTGTACTGTTGGTGGGAATGGAGAACAGTACGTAGGGTCCTTAAAAAACTAAAAATAGAACTACCATATGACCCAGCAATCTCACTACTGGGCATATACCCTGAGAAAACTATAATTCAAAAAGAGTCATGTACCACAATGTTCACTGCAGCTCTATTTACAATAGCCAGGACGTGGAAGCAACCGAAGTGTCCATCGACAGGTGAATGGCTAAAGAAGATGTGGCACATATATACAATGTAATATTACTCAGCCATAAAGAGAAACGAAATTGAGTTATTTGCAGTGAGGTGGATGGACCCAGAGACTGTCATACAGAGTGAAGTCAGTCAGAAAGAGAAATACAAATACCGTATGCTAACACACATATATGGAATCTAAAAAAAAAAATGGTTCTGATGAATCTAGAGGCAGGACAGGAATAAAGACACAGACGTAGAGAATGGACCTGAGGACATGGGGAAGGGGAAGCGTAAGCTGGGACGAAGTGAAAGAGGAGCACTGACATATATACACTGCCAAATATAAAATATATAGCTAGTGGGAAGCAGCTGCATGGCACAGGGAGATCAGCCCAGTGCTTTGCGACCACCTAGAGGGGTGGGATAAGGAGGGTTGGAGGGAGACGCAAGAGGGAGGGGATATTGGGATATATGTATGCACATAGCTGATTCACTTTGTTATACAGCAGAAACTAACACAACACTGTAAAGCAATTATATTCCAAAAGTGAACAGTGATATCATTACTGACCATTTCCACTGGGAGAGAAGTTCTGAGGATTCTGAAAACTTGTAGGAAGAGGCAGGCAAGACCAGAGATCATGAAGTAAAGTGATTCACTGAGGAGCTGTGTGGGGGAAGAAGTCTCGACTTAGTCAAGGTTCAGGGATAACAAACTTTTGACTAAATGAAAGGCGACTGAACAGACTGTGTGTCATTGATTTCAGGGAAAGCTCATGGACAGAACAGGTAGACTCAGATAGTGCTTTCAGGTGAAGACCTCAAGGGAATTCAGTAAGTTTAGGCAGCTCCCAAATCCCATGGGAATCTAGCTTATGTCTGGGAAACCTGAACAGGAAAGAATTCATAGCTCTCAAAACTATGCATAAAAAAGTGTACCAATAAACACAGAAAAACATAACATCTCCTGGAAATGTAAACTACCTACAAACATATTTTCAGGTGTGCTCCAGAGTTCAGGCTTATGAAAGTGCATCATGAAATGCAAATACCGCTGTTGTTGGTGTGGTGGTCGTTCTGGAAAAGGAAAAAACAAAGGAAGCGGTGCAACTCTCTCTTTTCACATATTAGGAAAAGAAAACTTGGAAAGATAAAGTGGCTCTCTCAAGGTCCCACACCTAATTAGTAGGAAGTCTTTCTTCACAGCTGCATATATCACCACTTGACATATTATATATTCTCCTATTGGAATATCATTTCTGTTAAAATGGGGAATTATCTATTTGTTCACTGCTGTATCCTCAGCACTAAAATAGCACCTGGCACAAAGCAGGTGCTCAGTAAAAATGTGTGAGATGAAAGAATGATTGAAATCTTCATACTCTTGTCCCAGTGCCCTACCTCACCCTGTTTCATAAATCTAGGGGGACCTTTGACCACTCAAATCAACAAGTATTTACCATGTACACGTCACATGCCTGGCACTGTGTGAGGTTGCTAAGTGGGAAGAAGGGATGTATTAGTGAGGGCTCTTTCAGAAGCAAGACACAAACACCAAACTGAAACTAGCTTAACCATAAAAAGGGGGGCTTCCCTGGTGGCTCAGTGGTTGAGAGTCTGCCTGCTGATGCAGGGGACACGGGTTCGTGCCCCAGTCTGGGAAGATCCCACATGCCGCGGAGCGGCTAGGCCCGTGAGCCACGGCCGCTGAGCCTGCGCGTCCGGAGCCTGTGCTCTGCAACGGGAGAGGCCACAACAGTGAGAGGCCCGCATACCACAAAAAACAAAAAACAAACAAAAAAACATAAAAAGGGGTGTGGGAGGTGGAGGAGATTCATTGGTCCATATAGCTGGAAAGTCCAAGGGTAATGCCTGCAGAAACAGATGGAACTAGGGGCACAGGAAGGGTTATCTGGATTTTATTACTTTCTCCATCACTCAAGGCTCTACTTTTTCTCTGCATTGGCTTCCCTCTTGGCCAGGACTTCTCTAGACTTTAGCCCTGGTAGTTCTGGGCTCACATCCTACATACTTAACAGTAGAAAGAAAATTCTTTTATCCTAACAGTTCAAGCAAAACCCTAGGTAGGGTTCCTATTGGTCCAGCCTGGACTATGTACCCATTCACAATGAGTTACACTGACCAATGGGATGTAGTCATTTGATTAACCGTGTTTGGGTCATGTGTCCACTCATGGAGGCGGGGATGAAGTCAGTCCCATCTAAAGTACATGGACTGGACCAAAGGTAAGTTCCTAAAAGAAAATTGGGGTGCCCCATCCAAAAGAAGAGATGCTGTGAAGATAAAAAGCACACATATTCCCACCCCAAATCAGGGCTGGGGGTCAAAACAATAAGTTCCTAAGCTTCAGGAACTTAATTTTTATTGGAAGCAAAACACAAATCAATTCATAAATAACATAGAACAGCATTTGATTAAGATCAAATCTGAACTGGTAACACAAGCATACCAACCATACTCTATAAAACCATATGGCAAATTTCTGAAGGTCCAATTTCCTTTTAATGTACAACTTTGTCCTCTGACCAATGACACCCCTCAACCACCTGTGACTTGACGTTTGTATATCTGTTCTTCTTGCCAGCTTCTAAGCTATCAACGGGGCACTGGCAGGCAGTAAACAGCTCACGTTTGTCCTTGTTGCCCCTTTACTTACATTAGTGTTCAAGCAATTGGCAGCTCTTTTATTGTGCTCTGCCTTTTGAAAATAAAAATGAAAAAAAGCAAGCATAAGAAATAGCTATAAAAGTATAGTTCTCGTCAACTTAATGAAGTTCAAGCACGAACACTGTTAGGTGTGGCAGAAGTGGCACATCTTGCTCCTCAGTTAACTGTTCACCAGAACATATTTGACTGGGAATTCAAAGGTCAAAGAAGAAAATGAAGGAACAGGCACCAAACTCTGAAAAACTCATTTTTTGGTTCTCATAATAATTCTGCTTATAGCACAGATTTCTTTTACATAATGTTCAGGACTCTATTATAGATGAAAGCACTGCCTATCTGTGCATCAGAGCACAGGTGTTGTAACTATACCTCTTAAAGCAGGGGTCCCCAACCCCCATCCTCGGACAGCCTGTTAGGAGCCGGGCTGCACAGCAGGAGGTGAGCAGCGGGCGAAGCTTCATCTGCCGCTCCCCATCACTCCCCATCGCTCCCCATCGCTGGCATCACCGCCTAAACCGTCCCATTCCCCACCCCACCTGCCCCCATCCGTGGAAAAACTGTCTTCCAAGAAACAGGTCCCTGGTGCCAAAAAGGTTGGGGACCGCTGTCTTAAGTTATTCATAATGTTTGCTATATTTGCATAGCTTCTTTACTATTTCTTAGTAATTCACATCAACTTCCTTTTTCCCTTAAATATATTTATATTTAGAGGACGATCCATAACATAAATGGAACGCTGGTATCCCTGGCCATAAATAGAAAGTATTTGAAAAATAAAGCAATGTTATTAAATTCTAGCTAGACCCTGTTTACTGACAAGGCTTTAAGCCCAAGGCGGGCTCTCTGTTTATTAAAAAACAACCCCCCAAAAAAGTGACTAAAAAAACAAGTATCAGAGAGTTATTAAAAAGATATATTAGCCCTAAGCTTGAACTTTTTCCTTTGATTTCAATGCAAGGATTGAAGGAAACAGGAAACGGCAAGAACTTCCCCCCCATGAGATATTATTTAATGTCTTGTCCATGTGCTACCTAAAATTATCACATACCACCCATAACTGAGGGAAGCAGGGGGAGAGAGGAATCAAAGAGAGAGGTGAACCAGGTAAGTAACATTGGTGGAGACTTTCTCTTTGTATCATTATCCTCAACTAATTCATTTCCCAAGTGGCAGCAAGAAGAATCTTCTAATCCTGTCACTCCCACTCTTAAATCCCTGAGAGGCTCTCCACTGATCTCAGGAGGAAGTCCTATTTTCTTCTAGAAGCTTCCAAGGCACTGAATTTTTTGCATCGGTTTACCTCTCCAGCTTCATCTTACAGTACACACCTCTCTCATACCCTGCTGACCTGGAGCTCTGGCCTGGAGACATGTATTCTAGTGTGATGGTTAGAAGGATGAACTCTGAGCCCAAACTCCCCAGCTGACAGCTGTATGATCCTGAACAAGTTACATAACCTCCTCACTTCCCTCATCAGTAAGACAAGGGCAATAATGGTCCCCACCTCAGGGCTGTCGTCAAGATTATGGGAGTTAATATAACTCAGATCTGAGCTGAGCTAGCCAGAGGCCATAGGGCCTTTTAAGATTTCATTTACTCTAAGTAAGTGACCCTCTTCCTCCACCTCCCTCCCATTTGGCAAATCCTAGTTATCATCGAATTCTACCTGTTACGGGTTTAACTGTTTGTTATATGTCCCCCCAAAACTCATATATTGAAGCCCTAATTCCGAGTATCTCAAAATGTGACTATATTTGTAGACAGGGTCTTTAAAGAGGTGATTAAAATGAGGCCGTAATGGTGGGCCCTAATGCAATCTGACTGCTGTCTTTATAAGAAGAGGAAATTTGGACACACAAAGAGACACCAGAGACGCAGGCACACAGAGGAAAGACCATGTGGGGATGCAAGAGAGGGAGCATCTGCAAGGCAAAGAGAGGCCTCAGAAGAAGCCAAACCTGCTGATACCTTGATCCTGGACTTCTGGCCTCCAGAACTGTGAGAAAATGAACTTCTGTTGTTTAAGCCACATAGTCTATGGTATTTTGTTATGATAGTGCTAGCAAATTAATACACATTTGCAGATTTTGGATTTACCAAGCCTCCACAATTGCATGAGCCCATTTTTTAAAGTCTCTCTAGACAGATAGATAGGTAAACAGATCAACCTATAAAGGATATACATATCTATAAATATACATAGATCTTTCTTTTATCTCTTCTCTCTCTCTGTATCTCTATCCCAGTCTATCTATTTATCTGTCTGTCTCTATCAAGAGTCCTCCTGGTGTGTGTTCTCAGGACACCTGCATGCTTTCTTTCAGACATAGCACCCCTGGGATTGAATGGTTACATCTGTGATTATGTGGTCACCTTCCATCTCTCCAGTCAGAGAGTGACATCCTGAAGTGAAGGAGCAGCTCTGTTGTTCACTACTGCACCCCAAGAACCTATCAGGGTAAACATGGAAGACCCACATTGAAGTCATAAGTTCTTACCATCCCTTTGGTCTTATAATGCACAAGAAAACTGAAAGAACAACATCTTTTTGTAGAGATGATTAATACGTCCATTGATATGAACAATATATTCATCAATCCTCAGTCTGTTGTTTTAAGCCAATATTTTACTAAGCTTATATGTTTGATGGGAGATAATTTTGACTCCAAACCCCCTATTATTATGGCTCCTTGTACCTTAAAGTCATACAGGTGTATTCAATATAAGTTGAGTGGGCGAGAGATTGAGCAGCTGTGATTGACAACAGTGACAACAGACTTTGGAGCAAGAAGCAGGGTCGGGGGTGGGGGAGTTTGCAGACTGGATTCTATATTTAATATTTCCAGGCAAATAAATTCTATCACTTCTGTGAGTCTTAGCTATGGTATGCTTTGGGGCATGACATTTTAGCCATGATTTTTTTCAGTATTTTTAAATTTTGGATTGCAAACTTCTGATTCTTAAATAAAAATAATTTATTTTTTTAATTTCTGTGGTAACCACATAGCACAGGGGAAATGCACCAATGTGGCAATTAATAAAGAATAGTCCAGCTGGCACTAACTGTACACCTTTCCTGGATATCTTACTTCTCACCACCTCTGTTTCCCCAACTCTAAAATGTCTGTTACAATGAGGTAACTTAGGTATTTCTAAAGACCTCCTCCAATAATGGTAACTTATGACTGAGCAATCAACTCACCTGGCAGGTTAGGTGTCCAAAAAGACCAGTGTCTTCCAGGATTTTTCAGAAAGTATCTCCAACAACTCTCTCTAAGTATTTCGGGGCGGGGGGGAGAAGGGGGGGGGAACACAATTACTAAGAAACTACTATGTCCTGGTACTGTGATAGATGCTGGGAAAAATGATGATGAGCAAGAAGCTTCTGTCCTCCTGGACACAGGGGAGCTAATGTGAGCTTCCATTATTGCGTGATTAGTGCTCTGGCAACAGAAGCCCCGGATATCACCAAATTCACATCCAGGAGCCTCCCCTAATACCGTATGGAGAGGAATCAGGGAAATATTATTGGAGGGAGTGAAGTCTACTGAGACCTAGAGGACGAATAAGACTTGTCCAGGTAAAAGGATAGGAGTTGGCGATGGTCAAGTGTGAGGACATATTCCAGGCAAGAGTCCAACCACACTGAGCTCCTCACTGCTCCCTCATCTGTGCTGTCTCAGTCCATCTAGAAGCTCTGCCTCTTTTCTCTGTTGATCCACATCTCACCCATCTTCCAAGACCTGAGTAAAATACCATCGCTTTTGGAAGCCTTCTCTGATCCCCCAAATAAGAAGTCAGCTCTCTATTTACTTGAATATCCAGAGACAGCCTGAAAGACCATCCCTTCCATCCCCAGTGATGGGTCACTTTATGCAAACCACATAAAACTGAGCCCTGAGACATAAACGTGCATTCTACAAAACAACAGTACTGGAAAAAATGACTGAAAATAATTTATATCAGTAGTACACGCTCTCTGGAAAGTACAAAATGAAGGAAACCACACAAATACACAGCAGTTTCTTGTTTTAAAATCCTCTTTCCTCATGTTTAATACGCTTCATATCAACCAGTTTCTAACAAAAACATATCCAACTTGGCTCTTTATTCTTTCTGGCCACTTTTCCCTGCTTCAGTAAGTCATTTTCTATCTTTTTCAGCATAATAATGGGGGATAAGGGAGAAGAGGTGCTTATACACATGTGTTTCCCCATCACACTTATATGAGAGTTTGTACCATTAATATGTTATCTTCCTCATCAGGCCTGTGATTAATGTTTAAGGCGGACACGTTCCCAGTCTGATCTTTAAAACTTCTACCAACGAAGATCCCCCCAAAACATAATAGTTTTCTCTGCCAGTAAAAAGAATATAGCCTTTTCTAACCTCTGACTTTTTTCTCATTAGTATTCAATCAATTATTTAGCACTTATTGAATATGCACTGTGACAAAGTATATAGAGGGGTCTTACTCAGGCTCAAAGGCTCTGTGGTTTCCTCCATGTGATGTTGAAATATATAGTAAGAAATACATATCTGGTCTTTGACCCATTCCTGGCACAGAACTCCAAAAAGCCTTGGAATTTCCTAAGTGATGAGATCTAAGGAAGTGTATTTTGTTATGTTAATGAGTGACTTTTGGAAAGCCGCTAGATCACCTAAGAAAGGAAACTGGTTGCTAACCAGGTGATCAGAGGGTAGGAAACTTCAGTCCCAAGCCCTCCCCTCAACACACTTCTGGGGAGGGGAGGGGGGTTGGAGATTGAGTTCAATCCCCAATGGGCAATGAGTTCATCAGTCATGCCTATGTAATGAAGCCTCCATAAAAACCCAAAAGGACAGGGTTCAGAGATCTTCCAGGTTGGTGAACACGTGGTGATTTAGGGAGCGTGGAGCACTTGGAAAGGGCATGGAGGCTCCTTGCCCTTCCCTACATCTTGCTGTACGCATCTCTTCCATCTAGCTGCTGCTGAGTTATAACCTTTTATTATACCAATAATCTAGTAAGTAAAATGTTTCTCTGAGTTCTGTGAGCCACTCTTGCATTACTCATACCCAAAGAAAAAGTGGTTGGAACCTCCAGTCTACAGCCAGTCAGTCAGAAGCTCAGGTGACCACCTGGACTTGTGAGCTGCATCTGAAATGGGGGAAGGGGGCAGTCTTGTGGAACCGAACCCTTAACGTGTGGGATCTGATGCAACATCCAGGCAGATAGTATCAGAGTTGAGCTGAGTTGTAGGACACCCAGCCAGTGTCAGAGAATTGCTTAGTGGTGTGGGGAAGCCCTCCACATGTTGGTTATCAGAATCAGAATCATTAGTCTCCAAATACAAAAGTAAATTTTCAAAGGACGTACCTTAGGAAAGACCTTCATCCATGCTTCTTAACCTTGCTACTGTTAAAAAGGAAACAGCAGACCCAAAATGGAGTAACTTGTTTTAGCTAAGCACCACATCAGTAACCCAACACTTAATATCTAACCTGATGGCAGCTTCAGCCTCTCCCAGGAATGTGACCTTTAACCAGTTAATCTGAATTACCTGGTCAGCACTAGGGAGGTAATCTGCCTGACAGACCCCTTCTGTCCGCCATAGAAAGGTGACCTTCTTGAAACTTGCTAATTCACTCTTTGCTAGAAACTTTCTTTTCCCACCCCCTTCTGCCTATAAAAGCCTTTCATTTTGCATAGTTCCTCGGAGCTACGTTCTATTTGCTAGATGGGATACTGATCAATTCATGAATCACTGAATAAAGCCAATTAGATCTTTAAATTTTCTCAGTTGAATTTTGTTTTTTAACAGTAGTATGCTACAGAATTGCTTAGAATAATGAGCTAATGTGGTCAAAGTCTATATATTTAGTTAGGTTTGCACAAGGGGAAAGTCTTCTCTTCAGCATCAGTCTGTGTCTTTGGATACTGCTAGATGTCTTACAAATTCAGGCCACTGATCAGAAGAAAAATCAGAAAAGAATTAGTAAATGCCTTAGAAAAAAAAATCAAAAATCCCCACCTCTGGAGAAACAGCCCAGCAGGAGGCCTCATAGCCAACAGGTCAATAGATCATCTTTACACAAAGCAGGGCTTTTTTCTGATTCAGGATCTCAGAACTCCCCAGAAGGGACCAAATATCAGGCCCATGAATAAAGCTACTACATAAACACAGAAAAACTGTGACCCATAGTTTAAGAAGGAGTTAAAGGTATTTCCTTGAGAATTAAGCAAGCAATAAATCTTCTCATTCACAAGAATGACCCATGTTCTCTCACCCTTGCCATCTATGCAATTTTTCTCATCCAGTATAAAAACAATTATCCAAACTTATGCTAGAAATATTAAGAGCTGGCCTGCCTGTTTCAAAATTGCTCCCATGAGAAATCGACACAGCAATTCAGGATAGGCTATGAACGTGATTGGATTAATTTGAATGCATCAGAAAAATTTCAAGTGGGGAAACACAAAAATTCTGATGGAAATTATTCCCAGGAATGCTCTTAACATATCACAGTTACCATATGAGTACTGAGATACTGTGATAATTCACTAAATGGCCTGAAAGTGTTCATAGTAAATTAGTACATAACTAATACATAAACACATATAACGTATTTATTATTTAATTCTCAAATCCCTATTAAGGGCCTAATATGAGTTGGCAGGGTTTAGGTGCAAGAAACCTGGGGGTGAACAAGCAGACAAAATCCTATTCTCATGAGCATACATTCTAGAGAGAGAGGATACACTTTTATACTGTCAAGATGGTAATAAGAGGTATGAAGAAAAAGAGGGAGAAGGTGGGAAGGGAGGGGTGAGGGCTGGGGCAGGGTGGTCATCTTAGATAGGGTAGCCCAAAAAGCCTCACCAGGAAGTTTCATTTTAAGAGAGACCTGTGAAACTGAGAGGACAACCCATGAGAGACCTGGAGAAAATGTCCCAGATAAATGTGAAAGTCCTGGAATTGCGGTGAGCTTAGAGGTCTAGGATGATGTCATGGAAAAAGGAGAACTACAAAAGGCAGTGTAGAGAAAAAAAGACCTTTGGAAGGGAGGGAGGCAAGAGCTTAAGATGCCAACGGGTTGGATGGATCATTCTTGTAGAGGCTGGAGTCACCAAGAATGATAAAGATGTGACAATGGGAGAGAACTATTAAACTGTTTAAATTGTCAATGAATGGGAGCAATGAGGAAAATGAGGAAATGGTCTATCTCCAAGCTCTGGTCCAAGATTATGGGAAGCAATGTCCTCAAAGCGTAGCCAGGTCTCAGAGCACGATGCTGAAGAAGAATATTCACATAAGAGGATACAGGAGATTTTGTTGATGATCATGAGTCTCATATATGACACAGGTAGAAAGGTTTGGGGATTGAAGGAGCTGTGGAAAATCAAAATAAATTTGGGAATTTACTGAGTCATACATACCATTTGGGGGCATAAGAACCACAAATGTGTCAGAATTCCATAACCTTCTATCTCATGATAATGGAAAATATTAGAATGGATAACAATAAATAGCCATTTAGACAGTATGCTTAAAAGATGAAGGATTCCGATTTCTTGCATTTTTCTCTTTACCCCTAAGCACAGAATTTAATTGATATCCAGCTTTATTAGCTGCTCTAATATAAATTTTAGAGGTTGACATGTTATCTCAATGGACATTGAGATTTCAGATAGCAGCCGCATTTCCAATTGATAGAAATTTTAGGAGCTGAAAGATAAAACTGACTCCTCACACCCCAACAGCGTGTGTCAACTTAGCCAGGAGAACTTCTCCAAGATGCCTTATATTGCAATGCCAAGGGCACATCACCCAAATGCACTGACTTTTCTGTTTTGGTGAACAGAAGGGGGAAACATCACCATCAGATAAGATAATATGATGAATATTCCTGGACTACACACGTACTTTGTGAGTCCTGGAGCTCTAAAAGTTTCTTGACTTAGCTGAAGCCTCAGAAATTGGCTGGAACTCAAGTTGGGTATGTAACGTGAAATGGGTCAAGCCTCCCCCTCCCTCAGTGCCTCAAATATGTTCTTCAAACCTATCAGCTTAAATTGCAAAGTGAGTTCGCTCCACCAAGATCACAAGGTTCATGCTTCTCCTTTGAACTTCAAAGATAGTTACTGACAGTGTGTGAGGAGCCCAGGTCCTTATCTCCAATTGTTTCATTAAGGGATTCCATCCTTTGCAGTGGAGTGCACTGAGCTTCTGCCACAGTTAGGAAAATAAAGACAAAGAGTAGAACAAACAGAAGGAAAAGACAATAGAAATAAAAACTAATCAATACAGCCATGAAGTAATGAGGAAAGAGGGAGAAAAGCATAAGAAGAAGAAACCAGGGGTAGTTTTACAGGGCAGGTGGTGCCTTTCAAGTAATACAACTAATGATTTACTTCATGTTGCGTATTACTCTGCTTATAGTGAATTATGAGGCTTGTTTCTGAGCATCACTACAAAGGATTCATTAGCAAAGAACTTCATACACACACAGCCTGAACCAGATAGGATGCCTATGAAGCTTTTTCCTTATGCTTATTGAAATCTGTTAATTCACTATCAGGAAGAAAGGGTAGAAAAAAATCCATTTAACTTTGCAGTTAATATAAGGATAGTTTTGTGGGCTAACTATAATTATTTTGTACACAGATACGTGCCATGATATTCTCATTTCTGTCTCTCCTGAAACAATATAAACACATCTAGGTAGAACGCCTCTTTGTATGATAAATGGTGTTTTCTCCCTGTTTTTTCTACCATTGCCTTTGCCCATTCAGAATCCTTGCCACCAGTAGAGTTTTTGCCAAGGATTTCTGGGAAGGACCATGTTAGCAGAGACTATGGATATCTCAGCAGTAACCAATATGGAGAGAAGACCCAGGGGAAACCTTAATTTGAGGATGAATTTCCTGCCAGCTTGAAAGCACAGAAATTCAGAGTCATAATACGCTGATTTATTGATAACAAAGAATCTTTTGAGTTTGTGTCCTTTGTGTTTGAGTTGTTGTCACTGTTGTTGTTTTGTGGTAAGAACACTTAACAGGAGATCTATCCTCTTAATAAATTCTGAGGTGCATGATACCATATTGGCTGAAGGCACTATGTTATACAGCAGATTTCCTCATCTAGCATAACTGGAACTTTCCTTAAAAGAATTCAGTACAATTACAATAACCACTCCAATATTTTAATTTAAAACGTAAGTCATTTCAAAGGAAACAACAAATCTTCTCATTTAACAGTGAATGAGGGCCCCTCATGGGCCTGGACAACCTGAAAGGCACTAGGCATACAGAGACATGCAAGACTGACTCAGTGATGTGTCCCTGCTCTGATGGAAATCACATTCTACTAACAAATCTGGGTTAAAAATTTCTGAGCTTGAAATAGGAAACTTCTAGAACAAAAAGATGTGCTTATCAGAACTTGCTGAATTTTGCTTCCATGAATGGAAAAAGTAGGCCTAGGATGTCTGCATCGTACATGTCAATCTATTTGCTGCCAGAGCAAATTTTGCCTTTTATGCTCCAATCAATGTAGCCATGGCCTCTGTTCATACCCTAACCACAAAGGCAGCACTATGCTGTTAAATGAGGATGGCTGTGGATTGGTGTGGGGCTGGCTGGTGGCCTAAGAAGTAGCCTGACTGAAAGAAAAGTATACTGACATTGAGATTCCTTCCACTAGACGTTAAAATCCAAAAACAACTTTTCCAGAAGGTAACAGAATAGAGAGAAGCAACCCTTTGCAGTGGGGCTGAGTCACACTTACAGCACAGCCCTGGAGTGAAGAGCCTTGAAACTTGCAATTAAGAGCTCTAAGTCTGGTGCCAAGCAAACTTTCTTTAAATCGCAGTATCCAAGTTGCCTAGGCCAGAAGTCCTTATAAGTTCCATCTTTCCTGATGCAGCAAGAAGCACAATTATAAAGTCAATCAAAAAGAAAGCTAAACATGCATACTGCATTTATACACAGAGTAGGCTGCACATCAACCCAGAAAATTCTCATCTCCATTTATCAGAACTTAGGAAAAACATATATCTTCAGAGATAAATATGCTGATGGAAAAACAATCAAGGTGATTATACTGGTTCATTGTTTTTCCTTTGAAACTGAAGGAAGCAATGGACATATGACATAATAAAGGACTCCAATTCAGTTTATACTAGTTATAAGAACTTGAATTAATGAGAACAGTTGTTACTTTTGTTTTATTTAAAAGGCACTTACAAAACACCTACCAGGTTTCAGGCACTTACTATGTGTTAGGGCTTAACAAATACTCACATTTAGTACTCATAACTACACCATTAAATAGACACAATTATTTTCTCCTCTTTATAGATGAGAAAACAAGGCACAGAGAGGTTACAAAATTGGCCCAGGGTCACACAGCTAATAAATTACAGAGTTGCAGAGCTGGGATTCAAATCTGAGGATGGAACCATACTTTTAATCCCTATACTATGCATCCCCTTTGCTATATAAGGGCCAGGGTGATCTTTCTCCATATCTTCTAAGGGCAAGAATAAGTAATATCAACAAAAATCTGTAGCATTTTTTCTGGGAAGTGAAGCACTGAACAGTTACTGTAGGTTAGGGAACATGTTCTTTGAGGAAATCTTCTGGGATTACCACCAGTGTATTATTATCTGGCCAGGATGCTAGATACTCCTTTTGCAATAGACAAGATGATATCCCAAGATCCATCTCTGCTCTCAGAGTCTGCTGTTATATTCATATTTCAAAGCCAGCATCAGCAGATTCAGGGGTATGCTGTTCAGTTTTTAAAAAGATTTCAAACTTCTACATAAATCTTTCAGCTTTAAATCATTTTTCTTTTATTCATTCTTCTGAGGTTTCTGAGGGATTGCCAATACTTGACTTTGCTTTGACAAAGCTATCCTTGGATATCAGATTAGATAAAACAATGAATTCGACTTAAGACTCCACATAAGTTAAAAGCCCAGGAGTTTTAGTGGAAAACTTTCTCAAACACAGTTAAATCTCAAAGCCTGCAAAGAATGGATGGGGTTGGGTTACCTATAAAATAATCCAATTCATTAATGTTGTTGCTGGGATTATTGAAACCCAGCAACAGAAAGATTTTCTACATTTTTTTCCCCCAATAAGCCATACAGACAGCAGAAATCCCCTAGGTCATGGGAGAAAAACATTTTATTCTAAATGGAAAAAGAACATCTAGATTATGACCAGAGATAAAATTTCCATACTTCACAGGCTCTAAAATGTGTATTTCTCACCTTTTTACTACATCTCTAAAATTGGATGCATATCATAATCACTGTTGGCCAGGGGTCAGTCAGCCACAATGTAGTTGTCATTGTCTGTTAATGGGCATCAACATGTGCATAACGGGTGTCAATGGCTTGCAAGAAAATCGTGGAGACAATAATAGATTCTCTTTTAAGCAAAGTATTCATCACCCAAGACTCTTAGTGGTATAGAATGTGCAAGCACTGACAACCCAGATGAAATGTTAACTCAAAACATCTTCAAGACATTAAAAGTGAAGATATTTTAAAAATTGCCTAACAAATATATTTCAACTATATTTTCTTTTCTATGTATAATAATGGTGTGTCTAAATGAGTTTAAAAGAAAACTTTCAATAGGTATAAAGTGAAAGTTCTGAGTGATAAAGCACACCAATTTAATCGTCACTGGTTCTTTAATGCCTTAATAACACGTAAAAGAATAGTTTGACTTCAACCAGTGGTGCCTTAGATAGGATGAAATTCTGATCAAGTTCAAAATAGTGTAACCCAATGCTTATGAACTCTGGTTTTGGCAGCAGATAATCTGGGCACAGATTTTGAGCTTGACAAAGTATTCCTTTGGTTGATTTTCTCAAATTATTCATCTTTTAGAAGCCTCCATAGCTCGTCTACAAAATTCAGGTGTTAATTTCATAATAATGATGACTGAATGGGAAAATGCATGTAAGACACTTAGCAGAGAGCACACAAGCATTTAATATGTGAAAAGCTTCAGCAGACACCTCACAGCATCCTGTCCTTTTGCCTTTTCCCTTGGAAGCAGGAGACTCTGAGAGAACTGTGCTTGGATTTTATTTTATTTTTTTACCATTTCTGCAAGACCATTTTAGAAGCCAGAAAGGAGAAAAATACACTAATAAAAACTTACTAAGTTGGACATACATGAACAGTGCAACCTTCTTTCATCACCCTGGGATATATATTTACTGCCACAGAGGGCCAAATGAGGTCACCTGGAAGTGGATGAAAGGGTAGTCGTGTCATCATGGGACGAATATTAACCAATGGGAAGCAAGAGACAGGGGGAAGGCAAACAGGTAACTTCCCCCTCTTTTCACCATTTTCTATGGTTCTTCCCTGGAGCCCTTCTGGAAGAAAGTCCAGTGTGCTAAACAGATTTACTCACTGAGGGACCTGCTGTGTTACACTGTGGCCTACTGAGGGAACAGTGTTCCTGATGGGTGGCCAGTCCAGGAACCCATCTCCTCAGATGCTTCGCATCCTTTCCTTTTGCCTCACCTTCACCACTGTAAGTTTGCAACTCCCAAGCAAAACATCAGCAGTTAAATTCTTGCCTTGCCTCTGCTATCCAGAGCACTCAGCACTCTTCCCATGACCCACATATTGGTTATGCTGTAGAGTTCATGTGGAGCCTTGGAAATGTTGGTCTGAAGCGCTTCTAGAACCAGGCAATGTGGTTTACTCAAATACAGATGAAATTGTGCAGCCAGGTGTCCTAGATTCAAGCCTTGGCTCTAGTTCTTATTAACTGTGTGATCTTTAATCTCTTTCATCAGCCTAATGGAAATAATATTACCTGCCTTCCTTATCTTGAAATGCCATCATCAGGATCAGATAAGGTTGGAGAAAGCAAAGCGTAAGCCATAATGTATCAATAGCATACAAATGATAGTTATTGCTGTACAACATGGATTTAGTCTAACAGTCTCTGTTGCCATTTTCAGTCAGTGCAAGATCAGTGTTAAAAATTTATAGAATTGTGAAAACTTCAGGTAGGTTATGTGTGTTTTTTTGGCTTTTACAGAAATAATACCCTACTAGAACAGGGGTCATATTAAACTATGGTCAAATTCTGAGGGCTATTATCATTTCTATCTTTTACCTCATTCTTTTTCACTTCCATTTTAGTATATACTTTGGAAACAAAATGTATCAGTATGGTTGAACATGTACATAATGTATAAATAAATATGTATACACAGAAGTATATTCAGGGTGAATAGCTGAAAGTATTTATAAAAACAAGTCTCTGAGATCTAGCCATGTTACTGCATATAGTTATTTTGCCTGAACTCCTATTCGGTGCTACATTATTTGAATATACCACAGCATATGTATCAATTCCCCTTTATTAAATTTGGGCTGCTCCCAGTTTTTTTTTTTGTTTTTTGCTTTTTTGCGGTACACGGGCCTCTCACTGCCGTGGCCTCTCCTGCCGCTAAGCACAGGCTCCGGACGCGCAGGCTCAGCGGCCATGGCTCACGGGCCCAGCCGCTCCGCAGCATGTGGGATCCTCCCAGACCGGGGCACGAACCCATGTCCCCTGCATCGGCAGGCGGACTCTCAACCACTGCGCCACCAGGGAAGCCCTGCTCCCAGTTTTTACAGCTACAAACAGTGAGGCAGTAAACATGTTATGATTTGCTTTCTTCCAGACCCATGACTACTTGGCAGAACCCATGATGGGAACTTATTCTGACCTTGTCCAGCTGTGTGTACTGCACAGAGCTAGTACTCAAAACCCAGACCCAGACACAACTGGGCCATTGCTAAATTATCCTTGGCTGACTGCAAATGTGCTTTATCTGTCTTGATGACAAATGGAATACACTGAAAATTTTCACGAGTTTCAGAAGACAAAGGAAATAGAAATGTCTCAAAGACTCTACTAACCTAGCAATCTACAGGAAGAAAAAAAAGCTAATTTGAGGTGCCTCAGGCTCCCCTACTTCTTAGTGTCCCCACTTGTCCTTGACATCGGCCAGGACTCTCTCCCTGGTGCTTTGGAAGGTGACCCCACCTCACCCTCCCACCCCCACTCATGCTGGCTGGCTTCTACACCCTCTAATTAGACTGCAGCTTTCCCTGCCTTCTGTATCTTTGATTTTATGCAGGATTCTGGAAGCTCTGTGAACCTGTACTCTGATTTGAATTATTAAAGCAGGTCAGTATTTGTGCATTTAGGAGCAAGATTCTCTTTTCAACCATCCCCTATGATATGAAAAAAGAAAATTTTCAACCATCAGTTACCCAGATGAATAGTCTTTTTATCCCCCCTATTTATTAATTTTTTTTGGCAGTTTCTCCATTCCTTAGCTTTTCTCTTTTTCCCGCATCCCCTTCTATCTTAATATAATTTACTGGGCTGTGAGCCAAGGAGCATTCTATGGCCTGTGGGAACTGATTCACATCAGGTGTGTGCATGTTGCTTTTTTTTCCTTTTTCTCCTTTTGTTTGAGTTTTAGGTTGATTTGACCCATATCATTTTCAACCTTTACCAAAAGTGAAACACTGGTTTGACCTACAGACCCAGTGTTTTAGTTACCATAAAACTGTAAGTTTTCTGAGGGCTTCTTTTAGTCACCATTGGAACTCCACACCTAGAATATAGTCGATGTCTGATAATATTCATTGACTGGATGAATGAATAAGCAAACAAGCACTGAGGTAAGAGGTAGCTATAATCCAGCAACTGGCCCATTCAGACTTAGTATATAGGAGAAGAATCCTAAGTGAGAGACTCCTCAACCATAAAACTTGGACATTAAAGTATAAAGAGACTGGGGGACCATCCTTCACTATTCAGATTATATTTTTAATGTTGTTTAGTTGCTAAAGAGATGGGACTGTTATTGCACACAGCGTTTACAGAATTAAACTGAGAATAAGGAAAGTCACTGTGAGATTTTGATTCAGAACAGTAGAGTTGGAGTCTCGTATTCCCCCATTATACTGAGTCTTTAGACATGACACTACTCTTTTGAGATTCAGTGTGTTTATCTGTAAAACAACAAAAACGTGGCATTTCCCTTCCAAGTAGGTTACAATTATCAAATGAAAGAATTACTGTAACACTGAGTAATGATAAGTGTTCAATAAATTTGAGTTTCTTTCTCCATTTTTTCTTCTTTTCCCTTCCGAAGATGATTCAGTTATAGGAATGCTGAAAGGACCTCTTTAAAAGATGGGTTCATGGCACAGAATTAAATGACCCCTACATGGCTAAGTTATGATATATTGGGGGCAGGGTATTTGGAATTAAGGAATGGCAATTTGAAGATGGATCTTGGGAAAAGATTCCTAAGAGCTAGATTATTTTGCTTATTAATAAGAACTGTGCTTCTCTTCACGTTGTTAGCTTCATAGATCTATAATATTATATATAGGTATATATACACATGCACATACACATACATACACACAAATATTTTTAAGAGCTTTCACAACTCTTGTAGGTTGAACTGTATCCCCGCCAAAACGATATGTTCAAATCCTAACCCCAGGTACTTGTGAATGTGACTTTATTTAGAAACAGGATCTTTGCAGATGTAATCAAGTTAAGATGAGATTGTACAGGATTAGGGTGGACCATAAATCCAATAACAGGTTTTCTTATAAGGAGAAAAGGATTTGGAGACACAGAGACACACAAAGAGAAGACAGGTAGGTAAAGGTGGAGGATTGGAGTTATGCTGCCACAGCCAAGAACCACCTAGAGTCACCAGAAGCTGGAAGAAGCAAGGAAGGATTCTAGCCTTTGGAGGGAGCATGGCCCTGCTGGCACCTTGATTTCAGACTTCTAGCCTACAGAACTGTCTGAGAATAAATTTCTGTTGTTTTAAGCCAGTTCTTTATGGCAGCCCCAGGGAACTAACACAATAAACTACTTGAAGTTTTCACAATTTTACAAATTTTTAACACTGATCTTGTACTGACTAAAAAGACAACAGAATTCATTGGACCAAATTCACATTTGATAGTGATAATTATCAATTTGTATGGTACTTTATGGCTTACACTTTGCTTTCTCAAATCTTATCTCACCTGATCCTGATGATGGCATTTCAAGATAAGAAAGGCAGGTAATATTATTTCCATTAGGCTGATAAAAGAGATTAAAAGTCACACAGTTAATAAGAACTAGAGCCAAGGCTTGAATCTAGGACACCTGGCTGCACAATTTCATCTGTATTTGAGTAAACCACATTGCCTGGTTCTAGAAGCGCTTCAGACCAACATTTCCAAGGCTCCACATGAACGCTACAGCATAACCAATATGTGGGTCATGGGAAAAGTGCTGAGTGCTCTGGATAGCAGAGGCAAGGCAAGAATTTAACTGCTGATGTTTTGCTTGGGAGTTGCAAACTTACAGTGGTGAAGGTGAGGCAAAAGGAAAGGATGCGAAGCATCTGAGGAGATGGGTTCCTGGACTGGCCACCCATCAGGAACACTGTTCCCTCAGTAGGCCACAGTGTAACACAGCAGGTCCCTCAGTGAGTAAATCTGTTTAGCACATTGGACTTTTCCAGAAGGGCTCCAGGAAGAACCACAGAAAATGGTGAAAAGAGCAGGAAATTATGTTTGCCATCCCCCTGTCTCTTGCTTCCCACTGGTCTCATTGATTTAAAATAAACTAGAAACTTCCAAGCTCTCCTTTAATCCTGGGGTTGATTTTGAGAGGAATATCAGAGGGACTTCTCTTGTGATCTCATGGACAGTTTCTTCAACTGTATCCCTACAGGATATAAAATGATACGTATTACAGGATGAAATTGTCAACTTGCTTTGCATGTGTATTTTTAAAATAAAACTGTAGAATTGAAGGATACAGAAAATCACAGAAGATAATGTAATAGCTATCGATGTATCTACCTTGTTTGCTATGTATCTTTTTTTAAAGAAATAAAACATTACAGATAAACATGAAATAGCTTGTGTTTCCCCTGTTCCTTAAGACAATGGTTCACCTAACTTCTGAGTGTATTTAATCCATGTTTCATACTTTTTCTACCATATTTATTATATACTATATGTAAATATGCATATATGTATATAGTAGATATATAGTACATATATACACTACACACCTGTGTGTGTATATGTGTGTGTGTGTGTGTGTGTGTGTGCATAAATGAGAAAAACTCGAATACTCAAATGCTAAATAGTAGAGTACTGGTTAATAAATTAGAGTCATGAAATACTATGCAGCAATTTTTAAAAAATTGAGAGAACGCTATACAGTCATGGAAAGTTGTTTGAGATTTACTATCAAATGAATCAAAGCAAGTTCCTGAACAGTGTGAGTTGCCTGATGGCCTCTGTACACTACACTCCTTACACACATGGAGTATGTCTGGAAAGACACATAAGAAACCATTAGCAGTCTGGGATCGGGAAAGTCGAGAGAGGAGATTTTATTTTTCTCATTGTATCTTGCAATCCTTAGAAAAAACTAGAATGCACTACTTTTCTAATTAAAAAAAACCAATAAGGGCTTCCCTGGTGGCGCAGTGGTTGAGAGTCCGCCTGCCGATGCAGGGGACACGGGTTCGTACCCCGGACCGGGAAGATCCCACATGCCGCAGAGCGGCTGGGCCCGTGAGCCATGGCCACTGAGCCTGTGCATCCGGAGCCTATGCTCCGCAGCGGGAGAAGCCACAGCAGTGAGAGGCCCACATACCGCAAAAAAAAAAAACTAATAAAAAGCAAGGTCTGCAGCAGAAGTTCTCCCAGTAGGGGCAGCAAAAGAGAGGACTGAAGTGAGAGAAGAAGCATGGTAGAGTAATACAGGGGGATGGTGCAGTTTGAGGAATCAAGAGAGGTGAATCTGAGTCTTGCTTCTGTCATTGAACATGAGACATCCCTGGGCAAAGCAAGCTCCTTCACTTGGCAAGCAAGTTCCTCCCTGATCCATCTTACCTGCCTCTCCTGATCTTGCCCCATCTATCACCATGGCTTATCAACTCATTGCCCACTCAATGCTGTTTCCTCTCTTTGTGCCCATACTCACAGCTCTTCTCCTGGCCTGGATGCCTTTCACCACATAGATATTGCCCTGAAGCAGCTGGAAGACCCTCCTCTGTATGCCCAGCACACCTGCTGCATTCTGCTCCCTTACAGAGGCATTACCTGTGCATTACCTGCTCCCCGACTGAACTCTCAGCTCCTAGAGGGTAGCAGCTATGGCTGGTTGATCTTTGTGCCGGGCCTAGAGTACATGTTAGTAAAAGTACTTTTTAACTAAATATTTAACCATGTCCCAGCCACCTTCTCTATAAAACAAGGAAGCTGCATTATATGTAGTTCAACTCAGCAAATTTATACCAACATCTTCACTATCCTAGGACCTTGCTTGGCTCTATAAAGAACACGAAAATGGATGCAGCCCTCTGGTGGGAAAGATGAGCTAAGGTCCCCAAAAATCCAGTTTTCTCACAATCAAAATTTAAAAGGTGTAAGTTCAATTTTTGGCTCTGTTCTGACTGCTGAACGATCCTGGAAATATCATTTTACCCACGTTGGGAAACGGTGGGAAACACTGAATGAGGTAGCCTGACCTCTCCAAGGCGTGGAGGAGGGGCGTGCTATTTTTCCTGATATTACAACGTACTGTTATAGGGTTTACTGCTCTATCTAATCATGAAATCTACATAATTTATCCTTTTAAAATGAGCCATAATCCCCAAAGAATGCTTCTCGATTGGTATCAAATATAAGAGGGTATTTTTAAGGACACGGCAGCACCACTGCTATACATTAACCTACACAAAATCAATCCATTTCCAAGTTAAGCACAGCCCTAAAAAATCACTAATGGAGCTCTGTGTAGTTTGTTCATGCGATGTGCAGTCAGGAATCATGCATAATGTAATAGTGCAAATGCTAAAAGCAGCTCCCACAAACTAATTTAATCTTGGTTTAATGGACATAGGGAACTGATCTTCAAAAGAGACTGCCAATGAGATTCTTGGGGACCTCCCAGCAGCCTGAAAGCAATCTCCAATATTAGCTTTTGGTTAGTTCCCCCTTTCAACTAGTGCATATTAAAGGCAATCCAATATTGTCATTGAAATTATGAATAACTTGTGTCAACTTTCATGGCCTATGTAATATAGATGTCTCCATGCATTTGCATAGATCTCTGGGATTGAAATTTTGCTCTCCGTGCCTTTTAGACCATGGGCTTCTACCTCAGTCAAGGAAATCTTTTACACTCTGGAAGATCAGAAAGCTCAGCAGTACCCACAGCCCCCAGGCCATGCCAGAGAGACAGTGTATGAACAAAGATCTAGGATGTGAAGCCTGTATACAATCAAAGGGATCAGAATCACATTGCTGTAGCTTGTCTCTGAGGGGCCTCTGAAGCCCCTAAACATGCAACTCCTACCTGACACGATTAGAGAAAGAAGAGCACTCGCCCATGCAAACATGAGCGTGCACGCGCACGCACACATGCACACAGACAGGCCGGTGTGAACTTGAGTTTCTATCAGATGATCTAACAACAAATCTAGCTAAGTAGATAGCAGAAGACCCAAATTTAGGGAACTTTGGAGTGTTTTTAGTTCAAGCCACATACTTTGTTTCAAATGAATGTCACTAACCGGCTTCAAACTTTTAGGCTAAACTGTGAAGTAAGCATAGAGAACACAGCTTCGGTGGGCAGACAGAATATACAATGTGTGGGAAAAGAGTGGCAACAGAGGGTGGGACTTGGAAATGGGAGGAAGCGATAGAGGGGAGGGTTGAGGCGCTGATTTTGCAAGTCCAGGGAAAGTTGATGAAATAAGAAATGGAGGTTAAACAATGTTATTTAGAGTTAGAGAGGCAATTAATAGAGTGTAATAATATAAATTTCAAACACTAGGAGGAGGATATAAAGGGGAGAGGTCGATGTGGGTGAGCTAATCCTCATCTTCCATATTGAGGAGTTAACAGATATTGACTGAGTGATAAATCAAGAAATGGAGTTGTGGAAGCAGTCACCAAAAGAGCAAAAACTAGAAACATTAAATAGATTTTGTCTCTATAATATAGGACTAGAGATGGTCAGGGGTGCTTTTCTTGTGCTTCTGCATTATTTAGTTTGTTACAATGCAGAAACTATAATTTGATTTAAAACATGATAAGTAGGTGCTTCTGGGAAGTTGAGCTGGGGATAGGAAGGGATGGAAAAAGGCAATGTGGCTTTTCCTTAAAAGCAGCTGGACTATTTGTGTAAAACCATGAGTACGTGTCCATGACAGATTATTATTTCTATGTGCAACTGAAAAAATGTTGAAAAATTATACAATAAACTGTTAACAGTGAATACCTCTAGAGCAACAGTGCCCAACAGACTTCCTATGATAATAGAAATGACCTATTTCTGCACTGTTCAATACAGTAGCCACTGGCCACCTGTGACTACTGAACACTTGAAATGCGGCTACTGAAACTGAGGAACTGGATTTTTTAGTTTATTTTAATTAATTTAAATTTAAATATAAACATGTAGCTAGTGGATACCATATTGGGTAGCACAGCTAGAGAATCATATGGAGGTGTGAAAGACTTTTTATTACTCTCTATATTTCTGTGTTGTTTGAAATTCTTGCAATATGAATATGATACTTGCATAATTTTAAAACCTCAAAACTTTCTAATTTGAAAAAAAAGAAGAAAAATGAAACAATCATAAAGTAATTCATTGGAAAGTAAAAATTCTACAAAATGGATTAAAATATTTTAAGAGTAGAGTTCCCTGTGCTATATAGAAGGTCCTTGTTGGTTATCCATCTTCTGTATAGTAGTGTGTGTACTCTACTCATTATTCTATGATAACCTATATAAGAATCTGAAAAAGTGTGCTTCCCTGGTGGCGCAGTGGTTGAGAGTCCACCTGCCGATGCAGGGGACGCGGGTTCGTGCCCCGGTCCAGGAAGATCCCACATGCCGCAGAGTGGCTGGGCCCGTGAGCCATGGCCGCTGAGCCTGCGCGTCCGGAGCCTGTGCTCCACAACGGGAGAGACCACAACAGTGAGAGGCCCGCGTACCGCAAAAAAAAAAAAAAAAAAAGAATCTGAAAACGAATGACTGTATGTATATGTATAACTGAATCACTTTGCTGTACACGTGAAACTAGCACAACATTGTAAATCAACTATGCTCCAATAGAATTTTAAAAAATAAAATATTTTAAGAAAAATAAGTAGGTAGGTAAATAAATAAGTGTTCTTCAGAATGCCTTCATCTTTGAAATTTTACATGAATCTCCAGAGCAAATATCCTGGCATTATCTCCTTATACCACAAGCGCTTAGGTTACAGTCCTCTCCACTCTGCTAAGGTAATTGTTGCTCTATGTTCTGCTTTCAATCTTTCCGAAATGCCTCGACACCTCTCATTTGTGGCCTCTCCTTTCTGTCTTTACTGGCATAGATCTAGGTCTAAATATAGGTAGATAATTTTTATTCCTGTACTCTCATGTGAATTAGAGAGTAAATACATGTGCATTCGGTTTGCCGTATTTACTCTGATCCAAGGGGAAAAAATTGCCAAGAAGTAGCAGCAATATGATCCAGATCATCTAATCCCAAACCTGGTCCCTTTTCATTCATCAAGATTCTACCATCTGGGATCTGATCATCTCTCAATTATCAGGCAACACAATGAATTCCCCTTTTTAGCTGTGGAATCCTAAATTACTTAATCAATAAGTAACAAACTCAGTTTCCTCATCTATAAAATTAAAATAATAATTGAACTGACCTCAGAGGATTGTGGGGTAGATGAAATAAGATACTGCACAGAAGCACAGACTTGTCAAACAGAAAACACTCGATGTGTGGTAGCTCTTATTTTATATATAACAAAACTAAGAATTCTCTGCTCTGGCTGTACAAGGCTAGAGATTTCCGGTCCTCTAGCTCTTAAAGTATCAATCCATCTTTTTCTCTTTTCTTGTGTGGACTGTCAAACCACTTCACTCTTACTATAAAATTAAAGGTAGACTTGCTTTTAGAGAAATGGCAAATAATACTAAAAAGATAACAACTTGTTGATAAGCAGTATTTTTCAGTGCAAAATGATTTACATAAGTAGGAAATGGCCTGTTTCACAGGTAGCACATCTCCTTACACACAGAGCAGACACAATCAGGCTGTAAGAAAGTGTATCCATCATATAAGGAATGAGGCCATTAGAAGAGTCCCTTATCCACATCCAAACGTGAACGCCATTC
Organism: Stenella coeruleoalba; assembly: GCF_951394435.1. Taxonomy (NCBI): domain Eukaryota; kingdom Metazoa; phylum Chordata; class Mammalia; order Artiodactyla; family Delphinidae; genus Stenella; species Stenella coeruleoalba. The sequence goes on along the minus strand of NC_137166.1, from coordinate 31,880,022 downwards.
CCAAACATTTTCTCCCTCTTTTTTTTTTGGAAATAGCTTTCTTTTTAGTATTAAAGTAACACCTAAACGTGAGAAGTAATTCAGAAAATAAGGGTCAAAATGAATTTCATTTACAATCCTACCACCTAAAACCACCCAAGTATAAACTGTTAAAATTATGCTATATAAAAATTTGGAAAGGATATGTATGTATATATGAATTAAATCTAAAGTCCAAATAAATATATACAAAATATAATATGTATGAAAATATAATTAGACATTTTATAATCTACAAATTATAATTCTAAACTCTAAAAATGTTAGTATATATCTTCACAAATAAAGACACAAATAGGATACATAGTCTATAATGATCTAAAACATCCTTTTATTTAACTATATACTACAGATCCTTCTATGTCAATAGGTTTATATATGTATCATTTAAAATTAGTATAATGTTCTCATATATGCCATGATATTTTTATCCATCCCTTACTGATGGACATTTAGATTGTTTCCTGCTGTTGGTTGTTTTGTTTGTTTTAATTATTTAACCTTTTTTCTCTGATGAATATATACATACAATCATCTTGGTGAAATCACTGGGTGAAAGATAAGCACATTTTTAAGGCTTTTGATGTTTATTGCCAAAAACCTCAGAGATACAGCCAGTTACCTTTCCACTGGAGGTCAGCGAAAGCGCCATTTCCCCACTCTCTCACCTACATTTGATATAATAAGTCTTCATATTGTGGCCAAACTGATGGGTAAAAAAGTAACATCTACTTTTTGTTTCAATGTTGATTCATTTTGATTTGATTATTTTGCTTACTTGTGGGAGTGAATCCTTTCTTTTTTTTATAAAGTTATTTATTTTTGGGTGTGTTGGGTCTTCACTGCTGCGCACGGGCTTTCTCTAGTTGAGGCAAGCGGGGGCTACCCTTCGTTCCGGTGCGAGGCCTACTCATCGCGGTGGCTTCTCTTGATGCGGAGCACGGGCTCCAGGCACAGGATTCAGTAGTTGCGGCATGCAGGCTCAGTAGTTGTGGCCCATGGGCTTAGCTGCTGCGTGGCATGTGGGATCTTCCTGGACCAGGGCTCGAACCCATGTCCCCTGCACTGGCAGGTGGATTCTTAACCACTGTGCCACCAGGGAAGTCTGTGAATATCTTTTCATTTATATGTTGGTCATTCCTATTTCTTCTTTTTTTGCTAAAGACTTATGCCTTGTTCTCCATCTTGGGGAGGTGAAACACAGTATGCCTCGCACACTCCTAGACCTGCTTATCTCAATATTGCCCATCCTCTAATGCTAGTTAAAGGGACTCTACATCCATAAAGTTTCTTCCAGAACTTCTCAGCTATAAGTAATCTCTTCTAATTTCTCAGAGGTCCTTTTGTGAAACTATCCTTGCAGCTTTAACATTTTGCCTTGTTCTACAGTTATTTGTATCATCCTCTTTCTTCCCCGCCCCCCGCACTTTTTTTCCTGTTCAGTTAGAAATACTGAAGAAGAGAATGGAATAGTCAGAGGATTCCATGCCATTTAAGTACATATTTATTGTGTATCTACTGGTAGCAAAGTAAATATATATAATTACAAAGACCAACACTTACTGATTTATGTATTAGGCCTAGCTCTGCTATGTGCAGTAACAAATTAAGAATGACTGCCAGCAGCTAAACCCAACAAAGTTGTATTTCTTTCTCATGGGAAGCCCAACATGGGACCAGTGGCCCTTCTTCATCTTGTAACTATTCTGTCTGGAACACATCGACTCCACGGTCACCTTGGCAGGGAATGAGAAAGATGGAGGAGGCAGACAGGCAGTTAAGTATCTTGGCTCAGAAATGACATGCAGCCCTTCTATTAACAATCCATTGGCCAGAGCTAGTGACATGGCCCCAGCCCAAGTGCAAAGGACGAGGAAACCAAGAGGAACACAGGGATATGAATATTCAGTGAGCATTACCTGTCATAATTAGCTTTAATGTTTCAGTAATTTTATAAGCATAAACTCATGTCCATCTATGATCCAGGTAATTACAAATATCTCAGACTTCCAGATGATGACAGTAAGTCCAGGGAAGTTAAGCAACTTGCCTAAGATCTCTCAGCCAGTAAGTAGTTGAGCTGGAATTTAAACCCCATCAGAATGATCTCTGTACTCTTAATGACTAGATTATGAAAATGGGAATAATAAATAGCTAGCATGAGAGAAGCTCCAATTTAAGAAAAAAAAAAATGTGGGAAATCTTAGGTCATGGAAATCTAGCCATACATGGGTAAGGGATCTCTTACCTACAAAAACGTACTGTTTAGCTCCTCTGCACGTACTCTGTACATACTCATGGACTGAGTGCTAAGGTCCAAATCAGTATGTGCATTTAAAAAAATAAATCATGATTCTGATTCTATTAGAAAACTGTGTATTCATCTCCTGATAGCAACTAAAGTGAAAATGGCTGAAAGCAATAAAAATCCATTTTGCTATTTAGTACAGTTTGTCAGACTAGAGAAATGGGATTGAATTTCAAAGCCACAGGCAAGCTGGCTACAATCTGCAGCTACACAGTTGATGGGTTTTTTCCTTCTTTATTTACAACTCTTTTGATAAGCCTTCAGCAAGTTACATAGGTTCTTCTAGTTGTATCTCGTTTGACTGGATTAGAATACTTGATGACAGTTTGGATAAGTTTGAGGCAGATGGTTCTTGACATTTTTCATGGCATCAGTTACAAACCATGCAAGAAACTCTTTCATCCTTTGTTTATCCTTCACTTAGAAGCCACTATAGTGGATCGTTAAACTTTCATTTTTCACAGTGCTGATTAAGGCATACTACAAGGCAGATGTTATTCCGTACCATTTTTAACAATTTACATTTAGCACCAAAGCTGCCTTTGTACTTGTTCCAGTGGATCAATTCACTTTTTCAAAACTTCAAGGTCAATCTCTGAAATACTGTGACTCCCTTAACAATTAAATGTTTTGCAAACTTCTCTTGGTTACAGGAGCCCAGCTACTATTCCATTTATGTGTGTTTGCTAGTCAACGCACACATGACAATTCAATAGCTCTCCTCAACAGAGTAAGAGCATTATTTAAGAGACAGTTCAGTAAACAAAGAAAAGAGTCTCAAAAAAAAAAATACAATCTGAATATAACCCATCAGAATATCTTAATTTCTATTAAAGCAGTTCTAGAATCAGAAATGAATGACAGTCCTGAAGCACAAGATTCCTTGCACTTCACAGCTGAGATGCAGAACAAAGAGTAAGAAATATTTCTCTTTTCTTTTCCATGTTTTGGTGATACAGTAAATTACATACTATTTAGTTCAACCTAAGACAAATGAGTGGGTGGATAAAAGCATCTTTAGATACAATGTGATGTTGACAAATAGACTCATTGAACCAAAATTTTGACAAAATTTGATTGGGCCTTAGGAAAGCACAGCCTTTCACTTTTTCTCTTCTAGAGTAACTGCAAAGTACATCCCCTTCAGAGACAAAAGATGACATCCTGCTCGGGAAAACAAGTGTATGGGGAATTCAGAAGACAGTCTACACGAAGTGCATCTCCCATCTCACTCGAAAATAAGGACTTCAGACAGGATTATGGGTCAGGCAAGCTGGAATGCTATTTCTTCAAAAACAAAGGAAACAAAAATACAAGCAACATAATGAGTAAACAACAGTGTCCATGATCTTCATTCTACCATTCTCAGAACCAATCCACAAACAAGCCAAGCAACTTTAAGGGCTAAGTAGGACCTTGAAAGATCATCTGACCTAGCCCTTTGACTAAAATAACTGGAAACCAAACCTCTTTCTTTCCCTCCTCTCTACTTGCAGGGGCAAGAGGTAAGAAAGGTGTGAACAACGAATAATCTAACTTTTAAAAGTAGTACTTCCAGATCTTCAGATCAGTCTTTGCATAGCTCAGGGTAACCTGAGTTATATGGGGCAGCCTGTTCTCTAATGAGCCCCATTTCTTAAATACTGGTGAGTCAAACATAGAATCAGAAAGTTGTAATGAACAAAGGAGAACTGACGCTGGTTTGCATATTAATAGTCAAGGGAATCTGCACAGATCAAGTGCACTTACAAAACTGTTTCTCTTTCTTATTGTGCGTTTAGCTAATATGGGTCTGAGAAATAAATTTTTCTTTTGGTTATGTGCAGTCATAGCCTTTCATTTAAAAGTACTGAGGGGAGGGCTTCCCTGGTGGCGCAGTGGTTGGGAGTCCGCCTGCCGATGCGGGAGACGCGGGTTCGTGCCCCGGCCTGGGAGGGTCCCGCATGCCGCGGAGTGGCTGGGCCCGTGGGCCGTGGCCGCTGAGCCTGCACGTCCGGAGGCTGTGCTCCGCGGCGGAGGAGGCCACAGCGGTGAGAGGCCTGCATACTGCCAAAAAAAAAAAAAAAAGTACTGAGGGGAGGTAGTACAGGAAGAAGGCAAGCAGGAAAAAAGGGAGTTGTTTTAATAGAGGTTTTGTTATTACTCAGGTGTGGTAAGGCCAACAGATTATAAGACAATTGCCATTGAAAAGATAATTAGTTATGTTAGAGATTCAAACTCCAAGAGGAGGGGGCACACTCTGCAGTGGGGGACACATGGGGAAGCACCAGCGTCAGTCAGGAGGCAGAGGAAGAGGGAGACTCTGTACAGGAGCCTTTAATGTGGTTTCTTTGGGAAGAAATGGGTAAGGCAGGGCAAGCAGGCTTAGGATTGGCTGGTTTGAATAATTTCAGTGGGCTCTGGAGTACAGAGGCCATCCTAATTGTCTGGTACCTGGCCCTGGGGTGATTAGGACAGGAGGTTAGTACCCAGAGTATAAGAGCCCAATAAAGGAGGCAGTTGGGGGCGTGGCTCTGGGTGGGTTGGTTTGCATTTGAAAAGAACACACTCCCCTGACAGCTGTCTACTGCCTCTAGAAATTCACTAACCCGGAGATGAGCAGTCCCTCCAGGGTCAGCAAGGCCCCAGATATCAAAGCATTAGAATACAGAAAATAAAAGATGTGGTTAATACAGGAGTGTAGCTTTCCTTGACCTGTCTGCTAAGATAGACCAAGTACACTGAGACAAAGAATTCCAAGTTCCCAGTGGTGACCAGTGATGACAGAGGGGTGGCGGATGGCTGAGCCAGGAGCAGGAGGCAGAGCACAGCACCAACTCCAAGAGGATAACTCAGGAATTGTATTAGGTATTATTGCTGTGTAACAAATTATTCCACAACCTAGCGGCTTGAAACAACAAACACTTATTTTCTCACAGTTTCTGAGGGTCATGAATTTGGGCACAACTTGCTTGGGTGCCTCTGACCTGGAGTCTCTCACGGTCTGCAATCAAGTGTCACAGCTGGGGGTGCTGTCATCTCTAGACTGGACCTGCGCAGGGTATGCTTCCAAGCTCACTCAAGTGGCAGGCAGCAGGCCCCAGGTCCTTGCTGGTTGTTGGCCAGAGACATCAGTTTCTTGCTCCACTGACCTCTCCATTGAGCTACTCATGACATGGCAGCCTGCTTCCCCCAGAGCTAAGGCTCCAAGAGAGAGAGAGAGAGAGAGAGAGAGAGAGAGAGACAGACAGACAGACAGACAGACAGACAGACAGAGACAGAGAGACAGAGAGAGACAGAGACAGAGGGTTAGAGATGTGGAGCAAGATGGAAGCCAGAGTCTTTGGTAATCTAGTCTTAGAAGTGGATCCCATCACTTCTGCTGTATTCTATTAGTTGGAAGTAAGTCACTAGGTCCAGCTGACACTCGAGGGGAGATTATACAAAGATGTGAATACTAGGAAGTTTGGGATCCTTGAGGGGCCTTTTATAGACTGCCTACCACAGGAGTGAACAGAAATCTTAAAAGCAAACAAAAAAACACAAAACCAAAACAAACAAACACCAAACCTCCTCTTTCCAATTACTGTACATAACAGAAGGAAGTAGTCCTTATGGCTGGGCTGGGTTATAATTGCTCCCATTTTACAGATCCATCTAGGGAGAAGTAGTAATTAATCCCTTTAGGGACTAAATGCCAGGCCTGCTAACTTCCAGGTTATATAATCTCTTTAAAATACAATGAAAATGCAAACACAATGAATGGAAGCACATAGTCTGAACATTCATAATGTTCTGTGCAAAGGGCTAATTAACGTGTAACAAGATGTGCAAACTCAATAATAATCTTAAATACACAAATAAGAACAACAAATGTTAATGCTGTGGTAGTTCTAGCCTTTCAGCTTGGCAAAGATTAATTGGGTTGATATTACTCAGTGTTAGGGAGCATATGGAGAAAAGACACTCTCGTACCCTGTCGAAGGGAATATAAGGGGTTTGAAATTTTGGCAGGCAATTTGGCAATACCTACCAAAAGTTAAACTTGTGCAGAACCGTTGATCCAGCAATTCTGCTTCTGGGAATTCAACCCAAGGAAATAATCAGACAAGCACACAGAAAAGTATGTGGATTGAAAAGATAGATAGATAGATAGATAGATAGATAGATAGATAGATAGATAGATGGATAGCTAGATAGCTAGATAGATGGATAGATAGGTAGATAGACAGATAAAAACAATCATGGTGTCTACAAATGGTGGATAGCTTAGATAACTATAGATTAGTTAAAATACAGGCATCTATTAAAATTGACATTTTATTTCTGTATTTATTGACAAGGAACAATGTTTGTAACATATTGCTGGAAGAAAACAATAGGAATATGAAAAATACCTATGTAACTGGCAAGTTTTGTTGTAAAATGTTAACTTTGATCGTTTTCTGATAGAAGGATTTCCGGTGATTTAAAATTTTTCTTTTTGTCTGTATTTTCTTACATTTTCTCCAAAGGGTATGCATAAATTTTATAACAAGAACTAAACAACAGAAGTTAATTATTTTTCATGGCTTCTCCTTTATCAATATGGTCCTTAAACTGAGTACAGCAGCTGATATTATTTTTTTTCACTTTTAAAGGAAAGTTCAACATAGTAAACATTCACTCCCACTTTATTAAACATAGTAGAAACAATGTTTGTAATGAACAAAGGGCTTAGGGCCCCAAAGGGTAAGCCTTCTCTTGGCCAGAGCAATAGCAATACTACTGTAAGTGGAAGATCTAAGGAAACTTAGCAATAACTCAGCCACCACTGAAAAGCTTTACCCGCTCAAAACGTGTATTTAGATCAGTTTAAAAAGCACGCTCCCAGACAATAACTTGTTGCTTAAATGTTGTGATAATTACTTTGATAAACAATTCATTAAACCTGTGTATTTGGTTTTTCAGCTCTCCATGTATCTGGATCTTTCCTATCCCAGACTCAGCTACAAAATGGGCTTCTTTCACTCTGAACCCAAGCCAAGAAGACATCTGTGCCCTCAGCCCTTCCAATATATTCCATCTGCTTATTTTGCTAAGTCCAGAGCAATATGGAATTTATAATGCTGGCTTTTGTATATACCCTTAAGTTGTATTGTTTTTTTAAATGTGACTTTCTAGGGTTACTAGTTTTGTAAGGAAATCCCAGCATTTGAATGTTCCCATTTGGACAATAATAATTGGAAATCAGGTTGGAACTATTGCTTTAACTAGCACTGACATCAAAATTTACCTTCTCTACAAAGCTCTGTGAAATAAGCTTGCCGTCAGAAAGTACTCCAGTCAAACAATTTCCTGCTGCTAAGGTAAGCATCATCTTCTACCCAAATAGAATAGAATGGTGTCTTTGGAATGAAGGAGACATTTGTTTGGCATTTAGCTTGCCATGCAGAGAAGACATAGGTCAGGCTGTCCTTTTGACAAATCAGCCTCAAAAAACAAATCTTAGAAACACTAAATATATCATGTGTTCCATAATGGAACAGAAAAATGGCCCTACTCTTCTGTCTGCTTTGTAAATCAAAAAAAACAAAAACAAAAACCACCTCTTATTTATAGAAAAGGAAGAATTTAACTTATTTTCATGATTAGATAACATTCTCATAATTTTTCAAGTTATGAGACAATTTTATGTGGATTAATGTATGTCTGGCTTTTATCACCTAGATGAAAAGAGTATCAGCAGTAAGATGGGTATAGGAGACATATCATGATTTAATTATTCTAAACAACCTTGTGCTTTAGTACACAAAGATAACAGTTAACATACTGCTAAACATTTACTGATATACAAGTCAAGACAAAGATAAAAAATTTAATTCCAAAGGAAAAATACTCAAGGAAAAATTGCTGTTACGGGGTTTGGAAACAGAAGTTAAAGAAACAAAATTAATAGTGGAGATGTGAAGGGCTTATATAGGAAAATGGTTGGGGACATAGTTTCTGCTTCAAAATTCCATCTTCTTCCTCCTTCTTTATCCTCACAATCTAATAAGTTCCTGCTTTTCCTTCCCCTAATGGATTCATAAGAGCAACTTATGTTCATATCCCATGCTAATCCTATTTTACCTTTAGAATGGGCCCTATTTCCCTCATTTAATACACCCTCAGAGAATCTGTTCTCCCTAAAAGTGTGTCTTGCTGCAATGAAAATGTGTGAAACCTCATCATGGCCAAAGTCCATTTGGGTGCACAGCCCTTTTCTTTTTCCCCATGCTTGATACATCCTGCGTTTGGGGGAGCTACACTGAGTCCATTCAAATCACGCTGAATTTATGCTCTAAGGTTCACTCTGGTTAGATGAAGTAAGAGACAGAAAAGAGGTACCAGCAGGTTCCTGCTTGTCCTAGCTTTCCCCGGCACACAGCTCTTCTTCCTGACCACAGGCCCAACTGACTATCAGTAACCCTGGTTCACCACCAGACACAGAGGCAACAACCTTCCAGAAACTTCTTTTCTAGATCCTTTTTGTGGCCCTGCTCTGGCAGCTGCACATGCCTGACTTTCCAGATTTTCCTACAAGTTATGACTTGCTCCCTGTGCTTGTGCCTTGGGAGAGCTGGTTAGTGATTTTCTCTGATCTGACAACTTCCCTTTCTGGACCTTACTTCTCCAGCTCCTCTTACATTTTGTAAAATCTAATCCCACAGTAACTCCACAGTTCATAATACTCATAGTGGTTCTGCTCCCTGATTGAGCCCCAATGGGTACAGCCATCACCTGGTGCTGACCATGATTAACCCAACCAAGGAGACTAAGGAGCAAAGGGTATGCAAATCAAGTCACTTTCAGAGATGCTGAGAGCACAGGGAGTGATACGCCCGGAGAAGGGACGATTTGGGGGAGACATGAGAGGTGCTTCAGGAGCAGCTGTGGTTAGTTGGCTAATGCATAGCCATCCCCACCCCCTTCCCTCTTGCCTGTATCACTTCCCCAGCTCACCTTGCATTGAGTATAGCCCTTTCACTCAGTCTGGCCAATGAAAGATAAGAAAAGTCTGCAGAGAGGCTTCAGGAAACACTATTTTCCTTCCTGAGAAAAGGAAAGGGAATGGAAAGGAGTTACAGATGCCACTCCTTCCTCTTTCTTTCTGCCTTGAATTCATCCATGGTGCCAGGAGCTACGGCAGCCATCTTACATCTAGCGTGCAGAAAGCATGAAGAAAAAAGCCAGTAATGCTAAGAATGGTGGAGAAGTGAGGTAGAGCCTGGGTCCTTCATAAGGTCAATAAGTTACCATACTTAGCCTAAGGCTGCCAATCTTTGAGCTTCTTAGTAAATAAATAATAAATGTCCTTATGATGAAGTCAATAATATTTGGGTTCTCTGTTACTTGTAGACAAATGCATTCCTTACCTATAGTTGTCCTCAGACTCTTTCAGTAAACATGAGAAAGAAGATGGAACAGAAAAGAAAAGTTATTGACCACCTACTATATGTTGGGCATACGTTAGTCGTTTTCACACACATTTTCCTATTTAATCCTCACAATGATTCAGTGAGGTAGGTGACTATATTTTACAGAGGAGGAAATTGAGTCATAGAAGTTAAAAATTTGCCCAAGATCAACTAATTTGTGAAGCCATAACTTGAATCTTCTGATTCAAAGCCCGATTTAGTTTTAATTAGCCATAGATAAGACATGTTCTTAGGATTACTGGAAAGATGTTAGAACTGTAGGTTTTGTCTCATTGAAGGTTATGGGATAAAACTGATATGAATAAGTAACGTCTAATAACCACAGATAACTAAAAAGCAGAATGGTCTGTCTTAAAAGGTACTATGCTTCTCATCAAGGGAAATATTTATGTGCAAGTGAGATATATAATCATTTTTCAGTGCTATTATAAACAAATTTCAGCCCTGGGTAGGGGAGTGACCTAAATAATTTCCAAGGTACCTTCTAACTCTTAAGATCCTATGACCTTCCAGAGATAGCAAGACGTTTTCCACTTTATTCTGACTACCATATGTTCCTGAAATTGGATTTGTTCTCTCTACTGCCTTAGTCTGGAAGATGCTATCCCCAAGGGAGACAGAAAAGATATTTTCTGGTATCTGGTTTACAAAATAAAAACCTCTCCATGCCTTAAGGCCAGAGCTTTGGGAAAAATCAAGATGACAACTCTTTAAGTTGGTAAAATAGTACTAACTCAGTTCAGAGTCATGGAGAGGTGATTATACGTTGGATATAGTCTACAGTCCATATATTTCACTAAAGAAAATTTCTGGTCTACCAAAACTATACTCTCTTTTTCCTATTAATAAAAAAAAAAAAAAAAAAAACCCACAGGCCTGAGGGAACACAAAGGGAAGAAAGTACTTCCTCTTTAACAAGACTTTAAATGATTTTAAATAAAGTTTGGCCTAAGGATGGATTCCACCCAACCAGAATTGGATTAGTAGATAATGGAAATCTTTCTTTCTTGGTACAGAGTAAAGATCTAGCAGAGAGGCAACTTGGAAAAGTAAAACCACTTTAATATTCAGTCCTAAAGATCATTTTGGAAATAATTTCTGTGTTTTTAGAAACTCCCCAGAGAGGGTATCAATGAAATTTAAGATGTCTTTGGGACAATATAAGGAATTCCTTCTTCCTGCTTTGGAGTCCACAGATGCTTGATTCAGTGTGTTGGTTCCTACTAGGAAACCAATAGGAAACTGAAAGCTGCCCCAAAACCTGAAAATCAAGAATATGAACATAGACATCATATATATAATGAACAATGTAATAAGCGAATATAGAAGGCTTTCAGAAGCAAAAGAGGTCATATATATTTCCCCTGTGAAAACATCTTTATACCTACCCTCCCTCATCCTTTGATGTGTTTCTCATTTTTTTCACTTTTATATCTTAAGATAAATGCCTTCTCTGATCACCCTATTCAATTTGGGTGTTGTTTCTTTATTCTCTTTCCGGATATCTAGCATTTTTTTCTAGCATTCAATACAATGTTAAATTTTATATTCATTCAATTGCTTGATTATTTATTTTCCATCTTCTCTTTATAATGTTATCTTCAAGAGAGCAAGAATAATATCTGTACTACCTGAAGTTCCACACAGAGTTTGGCATTTAGTAACCATTCACTGAATGATGAATGGATAGATGGATGGATAAGATGAATGCTGAACAAATGAGAAAAAGTATCATGGAGGTGATTTAATCAAGATAGGTCTTAAAGGATGAGCAAAATTGGTAATTGAAGACACTAAGAGCTGGGAAAGGAAGAATTCTAGGTGTAATAGACAGCATGAAAAAATGGCATAGATATGTAGGAAAGTAGGTCAGCGGCATTAGAGAAACAATGATTCCTACATGATGTGATGAGATTCCCCTCCCCAATCCACTACTATTGTGGTTATTTGGAACCAGCAGTAAATAGAATAGAGCAGAAAAGGGAACATCAGTCAATTTGTCATTGGTTAGTGATTTCATTTGTCAACTACAATCTTTTTGCAATTTTTCAAAACTACACAAATAATGCATGGATACATTTTGGTAGGAAAAAGATGCCAAATTTTTAGAATTGTATAAGGCTAAAAATGAAACAATTTATTTAACCTTGCTTCATTCTTTCTTTTCTTCCCAGAGTTGAAAACTTAACCATTGGGAGGATACACACTCGCAAACTTCTCCTATGCATTTACACACACTCACGTCTACACATATACATTCACACATACACAAAATCCACAGATGCTCAAGTCCCTTATACGTATAAAATGGCATAGTGCAGTAGGCCCTCCATCTCTGTAGGTTCTACATCTGCAGGGATGGAGGGCTGACAGCTAAATCAATGACAAAGCTGTAGCAGGAAGAAAGAAGCTCAATATTCATAGCTGAGAATGTGGAGGCTCCCATTCCATTCACTATGGGAATTCACCACAGGATCTGGGCTTTATCATTTCCCACTCAGAAACTAGGGATTCCCTCCTGAACCTCAGAGGCCCTCAGCTTTCCTAGATAAGATGGAAACTGTGATTTAAGAGCAACACACTTAGAGGATGCTGTGGAACTGTATTCAGAACATCTGTACACATGAAGGGCTTTTCTTTCAAGTCCCATAAAAGTTCTCACTGGCTCTTCCTGAACCTCCAGTCCCATCTTCATTTAATGCACTTGCCCCCATCAGAAATTCTATAGACTGCAGCCATTCAGAATTTCCTGAGTTCCTCTGCACACAGTGTACTACATGAGGCTGCGCCCCTCCACAGTCATTTTCCTTTACCAACAGTAACCTTGTCTTTCCTCAGTGCTTTGTCCCAACAAAGAGATTGCTGGTCTTGGAGGAGAAATGAGAGGGGCCCCTGAAAACAGACCCCAAATGATGGGTGAGGTTCCCATGAGTTCTCTAAACATTGTGCACTCTCTGCTACGTATCAGCTGCCCAGAACAGACACAATTTAAAGCCTCAGAAACAAACCCAAGCCCTTCTAATAAAACAAATATTTCACAGTTCATTTAATCCAAGATATTGAAAAGACCTGCAGAGCCTCAGGGTTACCCTCTCTCTGGGGATGCTGCTGTGTTTGAGTAATACAGATGCTGCCCCCTTCCCAACTCAGCAGCTGCTATGCCAACCCCAGCCTCCCTGCTCTTCTGTTTGTTTTCTGGAATCATCACTGGCTTCAATCCAAAGGAGGCCCAGGTGGGACTCTCTACCTGGGGGTGCCTAACCATGGAAAGTCATAGGAATGTATGGCTGTGGGATAACTACGGCTGTCCAAGAAAATATACGTGAACTTGACTGGTCATTCAGTATTTGCTGAGTGCCTACCATGTGTCAGGCATTGCTCCAGGTGCTGAGGATACAGCAGTGAACAAGACAGACAAAAAAAAAAGTCCCTGGCTTTGTAAAGCTGTTGTTGTAGTGAATGAAAGAAGCAACAAATACATAAGACAGAGTATGTCATGTGGTAATGTGTGCTATGGATAAAATGACTGGGAATTATTGGGAACTCTGGGGTAGGAGAAGTACAATTTTAAATAAGGTGGACAGAGGGGGATTCACTGAGAAAACAATATTTCAGCAAAGACTAAAAGGAGGTGAGGGAGTGAGCTTTGCAGATTTCTGGGGCAGGACTAGTCACGCTGGTCTCCCCAGGCAAGGCAAGTTCAAAGGCCTTGCCTGGGGAGACCAGCGTGACTAGAGGGGCATGAACGTATAAATGATGTGCAGTGATGAAGTTATAGTGCAGTAATAGGGAATCAGATATAGGAGGGCCATTTATCTAATTTTAAAGACTTTGGTTTTGGTTCTAAATCTAAATTACCCTGGCTCTGTATCAATATCAAAAGAAAAGTTTCAAGGCAAGTCTCAGCTCTGGAATTAACATTATTCATATGCACTTCACCCCATCCTTCTCCTAGGAACTGTCACCTGTCCTCATTGATGGCTGCTAGAGGAGCTGCCATGTACTTACATGACCCTGGCCACATTGGATCCACTCAACAGGAGACACCTGACCAGGAACAGACCACTGAGCCTCCTCCCTGGGAACTTTTTAGATGTGTGATTCAGAGAATAGAAGTCAAACCCTCTCATGGCAGAAGCTCTCAGGCTGACATTCAAGAGTTGTGAGTTCCTGTTTTCTACATTGTGGGAATGATGGAACACAAGACCAACAGGCAGAAAGCAGGAAAAAAAAGAAAAGAATATTTCAAGTTGTATTCAAGTTCCTGGTGAATCCTATTTATATCCCTACCCCTACAGTTGGCTTATTTAATCCTTCCTTGGCTACAGTGCAACATGGAATAGAGCAACTAGAACCTGCTGAAGACAGAGGCCAGTTCTCATAGAAAGAAAGCAAAGCACAGCACAAATCTATAGCGCAATTGGAAACTGTGTTGCAGTTCCTGAGCATAGGACACAAAAAAACATTAGCCTGTCATCACCAGGGCTTCTCTCTGCAGATAAAATAACTGAATCCAACACTAATCATATCCACCTCAGTGTTTCACTGCCCTGAAAAGGGGATCCATAGACGCTGTAGCCAAAATGAAGCTGGAGCTCATGATGAACTGCATCTAGGTAGCTGATCCCAAGACCTACAGATCATCTAAACTACCTGGGAAGCTGTCTATAAAGACAGGTACCTGGCTATCACCCCAGACCTACTCAAGTGGAATAGCTTGGGCAGGGATTCGAGCATCTGTATTTTCCAAATGCTCCCAAGGGTTAATGATAATTCAGTCAGTACAAGGAAATGCTAATATGCACTATGTTAGGTCAGATCTTAGGCCTTCACTGTGCAGAGAAAAGGTGAAAAACAACTTGGACAAACAGTTCATTCCAGCACCCTGGCCTGCTGTCCCCTGAACATGTCAGCTCAGGGCTTTTGCGTTTGCTCTGCCCTTTGCCTGGGACATCCCTCCACTAGATAAGGCTTGGTCTCATTCTAGGAAATACCCAAAGGAAGCAGCAACCTTACTGTGAGGCCTTCCCTGGCTTCTCTATTTACTATTTCAAATTCCCTCACCCTCATCATTTTCTTTCTCCCCAGACTTTTTCCTTCATTAGCACTTATTTTATTTATCAATACTATACTGTTCATCATCATCATCTCTCTCTCTCTCTCTCTCTCTCTCTCTCTCTCTCTCTCCCCCTCTCTTTCTCTGCCTCAGTAGAATGTAGGCTCCACAGGGACAGGAATTTTTGTCTGTTTTGCTCACTGCTGTATCTCCAGGATTTTGTTGAAATAACAAACACCTTCTTGGCTGTGTTTTTGCAATGGTTAATGATCCCATTCTCATAGATGAATACTGAAAATTCATTTTGATTCCTACAATTAGGAACCAGATTTCCAACAAGTTAGTTAACTTTCTACACAGCGCCCAGACACATGCCCTCTTGCATCCAAACTAACTTCTACATGCTTGAAAAAGCACAGGAAAATGTTATCTGGCTGAGAAGGGACAGACACTGGCCAAAGCACAGCTCAAGACCACATGGTTGTAAACTGGCAGGAAGATGGAGTGAAAGTACACACCTGTGTCAAAGAGATCCAGTGCAGGACCTAGACCCCCACCTCACAGCCTCCACGAGCCCTGTGTCTTAGAAAAAGAGAAAGTGCTTCCTGTCAGCTCCCCAGAAAGTTTCCATTTCATTTCAGAGTCTCTCTAACAGGATGAAAAGCACCAGGGGAAATGTGTGCTGATGGGGAGGGGGGGGGATTTAAAAGGAGGTGTCACACATGTGTCTTTTACATAAAGTGTCCCACATGTGTGTAGAGAACTTAGTGCTATCCAAATGTTTTTCAGACACCACGATAAAAACATAGCCTTTGCACGAGGGAGTTGGGAGGAAAAGGTGATTTTTCTGGCTTGGAAATGAGAAAAAGAAATTACTTCTGTGAGTGCTTGGCCCCCATTTTTAAATTTTTTTCTGGTCACCTCCTCCTCAAGGGAAGACCCTAACACACATGAAGAAATCTATCTTTTCTCAAGTTTCCAATGAGAAACCAAAGGTGGGAAGTGAATCCAAAATGCAGTTGAGCCTTCAAGACTAATAATTCACTTCTTTTCTTTTTCCAAAATGTAGATGGGATACAGAATGTTGGTGATTTATTCTCAACAGCAAAGTGGTGCACAACTACAAGGCTCATCTCCAAACTGGAAGAGCTACAAGACCTAAGCGTTGATTTCTTATTACTTCCATCCCAGGGGGATCTGGATTAGCCAATAAACCATGCCACCAAGTGGCCCAAGGAGAAGAAATCCTGCCCCCTGGCCATTCACCTCTCAAGGAATTTGATGCTTCAATATTAGATTCTAATATTGATTCCTGTCCATGCCTTCCTCTGCATTTCCTCTGCATTTCCTCAACCCTTGCCCTTCTCCTGGCTGCTGTTCTAAACAACTTATTACCAGAAACCTCAATGTAGTCTTCTCTATTCTTCTCTTTCACCCACTGTGTAATCTGAAGTGTCACCAAAATGATCCCTAAAATTTAGCAGATTCTCTAAACTCTCCAAATCTTCCATGACTCTCAATTACCTCCCAAAGTCACAACACCTTACCTGACATTTCATCTTCCTATTCTTCTCCTTTAGGTAGGGTGACCATATAATTTATTGTCCAAACCGTGACACTTTTATCTGGGACAAGTATTACCTTGAGTGGGATTCTTGAACAACAGGCATAAGTCAGGAATTTCCCAGGAAAACTGAGGTGTGAGGATTACCCTGCCTGTAGATACATCTTAACTCCCAGAAACCTGGGCACTCATCATTCACTAAATATGCCCTGAACTTGACTGCCTCCATCTTCACACATGCCTTCCCATCTGCAGAGAGTATTCTCCACCATACTGCTAGCATTTCCAACTCTGCCATCCTTCCAGATCCAGCAGAGGATCTACTGACTCAAGAAGTCTTTACTGACACCTTTCCAATGCCAGGGTGGAAAGTTATAACTCCCTTCTCCCTCCCACTGAACACTATCTATAACCGTTTTATGGAATTTAACTATAAAAATATAGGGATTGGGGCTTCCCTGGTGGCGCAGTGGTTGAGAGTCCGCCTGCCGATGCAGGGGACGGGGGTTCGTGCCCCAGTCTGGGAGGATCCCACATGCCGCAGAGCGGCTGGGCCCGTGAGCCGTGGCCGCTGGGCCTGCGCATCCGGAGCCTGTGCTCTGCAATGGGAGAGGCCACAACAGTGAGAGGCCCGCGTACCACAAAAAAAAAAAAAATATATATATATAGGGATTGGAGGGAGCTTCCATGACCAATTCATAGGTGTAGCCCCCTATTTTTATGAATGCAAAAAAAGAACTGGTATTCAAAACTGAGATACATGCTTTAAAAAGAATCAAGTGATGAGTGATTTAAAATGGCTATCAGATTAGGCTGCAAAAATATAAATGGGGTCTGCTCTGCACTCAATTGCTCTTGAGCTCCATTAAGTTCTCACTCCTCTTTAAAGAAATTGAAATAGAAATCATAGTCAATATATACCACAGTTACAGTTTAATGCAATAAATGCAATGTGAAACTGCAATTACAGAACCCATACCTAAAGAAAAGGCCTTGGGAGAGACCTTCAAGATGGTGCAGAAGACGAGATCACCTTCCTCCCTACAAATACATCAAAAATACATCTACATGTGGAACAACTCCTACATAACACCTACTGAACACTGGCAGAAGACCTCAGACTTCCCAAAAGGCAAAAATATCCCCACGCACCTGAGAAGGGCAAAAGAAAAAAGAAAAAACAGAGACAAAAGAATAGGGATGGGACCTGCACCTCTGGGAAGGAGCTTTGAAGGAGGGAAAGTTTCCACACACTAGGAAGCCCCTTCGCTGGCGGGGATGGGGGGTGGGCGGGGGGGAAGCTTAGGAGCCATGGAGGAAAGCTCAGCAATAGGGGTGCAGAGGGCAAAGCGGAGAGATTCCCGCACAGAGGATCCGTGCCGACCAGCACTCACCAGCCCGAGAGGCTTGTCTGCTCACCCGCCAGGGCGGGCGGGGCTGGGAGCTGAGGCTCGGGCTTTGGAGGTCGGATCCCAGGGAGAGGACTGGGGTTGGCTGCATGAACACAGCCTGAAGGGGGCTACTGCGCCACAGCTAGCCGGGAGGGAGTCCGGGAAAAAATCTGGACATGCCGAAGAGGCAAGAGACCATTGTTTCAGGGTGTGTGAGGAGAGGGGATTCCTGTTCTGTGTGCCCACTGAAGGCTGAGCACCGCCTAAGCAAGCTCCAGAGACAGGCGTGAGCCACGGCTATCAGCTCAGACCACAGAGACGAGCATGAAACACTAACACGACCGCTGCTGCCACCAAGAATCCTGTGTGCAAGCACAGGTCACTACCCACACACCCCCAGAAGCCTGTGCAGCACACCTCTGCCAGGGGGCCGAGATCCAGGGACAACTTCCCTGGGAGAACAGAGCACGCCTCAGACTGTGGCAATATCACGCCAGCCTCTGCCACCGCAGGCTCGCCCTGCATTCCAATTATCAGTGCCGTACCCCTCCCTCTCCCTGGCCTGAGTGAGCAAGAGGGCCCTAATCAGCCGCTGCTTTAACCCCCTCCTGTCTGGGTGGGGAACAGATACTGGAGGGAGACCTACACGCAGAGGCAGGGCCAAAACCAAAGCCGAACCCCAGGAGTTGTGCAAACAAAGAAGGGAAAGGGAAATCTCTCCCAGCAGCCTCAGGAGCAGATTAAATCTCCACAAGCAACTTGATGAACGGAATACACAATGAATGTTCACAAAATTGAGGCAGTGGACTTCGGGAACAACTGTAGACTTGGGCTTTGCTTTCTGCATCTGATTTGTTTCTGGGTTTTATGTTTACCTCAGTTTACATTTTAGTGCTTCTTATCATTGGTGGATTTGTTTACTGGATTGGATGCTTTTTTTTTTTTGTCTTTTTTCTCTTTTTGTGAGTGTGTATGTGTATGTCTCTTTCTGTGATTTTGTCTGTTTAGTTTTGCTTTTACCATTTGGTTTGGGGTTCTGTCTGTTTGGTTTTGGGGTTTTTTTTTCTTCCATTTCTTCCAAGCCGTGTGGCTGACATGGTCTTGGTGCTCCGGCCGGGTGTCAGGCCTGAGCCTCTGAGGTGGGAGAGCCGAGTCCAGGACACTGGACCACCAGAGACCTCTCGGCTCCATGTAATAACCATCAGTGAGAGCTCTCCCAGGGATCTCTGTCTCAACGCTAAGACCCAGCTCCACTCAATGACCGCAAGCTCCAGCACTGGATGCCACATGCCAAACAACTAGCAGGAAAGGAACAGAACCCCATCCATTAGCAGAGAGGCTGCCTAAGGTCATACAAAGCTCACAGGCACCCCAAAACACACCACTGGACGTGGCCCTGCCCACCAGTAGGACAAGATCCAACCCGACCCACCAGAACACAGGCACCAGTCCCCTCCACCAAGAAGCCTTACACAAGCCACTGAACCAACCTCACCCACTGGGGGCAGACACCAAAAACAATGGGAACTATGAACCTATAGCCTGCAAAAAGGAGACCCCAAACACAGTAAGTTAAACAAAATAAGAAGACACAGAAATATGCAGCAGATGAAGGAGCAAGGTTAAAACCTACCAGACCAAACAAATGAAGAGGAAACAGGCAGTCTACCTGAAACAATTCAGAGTAATGATAGTAAAGGGGATCCACAATATTGGAAATAGAACGGAGAAAATACAAGAAACGTTTAACAAGGACCTAGAAGAACTAAGGAGCAAACTAACAATGATGAACAACATAATAAATGAAATTGAAAATTCTCTAGAAGGAATCAATAGCAATATAACTCAGGCAGAAGAACAGATAAATGACCTGGAAGAGAAAATAGTGGAAATAACTGCCGCAGAGCAGAATAAAGAAAAAAGAATGAAAAGAATTGAGGACAGTCTCAGAGACCTCTGAGACAATATTAAACACAGTAACATTCAAATTATACGGGTGCCAGAAGAAGAAGAGAAAATAGTTAAAGAGATTAAAGTTGAAAACTTCCCTAATATGGGAAAGGAAACAATCAACTCCAGGAAGTGCAGAGAGTCCCATACAGGATAAAACCAAGCAGAAACATGCCAAGACACATATTAATCAAACTATCAAAAGTTAAATACAAAGAAAAAATATTAAAAGCAGCAAGGGAAAAGAAACAAATAACATACAAGGGAATCCCCATAAGGTTAACAGCTGATCTTTTAGCAGAAACTCTGCAAGACACAAGGGAGTGGTAGGACATATTTAACGTGATGAAAGGGAAAAACCTACACCCAAGATTACATGACTCAGCAAGGAACTCATTCAGATTCCACGGAGAAATTAAAACCTTTACAGAAAAGCAAAAGTTAAGAGAATTCAGCACCACCAAACCAGATTTACAACAAATGCTAAAGGAACTTCTCTAGGCAGGAAACACAAGAGAAGGAAAAGACCTACAAAAACAAACCCAAAACAATTAAGAAAATCGTAATAGGAACATATATAGCGATAATTACCTTAAATGTAAATGGATTAAATGTTCCAACCAAAACACACAGACTGGCTGAATGGATACAAAAACAAGACCCATATATATGCTGTCTATAAGAGACCGACTTCACACCTAGGGACACATACAGACTGAAAGTGAGCGGATGGAAAAAGATATTCCATGCAAATGGAAATCAAAAGAAAGTTGGAGTAGCAATTCTCATATCAGACAAAATAGGCTTTAAAATAAAGACTATTACAAGGAACAAAGATGGACACTACATAATGATCAAGGGATCCATCCAAGAAGATATAACGATTGTAAACATTTATGCACCCAACATAGGAGCACTTCAATACATAAGGCAAACACCAACAGCCTTAAAAGGGGAAATCGACAGTAACACAATCATAGTAGGAGACTTTAACACCCCACTTTCACCAATGGACATTCCATCCAAAATCAAGAGAATACACTTTCTCCTCAAGTGCTCATGGAACATTCTCCAGGATACATCATATCTTCGGTCACAAATCAAGCCACAGTAAATTTAAGAAAATTGAAATCGTATCAAGCATCTTTTCCGACCACAATGCCATGAGACTAGGTATCAATTACATGGAAAAAAAAACTGTACAAAAATACAAACACATGATAACCAAGAGATCACTGAAGAAATCAAAGAGGAAATCAAAAAATACCTAGAAACAAATGACAATGAAAACACCATGACCCAAAACCTATGGGATGCAGCAAAAGCAGTTCTAAGAGGGAAGTTTATAGCAATACAATCCTACCTCAAGAAATAAGAAAAAATCTCAAATAAACAACCTAAACTTACACCTAAAGCAATTACAGAAAGAAGAACAAAAAAACCCCAAAGGTCGCAGAAGGAAAGAAATCATAAAGATTAGATCAGAAATAAATGAAAAAGAAATGAAGAAAACAATAGCAAAGATCAATAAAACTAAAAGCTGGTTCTTTGAGAAGATAAACACAATTGATAAACCATTAGACAGACACATTAAGAAAAAAGGAGAAGCTCAAATCAACAGAAATAGAAATGAAAACGGAGAAGTAACAACTGACACTGCAGAAATACAAAGAATCCTGAGAGATTACTACAAGCAAGTATATACCAATAAAATGGACAATCTAGAAGAAATGGACAAATTTTTAAAAAGCACAACCTTCTGAGACTGAACCAGGAAGAAACAGAAAATACAAACAGACCAATCACAAGCACTGAAATTGAAACTGTGTTTATAAATCTTCCAACAAACAAAAGCCCAGGACCAGATGGCTTCACAGGTAAATTCTACAAAACATTTAGAGAAGAGCTAACACCTATCCTTCTCAAACTCTTTCAAAATACAGTAGAGGGAGGAACACTCCCAAACTCATTCTACAAGGCCACCATCACCCTGATACCAAAACCACACAAAGACGTCACAAAGAAAGAAAACTACAGGCCAATATCACTGATGAACATAGATGCAAGAATCCTAAACAAAATACTAGCAAACAGAATCCAACAGCACATTAAAAGGACCATACACCATGATCAAGTGTGGTTTATCCCAGGAATGCAAGGATTCTTCAATATACTCAAATCAATCAATGTGATATATATACCATATTAACAAACAGGAGGAAAAAAACCATATGATAAACTCAAAAGATGCAAAAAAAGCTTTCGACAAAATTCAACACCCATTTATGAAAAAAAACTCTCCAGAATGTAGGCATAGAGGGAACCTACCTCAACATAATAAAGGCCACATATGACGAGCCCACAGCCAACATTGTTCTCATTGGTGAAAAACCAAAACCATTTCCTCTGAGATCAGGAACAAGACAAGGTTGCCCACTCTCACCGCTACTATTCAACATAGTTTTGGAAGTTTTAGCCATGGCAAGCAGAAAAGAAAAAGGAATCCAAATTGGGAAAGAAAAAGTAAAACCGTCACTGTTTGCAGATGACATGATAGTATACATAAAGAATCCTAAAGATGCGACCAGAAAACTACTAGAGATAATCAATGAATTTGGTAAAGTAGCAGGATACAAAATTAACGCACACAAATCTCTTCCATTCTTACAAAATAATGACAAAAAATCTGAAAGAGAAGTTAAGGAAACACTCCCATTTACCACTGCATCGAAAAGAATAAAATACCTAGGATAAACCTACCTAAGGAGACAAAAGACCTGTGTGCAGAAAACTATAAGACACTGATGAAAGAAATTAAAGAGGATACAAACAGATGGAGAGATATACCATGTTCTTGGATTGGAAGAATCAACATTGTGAAAATGACTATACTACCCAAAGCAATCTACAGATTCAATGCAATCCCTGTCAAACTACCTAAGGCATCTTTCTCAGAACTAGAACAAAAAATTTTACAATTTGTATGGAAACACAAAAGACCCCAAATAGCCAAAGCAATCTTGAGAAAGAAAAACAGAGCTGGAGGAATCGGGCTCCCGGACTTCAGACTATACTAGAAAGCTACAGTAATCAAGACAGTATGGTACTGGCACAAAAACAGAAATATAGATCAATGGAACATGATAGAAAGCCCAGAGATAAGCCCACGCACATATGGTCACCTTATCTTTGATAAAGGAGGCAAGAATATACAGTGGAGAAAAGACAGCCTCTTCACTAAATGGTGCAGGAATAACTGGACAGCTACATGTAAAAGAATGAAATTAGAACACTCCCTAACACCATGCACAAAAATAAACTCAAAATGGATTAAAGACCTAAATCTAAGGCCAGACACTATCAAAGTCTTAGAGGAAAACACAGGCAGAACACTCTATGACATAAATCACAGCAAGATCCTTTTTCATCCACCTCTTAGAGAAATGGAAATAAAAACAAAATCAAATGGAAACTTTTAATGAAACTTAAAAGCTTTTACAGAGCAATGGAAACCATAAACAAGATAAAAAAACAACGCTAAGAATGGGAGAAAATATTTGCAATTGAAGCAACTGACAAAGGATTATTCTCCAAAATATACAAGCAGCTCATGCAGCTCAATATCAAAAAAAAAAAAATCGCAATCCAAAAATGGGCAGAAGAGCTAAACAGAAATTTCTCCAAAGATATACAGATTGCCAACAAACACATGAAAGGATGCTCAACATCACTAATCATTAGAGAAATGCAAATCAAAACTACAGCGAGGTATCACCTTACACCAGTCAGAATGGCCATTATCAAAAAATCTAGAAACAATAAATGCTGGACAGGGTATGGAGAAAAGGGAACCCTCTTGCACGGTTGGTGGGAATGTAAATTGATACATCCACTATGGACAACAGTATGGAGGTTCCTTAAAAAACTAAAAACAAAACTACCATATGACCCAGCAATCCCACTACTGGGCATATACCCTGAGAAAACCATAATTCAAAAAGAGTCATGTACCACAGTGTTCATTGCAGCTTTCTTTAAAATAGCCAAGGCATGGAAGCAACCTAAATGCCCATCGACAGATGAATGGATAAAGAAGATGTGGCACATATGAAGATGTGGCACAATGGAATATTACTCAGCCATAAAAAGAAACGAAATTGAGTTATTTGTAGTGAGGTGGATGGACCTAGAGTCTGTCATACAGAGTGAAGTCAGAAAGAGAAAAACAAATACCATATGCTAACACATATATATGGAATCTAAAAAGAAAAATGGTTCTGATGAACCCAGTGGCAGGACAGGAATAAAGACGCAGACGTAAAGAATGGACCTGAGGACACTGGGAGGTGGAAGGGTAAGCTGGGACAAAGTGAGAGAGTAGCACTGACATATATACACTACCAAATGTAAAATAGGTAAGTAGTAGGAAGCAGCTACACTGAACAGGGCAATCAGCTAGGTGCTTTGTGACCACCTGGAGGGGTGGGATAGGGAGGGTGGGAGGGAGGCTCAAGAGGGAGGGGATATGGGGATATATGGATATACATAGCTGATTCACTTTGTTATAAAGCAGAAACTAACACAACATTGTAAAGTAATTATACTCCAATAAAGATGTTTAAAAAAAAAAAGAGGGCTTCCCTGGTGGTGCAGTGGTTGAGAGTCCACCTGCCGATGCAGGGGACACGGGTTCGTGCTCCGGTCCGGGAAGATCCCACATGCCACGGAGCGGCTAGGCCCGTGAGTCATGGCCGCTGAGCCTGCGCGTCTGGAGCCTGTGCTCAGCAACGGGAGAGGCCACAGCAGTGAGAGGCCCGCGTACCACCAAAAAATAAAAAATAAAAAAAACCTGAAGTATAGTTAATTTTCAGGAAAGTGATTCATATTTTTTTTTCAGATTCTTTTCCATTATAGGTTATTACAAGATATTGGATGTAGTTCCCTGTGCTATGCAGTAGGTCCTTGTTGGTTATTTATTTTATATATAGTAGTATGTATATGTTAATCCCAAACTCCTAATTTATCTCCCCCAAACCCTGCTATCCCCTTTGGTAACCATAAGCTTGTTTTCTATGTCTGTAAGTATATTTCTGTTTTGTAAATAAGTTCATTTGTATCATTTTTTTAGATTCCACGTGTAAGTGATATCATATGATATTTGTCTCTCCCTGACTTACTTCACTTAAGATGATAATCTTTAGGTCCATCCAGGTTGCTACAAATGGCATTATTTCACTCTTTTTTATGGTTTAGTAATAGTCCATTGTATATATACAAAGTTGCCGTTATATAGGATGAATAAGTCTAGAGATTGAATCTTCAGCATAATGACTATAGTTAATTATACCGTATTATAAACAGTGAAAACTTGCTAAGAGTAGACTGGTGTAAGTAGTGCAAGATAAAGGTCCAATTTCATTCTTTTGTATATGGCTATCCAGTTTTCCCAACATCATTTACTG
This sequence comes from Stenella coeruleoalba, assembly GCF_951394435.1. Lineage (NCBI taxonomy): Eukaryota > Metazoa > Chordata > Mammalia > Artiodactyla > Delphinidae > Stenella > Stenella coeruleoalba. The sequence continues at coordinate 31,854,813 of NC_137166.1, read as the reverse complement.
AAGAGACTATGCTTTCCCTATTTTGTATTCTTGGCATCCTCATCAAAAATCGCTTGACCGTCTATGCTTGGGTTTATTTCTGGGCTTTTTATTCTGTTCCATTTGTCTATGCATCTGTTTTTAAGCCAGTACCATACTGTTCTGATGACTATAGCTTTGTAATATAATTTGAAATTAGATAGTGTGATGCCTCCAACTCTGTTCTTCTGGCTCAATATTGCATTGGCTATTCGGGGTCTTCTGTGGTTCCATGGGAACTTCAGAATTTTTTCTATTTCTATGAAAAGTTCCATTGGAATTTTCATAATGACTTTATTGGAATAGAATAAATCCAAGAAAGCCCAGAAATACCCAAGCATAGATGGCCTTAGCTCAAATGTCCCCCTCCTCAAAGAAGTCTTCCCAGATGCCTTACTCCACCAGTCTCTATCTAACCCATTACACTGCTTTACTCTCTGCACAGCACTGATTTATCACTACCTGAAATCAACACAGTTGTTTGCTTGTTTCTGTCTGTCTATCCCCACTAAAACATAAGCCTCAGGGGAGAAGAAGGCTCAAGCTATCATGCTACACCCACAATACTTAGCCCATAGCCAGGGCCTGGTTCATGGTTGCATGATGTTGGTTAAATAAGAGAGTTACAAATTCCCTCTACAGTGAAGAGTCACCAAGCCTTTTAATTTCCTTTGAACATCCAAACTCTGGACATTTCCATGTCTCTGTGCTTTGCTTTTCTACACTGAATACCAAATCTCTGGCTTTTCTGTTCCTTAAAACACTTATTTAGTGTTAGGATGACAGAAGCAGTCTCTAAACTTCCAGTTTTGCTCCGAAGATACCTCTCAGGGAATCTGAACTCCTTAAGTCTACCTGGCATCAGAGTGTCATGAGCTGAAATCATCCAAAGACGACTGATGTTTACAGGAGAACACAAAACAAAGAAGAAAAACTCTTTGCTTTTCCTTGCATAGATTTCATTAACAACTGTACTATATCCATCAAGAGTCAAGACCACTTTCCCGATACATCTATGACATGCATGAATACAGTATGTAATTCAGCATACAGAGTGGAGGTAGTTTGGGTTCAAATTCCGGCTCCAGTACAAATTTGCTGGGTTTAAATGGCTAACCTCTCTGTCTCTGTTTATAAGATAGAGAGAAAGATGAAATCTAATTCATAGGATTGTTGGGAGGATTCAATGAGAGATTCCATTTGAAGGTCTCTGCATAGTACCTAGTGTGCAATTAAGTGCTGCATAAAGTGCTGTCAACAATGACTAATTGTTGATTAATGTTATTAGTGACACCTGACATCTTTTCACTTTTTCTAATGCCTTCAAATTTTTTTAGGATCTGGTATGTGGAATGTATAGGCTAGGGATTGTATGGCATGAAAAAATAATGCATAACACTTGCATTTTACAGTTTATAGATTACAAGGAAGATGGAAAGGTGAAGGGTGCGTTTACAGTCTTATTCTATCTCCTACATGCAATCTTCCTGGCTGTAGTTAGGAAAGTCCAGTAGGCCACTGACATTAGTAAGGCCACGTGTTTGTGCCACAGAAGGCACCCCTCACTGCTCTGCCCTTCCTGCATTACCTTCTCCTGTGTTTGAGAAGAAAGCTATGCCTGAGACGAAAGGTCATCCACCAATATCAGTGTTGCCTGGAACAAGGTACATGAGCAGACAGCAGAGGGACAGCAGTGCCAAGGCCAGCTATTGCGGGGTCAAGGGCTGAGCAATCCTATACCCCTGGGGCTGACCTGAGCTGGAGCACTGTTCCACCTCCATGCCAGAGAGAGGGAGCACGCCTGAGCCCCAGAAAGCTTTCTCATGGCAGGAGAAGAAAGGGAAGCTGTCAGCTCAAAAAGCTGAACACAGGAGGTTCAATCGACAGAGAGCCTCCTCATTCAAGTAACATGAGATCTGGGAGAAAAAGGCAAAAGAAGAGCTGGAACCCAGTCAGGTTTTTTTCTTTCTTTCCTTTGCCAAAGCTCCTATTGGGCATGGGGGGAGGGAGGAAAGAGGAAGGGTTACATGACACAAAAGAGACTGCTCAGAGCTGATGCCAACTTGGTACCTTAGAATTAGTGAGTTGCAGGGGTGAGGGGAGTGGGTTGGGGCCTCTTCCCTGATCCCAGGAGATGAGGGAAAATGATCCTTTCAAAGCCATTTGCTCAGTGAGCACAAAGCATACTGTTAAGATTCAACACCAAGAGTTTTTTTGTTTTTTTGCTGCATTTAAGGGGAGGAGGTAAAAATAATAATAGAAAGTAAAGGAGATGTTAAAGAGGCAAACCAGAGAGTGTAGACAGTGAAGTAGGGTGAAAGAAAACTTCATTTAACAGCTAGTAGGGGGTTTTCTCAAGGTGGGGGACTGTCTTTGCAAGCAGGCTGCTCTAGGTGGGAGGTTCTATATGGAGACAGTGAATTCAAACGATAAAAAACTTGTCTACGTAGGAATTTCAAAGGATTTAGGACTGGACAACACAGCAAGGGGTAGGCATGGCAGGAGGCAGTAGCGTACAGTGAAGAGTGATCATGGAGATATTCTGGTATATTTTAAGAAGATTTGACGTCTAAATTTAAGTTGTTTGCAATTTTGAAACGTCAACATTTCTGCCACCCCGACTTGGAGGAAGATGTACAACACACCCATGCCTGGTGACAATGATCTGGGGTAACTGAGGTAACAGGGCAATGTTCCTGATTTGGAAGGCAGAGAAAGAGAAGAGTTGCCAGATGTGAGAACTGAATATGGTTGAGAGTTCACTGAGAGCAGAGCCAGATGCCAGAGAACTTTCACATACTCCCTTCGTCCCACTCCCCTATTTCCTGCCCCCACCTACACACACACACACACACACACACACACACACACACACACACACACACGAACCCCAAGGAAAAACACTGCCTTTTCTTTCTGCATGTGGGATGGAGGTTTATGCCAAAGGACACAGTGATTGATCCCAGCTAATTCTTGAGTTAAATTAATTACCACACAAAGCAAAACTTGGTCCCTGAGAACTTCTTGAAAGAATGACAGGACTCTTTTGGTGGCAAGCTGGCTTACGCACAAAAAATTCGCTGGCCCAGGAAACACAAACGATAGAAAAAGTAGGAGTGGAAACAGTTTCAGGATTGACTGGATCCACAGACTCAGATATCCTGGGAGCTGTCTTCTCCCATCTGTATCTCTCTTGGTGGGTCTGTTTCATTCTTTCCCACCACAAAGAGAACTCATTCCTACAGTTCCTGATGTCAGCTTCCAGAGGAAGATTATTTGCCTAAACCAACAAAATACATCCCAAAGGTGTGGGAAGACCATTAGACAGTGGATGTCATCTTCAACCACATCTTTAAATGCCAAGCTTTTTGACTTTCACTGTGGAGAGACTGGTGGTGCCCCTTAAGAACCCAGAGGAAATAATCATGGAGGACATTGATTCTAAGCAAACCTAGACTTGGAGCAATGACTGTAAGCCTCAAACCATACACATGAAGGTGGTCATGGGTGTCATCTTCCCAAGTAAATGTGGTCCTATCACTGTCCCCTCCTATCCCACCCTGTATCCCATTTTAAAATCTTCAGTTCCCGGCGCTTCCCTGGTGGCGCAGTGGTTGAGAGTCCGCCTGCCAATGCAGGGGACATGGGTTTGTGCCCCAGTCTGGGAAGATCCCACATGCCGCGGAGCGGCTGGGCCCGTGAGCCATAGCCACTGAGCCTGCGCGTCCGGAGCCTGTGCTCCGCAACGGGAGAGGCCACAACAGTGAGAGGCCTGTGTACCGCAAAAAAAAAAAAAAAAAAAAAAAATCTTCAATTCCCTCATCTTGTTCTTATAATACAGTCTTTCACAAAGCTCAAGAGGCCTTCTCCAACCTAATTCCTTCTTGTTTCACGCTCTTTGGGTGCCATTCTCCTCTGAACTAACTCCCTCCCTAGCCACCTCATCAACCATACTGGCTCCCGAACATGCTATTCTCATCACACTACAGGGCCACTGAAAGTGCTGCCCTCTCTACCCCTTACTTACCAGTTGGCCAATTTAGTTCCCACTCATTATTCAGACTCAACTCAAGCCATTATTTACCACCTTCTTCCCTCACCTCCTCCAGTTAGGTTAGATCCCTCTGTTACGTGTTCAGAAAATACTATGTACTTTTTCTTCAGTGTATCCATCATAATTTGTAATTGTATGTTTAGATGATTCTTTGATTAATGTAACCTCCATGATGGCAGGAATCATGTCTATTTTGCTCACCAGTATTTCCCTGGCACCTAGCACATGTCCTGGAACAAAGTGGGTATTCAATACATTTTTAATTAATTAACTAATCAAGAAATGAATTGATGGATGAATGCATGAGGAAGTAGCACTAGGACAATAATCAAGAATAGTGAACTTTGGACATTGTACATTTTCTTTTAAATTAAGGGGGAAGGAACATTTACATTGCTCCCCACATGTGACTGATATTGGGCTAGATATTTCATACTGGATTTAAATTCAGATCATCCTGATTCTAATGCCCATGGTATTTTTACTCTCTATATATAGCCTTCTACAAAAAAATGATAAGTTAAACACCAAGGGAATTGGGAAATGCAGACATGAAACTCATTTCTTATAAGCTATGGGGCCAATAGACATTAGTTTATATAAAGAACACTTAGATATCACTTACTATGTGTCAGGCAAAGTTCTAACGCTTTATAAATATAAACTCATATTAACCCTATGAAGTATTTTCTGTTATTATCAAAGATGGCTCTTTCAATCACAGAAATCAAGTAACTTGGTAAATGCTGTGCATCTAGAATGTGACGGAATCAAGATTTGAACCCAAGCAGATGGATCTACGGTCCACGTGCTTTACTATCACTCTATGTAATTTTCATGATTTAAAAATGGACCAGAGCTTAGCTATTGCCTCAAAAGATCGTTTTTCCTTTGTCAAAAATAAAGGAACATTCAGGTTCTGTTCAAAATGGAGGAGGCACTCAATGAAACTAAAAACTCTGGACAAAATGCATGGAGCAGCTGAAAAATAAATAGCGGCAGGCAGATTAGGGATGGAAACCAGAAGTCTAAGTACTACTACACCAGTAGTAAGCTTCCCACTTTCCCCCTTCCAAAATCTCCTGACCTAGATTCAAAGGCATCTTGGAACCCAGAACTGCATATGGAGAGCAGACAGGGAGACCTCCAAAAGAGCTCTGTTTCTGGTCCAAAGAACAGAAAGGGGGCCCTCTGGATAATAGAGAGTTGGAAAAAAAACATTTTTTCCCATTTTCTCTCCCTCTAGTTACAGGCAATCACACACAGTGCTGGAGCTAGTATTGGCACCAGAAGCTGAGCAGGTGCCTAAAACTCAGAGAGGAGGTTTTGTTTTTCTTTTTTTCTGACCAGAGAGACTGGTCCCAAAAGCATGAGGAAAATGCTCGTTGTTCTTTTTCTCTGTATATCCTCCCACCACTGAGCCCCAGAAGCAGACAAACTGTGGGAAGGGCACGACAGAGAGAAGAAATTAAGTCACAGCTTTCTAGTCAAAAGACCAGGAAAGGAAATTCTTCAAGCTAGGTAGTGTCTGGGAGGTCAAAGAGAGTAGAGAGCTTGAGAAAGTGAGGTCAAAATGTTCTGTATGAACTCCTATACTTACCGTGAGCTATGTGCACATGGATCTGATCCCAAATAACATGCCAAAAACTTTAAGAACTAAATTATAGAGTAGACCACTGCCCCATTCCCAAGCAGGCACCTAGATGGCACTCACATGAGGTAGATCAAAGTATCACTGCAAAGGCTTTGAAAATGAGCTGACATTGGAACAATAGCTCAGAGGAGGCAGATAGAAACTGGCAGTCTGAACAAAATCTGCCTGGTAAAACAAACAAATAAATAACATTCTCCATTTGATTTAATAAAAGCAAGAGTGTCCTAACATGACATTCAAAAAGTCCAGGATACAATTTAAAATTAATCTACACACAAATAACCAGAAAAATCTCAACATCTGGAAAAGGAAAAGACAATCAACACACACCTACCTGAGGATGACATGGATACTGGAATTATCAGACATATACTTTAAAGTATCTATTTTAATTTTAACCATGCTCCAAAAAGGAAGAGTGAATAATCTTTAAAAAAAAAAAAAGGAAGAAAGTTGTAAAACTTTATGAATATGCAAAAAAACACACTAAAAGTGTGACTTTTATGGTATGTGGATTATTTCTCCATTTTAAAAAAACTGGGCAGATGTGAACAGGCATCTTCCTAAACAGGCTGTACAGATCAAAAATAAGCACACAAACAGATGCTCAATGTCATTAACCAATAAAGAAATGCAAATTAAAACCTCAACTATTAGAGAAGCTAAAGCTAAAATATAACTGACAATACCAAGTACTGGTGAGGATGTGAAGCAACTGGAACTCTCATACATCACTGGCGGTAATGCAACATGATACAGTCACTCTGGAAAACATACTGGCGGTTTCTTGTAAAGTTACACAGACCCAGCCATTCTACTCCAAGTATTCACCCAAGAAAAAGAAAGCATATATCCAAGTAAGGATTGATCATGTGAATATTCGTAGCCAATTCATTTGTAATAGCTGAAAGCTGAAAATGACATAAATGTCCTTCGATGGGCAAATGCATAAACTGTGGTATATTCATACAATGGAATACTTGTCAGCCAAAAAAAAAAGAATGCTTTTATAAAACAGATAAAGTATTAAGAAAGCACTAGTTGTTTAAAGAGCTCCTGTAAATCAATATCACAAAAGACAAAGAAAAGCCAGCTAAGTCTCTGAACAGGCAAATCACTGAAGAAGAAGTAAAAATATCAACAAAGATATTTTAAAATGCTCAACCTCACCAATGACCAGGGAAATGCAATTCTTTTTTTAAAAAATCACCTTTCTACCTAACAAATCAGCAAAAATTAAAAAGTTTAAAATAACCAGAGTTGCAGTGTATATGAGGGATGCAGACACTTTCATACTCTTACTGGTGAAAGTATATAAATTGGTAAGATCTTTAGGAGGGCAATTTGGCAGTAAATTTTAAAAATATTCATCCCCTCTGAATATTCTCCGAATTCTGCTTCGGAGGATATATTCTTAGAAATACTACACTCGTGCCCAGAGATGTATGCAAAAAGGTTCTGTTTATTATAGTAAAAAGTGAAGGAAAAGATACTCACATATTTTAGAGAATGCTAACAGAAGTGCACACAAATTTATGTATGCATAGAATTGTCACTGTAGTTTTGAAAGGACTTGGAAATATCTCAGATGTCCAATAAAAGCAGATTATGTAAATTAAAAAAAGAATGTATTGATAAATATGACAGCATGCATTAAACAAAGACATTAATGCTGACTGAAAAACAAATTTCAAAATATTACATTTACATGTTTCCACTGATGCGACTTTCTGAAAAAGGCAAAAGTATCATGATGGCGAACAGAACAGTGGTTGCCAAGGGTGGAGGATTTGGCTGCCAAAGGGCATTGGAAGGGGGTTTTGGGAGGGTGATGGAATCCTGACCATGGTGGTGGTTATGTGAATCCATGAATGTGTAAAAAACTCATCAAACAACATACCCACATGTACACACACACACAACATTTAAAGAGCACACACACAAAAGAGAAGAAACAAAGTAAATGGTATAGGATCAATAATCCAAGACTTCAGAAGATGACAACACAGTGTCCTCCCTTCTTAATGAGATTTGTGAACTAACTAAAAAGACAAAATTAGCAAATTCTGGGGCGCTATCATTAAGCATAATACTAATTCCTGTCATTTGTCAAGCATTTTCCCTGTGCCGGGTCCTTTATTGATGCCGTCCACCATCTAATCCTTGCAACAATATTACGAGGCACAGAAATGGTGTCAAAGCCAGGAATGACTCCAATGGCCAGGCTACCTGGCACATAAAAGCCACAAGAATAGTAGAACTGTTCCTGTTTCTTTAGGGTCTCTGTCAGAAATGAGAGCTCCAGGAACACACTGGCATGCCATTTTTCACAACTGGTTTGTTTCTTAAGAAGATGTAAGGGTATTTTTTAATGTGTATTCCTCATCATGACAACAAAACCGTCTTAGCAAGAACTTAAGTGATGGTTTATATGAGCCCCTCATTTCTTGCTGCCATGTGGTACCGGACACCAAATGGCTCCTGATCTAAACAGAAATTGTTGGCAACTTCTCCCCATAAGGAAATGAGAGGTAATTGTCTAGTCTGAAGAACTAGATTGGACCAATCAGAAAGGTAGTTAAGGCACAGCCAGGACTGCAGAAACTTCCCTGTAAAGGAAAAATATTGTCAACACTCTAGAAGCTGGAGAGTACTAATGTTACTAAACCCTGAATACACACTTTGTGCAGCACCTATAGTGATCAATAACTTTCAGCATCATTAAAAAGCAGGCATTTCTAGGAAACAGATTCCCCAGGTCTGAAGGAGGAGATCTAGCCTACTGTAAAATGCTCATTTTCGGGTTTCATGCCCCTCTTCAGAAACTCCTCCCAATGCCTGCTTGTTTGTCACATGAAGAACCAACAACCTTAGCTGGGCCTCAAAGCCTTCCCTATCTTTCCTTCTCTGGTCCATATAGCAGGAAACTCAGCCATCGTCGCACCCAGTTTTACTTCTTACAGTCTCAACCACCAGGGGGATGATGGCTTTCCCAGTTCTACATTTTCTGCGGAAGAACTCTTATCAGCTCCTCCTTGGTCAGATGACCATGCTTAGACCAACCAGCTGTGACCAATGAGGCAGACACAGCTATGAAATGGGGTGAAAGTGGAGCGAAAAGACAAAGCAGTATTTCCAATCCAAAGAAAGCCCTTTTTGACCACCCCCAGGGCTCTGTCCCTCCTGAACTCTTTACCATAAAAGCTAACATTTACTGAATACTTATTATGTGCTGAGCACTTTACACCATCTTCACGTAATACTCAATGAGGTAAGCATTATTATGCCTATTTTGTAATTGAGAAAATTAAAGCACATGGAGGTTATGTGACTTGCCCAAGATCACAGAGTTAGCAAGTGACAGAACCAGGGCCTGGGCTGCAACCACACTGCATATTATTATTTTTGGAACATGTACTATCTGATCAACTCTTTTGGTACTAATATGCCTCTAAGGGTATTTATCATTTCACTCTTACTTCCATCTCCCCAGCTAGACTAGGGGTGGAAGCCAGGTCCTCTCACTTTCTACATACCCACATCTTAGCCTCAGACTTACCCTGCAATCAGAGCCCAGGAGTGCTAGGGCCCCAGGTGACATGTGATCAGAGTGCCTGCCAAGGAAGGAACAGATGGGTCTGCTAAATGGTGAAATCAAGTCCCTGCCACTGTAATGGCAATAAGCATTCCACATAAAATAATTACTTCCAGTTTGCTTGGCAGGTTGGACGAAGTCCGAGGGAAGGTTAATTTATCTTTCACAGCTTTGAGCCTTCAAGCTGTGGTTTCCCAAGTGAAAAGGGCCTCTCTTCAATGATTCTTTGAAAGATCCATTTACTCATGACAGAATTACCTCCTCATCACTGAGTGGCAAAGTCTATTTGGAATCTACCTGCCAGTGAGGAACCAGAATGGAGGGGATCATTTAAGTCACATGGAGATTTAAGTCTATAGCAAAAGTCTGTGGTACAGTAGGTAGGATACTTAAGTAGCTTCAAGTTCTAGATACCATGTAAAATCTGTGCAATGATTTTCTCATCTAAGGAATGGGTACAATCATACATAGCCAATATATTTACGGAATATGAAGAATATTAAATGAGATAAAGGTCACTAAATACAACTTGGAATGGTTGAAAGTGCTTAGATACTTCCAGGAACAGAAATCCAGGCATTGATGGAAGCCTTTTAATCTAAGCTCAAATGACAGAGCTTCCAATCATTCCTTGTAATTAATGCTTCTACCCTTCTTCTTCACCTCTGTTTTCTGAGGCTCTGCCTTCCTCCCTTTAGACCTGTCTGTTAAGGTTCTTGCATTGACGGGGTCAGAGAAGCCAGCTTTTTTGTGTGTCTTTAATAAACAAATACCTACTCCCACTGAATGGCAAAGGTCTAATCTTGATAAGAATTTGGTGTGATCATTATGAATATCTGACCCAATTCAATCCAATCTCTTTTTCAGAGAAACCTGCTTTACTAATGCAATCCCTGGTGGCCAAAGCAAAGGCAGAATAAGGATTTCATCCAAAAATGCCTTATATGCTGCCCCAAAGGGACACTAATTGCTAATTCAGTCTTGCCTACTCAGTCTGGTCAGAAACTACTCTCTAGTAGTAGCAAAGAAGATAATTTCACACACTGGGAAGAGAAACACATAGTGGTAAATGTTTTGAGATTTGTCAGTGGTGGAAGACATCAATGGAAGACGATATTCTTTCTAAAAGAATACAGAAACAGCCATAATCACAAAAGTAAAAAAAAAGAGCAAAAATATTTTAGTTAACTTGGAAAATGGCTTCAATTACCCATTATATTTTGAGGCAACATGTATTTCTCTTAGTCTCCCCAGTACCCATACTCCCTTCTACTGTTACAGGCTTTTGGGTGTAACTTCCCCTCCGCTCTCTTAAGTTCATGTAGTTTTCTGGATTTAGAATTCACAGCTGACAGTTCTTTTATCTCAGTACTTGAAAAATGTCACACCATTTTTCCTACCTCCATGTTTCATTTGAATTTTGTGTTCACTATCATTTGAATTTTGTGTTCTCTTGTAAGCTATGCCTTGTTTCTCTGTGACCACCTTCAAGATGTTTACTTTGTCTTTAGTTTTCAGAACTTCAATTATAGTGTGTCTTGGCATGGACTTCTTTGTATTTATGTCATTTGGGATTGATTCAGCTTCATAAATATGTAGGTTCATGATTTTTGCCCTATTTAGAAAGTTTTCAGTCATTATTTCTTCAAATATTTCAATTCTACTCTATCTTTCCTCTCCTTATGGGACTCCAATGATACAAATGTCAGCTCTTTTGTTGTCCCACAGGTTCCTGGGACTCTCTTAATTTTTCTTTCAGTGTATTTTCTCTCTGTTGTTTAAGCTGAGTAAACTCTATTATTCTGCCCTCAAGTTTACCAATTCTATCCTCTGTCATCTCCACTCTACTATTGAGCCTATCCAGTGAATTTTTTGTTTCAGTTATTTCATTTTTTAGTTCTATAATTTCCATTTGTTCTTTTTTATAACTTCTCTTTTTTTGCTGAGACTTTATATTTTCTCATTTGTGTCAAGGGAATTCATAATTGCTATAAGACAGCTGCTTTAAATTCCTCATCAGATAATTCTGGCTTATTGTAGTGTTGGCATCTATTGATTGTCTCTTCTCACTCAAGATGTGATTTTCCTCATTCTTGGTGTGAGCGGTGATTTTTTATTGTGTTCTGTGAAGTTTGGATATTATATTATGAGGCTCTAGATTCTATTTAATCTACTTTTTTAAGCATGAAGTCCTCCTATTGCAATGTAGTATGAGAGCTAAGTAAAATGGAAGTAATGAAAGTATATCCCTCATAGGATTATTTCAAGCATTTAATGAAGTAATGTATGTAAAGCAGTTCAACCAATGCTTAGATGTTGTGAGTTCTCACTAAATGGAGACAAGAATTGATATAATTGATATAACTTAATAATTGATAATGGCTGCTAATGGAATGACAATGTCTTCCACTTTTCTTCTATCTTTCACAGGACTGAGCTCATGGTAAGTGCCTAATAAATATACTAGCACCAACCTATGTATCAAAAAGGAGATTAAACCTGCTAACTCAATTTCCTATCTCACAACAATACTTGTTTTAATGTAAAGATTAGAGCTGGCTCACCAATTGCATTCTCACCACCTGCTGTCACACAGCATAACATTACAGTCTCTTCCGTGCCTGTCTCTCTAGGGATTCCTGTATCAAAAGCAATTTCCTGTGGGACTGACATCCTTATAGCTGCACAGAATAAAAACTCTTTATCCACAATGATGTGGAGACTCTTCCCTCTCTTCTCTAGTCCACTAGTTTCTATTGCCACTTTTAAAAGATACCCCCAATAGAACCTGGATTCAAGAAATAAAAGTATGAGGAATGGAGGGCAGAAAATTGTCAGATGACACTGATAGCAATATTGCACTTATGAACTAATATTAGGTTTTTAAAGACAGCTAAATGAGAGAAATGCAGACAGATTAATGGTACTCTGCACTCATACATATATAGTAAGAACTATCCCTGCCAAGTTGACAGAACCTCAAGCAAAGAGGGGGCTCTGAAGTGAGTTTATCTGAGGGCAACCATGTTGAAAGAATTTCTCTTATTCTAAACCCTAATTGTCAACATCATTGGGAAAAAACGGCCTAGCATTTACCTTTATCTCATCTGTGGTAGATGAGGTGGACCTTTCATTTCAGTTTGATATTAGTATATCTAAATAGGTATTAATATATCTAAAATGACATTTTTGTGTCACTGATCCTTGAGATATCCAGGAATTTTTCTTCTACACTAACCTCCCATTAATCTATTTTGTGGAGTATGGCAGTTTATTTAGTCCCATTCCCACTCCATTCTACCATGCCTTTATTACCCTAGAGTAGCACTTCTCAACCGGAGGCAATTTCTCCTCCAGGGGATATCTGTCAATGACTGGAAACATTTTTGGTTGTCACAACCTGGAGGGGAGAGGAGAGGCACAGGCCAGTGCTATTGGCATCTACCAGAGAGAGGCCAGGGATGTTACTAAATATGTTACAATGTGCAAGATTCTCCCCACCCCACCCCCAACAAAGTATCTAGTCTAAAATGTCAATAGAATCAAAGTTGTGAAACCTGCCTAGAGGCTGGAAAACAAGGTTATTTTCCAAGACAGAAATATCCTGTAGCTAGAGTTCCTTCCACATGTGTTCAATTGTAAAGCAGAAGTTAGATCCATGTGGTCACAGTTGTAAAGTCCTCCCACAGGCTCACTGGAAGAGGTATTGGTTCTAGTCCTACTTTCTGGGTGTCAAGTGTTAGAAGCATCAAGGTGTCAAGTGTTAGAAGCATCAAGGTTTTCACTGGAAATATGCTACATATGACTGGATTTTCTCTTGGCTCCTCTGCTCCTGGCTGTGTAGCATTTAATTTTCTTTCTCTGGCTCTCCTAGAAATTCTTGTGACTTAATGACCTATCATAAATCCTTCCCTGCTTAAACAAGTTAGAGTGCATTATTTTGTCTGCAATTAAAGAACCTAAGTAATACAGTAGATGATTATAGGCAATCAATCTTCAAGAAAATGGGGAATATGAGATCAATTAGAACCTGGTTGAGTTTGAAATCAATGCCGATTCAGTCAGCATTAGAAGATGGAACTCTTGTGAGGTTTTGGAGGTCTAAGTGGCTGATGCTATAGACTATTACAAGGCACAAGGAATGGAAAAAATGGTAAGTGGATTAATACGGTGGATTAAAGATGGTCACAAATGCTATGACTTATCCATCTCTTCCCTCCTCCCCCCGAACCTCAATGGTCTCTTAATTCAATGAATAGAAATGTAACAAAATTAGTCCTGTGTAACTTCAGAGGCTGGGCCTTACTTCGATTGGCAGCATCTGCCTCTGCCTCTTAGAACATTCCCTTTTGGAATCCAGCCACCATGCTGTGGGGAAGCACAAGCAACCAGGAAGAAAGGCTACAGGGAGTAGAACCAAGGTATTCTTAGCTGACAACCCCACCTAAATCTTCAACCAACATCCAGCATCTACTACCCACCATTTTTGTCATCTATCTTGCATGTCCCAGCCCATGGTGACCCTCTGGTTGTTGTCCCAGCAGTTACCACTAAAACCAGTCAGTCCACAAAATTGTGAGAGTTCATAACTGGTCACCATTGTAAGCCACTAAACTTTGGAGTGCTTTATTACATAGCAATAGATCACCAAAATGCTTGGCTAATTCTAACTGCACTGGCAAGTTTAAAAAATAAAATGACAAATTCAAGATTTAAATTCTCTATTTAAGGCATAATTAGAGAATCACATTTCCAATGACTAACCTAAGAGACGGTGGCTACAAAAATAAGTTGCCAAGCCTAATCCTGTGGGTCGCTTAAAATTCAACATAGATTGATTAAACAGCCTCATTGGATTTCTTGTGTACAAATTAGAAAGATGATTTGGAAAGAACAGGATGTTGAGGATAAGAATGAGTTGAGGATCTGAATGCTTCTGAGGACCTCTAACTTTCCAAATATGACCTTCCATTGCCAACAGAAGCAGCCCCTCTTTCTCTCTCTGATGAAGCTGGCCCTGCTTGCTAAAACAAACAATAAAGGCATCACCTAAGGTAGTACATATCACAGAAATCCAACTATTCCCTTGACTCAATATACCACTTCTCAGAGGCTCCAGGCTTAAAACCAGTGTCAGATCTCAACCTGCCCTGGGACATCAGTTACAGAGTAAAACCAGAAAAGAAGGAACACACTAAAAGAACCGCAAACTTTTGCTAAATTATGTCAGCACAACCCAGGAAACATATGTGAGATTAAAGAGGGAGAAACATAAGTCTGAATAAGGCTGAATTTAGTGATATGGGTTTATTTACCAGAGATTCTAAAATCAATGGGCTCATTCAAGCAGCTGGGAGTGGTTCCAAATGACTGATAGAAATCTTGACTCTGTGGCGTCCTACTGTAAATAAAGTCAATATTCATGGTATAATGTAGAAGGAAAATGACAAAGATGCAGGGAGAAAGGACGCTGGAGTAAATTCATTATATTCCATTCACTCACCCACCTTTGAGAGGGTTCAAAAACACTCCCTTACCAAAGCACTGGGAAATACACTGACGATAGAAGCAGGACAATCTTTGAAAAGCAGTTAGTGGCTGTACTCAAAGCACTATAGTGGCCAGAAGTGAAGATGCAAGATGTTGCCATTGAAAAGTGCCTTCTGACTTCAGTGGGGTTGATAGAGTGGCACAACCACCAGAGGCAAACTGAGCATGATTACTATAATGAGCAGCATGGCTGGAAGGATGATCAGAATGGTTTGATCCACAGGGATCTCTGTCATGGGGTCCTTTTCAAGTTTTATTTTTTTATTGACGTATAGTTGATTTACAATGTTTTACAGTGTTGTATTAGTTTCAGGTGTACAGCAACGTGATTCAGTTATATATATGTATATATACAATACATATACATACCTATATATGTATACAATATATATACATATATATTCTTTTTTGGATTCTTTTTCCCTTAGAGGTTATTACACAATATTGAGTATAGGTCCCTGTGCTATATAGTAGGTCCTTGTTGGTTATCCATTTTATATATAGTAGTGTGTATACGTTAATCCCAAACTCCTGATTTATCCCTTCCCCCGCTTTCCCCTTTGGTAAACATAACTTTGTTTCTATGTCTGTGGGTCTATTTCTGTTTTGTGTGTAAGTTCATTTGTAACATTTTTTTTTAGATTCCACATATAAGTAGTATCATATGATATTTGCTTTCTCTATCTGGCTTACTTCACTAAGTATGATAATCTCCAGATCCATTCATGTTGCTGCAAATGGCATCATTTCATTCTTTTCTATGGCTGAGTAATATCCTATTATATATAAATATACACACACCACCATTTTCTTTATCCATTCCTCTGTCAATGGACATTTGGGTTGCTTCCATGTCTTGGCTATTGTAAATAGTGCTGCAATGAATATTGGAGTGCATATATCTTTTCAAACTATGATTTTCTCCAGATATATACCCACAAGTGGGATCGCAGGATCATATGGTAGCTCTATTTTTAGTATTTTAAGGAACCTTCATACTGGTTCTCCATAGTGCCTGTACCAATTTACATTCCCACCAACAGTGTAGGAGGGTTCCCTTTTCTCCACACCCTGTTCAGCATTTATTATTTGGAGACTTTTTGATGATGGTCACTCTGACCAGTGTGAGGTGATGCTTCATTATAGTTTTGATTTGCATTTCTCTACTAATCAGGATGTTGAGCATTTTTTCATGTGCCTTTTGGCCACCTGTATGTCTTCTTAGGAGAAATGCCTATTTAGATCTTCTACCCACTTTTTGACTGGGTTGTTTGGTTTTTTTGATATTGAGCTGGATGAGCTGTTTATATATTTTGGAGATTAATACCTTGTCAGTCATATTGTTTGCAAATATTTTCTCCCATCCTGTCTTTTCATTTTGTTTATGGTTTCCTTTGCTGTGAAAAAGTTTTTAAGTTTAATTAGGTCCCATTTGTTTATTTTTGCTTTTATTTCCATTACTCTAGGACACGGATCCAAAAAAGATTTCTGCAATTTATATCAAAGAGTGTGCTATGCTTTCCTCTAGGAGTTTTATAGAATCTGGTCTTACATTTAGGTCTTTAATCCATTTTGAGTTTATTTTTGTGTATGGTGTTAGAGAATGTTCTAATTTCATTCTTTCATATGTAGCTGTGCAGTTTTTCCAGCACCACTTATTGAAGAGTCTCTCTTCTCCCGTGTATATTCTTGCCTCCTTTGTCATATATTAATTGACCATAGGTGCATGGGTTTATTTCTGTGCTTTCTATCCTGTTCCATTGATCTATATTTCTGTTTTTATGCCAGTACCATAATGTTTTGATTACTGTAGCTTTGTAGTACAGTCTGAAGCCAGGGAGTCTGATTCCTCCAGCTCCATTTTTCTTTCTCAAGGTTGCTTTGGCTATTCAAGGTCTTTTGTGTTTCCATACAAATTTAAAATTTTTTTGTTCTAGTTTTGTGAAAAATGCCATTGGTAATATGATAGGGATGGCAATGAACCTGTAGACTGCCTTGGGTAGCATAGTCATTTTGACAATATTGATTCTTCCAATCCGAGAATATGGTATATCTTTCCATCTGTTTGTGTCATCTTCAATTTCTTTCCTCAGTGTCTTATAGTTTTCAGAGTATAGGGTTTTTTTGCCTCCTTCGGTAGGCTTATTCCTAGATATTTTATTCTTTTTGCTGCGATGGTAAATGGGATTGCTTCCTTAACTTCTCCTTCTGATCTTTCATTGTTAGTGCACAGAAATGCAACACATTTCTGTGTATTAATTTTGTATACTGCAACTTTACTGAATTCATTGATGAGCTCTAGTAGTATTCTGGTAGCATCTTTAGGATTTTTTTTATGTATAGTATCATGTCATCTGCAAACAGTGACAGTTTTACTTCTTCTTTTCCAATTTGGATTCCTTTTATTTCTTTTTCTTCTGATTGCTGTGGCTGTCATGGGGTCCCTGAGACAGCTAACTAAGGTACAACTTGATTTATATAATTGAAAAACTCTAAATCTGGTGAATAAAAACTTGACTTGTGTCAGCATGATAGAGGATCATGGTTCTGACCCAACTGAATTGACCTAGAATCCCTTGAAAAAAAAGAGAGAATCTTAGTACCCCTAAGGAAAGAGCCGAGCCTGCAATAATATCACAAGTATATTATTTCCTTCCCCAAAGGTAACTGTGACCCTTTGCGATTATAACTGTGCAGTGGGAAAGAGGAGATACACAGACATTTGTAGCATCACTGGACTGCATTATTCTGAATTATCACTAATTCCTGAGACCTCACAACACAACTGTGGACCAAGGGTTGGAGTGGGGTTGACAGTAGAGTTTAGACCTGAGCCATGTAACAGTGGGTTCAATGGATACATGAACTCATACTGGCTATTTCACTAGTTCCTGAGTTCACAGTAGAAATAGATATTCTCAGAACACCAGTGGAGTGAGAGGTTTATGGGAAAAGGACTGAAGGGAAGCTCCTAGAGCTCTCTTCCATACAAAAATAATAAACCAAAAACAATACTAATCCCTACAGGAATAGAAAGATTAGTGTCACCAACCAATTCTTGAAAGATCAACCCTATCACAATCTCATTTAGTTTGCCTATTTAATCTGTGCAGAAGATGGAGGGATCTTGGAGAATTACAGTGTCTTATTCTAAGCTTAATTTAGTGTTGACTTCAATTGAAGCTACTATTCCAGATGCAGTCTTCTTAGTGGAGTGAATCAATACAGTCTCTGGCACCTAGTGTGCAGATATTGATCTGTCTAATGCATTTTTCTCTATCACCATTAGCAGAAAATATCAAAAGTAATTATTAAGTAACCCAAAAGGCTGCCAATTCAGAGAGAGTCAGAGCAAGAGAAGGCTCTCCAGGTGGCCCAGCTCAGCCAGTTGGCCTTTATGATACCTCAGATCCAATGATGTTTGATTTGTGATTGATCCAGGTACTGTAAGAGGCTTGAGGCAATAAATGTTAGGAGAATCATAGTTGCAGCCCTTAGGTGTGGTAGCAAAGCCATGCTCTTTTCTCCTTTGAAAAAACAGCTCTTTCTCAAAGCACCAAAATGCCAAGAAGCCATGAAAACTGAGTTTGCTATCATGAAGTCGACGTTGTCTGATTTACCAAACCATAAAGTCAGACAGGCCCTGCAGCAGTCCATCATCAAGGAGATGTGACATATATAGAACTGGGCTTGAGCATATCTTTAAGGTGTAAGTAATTTGCACTCCCAGCATAATTATTCCTGCCACATTGCAGTCCCAGGACTCCTCATGAGTCCTTATGACCAGCTGACGAAGGATGAAAATCAGGCCTGATCTATGGTGGCAGTGAGAAAAGGATTTCTGTGCCATTTCAGACTCACTCAAGAATGGCCTTAAAGGACAATGGAGAAAGGGAGAGTTTTCTAGTAGGTAGGATTTTTAACAGTCAGTCTCATGATGCAAGGTCTAGGCATTTGGAAATAATAAGATTAGAGGACTGGTAACAAGGAGGTTTTAATGAAGGTTGGGTGATTCTAAATGCACTCAGAATATGAGAGTTCTTTTGTCCCATGTGAGTGCTCAGAAAAGAACCCCATTGTGTAGAAAGTTCTCAATAATCATGTTGCAAATCATATCCTTGTGGATGTCTGTCAACCTTTTTCCAGACACTCTAATGAACGGGTTCATGGACAATGTGGTCACAGAGGCAAAGAAAGAGGTGATGCACAGGTTCAATAACAAGATTAATTCTGGCTATCACCACCAATCAGTGCACCAGAGTTTTAAATACTGCATCATTTTCTGAGGACCAGACTGCTATCTGGTGTCAACTGATTTCACTGGAACTTTCTTCATGAAGGGATAGAAATTTGTTCTTACTGGAATAGACACTTATTCTCTGTATGGTTTTGTATTCCTTGTTCACCATGTCTCCCACAATCCCACCAGGCATAGAATCATTAAATGCTTTGTTTACAATCATGGTATCTCACACAACATTGTCTCATTATTTTACAACAAAAGAAGTAAGGCAGTGTCTAATGTTCATGAGGGTTTACTTGTCTTTCCATGTACCACACTTCCCATAGGAGTTGGTCTTACAGAATGATGGAGTGACCTACTGAACTATCACCTGTTGGAGATAATACCTTGAGAGACCAGATTAACTGTCCTATAGCACGTAACATATGCTCTGAACAAACAAGAGACCAACAGTATGGTGCCATTTCTTTCATAGCCAGAAGAGAAGGGAGACAGAAACATGGATGGGAGAGTGAGTGGCTGCTCTCACTACAACTAATAACCCAAAAAACAGTATTTCCTTTTTATTTCCACAGTGCTGACGTAGGAGCCTTGATACTTCAGGGGGAAATATTTTCTTCCACAAAGGACACACCTGTTCCACTGAATATGAAGTTGAGACTTCCTGTTGGCCACTTCATGTTCCTCAAAACAAAGTGTTGACTAAGATGATCAAGTCTTACTATGAAGGAGAAAGAGAATCCAAGAGGGGAATACAAAGGTTCGTAGTACTACCATTTCCAGTGATAAAACTTAATGAGAAATGACAGAAACACCGAATTGGTAATACCAAGGTTCAAACCCCTAGAAATGAATGACCCAGCAGACAAACTCCAACAAGGGAACGGGAACTGGGATGCAGAGGAAAGAATTTTTAAATTCTAACTATGAGCTCATGACACATTGCAGAAACAAAGACTGAAGAAGTTACCCATATTTTTCCTTGTTCTAATAACTAGATACTTATATTAACTAATTTTATTTTCCCTATTTTTTCATATCATGTGTGTTCACAGGAGTTACCCTTACAAATTACACTATAGTTTGCAAGTATCAAGATAGATTATGACCAGAAAAATAATGTAACATCACTCAGAGATGGATGCAATGACTGATAAGAATTTGGACCTTCCCTTTTGGAAATGAGGATGAGCTTTTTTGTTTGTTTGTTCAAGAGATAGGTTTCATTTTATTAAGCAAGAGCATGTTATTGATACTCTTATTTTCTGGAAGTTTAAGTGGAATAGGAAGAGTAGGTATGGTGGTGAATAACCAGTGGACTAGAATATAATAGAAAATGAAGAATGGCTCACCGGCTACTATGCCAAACTCCTTATATGTCTTCTTCACAGTAGAAGCTACAAAGCTAAAGATAGCATTTCCCAGACTGTCTTGCACCTATGGTTCTGCAAGTAGCCTCCCTTCATCAAGCAGACCTATTTGTTTGAAATTAGAAAGATGAAGCAAATATCACAAGGCTGAGGCCACCTGACTCTTCTGGCACACATACTGCAGGCGTTTCTTTCTTCTGTGGTAGTTGTGTCCATGTTTCCTATGTTCATTCCCTAGCTTCATGGGTGTGGAGCCTAGGCCAGTGGCAGAAAGCATGGTTCCAGCTTGATAGGATAGAGCATTTCTCCCAGTATGTAGCATCCAAGCTTGATTCCCCAACTCTCCTAGACCTTAAATAAACTACTCTGTACCATATATCAGAGTGGATCTGTTATGTGCAACTAAATCTCTGATCAATATACGGAGAAAGGTAAACATTCAAATAGAGGATTTTAGCTTAACTGTCTCTTTCTCTGGAAAAGCTTACCTCCTCTCCTTTGCACTTAGCCAAATTTTAGGTGGTCCTGCTATAATCTCTAACAGTTATTTATTTTCCTCACCACTGTACTTGATACTGTTGTTCAACTCTTTCCCCCTCCCCCTTTAGAAGGGACATATTCTGATAACAACTCCCTGTAATTTACCCACATTCTGCTAAGAGTACATAGAGTTTCCGTTAGGAAACTGCCTTCTCCCGCTCTCAGTCCAGGATATTTTGGCATGTAACCCAAAACTGGCCAATCAACATTGGCCTTGGGAACAGTGATTGGTTCAGGAGTAGATTGTGATGCAAAGCAGGACCAATGAGAGTATGAACTTTTTGTTGGAACTACTGCATACAAGATGCTCTTGCACTGGGCTCCCTGACATGACAGAATATGTTCTGGACTTCTTGCCATATTAGTATCACTTGAAAAGAAACAGAATAAAGCCAACAGAAGGCTTTCAGAGATGGAGAAACAGAGATCAATCAATTCTGATGACATTATCTGACCACATCATGAAAAACAAAAAAATCAAGAAGTACAAAGAAAATGTAAACATCACCTGAAATCCCACCACAAATGATCTCAGTTAACATTTTTATGACCATGCTTTCATACATCACTAAGCAAGAAAAAACACATACAGACATTCACTGTCACGGAACAGAAGAAAAAAGAATGACAAGAAATGAAGACAGCCTAAGAGACTTCTGGGACAACATTAAACGCAACAACATTCGCATTATAGGGGTCCCAGAAGGAGGAGAGAGAAAGGACACAAGAAACTATTTGAAAATATTTGAAAAAATTATACTCGAAAACTTCCCTAAAATGGGAAAGGAAATAGCCACCCAAGTCCAGGAACTGCAGAGAGTCCCATACAGGATAAACCCGAGGAGAAACACGCCGAGACACACAGTAAACAAATGGCAAAAATTAAAGACACAGAAAAATTATTAAAAGCAGCAAGGGAAAAATGACAAACAACATACAAGGGAACTCCCATAAGGTTAACAGCTGATTTTTCAGCAGAAACTCTGTAAGCCAGAAGGCCATGGCACGGCATATTTAAAGTGATGAAAGGGAAGAACCTACAACCAAGATTACTCTACCCGGCAAGGATCTCATTCAGATTAGATGGAGAAATCAAAAGCTTTACAGACAAGCAAAAGCGAAGAGAATTCAGCACCACCAAACCAGCTCTACAACAAATGCTAAAGCAACTTCTCTAAGTGGGAAACACAAGAGAAGAAAAGGACCTAGATAAACAAACCCATAACAATTAAGACAATGGCAAAAGAAACATACATATCGATAATTACCTTAAACGTGAATGGATTAAATGCTCCAACCAAAAGACACAGGTTCGCTGAATGGATACAAAAACAACACCCATATGTATGCTGTCTACAAGAGACCCACTTCAGACCTAGGGACACATACAGACTGAAAGTGAGGGGATGGAAAAAGATATTCCACACAAGTGGAAATCAAAAGAAAGCTGGGGCTTCCCTGGTGGCGCAGTGGTTGAGAGTCCGCCTGCCGATGCAGGGGACACGGGATTGTGGCCCGGTCCGGGAAGATCCCACATGCCGCAGTGTGGCTGGGCCCGTGAGCCATGACCGCTGAGCCTGCGCTCCGCAACGGGAGAGGCCACAACAGTGAGAGGCCCACATACCGCAAAAAAAAAAAAAAAAAAAAAAAAAGAAAGCAAGCTGGAGTAGCAATACTCATATCAGATAAAATAGACTTTAAAATAAAGTATGTTACAAGAGACAAGGAAGGACACTACATAATGATCAATGGATCAATCCAAGAAGAAGATTTAACAATTATAAATATATATGCACCCAACATAGGAGCACCTCAATACATAAGGCAACTGTTAACAGCTATAAAAGAGGAAATTGACAGTAACACAGTAGTAGTGGGGGTCTTTAACACCTCACTTATAACAATGCACAGATCATCCAAACAGAAAATTAATAAGGAAACACAACCTTTAAATGACACAATGGACCAGATAGATTTAACTGATATTTATAGGACATTCCAACCAAAAACAGATTACACTTTCTTCTCAAGTGCACACGGAACATTCTCCAGGATAGACCACATCTTGGGTCACAAATCAAGCCTCAGTAAATTTAAGAAAACTGAAATCATATCAAGCATCTTTTCTGACCACAGTGCTATGAGATTAGAAATCAATTACAGGGAAAAAAATGTAAAAAACACAAACACATGGAGGCTAAACAATACGTTGGTAAATAACCAAGAGATCACTGAGGAAATCAAAAAATACCTAGAGACAGATGACAATGAAAACACGACAATCCAAAACCTATGGGATACAGCAAAAGCAGTTCTAAGAGGGAAGTTTAGAGCAATACAAGACTACCTCAAGAAACAAGAAAAATCTCAATTAAACAATCTAACCTTACACCTAAAGGAACTAGAGAAAGAACAACAAACAAAACCCAAAGTTAGCAGAAGGAAAGAAATCATAAAGATTAGAGCAGAAATAAATGAAATAGAAACAAAGAAAACAATAGCAAAGATCAATAAAACTGAAAGCTGCTTCTTTGAGAAGATAAACAAAACTGATAAACTATTAGCCAGACTCATCAACAAAGAGAGGAAGAGGACTCAAATCAAAATTAGAAATGAAAAAGGAGAAGTTACAACAGACACCACAGAAACACAAAGCATCCTAAGAGACTACTACAGCAACTCTATGCCAATAAAATGGACAACCTGGAAGAAATGGACAAATTCTTAGAAAAGTATAACCTTCCCAGACTGAACCAGGAAGAAATAGAAAATAGGAACATACCAATCACAAGAAATTGAAACTATGACTAAAAATCTTCCAACAAACAAAAGTCCAGGACCAGATGGCTTCACAAGTGAATTCTATCAAACATTTAGAGAAGAGCTAACACCCATCCTTCTCAAACTCTTCCAAAAAATTGCAGAGGAAGGAACACTCCCAACCTCATTCTATGAGGCCACTATCACCCTGATACCAAAACCAGACAAAGATAATAAAAAAAAGGAAATTACAGACCATATCACTGATGAATACAAATGCAAAAATCCTCAACAAAATACGAGCAAACAGAATCCAATAACACATTAAAAGGATCATACACCATGATCAAGTGGGATTTATCCCAGGGATGCAAGGATTCTTCAATATATGCAAATCAATATCATACACCATATTAACAAATTGAAGAATAAAAACCATATGATCATCTCAATAGATGCAGAAAAAGCTTTTGATAAAATTCAGCACCCATTTATGATAAAAATTCTCCATAAAGTGGGCACAGAGGGAACCTACCTCAACATAATAAAGGCCATATACGACAAACCCACAGCAAACATCATTCTCAATGGTGAAAAACTGAAAGCATTTCGTCTAAGATCAGGAACAAGACAAGGATGTCCACTCTCGCCACTATTATTCAACATAGTTTTAGCAGTCCTAGCCACGGCAATCAGAGAAGAAAAAGAAAGAAAAAGAATACAAATGGGAAAAGAAGAAGTAAAACTGTCACTGTTTGCAGATGACATGATACTATACATAGAGAATCCTAAATATGCCACCAGAAAACTACTAGAGCTAATCAATGAATTTGGTAAAGTTGCAGGATACAAAACTATTGCACAGAAATCTCTTGCATTCCTATACACTAATGATGAAAAATCTGAAAGAGAAATTAAGGAAACACTCCCATTTACCACGTCAACAAAAAGAATAAAATACCTAGGAATAAACCTATGTAGGGAGACAAAAGACCTGTATGCAGAAAACTGGAAGACACTGATGAAAGAAACTAAAGAGGATACAAAGAGATGGAGTGATATACCGTGTTCTTAGATTGGAAGAATCAATACTGTGAAAATGACTATATTACCCAAAGCAATCTACAGATTCAATACAATCCCTATCAAATTACCAATGGCATTTTTTACAGAACCAGAACAAAAACTCTTAAAATTTGTATGGAAACACAAAAGACCCCGAAGAGCCAAAGCAGTCTTGAGGGAAAAAAACGGAGCTGGAGGAATCAGACTCCCTGACTTCAAACTATGCTACAAAGCTGCAGTAATCAAGACAATATAGTACTGGCACAAAACCAGAAATATAGATCAATGGAACAGGACAGAAAGCCCAGAGATAAACCCACGCACATATAGTGACCTTATCTTTGATAAAGGAGGCAGGAATGTACAGTGGAGAAAGGACAGCCTCTTCAATAAGTGGTGCTGGGAAAACTGGACAGCTACATGTAAAAGTATGAGATTAGATCACTCCCTAACACCATACACAAAAATGAGCTCAAAATGGATTACAGACCTAAATGTAAGGCCAGAAACTATCAAACTCTTAGAGGAAAACATAGGCAGGACACTCTATGACATAAATCACAGCAAGGTCCCTTTTGACCCACCTCCTAGAGAAATGGAAATACAAACAAAAATAAACAAATGGGACCTAATGAAACTTAAAAGCTTTTGCGCAGCTAAGGAAACCATAAGAAAGACCAAAAGACAACCCTCAGAATGGGAGAAAATATTGGCAAATGAAGCAACTGACAAAGGATTAATCTCCAAAATTTATAAGCAGCTCATGCAGCTTAATAACAAAAAAACAAACAACCCAATCCAAAAATGGGCAGAAGACCTAAATAGACATTTCTCCAAAGAAGATATACAGACTGCCAACAAACACATGAAAAAATGCTCAACATCACTAATCATTAGAGAAATGCAAATCAAAACTACAATGAGATATCATCTCACACCAGTCAGAATGGCCATCATCAAAAAATCTAGAAACAATAAATGCTGGAGAGGGTGTGGAGAAAAGGGAACCCTCTTACACTGTTGGTGGGAATGTAAATTGATACAGCCACTGTGGAGAACAGTATGGAGGTTCCTTAAAAAACTACAAATAGAACTACCATATGACCCAGCAATCCCACTACTGGGCATATACCCTGAGAAAACCATAATTCAAAAAGAGTCATGTACCAAAATGTTCATTGCAGCTCTATTTACAATAGCCCAGAGATGGAAACAACCTACGTGTCCATCATCGGATGAATGGATAAAGAAGATGTGGCACATATATACAATGGAATATTACTCAGCCATAAAAAGAAACGAAATTGAGCTATTTGTAATGAGGTGGATAGACCTAGAGTCTGTCATACAGAGTGAAGTAAGTCAGAAAGAGAGACAAATACCGTATGCTAACACATATATATGGAATTTAAGAAAAAAAATGTCATGAAGAACCTAGGAGTGAAACAGGAATAAAGACACAGACTTACTAGAGAATGGACTTGAGGATATGGAGGGGGGAGGGTAAACTGTGACAAAGCGAGAGAGAGGCATGGACATATATACACTACCAAACGTAAGGTAGATAGCTAGTGGGAAGCAGCCGCATACCACAGGGAGATCAGCTCGGTGCTTTGTGACCGCCTGGAGGGGTGGGATAGGGAGGGTGGGAGGGAGGGAGATGCAAGCGGGAAGAGATATGGGAACATATGTATATTTATAACTGATTCATTTTGTTGTGAAGCTGAAACTATCATACCATTGTAAAGCAATTATACTCCAATAAAGATGTTAAAATGAAAAAAAAAAAACTAAAACTAAAAATACAATTATCATATGACCCAGCAACCCATTACTAGGCATATACCCAGAGAAAATCATAATTCAAAAAGACACGTGCACCCCAATGTTCACTGCAGCACTATTTACAATAGCCAGGTCATGGAAGCAACTGCAATGCCCACTGACAGACAAATGGATAAAGAAGATATGGTACATACATATACAATGGAGTATTATTCAGCCATAAAAAGGAACAAAACTGGGTCATTTATAGAGACATCGATGGATTTAGAGACTGTCATATGGAGTCAAGTACGTCAGAAAGAGAAAAACAAATATTGTATATTAACGCATATATGTGGAACCTAGAAAAATGGTACAAATGAACCGGTTTACAGGGCAGAAGTTGAGACACAGGTGTAGAGAACAAACGTATGGACACCAAGGGGGGAAAGCGGCAGGGGACTGATGGCGTGGTGGTGTGATGAATTGGGAGATTGGGATTGACATATATACACTAACATGTATAAAACGGATAACTAATAAGAACCTGCTGTGTAAAAAAAATATCAAAAATTCAAATTAAAAAAAAAAAGGATCCACATTGAAACATGAGATTAACACAATTTGCCATCCCTGACCAACCTTTATCCAGAGATAATAAAGGAAAAGTTCAGAGGGGGAAATGAATTTTCCGGTAGCAAAAAAGAAGTAAGCATCAGAGCCAAGGAGAATGAGGCAGAGAGGATTAGAAAAGGAAAAGAAATTTAATTTATTGAGTGTGTTTGTGCCATGTTAATTAAGGCATTGTGCTTGCTGCTTTGCACGTATTATCTTAGAACACAACTCAGGCCTTGTGAGTGTACTGTATCAGTTACTTTCTTGATCAATGTCCTTTATGGACAACAGCACAGGTATATAAGACAGAGTACTAAGATGACAGCTCCAAGATGTGGCAGCTCTAAGATGTGGCAGTGGGCTGAGTGATGTTAACTAGGTCATGGGTGCAGTGTGATGAAAGCCACGACCTTGCTATCATTACCCCTATGCTCTAATCAAACATTTTCACCCTAGCATTATGACTTTGGACCTATGCCCAGAAAGCATGGCACTCTTAAAGGCAGCTGCCGTGCCTTATCAGGCAACAATCTCAGCTGTGTACTTAATATGTACAAGAACCAGTTTGCTTGGCACAGAAAAATACCTGCTCCAGAACCACATGCTGTATTAGTGGGAAGCACTGTGCTTTCCCACCACAGTCAAGTGTTACCCTCTTTCACGAAAGGAGCCAAGTTAAAATATGAAAAACTCAGGCCCTCCCCAACACACACACTACCACCATCACCACTGCTGACACTGGGCAAGATTATGGTAAAGACATAGGATGACATCTTTGCCAGTGAGGATGATGTTAAAGTTATCTAACTATTAAGACACTATTTCACTGTTCCATAGAATTTAGTTAGCATTTGCCAAATCCTCTGGGATTTCGGAGAAAAAGATTTGGGGAAATACATTCAACAGCACATATTCAAAAACTACATTTTCATATAATGCGGCGCCAACTTTGCAGTCTGACACACATGGGTTTGTGCCCTGCCTCTGTCACTCAATTATGCGACCTTGGGCAAGTTACTTAACTTCTCTGAGCCTCAGTTTCTTCAACTGTAAAACTGAATGTGAATAATAATGAAATAGAAGACAAAATATCACCGTCCTTGGCACACAGTAAACTTTTAATAAATATTTAATGTTATTAAATATTTTAATATTAATAATAATGTGAGTAATAATAATAATGATACCAACTAGGGTTCTTGGCTTTCCCCAATCAATACAAATTGACTATAGGCCAGACAAGGCTTTACTGAGGCCCCTGCTGCAGCAGGGGCGAGAGAGAACAAGCAACATGTTCCCTTGCTCGCTCCCTGAGGCGTGGGGTGGGGGGGTAGGGAAGAGCTGGTTCCTGATATGGGGTGAGCGTAGGGGTGTGTCCAGGGGTCGGGCTGGAGGGGTGGCTGGGGTGTTTCGCCCACCCTTTGGTTGAGTGCAAGAGGTATGCACAGTATTCCTGCTTTTGCTCCTGACGCCCTGCTGTTGCTCCTGGCTCTTCAGAAGTTGCAGCTGGGTTTTTTGGTCTTTTTTGTATCTTTTGTCCAGAATTTACCCCAATTGCGCACGCACGCAGTGATCTTTAGTCCCTTATAGTTTTTGTATTTTGTTGCTCGGGGAGATGTTTGTCCAGGTGCAAGCACTGCAGCACGAGGTCCCAGATCCCAGCCTATCTCACTAATAGAGGATTACTATCTCTGCAGTCCCCACAATCAACCTCACCGCTCTTTTAACCCATTCTCACTCTCTCCCAAATGAGACCCCTTACAGAGGGCTTTTGTTCATTCCATTTCCCACGGAAAGGCCATCCCTTGTCCATCTATAAAAAAGTTTCATCTTCAGAGTCAAGTTACATATCTCCTTCTTCTGGGAAGCTCACTCTCACTACCTAAAAAACATCCTTTGTCTCTGACCTTCTGAACTATGCACTTTGGCACTTCTTTCAGTCAACACTGAAAGAACACCTACACTGTACTAAGATCTTTTAATCACACTGTCTCATATTACATAGTATTGCATTTGGGTCTTTGCATTGGCTAGTCCCTCCATCTGCCATGTTTTCTTATTTCCCCAACAACGTCACATGATTTGATCCTCCCCATTTTACAAGTGTCAAATCAAATATTGCCTCTGCAGAACAGGTTTCATTGTTTTCTAGTCGCATCCTACCCCAACCAGTTACTCTTCAATTTATTTTCTTCATCAGTTTACACAATTTCCATATTCCTCCCGTTGGAAGATAAAATCCATTAGAACAGGAATTTTGTCTCTTGTGTTCATCGCTGAACCCCCAACACAAAGACAATTACCTAGCACATAGTATGTACTCAATAAATATTTACTAGATGAATCAATAATTTTTCCTTTTTCCTCCAATAACATTAGAAGCATCAGGGCAATATCTTCTAGAGCAGATATTCCTTTCATAATCACTTTACTGTGTCTGGGACAGTATTACTCAAGAGTTGAGTAAAATAACTGGCAATACACAAATTCAACGGGAAATAATATTAGAGTGTGTGTCCTTCTGACATCCTCACTAGATTATAAGCTCCTTGGAGGTAAAAGTCATCTCTTTTTCATCCTGTGCTTCACGTAGTGCCTAGCAAGCACCACGAAATGCACATATATAATAAGAGCTTAGCTATGTCAAATGGAATTGAATAGAATAGCACAAGCGTCTGCAGAAATGTTCAAACACACGCAAGAGGCAACAATAAAACTGCAAACTCATACCCGGTTCCTCTGCAGCACTGGCTCAGATCTTAGAAAAGCACTATCTATAATTAGGCATTTTGTTCTTTTTATATCAGAGGGATGAGAAAGGGACTCTTACTTTCTGGGTGGCTGGGGAAGCAGAAAATAAACCACTGTCTGAAACAGAAATGAGGATGCTTCGATTCTTTCTGTTTTATCACCAGAACCCTGATTAAATGTGCCAGTCTGCATTTCCTCATTCTTAAATGGACCCTCTTTCCAGTCTAAGCCCTGTAATACCTGACCAAATATATCTCTTCCCACTGGAAGTCTGGGCTGATAAAAGATTAGACACATTTTGTGTCTAGGAAACATCATGTAGCTGCTGTGGCTAATGACCTTCTCATTAACTCATATATTAATGAGGACCTTTCATTGAGTGCATATTACGTGGTCAATTATATGTTAAGTGAGTCACATGTGTTATGCTGTGTAGCCTTTATAAAAACCCTATGGCTAGGTATTACTATTACTGTTGCTGTCATTTCCCTTTACTTTTTTTTTTTTTTTTTAGCCACACTGTGCAGCTTGTGGGATCTTAGTTCCCCACCTAGGGACCGAACCTGTGCCCTCGTCAATGAAAGCGCAGAGTCCTAACCACTGAACCGCCAGGGAATTCCCAATGTTTCCCCCCTTTTTTTTTTTTTTTTTAAGCCAAACCTGGGAATGGTTAAATCTGAATATGGCCTGTAGTTTGGTGGATAGTATTGTATCAATGTCAACTTCCTGGTATTGAGCATGTTGTTTCGAAGCTAAGATACTATCACTGGGGGAAACTGGGTGAACAGTGCAAGTGAATTCTCTGAACTATTCTTACAACTTACGGGTCTAAAATTATTTCAAAATATAAAGTTTTTTTTTTTTAAATAAAGAAGAATCCTGGGACACAGGGAGATTAAATAGCTTGCCCAGATCACAAAGTTTGTATATGAAGAGATCAAGTGGAACCCATTTTCTTCCAGTTCTAAAGCCCATGTCTTAACCACCAATTCCATGGCGTATAGTCCATGCTCCTGGTTTCTCATCCGTTTTCCTTTCAGATAACATGAGCCCTTTAGCACCATGTTGTCCTCCTTACCTCAGCTACTGGGAAGCTCAGAGCTAGATGGTGCCAATCTGCAACATCTACTGTTATAATTGGAATATCTACTCCATTCCTCTTAGGTCTATTTCCTTCCAGCATTTATCCACAGTGGTCTTTCACAGACTCTTTTTTTCACTTTTTTTGTCTTTTAGTAAATTCCTTAAATCTTCTTGGAAAAGATTCCAGGTTATAAATAAAGTTAAGGCTCTTTCTCCTCAAAATTCAAGAATACTCTTACCCTCAATTTCCTGAACCTAGAGATCATTTGGTACCACTCAGCCAGCATCCCACAGTCGAGACCCTAAAACTAGGGAGGCACTCAAGGCAAGAGACGAGATATAGAACAATGGCTTCAGGTTGCAAAAGGTGAGAGACCTTTCTTATCTGCACTTTATTTTCTGAAAATTAAATACTTGGCAGGGTTTTCCTTCAGCTAATTAGCATCCCTTCTTAACATTTTAAGTAACTGCTCATTTAGAGTAGTGAATGATTGCTCTGAGATTAGAGTATAGGGAAAATCTTTCTGTTGGGAATAATCCACTTATGCGGCTGTTTGTTTGAAGCAGAGATAAACAGAGATTTTTTTTTTCCTTCTTGACATGCCAGGCATAAGAGAGAACAGAGTGATTAATGAAACTCTGCTTTTTGCCAATAAATTTCTGACTTCAGATACAAGCTCATAGCTGTTGAGTTTTCTGGGGATGTTTTTTCTTTTTTCTTTTTTTTTTTTTCTTTCTTTTTAACTCAGAGGAAAAAGAAAATGGCACCACCCAGATTCTAGAGCCTGTTTAAATCTGTTACACTGTGAACTATTTTTGGTTTTTAAAATGGTTTAGGTAATTTTTCATTGGCTCTACTGGGAATGCCACTTTGTGCTCTGTTATTTATAATCTGCAGAAATTAATTATGCTGCTAATCAACAGCTTGCAAACAAATTATTACTCAAGGAGTTATTTATTCAGTTACGAAAGCATAACTTCAGGGTTCTATGTAGACTCTTTCTGACAGCTCTTTTATTTCTTGCTTTTGTTTCTGAATTTTTCTGCTTCTAAGGTTCAGTGAAGGTCTGCTTGCAAGGGATGACAATTAGTCATGATCTCGGTAGCCTGGAACTGCATCAGCTGCTCTACTTGGGGGAGGAAAAAGGCAGGAGGGTTGCACAGCTTGCTTAGTGTGCACCCAGAAATTGATAGAAACATTCCTTACTGGAGTGGTGGCTCTTGTAACAACCACCACAAAGTTTCACATGCCCATTTTTGCATGTCCAAGACTCTTACGAGATTCCTGGAGACGATGCTGACATCAGACAAGGAGGAAGGCAGGAATGTAAACACATGCCATGTATGCTACCATTCTCCAACTCCATGCTCATGGCAGACAACAATAATGGATCACATATCTACTTCAGTCTCTGAAAAATTTTCACCACAGTCTTCCAGGTAGGGATTGCTAACTGTTGGTATCCCTGGTAGGAGGAAAGGGCTGGCCAAAGTGAGTGCTTTGATATTCCTAACTCATGTAAACAACTCTCCATTGCTAACCAGGCTGTGGGACTGGACAATGGGATGGAAGAAACTGTAGCTAAGAAACCTCTTTCTCCCTTGGCAAGACCTCAGAGGAGCACTCAGGACATAATCTGACTCTAACTGACCCCACCCTGCCCAGGAAGACACCAAAGAACTGCTCATACGCAAAGCCACTAACAGCCAGCTCCGCATGAAGGGCCATATTGGACAGTTCCTACATGGCAAGGAGGCCATCACAAAAAGAAAACAGAACACGGGCAGGGTTTGGTGTACCTGGTTCTGATTCTTTGTATTCCATTCAGT
This sequence comes from Stenella coeruleoalba, assembly GCF_951394435.1. Lineage (NCBI taxonomy): Eukaryota > Metazoa > Chordata > Mammalia > Artiodactyla > Delphinidae > Stenella > Stenella coeruleoalba. Next base: position 31,821,921 of record NC_137166.1, on the reverse strand, counting down.
GGTTGTGAGATCCTTAGTGAGTCTCTCTCTCTCTCTAGTCCTTAGACTTTCATCTGCTAAATGAAGGTAGTGTGCCCAGAGTCTCTGAGCTCCTTCCAGCTCTGGCTGTCTAATGTTCCAATGCTACTGTCAGTGTTACATGCACATGGAGCCTCCCAAAGTCAGGTCTACTCCAATTAGAAAAATGAAGATGCCAAGGAACTCACTAAACCATTCTCACACCCAGCTAAGAGGGCAGAGCTGGGCTTCAGGATCAAACTGAAGAATGTTGAAGAAAATAATAGGAGAAAAACAACCATAAACTCTTAACATGCACAGAGACATGTGCAAATATGTTCATCACAGCCTGGTTTACCATAGTAAACATAGGAAAGAACCGATTATCCAAGAGTAGGAAAGTGAACAAAGAGACCGATGTTTAGTCATAAAATGGAATACTTTACCACAGTCAAAATGAACAAATTAGATATGCCTATATTAAGGTGAATAAACTTCAAAAACTAAAAGTAAAATGCAAATGGATGGGAGGTATGTAATACACAATATGGTGTATATTCCACATTTTTATGTTTGCGTGCCTATGTACTAAAAAATAAAAATATACTTGGGAGTGACACTCAGCAACCTCAGAATATTGTTTCCTCTGTGGAGAGATGAAAGGGAAGGCCTGTGAGTACAAACTTCCGTGTTTCTGATATGAGTACTACGTGATTGCCTTTAGGTCCAGTTCGTTTCTAGAAAAATTTCAGTAATTTGGGGTTTGCCACACTGAATTCTATTTTAGGTGTACTATGTAGCCTCAATATTTAAGGGAACCTTTGATAATCTCTGCCTTAGCAAAAGATCCTTCTGTTATTTAACTGGTCAACCCCTAATTCCGTCTATAAAGTAGACTAGGGTTTTGAAGCTGTTTTCTAAAAGATGTTCATTCATTCAACAAAGATTTAGTTTAGGTGCCAGTCACTGTGCTACGTGGAGGTATACAGAGATAGGCAAAGTAAATATGGATCCTCCACTCTGAGAGTTCACAGCATGGGAGAAAACTAAAGAAGTAAACAAACTGTGCTAAATTCTGGGTAAGAAATGAACAGTATGTTCTGATAAAAAGGAAGGAAGAAGAGGCAGAGTGTTTCCGTCACCTGTGGGGTGTAAATATCAACCCACAATTCAGTGTCTTAAAATAACAATAAACTTACTATTTCTCACGATTCTGTTGACTGACTAGAAGGTTCTTCTGCTTCCCATGGTGTTGCCTGGGGTGCGGCGATGGCTGGAAGGTCCAAAGCGGCCTCACCAGGTGGCCGCAGTGGGTGCTGGCGGGGAGCTCAACTGGGGCTATCAGCCTGGGGCTTCGGTTCTCACCCACATAGGCCTTTCCACGAAACTTCTAAAGCTTCATCCGCATGGTGGCCGAGTTTCAAGGAGTGTTCCGAGTAGAAAAGGCGGTAACTTCAGAACAGGGTCACTTCTGCCTCATTCTGTTGGTCGAAACACATCATGGGGTGATTCCAGATTCAAGAGTAGGGAAATTTTACTCCACTTTATTTTTTTTTTTAATTTATTTTCCTTAGAAAAATTTCAAAATATGAGCATTGGCGGTCAGGGCCAGGGCAAAGCCTGGGCCGCTTTCAGGCTCACTGGTCTGCCTCACAAGGGGTCTCGTCTAAATTGTGGCGGCCCCCTCCCACCGCCTGGCCCGCCACCATCGCTCCCATGCCCCCCTGCCCCTCCGCCGTGCGACCCCAGCGAAGGGGGAACACACTGCGCGCGCCCCCATCACGCTCGCAAGGAGGACGACCGCGACGCGCCGGCACCCGGCCCCACGAGGGGAACAGGCGTGCCCCCCTTACCGTCTCGACCCCACCCCCACCACAGCTGCTCACCGGAAGCACCGCCGCAGTGGGAACCGAGGGGCTCTCTGAGAACCGGAAACGACATCACCGCTGGGCCTTAGGCCCTCCAGGGAGGGCCCCCAGTGCTCCGGAGCACCGCCCAGGGCCTGCGAGGCGGGCTCACCCGGCGACGGGCACGCAGCGCTGCAGCAGGACGCCCGGAGCACGCCGCGCGTGAGAGGGCGGGACGTCCGGAGCACGCCGCGCGTGAGGGGGCGGGACGTCCGGAGCACGCCGCGCGTGAGGGGGCGGGACGCCAGAGCACGCCGCGCGTGAGGGGGCGGGACGCCCGGAACACGCCGCGCGTGAGGGGGCGGGACGCCCCGACCACGCCCGGCGTCTGGCTGGATGCTGCACCCCTACTTTCCACACACTACACACCACCCACGAATCGGGAGGAGAGGCTAGGGGCCCGGACAGAAGGGGAAGAGCAGCCCGGTTGGCCGTGCATGTCGGTCTCTGGTCTGAGGCGGCTTAGGCCCAGCCCAAGAAAGTGTGAAATCACCATGTCGGTCTGACCTCACGTCTTTTTTTTTTTTTACTTTCTTTAAATCTTTTACTTTTTTTATAACTTGAAGTACAGTTGATTTACAATGTTGTGTTAGTATCAGGTGTACAGCAAAGTGATTCACTTATACGTACGTATATATCTATTTTCTTCAGATTCTTTCTTTCCTTTTATAGGTTATTATAGAATATTGAGTAGAGTTCCCTGTGTTACACAGTAGGTCCTTGTGGTTGTCTCTTTTCTATGTAGGAGTGTGTATGTTAATCCCAAACTTCCCATTTATCCATGTCCCCCTGGCTCTACTTCTTGATGGGAGGATTGGTGAAGAATTGACTGCTGTCTTTAGTCCACCACGCAGAGGCAGGGACTGACTGCAGTTAATGAACTGCTGTCTACCATGTTTTTTCATAAACATTCACTGTGCCCATCATCAAAGCAAAGTCTCTAAGAAGTCCTGCAGTAAAGAACATGATTTCACTTACCTCTTAAAAAAATGTATCTTTATGTCTGTGCATATTTTTCATTTATATTAGCCCAAGTGTCTTGCAAGTAAGTTGACACAGGTACTCTTTTTTCAGAGAACTCCTGGAGTTCTCTGAACATCTTTGTGTTCAGTTTGGGAAGTAAGTGTTCTAAAACAAAGGTTTTTTTATAGATTGGAGTTGCTTAAAGCAGAGTCCAAAATGACAGGTATCTTGTGTTCTTTGGAGAAGAAGTTTTCCGTGTAAATCAGAAAAATTAATAAACACTCTGACACAGTCTTTGAGACACAGCCCAGGCCTGAGTGAGGAAGGGGGTCCAGGAGAGAGGGGAGGAAAGGAATCTGGATTCTGTCACCTGCTCAGGCCTCCCCAGACCTTCAGCATTTCCCTGTTAATTCCTCCACTCTAGGAATGACAAACTCTGAAATTTTAATTTGCGTCTAGAATAAAAATCCACAAGTAAAACGCCATCAACCTGTAATACTACAACCACCTGGACAGTTATTAGAGATGAACTGCTGTGAATTACATGAAAGACCAAAGTACCCCTCTTGAACACAGTCCAGCATCCAGCAGACAGGCTGTGATGTTCAGCAGCCTTGGCGGTCGTGTTACAATTGAATTACAAGGGGAAAACAGCTCTGTGCTGATTTCGTAATTATCATGATCTACTATTATGATCCATCACCAACAGAGCAGTTGGTGAAACCACAATAAATCACCATTATTTATATTATAACAAATCACAAGGAAGTATCATTGAGAATCATAATTCACATTCACTTCAGATCGTAATTACCTGTATATGAATGTCTAGGTATGTCATGCAGGTAGCATGGAAAAAAATTATAAACTGCGCTGCCTTGAAGTCTTGGCTTCTCTAAACAAGCTTTTAAGCTTTGTAAGGAATGAGAAGACATCTTGCTATTTTTCCGCCCACAATTATCTGTCCTGGGCCTTCTCAGATAATACCAAAAGTGGGCTAAGTTCTAGGGTCCACCTTTAGGGTGAACGGTAGCCAACTTTACAACCTTTTGGCTTGACACCTGTCCTGTGACATGTTTTAGACAAGATTAAGGATCCAGACAAAAGTTGGATTTAGATAAGCCATACCCATATTTTTGCCATCCATCAAATTCTTAGGATCAGTAAGAGTACTAGACTGTTCCTATTGGGACCTGAGGCTTTGCTCATCATGGATTGTTTGCTTACATTCTTATTTTTTTAAATATTCCATTAAGGGACTCCCCTGGTGGTGCAATGGTTAAGAATCCATCTGCCAATGCAGGGGACACGGGTTTGATCCCTGGTCCGGGAAGATCCTACATGCCACGGAGCAGCTAAGCCCGTGCACCACAACTGAGCCTGCAGGCCACAACTACTGAAGCCCGCGCACCTAGATCCTGTGCTCCATAAGAGAAGCCACCATGAGAAGCCCACGCACTGCAACGAAGAGTAGCCCCCGCTCGCCACAACTAGAGAAAGCCCTCACGCAGCAACTAAGACCCAACGCAGCCATAAACAAATAAATAAATTAAAAAATATATTCCATTAAAATATTATTTATCTCAGTGGCTGAGTATTCTGTATTCTAAGTGCGCTCTTAAATTCTGTGCCCTAGAAGAATGCCTCAACTACTCATCTTAATCCCACCCTGTGTAATTTTCTCAATTATCCTATGAGGTAGGTACAATTATTTCCGTTTTAGGGATGAAAAACTAAAGCTCAATGACTTGGCCAAGTCATGTTCTGGACAGGCTTGAAAGCTCACTGAGAGGAGAATAAGTTACTTCTTTTATCTTCCCCTTCACTCATCCTACACCATATCATTGAATAAGGAAGCTGAATTAGATTGAGTTCTAGTCCAAAGGCAGAGACCTGCAGTAACAACTTACCATAACAGAAAGGAGAGTGGCCTTCTTGTTAGGGAACCATTGACCGAAACCACCTGGCTTGACCAGTCATGATAATAACCACTTGCATGAGTTGTCTCACAACAGGAGGTCCCGATAAGGAACATGGTGCTGCTGCTGAAAAACTGACCGGGAGAATTCGGGAGGGGCTGAGAGGAGGGAGGAGATGCCAGCCCATGATATGTCCCGCCAACCTCCCAGAAACACTTATGCTAGAATCTATCTTGGCTGAGAGATGCACATGCCACCAGGAAGGGCCCTGAGTCAGACCAAATATGGGCACAAGCAAGCTGATTGGCCAGAGACAACTAGAAAGCTAACCCCATTACTATAAAACCTGAGACTGTGAGCCACATGGCAGAGCAGTTCTCCTGGGTTCCCTTACCCTGCTGCTCTCCACCCGGGCACCCCTTTGCAATAAAGTCTTTCGCTTTTGTCAGTACGTGTGTCTCCTCGGGCAATTCATTTCCGAGTATTAGACTAGAGCCCACTCTTGGACCCTGGAAGGGGTCCCCCTTCCAGTAACATTATGTGCAGCCCACTTTTTTATTCACCTGAGAGCAAGAACTCTTAACAAAGGGCCTAGAGGGGTCAGCAGGCTTTACAGGGGCCACAAACTCCCTCAAAGTTATATGAAAAGTTGTGTGGGGGGGTGTATACGTGTGTGTTCTGGACAGAGGATCTATAGGTGTTATCAGAGTCTCAAAAAGATCTATGATTCCCCCCAAAATTCAGAACCACTGCCTTATGACAGCTCAAGAAAGTTTTAATGTGAAGTCTTACAGTAAGTGATCCAGACACAATATATTAATTATATTTTTATCACAAAGAGGCTCCATGAAATAGCATGCAGTTATTGGTACCAAAGTTCCAACAGAAGCCTTACATCACATTGTCCCTCTCCAGAAACTTGGTTGGGCATAATTTTTTAACAGTCCCCAGTGAAAGAATTTTATAGGTCACTCAGTCCCAAATCCCAAGCTGAACCCCATTTTATTTATATGCTGACAGCAGTGAGGCTCAGAGAAATTGTATGACCCGTCCTTGTCCCCCTGACCCACAGCTGGGTCACCACAGGCCAGGGGTTAAAGCCAAAGCTTGTCTCCTGAGCCCCTTTCTCCACCGAACAGTTGGCTTTTGTTCGACGAGCACACCTAGGACTGTCACTTGGCTGGCTGCCAGCACCTGCACACTCTGCTGAGGTCCAAGTTCGTGATACACAGAAGTTAATGCTACATGTATCCTGGCTCCAGCTCATCTGGAGCGCAAACCTCAAACGCCCACTTTTTTGCATCTACTTTCAAATACGAACAAAAGAGAACATTTTGTGGTGACCTTCTGTACTAAGCCAGGGACACCCTCTAGTCTCGGATTCAGAATTAACTACTGTGTAACCGGCACCACTCCCCAGAATCTTATGACCTCTCTCTCAGGGCCTAGTTTCTGAAAGAATTTCCCTCTAAAGACAAACATATTTAATGGTGATCATTCTTTAAAAATAAAGAGAATCTGGCTTTGGAGAGGTCACGTGAGACCTGGCCTCAGAGATGGTAAATGATCCCATCTGGAAATAAAATGGCTTTACAGCATGGTTTTCCAATAATTAAATTAGGGGAAGCAAAGAGAAATGGTGCTAAGGATGGCAGGTCTGGATAGATAAGCTTTATGGGGTGTCAGGCCTCAAGAAAGAGGAAAAACTCAACAAGGTAGAAAGAAGGTATTAAGCTAAATCACTAATGAGTTTCCACCAACAATTTTAACGTAGTGAAGGTCCCTTACACAACAGCCTGCTGTGTGTTCGTGCTCACTGAGAGCCATAAACTGGGCTGGGAACCCTGTGGGATCCAGGGAGAGGGAAAAAATAGCCACTGTCTTCAAGGAGTTTACAGTCTAACTGGGGAGCTAAGCATAAAACATAGCAACCAATCGATGAGTAATGCAAGATAGGGTGTAAACAGGGTGCCATTATTTTTATTTTGGAGAAGAGAGCTGCCAGTGTGAGTTGAAATAGAAAGGGGAGACTTCCCTGGCGGTACAGTGGTTAAGACTGCGCTTCCAATGCAGTGGGCAAGGGTTCGACCCCCGGTCAGGGAACTAAGATCCCACATGCCACATAGCTCAGCCAAAACATAAAAAAAAAAGAAAAAGAAATAGCAAGGGGAGGGAAGCCCTCCAATTAAGTAAGCACCAACTACAATCTGTAGGAAGTATTTACCCGCTCCCCTCTAGCACATGCATCTCGACATTCTAGTGCAGTCAAAAGATGTCTTCTAGGGGCTTCCCTGGTGGCGCAGTGGTTGAGAGTCTGCCTGCTGATGCAGGGGACGCAGGTTCGTGCCCCGGTCCGGGAAGGTCCCACATGCCGCAGAGCGGCTGGGCCCGTGAGCCATGGCCGCTGAGCCTGCGTGTCCGGAGCCTGTGCTTCGCAACGGGAGAGGCCACAACAGTGAGAGGCCCGTGTACTGCAAAAAAAAAAAAAAAAAAAAAAAAGATGTCTTCTAGTATCAGGTTAATTCAAAGTGACTTTGTTGTATATCCAAAGGACAAATAGGTTATAAAGTTAAGGATACCCTAATAGGTGAGGCTACATAGAGACTCAAGTAGGGCATTAAGCACTCAGAAGTATGTTGAATTTCTTTTTCAGATGCTTCAAGATGATGAAGGAAAAAGAAAGTCAACGGCACATCAGGAACAGGAAATGCCCCCAACATCCATCTACCTCTTCTACAGCAGTCGTGGCTTAAAATGTGTCCCCCACCCCACCTAGAAGTAGAAATGTGTAAACGAGTTATAGATACCAGAGGAGGATTGGGGCTTATGACATCTGGGGGGAAAGGCAGTAAACCAGGAAGGAGGAGATGTTGGAGAAAGTGAAGCATTCTAGAGGAGAGTGAGAGTTAAAGGGCCAGAGGCATTATGAGGGCAGAGCAGGAGGAGTGGGAGGACTCTGAAAGGGGACTCATTAGTCTGAGTTCCTGGTGATAAGGCCCCTGTGCACTTGGGGAATGCAAACTGATGGCATAGAGCGATGGTGCACTGCCATGGGCAGTTTTATCTCTCCTCTCCCCTCCCCTCCACCATCCCACCTTGACTCTGTGTGATTTGGATTTGTATCCCCAGAAATGCCAAGTGAAGAGCTGTCTGAACCTCTGTTGGTTTTTGTGCCCTACTAGCTGAAATCTTTATTGAGTAAGGTAAGTGCTTCAAGTGAAATAACTCGTTTAATCCTCACAGGGATCAACAAAGAGAACAGGTAACTCCCTCCCTCTTCCTCCACCAGTGAAAGGGAATTGAGACCACTTTGGGGGGAAAAGGGTCCACTCCTATAGGAACCTCATCTGGAAAGGAAGAAACAGTAAGGTGATTGCCCTCTCTTTGTTATTCCTTCCTTATCACCTCCCCTAAGCATCCCCGCCAATAAAGAACTGCAGAAACCATGGCCCAAACATAAGGAGGCGGGCACCAAGTTAGACTCACAATTCAACCCATCTGCCCCACCCTGAGCCTGAGTATTTTCCTAGTTTATGAAACAAAGGAACCAGCAAATACCCTTGATCAGGACAAAAATAACTTGTAAAGTGGAAAGGAGCAGGACCCTATGAGTCCTTCCCAGACAGACCCCACCTCCTCATCCTCTCCTTTAGCTCCTCTCTGAAGCACCTAGATAATAGTATCTGATGCTCATTTCCTGAGTTTTTCAGATGCTAAAACTACCACCAAATGGAAGAAATTTACTACTTGATGATCATGAGCAGTAGTAGCCCCCAGACCTTCTGGCACCTATGGATTGATGACGTTAACCCCTGTGAGACTGCCCTGTTACCTCACCATCAACCAATCAGAATTGTGCATGAGCTGATCACATACCCTGGGACGCCCCTCCCTCACTTTATCTTTAAAAATGCTTTGCTGAAACCCTTCCCAAAGTATCAAACCACCCGTTCTCCTCTTATTGGTGCCTTACAATAAAGCTGCACTTTCCTTCACCACAACCTGGTGTTAGTAGATTGGCTTCACCGCTCATGGGGAAGTGAACCCAAGTTTGGTTCAGTAACAAAAGTTTCCTTGACACAAACTCAGGTTTGCCTTCCCCATGGGTATAAGAGCTGCTTGTGCATGTACACACACACACACACACACACACACACACACACACACTCACATCCCTTATTGGATAGGAGCATCCTTCGGCCCCTGGAAATTCACTCCCACTATAGTTCAACTTCTCTAGTATCTGAACCCTCCCAGAGTGGTCTTTCTCATTACCTTGTAGATAATGCCAAGACGTTACCAGCCCACTCAAAAGGTAGCACCTCAGTCCCCCATCTCTCTTATGCATACCAAGACTCCCAGCTAACACTGGGCACCGCACAGTCACAAATGAGTCCAGTTCATGTTCCTGACCATTGATCCACCATCAATTTTTTCCAAGCCCTAGGCATGCGATTATCTCGACTTACAAGATAAAATGCCCAGGCCTCTCCCCTCCCCCTCCTCCTCCAACAAGCAGACATTGATTTTACACAGAATGTGCATGGCTTTGATGGTGTTATTGCAATCAACATGAAAAATACCACCACAGTGCTTATCCGGATGTCTCAGTTGTTTTGCCTCACAGCACAAGTGATTGTTTAAAGAGGCTTGACACTGTTGGAGTCTTTAGTTTTATGGATTTTGCAAAGCATCGCTCTTTGTCTCCTGGGCTGGCAGGGGAGAAAGCTCTTTTTTTCAAGGGAATGGGCAGTGCTTTTAGACAATAGGATCCAAGGTGAGGGCTGATTCTGGAAGTCCCTTAAGCGCCCGCATATAGGTGGCCATGGTTCCACAGGAAAGGCTGCACCTAACTGGTCCCATGCTTTTAACTTGCTTCCTCTGGCCAAGTTACCCCTGTTCCTTATCACCGTCTCTTTTCCATGGTGTTCTGCCATTCTTATTCCATGCTGATCCTAGGTAACTACATGGGTTTTTTCCTTCTCTTTTACCTCCCTGCCTCTCTCTTTCCCCCACATCGCAGCTGAGCAATTATCCAGCTCATCTGATCCCCAGCAAAAGTCAACAAAGAAACTTGGAACACACACCAGTCCCTTGCTACTCCTCCCACACAAGCCAAAGATCCAGACACCCCTCCCCCCACACCCCGCAATCTCTTCTCTCCCCCTGCCTGTAAGGACACAGTCATTTGTACCCAGTATGCCCACCTCTCCCATTAAAATGAGACGCCCCCCCAAAAGGCTGGAACTCTTCAAGATGTCTGCTGTACCTACCTATGGCTTATTGTCCAATTTAGTGCTGAGTTTTCATTATATTGTGAATTAAAGTGCAGATAAGGATTTAGCTGGATAATAATGAAACCATGTATTTGAGAATGATTGCTAAATTCTCAAGCAGGTTCTCTCAACCTGGGCACTATTGACATTTTGGGCCAGATAATTCTTTGTTTGGGGGGAATGTCCTATGCTTTGTAGGATGTTTAGCAGCATCAAAAGTCTGCAGATGTTGCCGAATAGCCTGTGGGTGGCAAAAATCATCCCAGTTGAGAACAGCTATCCTAGGGCACCACAGGGTGCTATGACACTAACCTTAACACGAGTTCATGATGAACTGTAGGGCAAAGTGAACTGTAGAATTTAAATTTAGGCTCACTTACTCAACATACCTTTTCCTACCTCTAGTCTCCTTGGCACCCCCTACCAAACCTACACAATGGTATTGTCTGTCAAAATCACTGACCTGTCTTCTGAGGGTCAACAGGAAACTACATTTCTACTGGCCCATCAAATCTCCTGGCTCTAAATCTAATTGCTGAATTTATTAGACAATGTTTAAGCCCAAGCTGGGATTCTCAGCTGATTAGGGTACATAGAACAAAACTGAGCAATCCTTGATGACACCCTTAAAGAAAGGGATCTAAGCTTAGAGTTGGGACAAGTGGGTTTAGGGTCCAGGTCAGCTGGGAGCCATTGGGTGACTCCCCTGCCCTTATTGGCTTCCTTGTTTGACTTTCTTTCAGTAGAAGAGCACAAAAAGAAGAGGATGGACCCAATTAAGGATCTTCAAACTGTTGTGTGGATTTCTAAAGTTTAATAAAGGTATTGCAGGAACCACCCTGGGAGACGAGAGAAAATGAGATGAGGGGTGCCAGCCTGCTGCTCAAGTGCTGAGTCAATAAGATCCATTTTCCTCTTATCTGTTCTTCATACTGGGCTTCTGGGTTAAATTTCCTTCTAGAAAGAATGTTTCAACATACTGCACACGCCTATGTGTGTTTAATGAAAAAAATTCAATGGCACTTGTTAAAGCACGGTAAAGAAGACTTCAGTCAAAGGGGGAGAGGCGATCTCAATAGTTATAAACACACTAGTGGGATTTTGCAGGAGGGAGAAAGATTGCGCTCAACTCTGAAGGCATGGACAAGAGGGAATTTATGGGCAAGTGCATGGGGTCAGTGGACGGAAAATTACTAAGAGAAAACATTAAGGGTAAAGGGGGTTCTCTCTAAACCAAGCTAACATGATTCTTGCTGAATACTGGCCAGGGTGGTCAGACATCACCTGGAGGGGAGGTGTGGTAGAGAATGAGGAACCTGATCAGATGTCAGAGGTGATCAGATATTGAGGATGGGGGATTCTGATTCAACTGAATCAGTAGTATTCTTGCTAAGACTGGATTTTACCCCCAAAACGCACAGATAGGCCTAGGAGAAGTTTCAGGAGCCTGACTAACGTTTGATCAAGCAAAGAATCTTCATCAGTGTGTATAATTGTTATTAAAGTTTTTAAATCTCTAGGCTACATAATATCAATGAGCCATTCTCGTTCTAACATTCTAGAAAAACCCTTAACATAGACATAATTTTGCGTACAAAAATACTTGAATGGCCACTAGAAGCCCGACTTAAGGAGAGCTAGAATTTGACCCTGTAGGGGTTTCCTCTACTCTTCTAAGTTCTCGGCCTGGGCCCCTGGAACAAAAGACAGATTAATAAGAGAGAAGCCTACAGATTTATTGAATATAAGTTTTATGTGACTCAGGAGTTTTCCTAAGGAAATGATCACCTGAAGAAACAGTCAGAGGAGTATTTTTATATTAGGTTTGATGAAGAATGGAAAAGTTGTGGCGAAAAGTGATAGGACAAAATAGGGTATGAGGTCATCCTGATAAACTGGGGGAAACTTAGCAAGGCCTGTTTGTTCAGATTCCTGTTGGTGTCCTTCCACCTCAAGAGATAAGGATGCTTCTGTAGGAGGGCACCTCTCAACTGAGGGTCTTACGATCTGCTTGCGGGGAAGGCCAGAAAGTCCTTCCTGCACCTGCTGTTTCTCAAATTCCTTCAGCTTGAAATATTCGCTATGCCACAGTGCCATATCTTGGGGTAGCATGTTCTGAACCCTGTCAATCCGTTCCTTCTTTGCTTCGCCGGTACCACATAACCGCCATGGGAAAGGACCAAAGATACAGTACGTTCAGGAGAGCCTGAATTTAAAGGATATGTGAGATGGTAGCAAAGCGAAGGGGGAAAGTTGGGGTTTAATCATCTCTTCTCTCCTCAACCATCGCCTTCTCCTGCCCAACCCCTTGCCTCTTTGCTCAGGGCTTGCTTGCAGCCGAGATCTACCAGTGCAGGCAACCGTCTCAGCCTCTCCCAGCCCTTCTGAGCCTCTGCGGAGGACTGGAGCCCTCTGACTTATTTCTGAAGGCTGGGCCTTTGATAGCAGGCCAGCCTGGCAGCCCAGCTCCGCAAAGTTTGCCCTGAGCCCGCAGTGCTCCTGTTTTATTAATACTGCACAGAATGAGAAGAACCAGCCTGAGTGGGAGCTACAAAGACACTCATCTCCTAAAATGTGATATTTGATCACAGGAGGATTTTGCGGTGGGATAGTTTATAATCCTAAATTTAAATCCTTCCTGAATTTCAGACGTTCCGGTACCAAAATCCTTTTAGGATTTTTCAAAGGGTGTAATCTGTTTAGAATTTTTAAAAAACTCTCTGGCCCATTCTTTCTCCAAAAATAGGCTTGCTACATTTTTAACTTCCTTTAAAAGAAAGAAAGAAATGCCTTTTTAAAAAATTAAATTTGCTGTTTATTTGACTTCAGGGGCAACTGTTTCTAAGACATCCAATGAAATATTCTTACTAAAATAAAGTGGGATTTGTTTTTTCAGTGACTGCAAATCAACCCAGAAGAAACATTTATTTTAAAAGGGATTAAAGAGGGAGAGAAACAAGCTGTGTTAAGAGGAAGAAACTAGAAATACACAAGAAAAAAACACAAAACTCTGTTCTCTTTCCGCCATACCTCCAGCAACCTAGGAGAAAACAGGCCGGTTGCTTATGCTTATTATAATTTAAATGAGAGGGTGGAGAATAAGTATTCCCTTGAGTGCTGGAGGTGGTGAATGAAAGGGAGGGAAGAGGAAGTGGGAAGGGCAGAGAAGGAAGCTGAAAGGAGGGGGAATGAAAAAGACACTGAAGGTATGTGCCCTGCTCTGCTTCTGAGCAAGGCTTACTCTCTGAGTAGACCTGGGACCTTTCTGAGGGTTGAAATAAAGGTTGAAGTTAGGAAAGTGTCCCTAAAGACAGTCCACAGGTAGAGATTGACTCAGAATGGCTGAACCTCCTGGACACATTTTTCCATGTGATTTTCATTCCATTTTCATCATCTGTTATAACATAAAATTTCATCAACTGTAAATGTCAGTTCTTCCCTTTATTATTTGCTAATGTCATAAAAATCTGAATTGTTTGCTTTGTTAAAGGGCTTGCTGGGCATTGACTTTTCCTTATTTGTACTTTACTACCCCAAATGTGTGGAGTTTATTTATTTTTTAAAGAAAATAACGTCCCTTTTGAAATGGGATTTAAATAACAGAGCAAGGTTTGCCATTATCATAAATGTATAAAGTGCTTTGTGAGTAATAAAATGGATCATGGATTCAGGATAATTCAAACTGAAATGTTATGTTCAGTATCAAGATTAGATTACGTTAATGCAGTTCCTTTTAAATGGTTTAAAGGCCATCAGATGCATGTGAAAAGAATCTGTATCATAACTTAGAATAAATAGACTGAGACATTTGTTTATAATGTCAGTGCTAAACAAATCTATTACTACATTTCTGCATGTAGCGTTATATTACCACTGCTATTAAACAAACAGAGCATGAAGATAAATTATAGCTTTAATTATAAACATTACCTTTGCGTATTTATTAATTTAAAATGGAACAATGTTCAATAACCTTAGGTTATTTATATCAGCTAACATTTTAATTAACTTTGTTGTATTTATGCGTCTTGGTAATTGTTGCTACCAGGCACATGGAGCTCCTTGAATAATGGAAGCAATCTAACCTATCCCTGTGCATATTACCCATTAATGGGATGGTAACATTTTAACTCCTGACAGAGAGTCAGACTTTGCTGCAGGAACTTCTCCGGCAAGAGCCTAAGGCTCCCAAATTTGCCTTTCTCCTTGGAAACCACCACTGAGGAGCACCTGGAATTCCTAGACAGGCTGTGGGAAAGGCAGAGGAGCCAGGAATTATCTTGTGAAGTAAATAGTTAGCACCTTTCCAGAAGGCTGAGCTAGAGAATCAGCATAGTAGAGCATATGGCCAGAGGCCATGGCCCTTCCTCAATAGTGCTCCAACTGAATATGCCCAGCACAGACATGAATCTCGGTTGTAAGATTCAGACAGGTAATAACACAATTCTTTATTTTTCATTAATCAACTTAATTTTTTTTTTTAAGTCTCAGTTTGCAAGAGGTTGGTGGGAAATCTTTTCTCAGTCTTTATTGGAGTTGTACTAAAATTCAGAATGCAAGACCAAAAGAGGGGGAGACCTCTAGACCCCCTCTCCCACCGTATTTTCTACCTATAATCTTTGTCTGCTTTTCCATTGCTCTCTTGGAGCCTTGTTGCTACCCATTTTCATGCCCGGAGAGGTCTGTGAAAGCTGCACAGTGCCTCAGAACTTTTTCCTCTCTAGTTAGACCATGTAGTCATATCCTCTGAGGCCTGCCTGTGTATCTCTTCAGGGAGCTGGCCCAGAGCAGTGGTTGAGTCAAGCCTCACTGTGTATACCCAGGCCTCTTCTCCTATCCAAAGCCAGGGGAATCTCCACTCCCTCCCTCCTGTGTCCTCATAGTTTTCTACTCATCCCTAAACAGTCCTTCCTTTTGTTCTTTTCACAATAGGCTTTGTTAGTCCCTTAAACCTAAAGACAAAATATTCAGAACACAAAAATGGATTTCCCTGTCGCTGAGGGCAGGGTAGGCTTAATCTTCTTATGCTACCTCAAACTCCAAGAAATTAGGGGGAAGAAGAAAGTATGATTACACGGGAATGGGGAACAGGGATCTCTCTAAACCCTTGTTCCCACATACGGGTACCCATCACATCCTTTGCTCTCCAATCCCAGTACTAACCACTCTATCTGAAGGGCCTCGAGAGGGAGCACGTTGAGGGGAGGAGCTCTTTCTTTTTCACTAGACTGTCTCTAGAACTGAGCATGCAGCCAGGCGCAAAGAAAATGCATAATATACATTTGTTGAAACAATGAAAACAAAAAGTAATGACCTCCACAACTGGTATCAGGCAACTGATAGTATAACACGATCTGCAGCCAGGGCACTGTCTCCACCTTCAGAAAATAGGAGGGGTCTTCCCTGGTGGCGCAGTGGTTGAGAGTCCGCCTGCCAATGCAGGGCACACGGGTTCGTGCCCCGGTCCGGGAAGATCCCACATGCCGTGGAGCGGCTGGGCCCGTGAGCCATGGCCGCTGAGCCTGCGCGTCCGGAGCCTGTGCTCCGCAACGGGAGAGGCCACAACAGTGAGAGGTCCGCGTACCGCAAAGAAAAAAAAGAAAATAAGAGGATCATTCCTGGAGGTCGGCATATCCCATTGACCTGTGAGTGTTCTCACTCTAGACCTGGTATTACAATAATGTCAGGGGCCAAAATGTCCATGCCTTGACTTCCATGACGAAATTATGAGGTGATCAAAATAGGAAGTGTTTTAAGGGACATACTCACAAAAAAATTATTTAAGTAAACTTTCTTCTTTGCCTATGCATTTTAAAAGATTATTTTCCCCCATTCTTGAAAAAATGTAGCCTAATGATGAGCATATGCACACGTACACTCTCCAGTTTTCATCTCCATTCTCCTACTCTCCCCATAGACCCCTTTGCCATCACCTTCATCTGGAAGATAGAAGATCTGGATTCTATTTTCTATCTTCTACTGACCAGTTAAGTAAGCCTTAAACATCTCCAGATCGCTAAAACTCTGCTAATTTATCTGTGGAATAGGGTCAATAATTTCATCCTTACCTTATCAGATTGATCAGTGTATCCAGTGATATGATGAATATGAAGACATTTGAGCAGAAATAATATCTCATCTCATGAAACAAGTTATTTTACTAAAACTTTCTTTGGGACGATTCCTAAACAGAAAGCATTTTTAGCAGCAAGGTCATGCACAGGTTCAAAAGCGCTGCGTAACATTGTCAGTGGTAGCAAGGAGCTGGATGTCCTTTTTTTTTTTTTTTTTTTTGCGGTACGTGGGCCTCTCGCTGTTGTGGCCTCTCCCGTTGCGGAGCACAGGTTCCGGACGCTCAGGCCCAGCGGCCACGGCCCACGGGCCCAGCCGCTCCGCGGCACGCGGGATCCTCCCAGACCGGGGCACGAACCCGCACCCCCGCATTGGCAGGTGGACTCCCAGCCACTGTGCCATCAGGGAAGCCCGCTGGATGTCCTTTGATGTCCATAATTTGGTAGGGAGATAGGTAAAATATGGTATATGACAATGCGATACTATGCAGTGGTCAAAAATAATGACCTCTAAGTGAAATAGAATCATCGCACTGAGTAAACCAAGTTAGGAGTACAGTAAGGTTTATCAAATAATATCATAATGCAAATTTAAAATAAACACATGGAAGACAACACTAGTATTTTTCAAGGCTGCAGTCTCTATACATATATAAATGTATATAAGGTGGATTGGAAGTAGTGTGTGCATTTAAGATATCAGCATGGACATCTATAGCGAAAAATGGCATGGGACTGGAGAGAAAAGGTGATGCAGAAAATAATCAGAAAGAAATAAAAATAAAAAATGTTTTCAAAAGGTTCAGAGGAATGAACTGAGGAATAAGAAAGACCAAATCTCTGCATTTGACATATAAATACAATTTTTTTACAGGAGGGAAAAAAGTGCTTGTACTAGTTTGTTACGGATGCCATAACAAGATACCACAAACTGGGTGGCTTAAACAACAGAAATTTATTGTCTCACAGTTCTGGAAGCTAGAAGTCTGAAGTCAAAGTGTAGGCAGAGCTGGTTCCCTCTGGGGGCTGTGAGGGAAGGATCCGTTCCAGGCCTCTTTCCTTGGTTTGTAGGTAGACATCTTCATGTTCACATGCTTTCTTCCAAGTAAACCTGTCTCCAAATTTCCCCTTTTTATAAGGATACCGATCATATTGGATTAGGGCCCACTCTAATGACCTGATTTAACTCAGTAACCTCTATGAAGACCTCATGGCCAAATAAAGTCATATTCTGAAGTACTGAGGGTTGGGACTTCAGCACACGAGGTTAGTGGGGGGACACATTTCGAGCCCAAAGAGTGCTATATCTCAGTCAATTTAGACAGACATGAATATGATGATCTTAAAATTATTTTAGATGTCTCAAACTATGGTCCTGATAAAACATTGTAGTTGAAGATTAAGGGAAGAGTTACAATAAATATTTCTTTAATTATGAGTACAAAAACAATACTTCTAAATAGTTACGTAATTCACGATTTTTAATAAGTATGTCTAAACGAATCAAAGGAACAAAATAAAATATTTGACCATTTCTAAATATTTCTAAAAGTTTATACATTTAAGTTAGCTATAAAATTTTTTAAATCTCCTCATTAGGAAATTAAGGGATCACCCCATAATCAGCTTGCTTTGTATTTGCGTATATATTTGTAGCCGTAGATAGAAAAGTGTATATCTACCCAACTGTGGCTTACCTAATCAGGTATCTTCTCTAGGAATGGTCCCCACATTACCCATGGAAAATTAATCACTCGCTTTTCTGGGTAACGATTTGTTTATTTATTCTATTGTATGCTACAGTCATTTAAAAAAACATGTTTGTCTTATTTATTAACTTATGACTTTCTTAAGGGAAGAGATTGTCTCATTCACTTTTGCAGCACAACACCTGACCCATTTTTTCTAGTCACTTAGTAAATATTGTGGAACTGAACTCAGCCTTTGTTTCAAGATCTTCTTTTCTTCAATTAAATAAGTAATACATGTTGCTTACAGAACATTTAAGCGATGTAAATTTTTTGGATTGTCTGGAAGGATGCTTTCGAACAAAATGTAGACCATATGATGTGTTTGTCCCTCTCAACAGTATATCTTGCATAATAAATAATCTTCTTCATTGTCATGTTTAGTGGCCATACCATGTCCTACTGAATGGATGTCATAATTTATTTAATCTAAAAGCTCAACACTAAGCAAGTGTTTATTTTCAAGTTTTCAGTGTTGGAGATGCAAGTGGAAATAGTTAGAACTTATAATATATGACTTTAACAGTGCCCAATTGGACCTAAAATAAGTAACGATATAAAAGGCTTGAAAAGCATAAGTGTAAGGAAGATCAGATCTTAAGCGTAAACATTGAACTGTTCTCCCCAGACACAGAGAATTTTTCTTCCCCCTCAAGCACACAATGAATAATTTATGAAAATTGAAGATACATTATTTCACAGGAAAAAAAATAATAGTTTCCATAAGATAAAAGGAATACAGATAACATTCTCAGAACTTCTTTCAATAAAACAAGAAATTGACAATAAAAATAAAAAACAAGTCCTCCTCTCTCAAATTAAAAAACACTTCATTTAACATTCTCAGGTGAAAGTTGAAATATAAACCAAAAGGGCATAAGTCTTCACTTTTTTTTTTTTGGCCGTACTGCACTGCATGTGGGATCTTAGTTTGCTAACCAGGGATCGAACCCATGCCCCCCAGCATTGGAAGGTGGAGTCTTAACCACTGGACCACTGGGGAAGTCCCAAAAGGGCATGACTCTTTAAAAAATTAAATTACAGAAAATGCTACCTGTCTGAATCTCTAGGGTACAATTAAAGTGGTGATCAGAGAAAAATTTGTAGCCTTAAATATTTATATCAACTAAAATGATGCCATGAATAAATTCCCATCTCAAAAAAGCAAAAAACAAAATGAAAAGAAAGCAGGATAGCATAATAAATGAGATAAAACCCAGAAAAACAATAAGTAACTCAAGTATGATTTCCTTTTTAAAAAAACTGATACACAAACCACTAGATAATCTAATCATGATGAAAAGGCTGGTGGGAGGAGGTGGGTTGGATTCAAATACATAAAATAAGAAATGACATGTGGGAAATAATGAATTAGTCCTGGGCATGTTAACTTTGAAATACTTGCAGGAAATCCAGGTGGAGATGTCTACAAACTGTGGGCATGCGTGTCTGAAGCTCAGGAAAGAGGTCCAGGCTGAAAATAGGAACTTATCAGCCCACGTAGGTGAGTGAGTGAGGTAGACTATTGTCTGGCTATTTCCTGTTCACTCTTAGGTCCATTCTTCACCCCTTACCCTCTAGTTGTAGGACATTTCCTGAGTGTTGTGGACTATTAGTTTCTGCCTGGCATCACCCAGTGGGATACCCTGGAGGAGACAAGGAGGGCAGAGATGGGAAAAGTCAGTGTATTGGTGCCTCTGCTTATAGTCACTTCTTCCACAGTGGTTGCCTCTCCCTCTGTGGCTCTAGCTCCCAGCTGGGCAGCCTCTGTTGTGGCTCCATCTTCCATGGGCAGCCCTGGCTCTGGGATGTAGGTATTGCCACCTGCTCCCATTATGCCTCCGGCCCTAGGAGTGATGCCGGTTTTCCATTGTTGCAACTCTCTGGGTTGCCTCAGCTCCCCCATTCAGCTTTGCTGTTCTCCCAACCCTTTTATAACCAGTTGCCCTTATTAACTTTTCTTCTGTTGCACTATCTGGTATTGCTTCTATTTTCTGAGTAGAGCTTGAGTGTCAACTTCCCACTGCTGAGCAAAAAGGGAAGAATTAAGAATCCAAATTGAGGAGCCCCAGCATTCAAGGGTCAGACAATTGTTCTTGTGATTCTTCCTCCTTCCCCCATAACAAAGTTGTATCCTAATTGGTGTCTCCAAGAAACAAAATGTTGAGTGCCAAAGGAGAAATGGCAGGGAGATACTGGGGGGCTGCCTCCCAAGCTTCTTCACAGCATCCAGGGCACTAGCTGTCTCTTGGAAAAGGGACCCTCAGCCAGACAAAATATTCCACTCAGTGGCTGGACTGGGTTGTGTTTATAATCTTAATAACACACCAGCTAAATCAAGTCAGCCCTACTACCTTAGTTACCATTTAATTGCCTGTGGTTTATATCTTGCATATTCAGTGGTTATGTGAAAACTTAACCATTAAGCCACTTAAGTAAGAAAGAAGACAAATATTAACACACGCTGCATGAGAAACTTGGATTAAATAGAGTGATTTTACATCTCATCAAATTTTTTTCCACAAACTACTGAATAAAGCTTGAGCACACATGCTGAGGGAGAATTCTCTTCAACCTGAGCTTAACTATGATTTTTTTCCCATCGATAGAGCTGCTTACAAAATCATCTATCTAAATGTGCCTCATTAACCTGTATTTAACTGTGTTGAGTACCTGGGGATCCCTGATGTTTCTGGAATTGATTATCTCCCTCCAGGTGAGTCTCAAAGAGCTCTGGGCCACGGAAACTTTAATGGATCTGTTGACGTTTCCAAAGATTTTAAATTCTAGTCCCTCTTCCCTGACCACTAGTCCCCATCCATTTTACTTTTCCTGAGGGAGTTACAAATCACTTTATCTTTGCCTCCGAGCAGAAACTATGACCTAACAGGGAACTTTGACCTCCCCAGAGCTCCTGCAGCCCATGAAAGGGGTCTGGTGGTCTAAATGACAGATGACACTTACTGCAGTCAGGAAGTGAGTAAAAATTAATTGTGCTTTCAGGAAGTGTGCAATGTGGTCCCTGAAGGATGAGAAGCAGGCCCTTAAAAGGCAAAGACCAGGGCTTCCCTGGTGGCGCAGTGGTTGAGAGTCCGCCTGCCGATGCAGGGGACGTGGGTTCGTGCCCCGCTCCGGGAAGATCCCACATGCCGCGGAGCGGCTAGGCCCGTGAGCCATAGCCACTGAGCCTGCGCGTCCGGAGCCTGTGCTCTGCAACGGGAGAGGCCACAACAGTGAGAGGCCAGCGTACAGCAAAAAAAAAAAAAAAAAAAAAAAATCTCCTTAAAGAAGGCAAAGACCATAGGACACCCACTGACTCTGTTCACAGCTGCCCAAGCTTCCTGGGCAGTGCCCACAGGTGACTTGGTGGTGGGTGCTCCACGAGGGCAAGGGCCCATTCTGCTTCAGTGCTTCCAAAGCCTGGCCCATAGCAAGTGCTCAAAAACTATTTATTGAATGGCTGAATGAATGAATCTCTAGAGACGCTAATGTTACTTGTTTAGAATAGCACATAGAGACACAAACTTTCAAATCTGAAGACACTTAGAAATCGTCTAGTTTCCTGCCTTCCCTTTGGAGGCAAGTACGGCATCATAACCAGCCTCTGGAATCAGATGACCACTCCACATGTAAAAATGTTGACTCTGAGTGAGTGACTAAACTTCTCTAAGACTCAGTTTCCTCATCTGTGAAATGGGATAATAAATATAGGTACATTACAGGGCTGTTGTAAGAATTAGATGATACACCACACATTATTAACTAAGAAGAGTGGCCAGTCCTCAATATATATTAGCTCTCATTACTTAGGTCAGGGAATTTGGTTTCAGTTTAGTTTATATTTTCTTTGAAAAATGGGAACTTTTTTTCCAGACAAAGTATTGATAGAAATCTCACTAATATATAGCAGATTGGACCCTGGTAGACTCTGATGGGAGTAGGGAGTCATAGATCTCTAGTTAGTTTTCTTCTTGTCCCCGGAGATGGCCCCAGAGTCATTTCCAGTAAAACCTAAATTTCTGGAGAAAATCTTATACTGTATTTATCTGGATCACTCTTCTCATTCCATAGACAAGGACAGTACCCTCAGAGAGGGGAAGTGACTGACCCAAGATCACACAACAAGTCTCTGACCCAAGTTTCCTGGATTTTCCTCTCTGCTTTGCCACTGCCTTCAGACTCCAGACCAGCAGGACCCTTGAGAGTAAAGCAACTTAATCTTTTCCCTCTATAAATATCCCTTGTTGGTGTTAGACCCACTCATTTAGGTTTCTCCGTGATTAGGCGTCCTAATGCTATTTGCCTGCCTGCCGTGTCCACTCATAGTTAGTTATTATTTCAGTGTACTACACCAGATAACCTCCTGAGATGCAAAAAGACAAGGTAGTACCTCGCATTTGGCATTGAGGACACATCCAGTTCCAGTGTGGTCACCTGCCCTTTTCTGGATTTTGTAGTTTTGAAAATAAGCCAGAAATGTAAGAAATCTTTAGGAAACGTCACAGTAATGGTGACTTACAGAATACTTTCCTCTAAGATCACAAATAAAATAAGGATGCCTGATATCACTACTTCTACTCAAAATTGTAATGAAGTGCCTGGATACTGTAATAAGGCAAGAAAAAAAAGGATAGGTATTTAAAAGGAAGAAATAAAATAGATACTATTTACAGATGACTTAATTTCACATAAGGGAGATTTTTTTTTTTAATTGACAAAGCATTAGAATTAATTAGTGAATTTAGCAAGATCTCCGGTCGCAAGGTTGATACACAAAATTCAACTGTATTAAAAGCTACCAGCAACAAAGAAAAAGAAAATAAATTTTAAAAAATTGACTGAAAACTTCAGGACTTAAGAATACATCTAATAAAAGATATGTAAGACTCCTGTGGTGACAACTACATGACATTGAGAAATAGAAAATATAATCTAAAAACAATGACTTAATGAGTACTTTGATGTATGCCAGACACTCTGGTAGACTGAGGATACAGTGGTAAGTGAAAATTAGACAGGTCCTTATGCTCTTGAGCTTGCAGTCTGGTGGGATAACCAGTAACCATTAGATAACCATGCAAACTAAATTTGTCATTTTGCAAATGTGGGAAGGGCTAGAGAAGAAGGTACAAGGTGTTTATGAGAGCTTCAGAGATCTGCCCCAATCAAAGAACTAGGGAAGAATTCTCAAGCTGAGCTCTAAAGGAAGAAAATAAGTTAAATAAGTGAAGAGAAAAGAATATTCCAAACAAAAGGAGCAGCATGTGCAAAAACTTTGTGCAAAGAACAAATATGAACCGTAATTGAATCAACCATTCTTGGTATTGATGGTTATTTAGGTCATGTGGTAGACTGCCAAAGATACTGCAAAGATTCCCCTCCCTTGGGTAGTACTCTATTATATGGGCTCTGGGCTACACCATGCGCCTTGCTTTGGTCAATGGGATGATAGCAAACGCTGATGCAAGTGGAGACTTAAAAAATGTGGTACGGGGCTTCCCTGGTGGCGCAGTGGTTGAGAGTCCGCCTGCTGATGCAGGGGATGCGGGTTCGTGCCCCGGTCCGGGAAGATCCCACATGCCGGGGAGCGGCTGGGCCCGTGAGCCATGGCCACTGGGCCTGCACGTCTGGAGCCTGTGCTCCGCAGCGGGAGAGGCCACAACAGTGAGAGGACTGCATACAGCAAAAGAAAAAAATGTGGTACGTTGGGGCTTTGTCTCTCTTGTTTCACTTAGAACCCTGAGACCACCATTCGAACAAGCTCAGGCTAGCCTACTGGAGGTTAAGAGACTGCATGGAGGAAAGAGTAGCTATCTCAGCTGACCATCTAGCCTGCCAACCTCCAGACACATGAGGGAGGCCATCCTAGACCATCCAGCTGCAAAATGCCAGCTGACCTCAGACATAAGAAAGTCAAAAAAGAGTCAAAAGCCAAGTCAGCTGAGACCAGAAGAGCGACCCAGCTAACTCACAGAATCATGAGCTAAATAAAATGGTTATTATTTTAAGCCATTATATTTTAGAGTAGTTGTTAGGCAGTAAAAGCTAACTGAGGCAGGTTGCCTGCAGTTTTCTGTTCTGACCAGCAGTGCTTTAAGAAATGTCTTTGCATATACATCTTGGTACACCTGGCACATAGCAAACCCCTAGTAATTGGTACTATTATTGTTATTTAGATAAATTAGGGAGCTGCACAGATGAAGAAACTGAGATAGAGCTAAAGTAAACTGAAATACCCAACTCATACATGGGGAAGGAGATATTTGGGATTAGTAGCCAGGTCTTCAAATCCAATTCAACATTCATTTAAACCCATCATCGTCTTATCTTGCTAAGTGGAGAAAAAGCAACACAAATTTCAAAGTCAAAGATCAAAAAAGTTTGAATTCAGTTTG
Organism: Stenella coeruleoalba; assembly: GCF_951394435.1. Classification (NCBI taxonomy): domain Eukaryota; kingdom Metazoa; phylum Chordata; class Mammalia; order Artiodactyla; family Delphinidae; genus Stenella; species Stenella coeruleoalba. The sequence continues at coordinate 31,797,645 of NC_137166.1, read as the reverse complement.
CTGGGTTTCAACCAGTCTACATTTTTTAAAACGTATGCTGTTTAATCCTCACAGTAAACCTTTCTTGTCAGGAAGAACGTTCCAACAAGAAAGACCATTGGGAAGGTTGGCTTCAGTTTCAACAGAGAAATATTGCTGGGAAGGAAATGTAGACAAGCATTTCCCCCGACCTGATTGGTCTAATAGTAGCCACAAATCATGAAGGGTTAAACAAAGATAATGAATTCTCTTCTGCAGGGAATGGTAAAGTTTATTTTTTGTCCAGCCTGGGGAATTACAAAAATATTATTTTCCTGGAACTTGGAAGGAGAGTTCGGCAGACAATATGAACTTCAGGAAAATATTTTGGCCATTAATTATGTCATAAGCAAAAGAGTAAAATAAACTGTTTATTATCACATATAAAATGCTTTTGATCAGTCAACTGAAAAACTAATTTCATTTTCTCATTACACTGCCTCAGGCATCCTTTAACATCAATTTTTATTATAGCAAAAGCAAGGAAATTAAAATGATCAGTTAGGGTGCTGAGAGAAACATTTGCTTCAGAATTTTTAAAAGTAAGAATAATAAAGCAATGAACCTCTTTACCGTTCATAATAATCACAACTCATCTGCTGAGGGAGGAATTCTGCTCCAAGGGTCTAGAATACCATCCCACTATAACCCTCTCCTTGAGCCCTTGGAACCCTCAGGGTTGCTTAGCACTGAAAGAGATGCCAGGGGCCCTGTTCATGTATGTTGGAGAGACTGTGTTGAATTTCCAGCCCAACTGGCTTGATGTTTCACAAATGGAACCAGGTGGGAGGGTGCTCTATTTTCACCCAGAGAAGCTATGCCTAGGACTGGGGAAGCACGAGCTTGGTCTCAATCTTTTGGCCCAGAAGCTGATATTATGGAAGAAAAATAGCTTGATAAAAAATAAGAAGTCAGGAGACATATTTTCTGAATGTGGCCTTGCCCTTTACAAACTATGTGATCTTGGGCACCATTCACGGGCTGAGTGTCCTGACTCACCACGGCGTTAGAAAGCATTAACAAGGTATGTGTGTGAAAGCACTTTGTAAGTAGTAATCAAAGCCCATTTTACAATGGTTGTTGAGGTAACAAAGCCTTGGCTGGGGTGGACCTGGGACTTGGCTGCTTCTAGCGGAGGATCATTGACTATGTACAGAGCTCTTGCTTTTTGGCTATAGAGGAGGAAGTTATTCCGGTGTAGCAGTGGGATGAGAAGGGAAGAAAGAAGGCCTTGGCAATGGAGTGATGACAGAACCTCTGGCCCCTCGTCAGCCGAACAATCTGATTGAGGGCCCCACGGAAAGACAGACAGGGAGAAACTAAAAGAGCCATGGCTCCATGAGACTTGCGTGAACGTCCTGATCCAGGGTCTGGATAACAAAGCTGTTGAGGGGTCTCGTCTCTGACCCACTTCTCCACACACACAGTGCAGCGTCAGCAGTCAGATGCCGTTACATGTCAGGAAACACAGGTGGTGACGCAAGCCTTGACGAGATGACAAAGGCAGAAGGAAATGAGGAGACTGGCTCTTCAGTACACATAGCCTTCTCTGCCACCCAACCCCCCAAACCCAATATTTCCCTTATTATAACTGCTGTGGCTGGTAAGAATCTTAGCTAAGGCAAAGCACTCTGGGTACACACGGGCCCAGTGGAGAAGCCGTGTCCTCCGAGAGCTGAACAAATATCCCCATTTCCTCAATTGTCAAGGCAGAGATAAATTTTGAGCCTGTACAGCCTAAGCAGCTCTGTATGCCAGGTAGGAGCCAAAAACAGGACAAAACCCTGCCCTTGAGGATAAATCAATCTACCAGGGAGTCAAAACTAGGGCACGACATGACTTCAAGAACAAATAGTAAATACGTAACTGTGTGTTTCCTGTTAGGAAGGATGGACAATGTGGAGTAGAGGACGGTATCTTCTCAGAGGAGGACAAAGCACGCTCCAATATATGAGACCTTATTATTGATGCCTCCTTTATTTTACTTTTGTCCCACTCATCTCTGAGAAATGTGTGTTGGTTGTACTCCCATTATAGACTCCAAGGAAGGACTTGCTGATGGATCACTATGTCCAGATGCTCAAACAATATGGCCAGTGAGGTGTCCTTATCTCTCAGCTTTGCTTTCCTTAGCACTGGCTCCATTCTCAGACACACGCTCCCATGTGATTGACTAACGAGGAGTTCCAAACTTACATCCTTCTAGCATCAAAGAAGACTTCAAAGCAACCCAAGTGCCCATCAACAGAAGATTGGTTTAAGATGTGAGATATATATATATATATACACACACACACACATATACATAATGTGATATATATATATGGTATATATACATATATATAATGTGGTATATATAATGGAATATTACTCAGCTATAAAAAAGAATGAAATATTGCTATTTGCAGCAATCTGGATGGACCTAGAGAATATTATGCTTAGTGAAATGTCAGACCGAGAAAGGCAAATACTATATGACATCATTTATATGTGGAATCTAAAAAATAATACAAATTAATCTATATACAAAAAAGAAAGAGACTCACAGATATAGAAAACAAACTTATGGTTACCAAAGGGGAGAGGGAGGTAGGGAAGGACAAATGAGGAGTATGGGAGTAACATATACAAACTGCTATACATAAAATAGAGAAGCAACAAGGATTTACTGTAGAGCACAGGGGATTATACCCAATATCTTGTAATGGAATTTCTATAATGAAGTATAATCTGCAAAAAAACAAAACAAACAAACAAACAAGCAAGAATCACTATGCTGTACACCTGAAATTAGCATTAACACAGTATTGTAAATCAACTATACTTCAATTAAAAAAAAAGGAAAGAAAAAGAAAAAAGAGAAAGAAGGCTTCCTTTTTCTCCTAGTTTAAACTCAGGTTCTAGAATTGAGTCTCTTTGGCCCTGGATGGCCTGGCTTGGGTCAGGTGCCCATAAGAACCAGGACAATACAGTATTCTGATTGGCCAGGTTTGGGTCACATAACCTTTCCTGGGGCTGAGAGAAGGGTGGTTTCTCAAGGTAAATAAAGTGCCCTGACTGGTAAAGGAAAGCATGAAGGCAAAAATCAGCAGATGGCTCTGTAAGCACCGACAATTATGCTTCACCCTTTCCAAGTTTTCATTAGGGTTCGGTTTAGAGCCTGAAGTTCATTCAACAGGCACAAGCAGGTACGGGGCGACGACACAACAATCCTGTTTTTCTCCAGCCAAGATCGCCCAACCTGATGAAAAGGATGATTAATCCAGCTGCCTCCCAGTAATCCACCAGCCCATTTGGTAACCATCTGTCCACAAGGCAGCCCCAATTAAAGAGGCCTGTATTTGTTTTTTTGGAAAATGTTATGATTTTTCAAGTAAACAGTAGAAACTTCATAAAGCCATGAGATTTATTGAAACTGCCAAACTGTCTGGACTTGATCAAACTGGTTTATGCTGGTTTCAGTGTGTGCTCCATTCTCTCCATTTTATTATCATAAACAACAATTTCTATTTATTTACATAGGACCAGAACTTCTCTTTATGTTTTTCACATATTATTTCATTTGATCTGCACCAAATCCATGTGTGGGTAAGTATCATTGTCAGGCCTGCTTGACCAAGGGGGACACTGGCAACCTAAGTGATGAAGGGTTTCCAGAACTCAACTTGGTGCCAGGCATGTGCTGTTTGGAGCCCAGTTCTCCCGACTGAAAACCATGTTTGTTCTGGTGTAGTCTGCTGTGCCTTGTAACACCACTCACATACCCTCTGGCCTCATTCGTCACCGGTACAATATTAAAAAGAAGGAATAAATGAAAGAAACACTTTCTCATTTTCCACACTTGGGATTTGTGCTACTTCAGACGTAGACAGCCAAGGTCATCATTATATTTCATTTTAATCAATCAGCAATTTATTGTTTTTATGGAAAAAAATACAAAGCACTGTCCTAAACACTCTGGTAGGATACACAGATGAATAAGAAATATTACTTATCCTCAAAAAGCCTGATGCCTAGATGTGGACACAAGACAAACTTGAGAAACCTTTATATATGTTTTTGTAAATTTTATAAAAATTTAGATAGATGATAGATAGATAGATGATAGATAGATAGATAGATAGATAGATACGGACAGGTAAAAAAGTTTGAGAAAAAATAAGTGAAAAGATGGCCCTACACAACTCACAATAAAATTTCTACACAAACTGTACAGAGGACAAATGAAAAACGGGTTCAAAGAAAAAATGGTATCTAAAAAATTCACCCTTTAAAGACCCTTCTTGCCAAATCAAACCTGTTAAATGACAGCAAATTGCTTGAAGTTCAGGGTTTCCTCCAAGACCAGCTCAAGACTTGGGTCCTCCTAAAAGTATCGCAAACCCTATCCTTTAGGCTGTTTATGAACAATTAGACATTGTATTTTAAGCAATGAGTTAATGATGAACTGAAACTGTTCTCAAATTTGGAAGTGCACGGGCTTGTCTTTATTAGTTAGTCATAAGCCTCGAGAAGACCTAAACCTTGTTTTCTACCTTTTTCTTCCCTCCTCACCATGCCCAGAAAGAGTCTGTATCCACAGCAAAAGCTAAAAGTACACGGCTGCTTTAACCATGCAGTGTTCAGGGAAAACATTCTCTGAGAGGCTGGCAGAGCTCAGAGCTCAATGGGAAGCACACCATCAATTCAGGTACTTCCAGTAGCCTGACTCTCATTTGGTCTCACCTTGAATTTTCCACCTAGCATACTGTAGATTACCTTAAAAGAAAGGGAGAGATGAGTAGCTTGGTTGACGAGAGGCATACTCTAGACCCTTGGGGTGGGGAGATATGTTTAATCTCGGTGGTCCGCACCCTACCCTTAGACACCTCTCCTTCATGGTCATTTGAATCAAAAAGGGACCTATTTCCCATGGACAGCAACTTCGAACAGATTTGAGCACCAGGGGCTATGGGAAGATGCACCTGAATGGTGCACAGAATAAATAAAATAATTGGACTCTTTTTATTAAATTCAATGCTTCAAAAACTTCCATTTTTTTCTCCTCCTCTACCCTGTTAAATGCTTCCACTTGTGCTTGTAAGATCTGTGCTGGAACTGCCTTAATAAATTATATCTCTTCCGAGCAATGAGTTGATCCAGCCTTGTTTGGTACATCTGTTATAACACATCACAGCCTCCCATAATTACTCTTTTATTTAATTCTACACATTCTGATTAGCTGTGTCGGTTCCAGGCGAGCACTAGGAGTGTGGTAAGTGCCCTTCATTCAAAAAGAGTTCTTCAGAACAGTGTGAAGTGAAATTAAAGTAATTATTAAGTCATAGAAACTAAATGCAATTCCACAATCGGCAGCAGGGCTGGCAAATAGCTAGCACGCCAGAGTAAGAAGTGTTCAAGGCCTCTTTCTGCAATAACTCCTAGTATCTGGTTCTCGACAATGACATGCAGTGAATGAAGAGGCAGGAAAACATAGAGTTGAGGACTGCTTGAAGATTTAAAAGGAGCCTTCTCCCAGACACTGATGGAAACCAGAAAAGCAGCAGTCTCAGAGATAGAGCTGAAGTGATGTGTGTGATACTGTGGCTGGACAAGCCTGCCTTCCTTAGTCCTTCTCTTTAGTTTCATGAATATTCTGTGCACCAAGAAGCTTTTAGTATAGAAGAGACAATTAAATTCAAGCTTTTCACCATTGTGTCTCTTGCACCAGAGCGAGTAATAGGGCACAGGGCAATAGACTGAAATTAGATTGTAGCAGGACATGTGTACTGACCTTTTCTCAGAGCAGATCTATTTACTTTGTGCTGCAGCTCCACTTGTAGGAACTGATGTACTCCTAGCTGGAGTAAAGGTTAAGAAATATGTGCATCTTAATTCATCTGGATTTCAACTCTGCTCTAGTCTTCTGCTTACCTTGTAGACCAGCATGGATTGGCTTCAATGAAACTGAGCACACAAAATTGTTTTGAACTTAGTCTTCCTCTGGTTCTTCTATTATTGTGTGCAGTGGTTCTCAAAGAGGTGTCTTCAGAGGCAGCGTTAGTGTTACCTGGGATCTTGTCAGAAATGCAAATTTTGAGGCCTTATGCCAAACCTATTGAGTCAGAAACTCTAATTCCACAGGCACTGCCGGTGATTTTTTTTTTAATTAATTTTTATTTATTTATTTCTTTATTATTTCTTTATGGCTGCGTTGGGTCTTCATTTTTTGTGCCCGGGCTCTCTCTAGTTGCAGCGAACTGTTGTTGTTACGGTGCGCGGGCTTCTCATTGCGGTGGATCTCTTGTTGCGGAGCACGGGCTTTAGGCGCGCAGGCTTCAGTAGTTGCGGCATACTGGCTTAGTTGCTCCGTGGCATGTGGGATCTTCCCGGACCAGGGATTGAACCCGTGTCCCCTGCACTGGCAGGTGGATTCTCAACCACTGTGCCACCAGGGAAGTCCCGCTGCCAGTGATTTTGATGCACCCTATTGTTTGAGGACTCTGTGTGTGTGTGTGTTAACCCTTCAAGTGCTTTTAATATGCAGCCACTGATGTAGTTCACTGGTTCCTAACATGTGGAATGCAGCAGGTACCACTGGTGACACACAAATATTAAAGATAAGATGCCTTGGGTGGTCTGGAATATGTGATTTTAAATGACACTGGAATGCAATTTTAAATAATATTGAATCTCTTAGCAAAAAGTTAATCCTTTCAAGCCTTCTCACTACTCAAGAAGACTCAGTTTAGTACTAATAGGCTCTCTAATATCTCTCTAACACTTGATAATCTCTCTTTTAAATAAAGACGTACCAGGACTCAGGCTCAGAACGTTTAGCATTCAATAGTATCAAGAGAGAATATGATTAATATCATTATATTTTATTTGGGTTATCTGTATAGGTTGCTTTCTATTTACCTCAAATGATACCAGTTTTTATTGTGATATAAATTTCCCTTTCAATTATTTTTTCTGAAAGGAGTGTAAACGAATTTAAAAAGAAATACTAAGTAAATCATTGAAATAATAGAGTACGAATGACTCTCAAGAACTCACTTATAGGACAGGGAGGGCAGGCAATTTCCAGGGCTGTACTCCATCAGTAGAGATTAAGCCTAATTTCCAACACCAGCTCAGCCTGTATCTCCAGGCCTTGACCTTTAGAAAGGTGACCTAAAGCCTGAGACGTTTGCCATCAGTAAAGAAAAATTCCATTCTGGTTACTACACAAATTACTAAAGTAGAAAAGTGACTCACATATTTCAGAACAATTTCTAATCACAACATTTGAAATCAAAAGGGTTCTGGATTACCCCAAAAATTAAAATATCAACAACAGTCAATTTCTCCAAATTCAGATTAATTGAATTTGTGCTGGTCTTGAAGAAAAAACTTACGTTTGCTAATTTTTATAAAAGCTACAAGTTTTTCGATATAGAACTTGGAAAAAAACAGAAAGAAGAAAAGTATCACATCATCTATATAAGTACAGATGTCCCTAAAAGGGACTATTAAGATTTTGGTCAATTTCCTTCTAGTCTTTTTTTTCTCCATGAGATTGTAGTACTAATATACATATAACTCTGTGCATGATAGTGTAACTTTTTCTTTTCTATTTTAATGAGGATTATATTGTGTGAATAATAAAAGAATAAATAAATGACTTTATAATAAGGGTTTCTATGTCTACATTTTCTGTATATAAAGTATATCTCTGAGCTTTGCTTTGGGCTACAAATAACAGAAAACCTATCTCAAATTGGCTAAAACAATAAAGACGTTTATCAGGTCACATAACAGAAAGCCCAAAGGAGAGCAGACTGCAGGACTTTGACATCAAGTATCCAGGTTCTTATGTCTTCCAAGCATGGGTTCCATCCTCAGACTTGTAGTAAAAAGGTTCAACAGTTCTAGGTATCAAGGCCAGCTTTCCATGGAAGAAGAAAACAATCTCTCCCTTTAGACCTTTCTTAGGAAAAAGAAAACTTTCTGCAGAAATTCCTCCAATAGACTTCTCACTTCTCATGAAATGGAGTTGGATTTCATGCCCACTTTTGACTCAGTCACTCCTTGGTCAAGGAAAAGGGCATACCCTGATTGGCTCACGCCAAGCTTCTTGGGCAGAATGTATTCTGGTGAATCAACTGCTATTCCCTTCAAAAAAGGAAAACAGGTAGGGAGGTCTTTTTAGCATATTGACATAGCAAATAGTGTGGTGCAATGTTTAAAGGAGATATTTAACCTCTCAATGGCTAATTGCTTTTGCAAAGGGCATAAAATTTAACTAGCCCCTAGATAACTTTGAGTCCCTCTCTGCTTTGGTCCAGTCTGTTTCTGTAGCTTTATTTACTCACCATTTCCAAGATATTTTTACATTCTAATCCATGTTTATTCTCCCTTGTTCCGTGAACACAGCATTTTCTTCCCCAATGATGTCCTAATCAAGTTTTACTTCAACTGCCACTCCATAACCAACCGTTTATACTTATATTTATAGAGCACCTCTTAGTTAAGCAGCAATGCCCCCGTCCTGTACATTTGTTGATTTACCTCCTACAGCCATGTCTTACGTTTTTCTGTCCCATATCTACTCTCCCGTGTGTCTTGCTGACGGTACTCTAAATTGCCATGGAGAAATACCCCTACCCAACGGTCAATCCATGCAACTCTAATCTCTGCTCAACAGAGAATAAGGACCAGGCAGCCCCAAAGACCACTTTAAAGAGGGACACATGACCCAATCAGAGTCCATTGGGCTGAATCCCAGAGATTTTAGAACTGTTTAGAAGAGAGAATTTGCTTTTTGTTGGGATTGCTTATGTGATTTAAATCTGGAAATCCCGACAGATATCTTGTTACCAAAGAGACAGCCTGTCTGGGAATGAAGGCAAAGCAGATGTAAATCAAGAGATGGAGAAGATGAGGGACTTCCCTGGCAGTCCAGTGCTTAAGACTCTGTGTTTTGCACTGCAGGGGGCCATGGGTTTGATCCCTGGTTGGGGAATGAAGATCCTGCATGCTGCGTGGCAGGGCCAAAAAAATAAAAGACTAGCACTGAACATCCAGGATCCAGCTATGCCTAACACACCTAACACCTCTGGGCTTTCAGCTGTGAATCAAAGCATTCCCTTCTTCACTTACCCCAGTTTGAATTTGATTCCACCACTTGCAAACAAGACAACCATGGCTAATATGGCCCCTTCTTCATCATTCTAATTCTGTTCATCCTTAAAGCTTTAGTTCAAGTACAGTGCCATCTCCTCCAAGAATTCTCCTCCATCCATTCTAAGCTTCACTTTTCTCTCTTCTGAACGCATAGCACCCAACCCAGAAACAGTTTCAGCTACTTATGGCCTATTGTGTCTTTTATTAAAAAATGAGTTTTAACCCTAAGTAAAATATTGCAGGCAAAAGCCATGTTTCACTGAGCTTTTGTATGCATATCAAGACTTGAAATAGAGCTTAGCACATAGCAGAGACTCCCTGATTTACTGTATGACATTTTTTTTTAATAAGCTAAAGATGCTTACTATGCATAGGGTACTTGAGAAGGGACCAAGATGTTATTGGACTTTTCAAATATAATGTGAGTTTCCTGCTATGACCCAAGAGGACACACCTGTTTCAATCTCAGAGGGAGGTCCTTGAAAATAGAGCCCCCAACCACAGCTGGCATCTACGTAAGTTGAAGAAACAAAGAAAAAAGATGAAGGCCAAAACATCCCTCTTATGAAATTAATGGAGACCAAGGTGGAAGATGAGCCATCAGGAATGACAGTCCCATGAGTTTACTAATCCTAAAGCCCATATCAGAAAGAGTTAACTATCTAGTCTTGGCAGCACTGGGCCAGAGGAGCTTCCCTTGGAGTGAAAGGAGAAGCAGAGAAATCATGCTCCCTGCGGACAGCTCACCCCCAAGAGGAATAAAGTCAGATTTGAGCCTACCATAGCCAGTTATTCCCTTCATATTTACAATCAAATATGTCACTCGCCCTCCCCAAGGAAGGGATGGAGAGGAGAAAACCAGAGGTACCACATCTGAAGCGTTCCCTCCACCTTGAAGGAAACATCAAGGGAAGGGAAGAAGCATTCCCAGCCCCCAAATGTGCTCCTAGCCACTTACCTTGCTCAAACCTTAGGGGCACGTGACTGATGGTTGCTAATGCCTCCTCTTATATTCTTAGTGGGTGAAAAAGGTTCTCCAAGTGATGTTGTGGAACTAGTCTAAGAGACCAGGTGATACCAATGAGGAGAAGTAGACACAGTGTCACTTCATATGAAAAAGTTCTCCTCTTTCATTATTTCCTGGCTTTTTCTCCTTCAGGGTTTGCTTTCTAAATCTTTCTTTTCCATGTTTTTGGGACTATGCTGAAGTGGAATTTTATGCTTCAAGAAGAGACTTGATGAATCATGGAAAGTGTAATTGACAAAGAATTGGCATGTTTTTCACTCTTCTTTTTTCTGCATCAGCTGAATAAGATTAGTGTCTTACATGGATTATTTTTTCAATAATAGGGAAGGCTATGTTGGCAACAAAAATTGCAAAACAGCAACATCATAAGCTTGCCTAACCATCCAGTGGAAGAGAATTTCAACTTGAAAAGCACTCTTGGTCCAGCAAACCAAGGACCTGAGTAACAGTTACAACTGACATCATTAAACATTCACTTTTTTTCCTATGGAAAAATCAGATCCTCTAGGATTCTTAGAGGGAAAAGCAGAAACATCAGGGGAAGACCTTACATAAAAACCTTTCTGTAAAGCTTGGATGGCACACATGATTTTGTGAGACATCCAAGTCCCATGTCATTAATCAGAAATGACAGTCTTTATTCACATATATTTAACTGAAGCTGCATAATTTTAGACTCCAATAGGTCTAGATAAATGACCCTAAGTATTGTACTTTTTCAAATTGACAGTGATTGATGATAGAGGAAAAAAACAAATGCTGAAAAGGAACCCTGAAGTAAACATTGAAAAATCAGTTACACTACTTTGGGGGAAAAAAGTTTGGGGATTTTCTTCACGACTTTTCCTCTTTCTTAGCATCTCTACCTCTTTAATTTTCAATTTCATCATTTGCGCATTGCCAAATGACCCATATTACAACTCAGATCTCAGTGAGATACTGTGACTGATTTAGATATGTTTGTTGAAATAGGAAGGAAAGATAATGACTAATAAAAATTCATCCACTCAACAAATATTTCCTGGGACTATTCTATATACTAGGGATTCAGGAGTCACTGAGAAGGATACAGTTTTAGTTCTTCGGGAGCTCACATTTTAGTGGAAAGAGACAGGCAATATCCAAGTAAACAAATAAATAAATGAGATCATTTCAGAGTGCTAAGTTGCATAAAGGAAATAGCGTGATTTAACAGAAAGTGATGTGGGATTTTGGCTGAATAGGAGCCAGATTTTTCAAAGAGCATATTATGCAGAGGGAGTAGCAAGTGCAAAGGCCCTGAGGCACAGACAAGCTAAGTACTTTGGAAGACTAGAAAGGAAGCCAGCATGGCTCCTTTAGTGAGTAAGATGAGAATGGTAGTAACTCAGGATGGAGAGGTAGTCAGGGTTCAGATTATATAAAGCCTTTTAGGTCATTATAAGGATTTGGGGTGTTAGGCTATGTGAGTTTTTAATAAAGTGGAAGGAAGACTCAATCCTATTAAAATAATATCTATAAACCATTGGACATTTATGTGCAAGGCATTGTGCCAGATAACACTACACTTCCATTATTGTATTACCTCCTTGCAAAGAAAGGGTTATCATTGCCTTTTAAAGATAAGGAAATAAGCTCTGGGTAAGATCACAGAGCTTGTAAGTAATGAAGGCAAGATTCATACTCAAACTTCAATCCATCTAGTTCCAGAGTCAAACACTGCCCACTATACCCCACACTGAGTCTCATCATCTGTCTTTTCTTATTTTCACAGAAGTATTAAGGAACTAATAACACACATATACCATATTGTTGCCCTTAATTAATATATAAGAATGTTTATTGACAGTGGATAGAGTTCTCTTTATCCCCTGGAACTAGTTAATAATTAGTTACATTAAACCTTCCCAGTTCAAATTACTCTATGGCTTCTGTCTCCTGACTGCACCCCGACTAATACCCACCCCATTCATAGCCACATCCCCCATCCTGCCTGCAGTGTCATATTGTTCACTGGTGTAATAAAGGCTCCAGAAAGTACCAGCTCAATTTTGTTTAACTATTAATAACTTTCCCAGGTTTATTTGACCATGAGACCTTTTTAATAGCTGAATACTTGTTACTTAAGTACCTTAAAGTGCACAGTATTCCACAATTCAGTTTCAGAAATGCTGCTTTGGGGACTCATCCCTAATCTAATTAATGTTTCCTAAGAAGGTAAAAGTGCTCACAGCCTCCAAAGGTATTAATTTCAATTTAATACATTATTGAATATCTAAAATGTTCAGGATACAGAAAGCTTAACAATAAATGGAGATGGAAATGTGAAAGGTGAATGTGAAAAATGCCATAGAGAATTTCTGGTGGAAAAATAGAGGAGTGAGCAATTCATCTTGACTAGAGGAAATATCAGGAAAACATGCTTCTTGGAAGCAGGGATATGTGAATTCAGTAATAGAGGATGAGCAGATTTTGACAGAGATGCATACAATGGATTGGGAAAAGGAAGGAAAAGCTGACGTATGAAACAGGATGGAAAGACGTATAAGCATTCGTCAGGACTTTTAGGCTACAAATGACAAAACCCAACTCAGTGGCTTCAGGAGAAAAGGGAATTTATTGGCATGAAGACTTGAGAAGTCCAATCTATGATGCAGGCACCTGGATCCAGAGACCTACATCGTGTCACCAGACTCAGGTTGACTCTCCCATCTCTTGGCTTTACTTTCCTTGGCTGGACATCATTTTCACCCCTGGAGTGTCTCTCCTAGAGTTAGCTGCAATAAACTTATGTATGTTCCTGAGCAACCTGAGTTAACAAAGAGATTTTTCCAACCCTAGAGAACTAGACTGTGACTGAGTCACATGCCCATCTCGAAATCTAACCCTGTGACCAGTAGCATGTGATGCTCTGTTTGGCCAGGCCTGCTTCACATGTCCATCTTTGGGGCAAGAATGGAGTCACTAACACCCATACCACACAGAAAAGGGAGAACCAGGATTCAGTTACCAAAAGAAGAGGAATAGCTACTAAGCAAGCAAAAAACCTTACAGATTGTACTTCACTACAAATATAGGAAAGAATAGATGAAATGATGCTAAATTTGATATTGAGACTGATGACCCCCAAATTAAGGCGAGTCTTGTCCGTACGTGAAATCATGATTTAACACGTGAAAAATAGAAAAGTCATAATTCACTCTAAGGCACACATCAACTTTCTCAAACTACCAACAAAACTGGGGGTGGGAGGTGGGGGAATCCATAAACGTAGATTAAAGAGAGTTTCACGACAGCAGAAGAGACATCGAGATTTGAAGCTTTTCAGAAGTCATGGGGTTAATTCCACTCTGGTGTTTTTTTGAGCAACTTTGACTGATGACACTTTTATGGGGAGGATGATAGGGACTAAAAGTAGGACAAGGTGATACTGCTTCCTGACAGTGGGTTCATAAAGCTGATATTAGATATTCAGGGGCAATATAAAAATAAGGACAGCAAATATTGCCCCAGTTCCTCATTACCCAGGAGCCTTAATATTAGATTAACAAACTAAAGCTGCCACAATGCTGATAGGCCCTGGTGAGGATCTGCTAACAAGATGTGAACACGCTTAATAAAATGACCAACTCTTGCTGATATAGAGCCAACTAATTACCTGCCACATAGCCAGGCTGTGCTCTCCTGGCTGGAATTGATAGCAGGCTGTCATTGTGAGAGGGGACAAAAAGGCAGTTCAGCGTTGAGGAATAAGAAAAAAGGGTTGATACATTACACTGGACAGTGCTACTTTATATCAAATTATCTTGGTTTGCCAAGAGTCACACTGTCAGGCAAGTCCAAGCTAGTATTTTTAGAGAAATCTAGAGTGACTTAGAATCCCATCCACATACCAAATATTGGAGAGGGGGCGATGAAAGCTACTTTAAAGTTTGGCTTTCAGGAACAGAGGAAAGAGAAAGTATACTAGTGCTGTCGAACTCAATTCAAGAAACATATCTTTTTGCAGATATTCTGTACTCTGGGATCCTAAAATATGCATACGTTACATTCCTGGTATAAAGCGATTCCTTCTTGCAAAAATAATGTCCATTTGGGAAACCTCTGCTTGCTGCATTGCTATTAATTTGAAGATCACTGAGTTGTAAATCTTCTAGTGTTTAAGACTGAAGTTTAGCTAGAGATTTCTGGTTAAGTAAAAAATACTAGCCACGTAACATGACCACTAGAGTTTGCCCTTTGGCAAGAACATCCATGTGCACTTAGTAGACTCACCTCACTTAAGTAGACATAAGCTACCTCCCAGTGCCTGGGAATTAAGAAACTTTGAGTGAAAACAGAACAAACAACTGACTATGTGCTCGCGTCAAGGCATTTGGCCTGCTGGCCTTTCTTGACCCAGCTGTCACACAGGGGATCATGGTGCTTTTTTTCAGCCACACGTTTATCTCATACATCAGTGTTACATCCAAAGATGAACGTTCATTCTCACACAAAGGGGATATTGACCAAGAGAGCCTGGGGCATTGGCAACTTTCTGAAAATAAAATAATAGGAAGCAAAATAAGGCAGCAGACGCATAATAATAGTTCACATAGGTCTGCAAAACAATAGTTACAGTTTGTTCATTTGCTTAAAGGGTCAAAGTCCCTCATTTATTATGTTTTTCTCCTTTCTAGGGCAAATGAATGGAGGGCGTACTATAGAACGGAATCTTCTTTAACCAGCTAGTGGGTTTATTCCATTAGCCCATCTACTTCATATTCATCGGTAACGTCTTTCCTCCTCTAACTTCAGCATGTAATACCTTTTGGCTGGTCCCTCAAGACACTGTATATTTCCATATTAGCAGCCTTTCATTGTAAGTAGTAAAAACTAACTTTGATCAATTAAAAGACAAAGGAGAATGCATTAGGCTTATTTATGGAATGAAGTGTTGAACGTTCACAAGAATTTGGGAAGGAAGAACCAAGCCTACCATGGAGATCCCACAGAGGAAGTTCCAAGACCTTCTCTTAACAAGTGTTTTCTAAATCAATGTGATGATAGGAATCACCTAAGATTCCTTGTTAAAACTATGATTCTTGGTCCAATCTGGACCTACTATATCAGAATTTTTCAGGGAGTAGCCTGAAATCTGCATACTTAACAGAAAAGACTAAGAAACACTGAAAAGTGGTAATATGAATTCCACACCACTGGCCTTCTGGCTCTGTTCCAATTGGCAGTTCCAGGAAGGGATAATCTGATTGGCTCACCTGGGGACAGGTGTCCCTGATCCATCAGCTATAACCAGAAGGGCTGTGTCAGAGGACTCTGTCCTATGCATCAAGAAGCAGTTCCAAAGAAGGAGAAATCACAAACAGCAGGGAAACCACCACTAAGTCATTCCACCACCAATAAAATAAGCCAAAGTGTGTAGAAATTCATTATCAGGTCTTTACAATGCATCCAGAGTTCTGAAATACCATATCAACAATTTTTTAAAATCATGAAACATAACTGTGCTGGAAAGTTGGAGGAAATGTCCCATTTGCAAATCCAGTCTGGAATTGGAGTTTGGATAGAGCAAGTGGAAAGAAATCAAAACATAGAGCCTTTCAGTGAAAAATGCAACATCGGGGACATCATTTATGTTATGTAGGTCCAACCCCTCTCCCCAGTCCCCAGGCCCACACCCTGAAGTGTTCCCAAATAGGAATGCTTCCCTATTGCGCTGTATGGAAAGCATCAAGTCAGTGGACAAGCTTGGGACAGACCCACACCCCACTCTTAGCTGGCTTTAGGGATGTTACCTTCCATGTCTTCTGCTCTTCCCCCAGGAGGCCCCACAAAGACTGATTTTGCCAGTAATAGCAGCTTTACAGTCTTCTTTGTCCACAAGGTCTTAGTCACAGCGAACATTCAATAGATGGCTTTGCTGCAGGCGTAATTTCAAATGCCAGAAAAGCATCTGACGATGTTGGGTGTTTGGAGAGCCATTGTTTGGAAGATTAAGTGCTGTCCCATGTTCAATCATTTATTCGCCAGCCAAACAGGGAACCTAACAGGAGGAGGCAAGTGAGGCCTGGATGTTTCAGTGGATGTTGCAGGGAAGAATTTCTCTCCTTATTTTATATGTAAAACCAAGGACAGGGAATCTGAACAATCAGCAGGTTACATGGCCTCACTTTGAGGGACAGACTACTGGAATAGACTCTAGGCAAAGTCCTCACTTAAAAGATAGGCTGAGGGCACATTCCCAAAGCCAGAAAACTAATTTTGGCACACAGCAAAAGCAAGTGTACCCTTTCCCTGGACTCCTGCTAGATGCATTGTATCAGCCAACTCTCTGAGAAGAATTTCCTTTGCAGAAAGTATTTTACGCGCACTGTTCATGCCATCCAGTGTGCACTCTCTCCTCTGGCAACAGTACTCTGATTTTCATAGGGGAACTACCTCTCCCTGTTCTCAGTCCATGTATTGATACTTCTAGGGGAGTTGAATCTATCCTCTCCAGGGATGAACAGGTGACTTGAGCTTAACCATTCAGAGCAGGACATTGCGGTAGTCCACAGTGATTGGTTTATGCTCGGGCACAAGACCCAATCAGAACCAAATTAATGCAGTGAGATTTTCCTGGGATGGTGAGAGAGTACATCCTTTGTTCCGTTGAGAATGCCAGCAGTAAGGATATTGTGAGCCGGTACTTCCAAGAGTCAGTGAGTGGAACCTGAGGATGCAGATGGCACAGTAGACAGCAGAGCAAAGGCACAGAGAAAATGAGCCCTGACTAGTCTATGACTTGTTTGTGCTCTTGGCACCAGCTGAGCCTGAAGTCAGTCCTGTCCCTGGACTTTTCATTTACTCAAGCAAATAAATTCCCTTATTTTCCCTTGGCCAATTTGATTTTGGGTTTTTATCTCTTGCAACTGAGAGTCCTAATTAAAACAGGAATGAAGAGAATAATGCACTTTGTCAATCCTGTTTCTTTAAAAACTATCTATTGAAGGAAAAAAACCCAAAAAACTATCTATTGAGCACCTGTTCTGGGCTTCTAAAGAAGTAGAAGGCATCGTCCTTCCACCAAAATTTGCTTCGTTCCTGAAGGAAAAGGCAATGTTCATGCGTGCACAAGGTATGGGGTCACTTCTACTTAAAGCAATGAAGAGGGTCAGTATATCAAATGATATACCAAGGGGTTGAGGTCCTACAAAGAGAAGGATCAACATGGAAGGTAAAAGGAGGTTTTCTTGGAAGTGAGATAAGCTGGGTTTCTTCCCCCTTATGGACCTGGCGGAAAGGGCCTAAGTTTGACACAGCATTAAGTGTTTTGCTCAACTCTGTAATCCTCTTTGGTGCCACTGAGAAATCTAACGAATTCAGCTTCCCCTTCTCAGGTGCTCTTTGGTGAGCTGGATTTGGAGAACTCTTCCAATGCTCCAGAGGTTAGTTCAGATCAGCCAAAGTCATCTTGTCATCCCTCTGCAATAACTGTTAGGGAATGGACTATTCTTAAATGTCTTTCTATTGATTTCTCATGAAATTATCTAGAAATCAGTCAACCAACATCTTTAAGCATTTTTTGTGGACCTCGCACTTTCCTTGGGGGTGAGGGAATACAAATGGTCATGTGTAAGACATGACCCATGTATTCCCTGCAACTTAAAATCACTGGTGACCCACACAACAAATTAAAAGAATCTTCAGGTGCTTATTTGGTATTACGAAAGAGCAGAGGTTGGTTCAAGGAGAGGGAGGTCAAAATGTAAGCTCCCTAAAGAGAGGGTTTGCATCTTAGGCAACTTATTCCCACTAAGTACAATTCATGGCCTTACAGAAGGCACACTCAGTGGATGGATGTGGATTGAACAAGGTTTATTGAAGGTTTGCTGAGAGTACTATTTGGAAGATACAAGCCAGGACGATGGGAAATGCTCCACTTCTACTTGTGAGATTCCGTCCTATGGGAAAATATGCTAGACTGTCACTGAAAGACTGATCGGCTTGGCCGAACTCCAGACCATTCTGTACATTCACAAGTGAGTGAAAGATGGTTTATGAGATGCTAAGTTTCTCCATATTGGACTCCAAAAGCATTTCTTCTTTCTAACCTTGAACTGTGCCCTTCTCATTAAAGATCAGAAATAGGGCAAAGATTGGAAAAGTAACTGGGACATAATTGTCTCAGGTAAAGGAGGTCAGAAGTCTTAAAGGACAAGTGACTTTCTCCCGCTGTGGGAATTTCCCTGGGTCATCTTACACTCGCGTACTGTATTCTAGTCAATGCCTGGATTACCATTACCCTTTCACAGTAAATCATCCTAGCATATTTTGGAATGTCCCCCATTGTCCAGGAGTGGTTGGGTAGAGTGAGAATATGTGTGTTCAGCTTACCTTTCTATGTGTGCAACATTCTATTACAGCCCTCACCAAACTGTTTTATAATTACTTTCATCTATAATTGCCTAGATCTCCTTGCTTCTGCCCTTGCTGCCCTATAGTTTATTCTCAACCCAGAATGATCTGTTTCAAACATAAGTCAGATTGTGTCATTCTACTGCTCAAAATTCTCACTCCCTTTTTCACTCAGAGGAAAAACCCAAGTCCTAATAATGGCCTAGAAGATCCTAGACCAGTTATTCTCAGGGGAATAGGAAATTAAGAAAACCTAGGGAGACTTAAAATAAACAAACAAAAACAGCATCTAAGCTGTACCCCAAACCACTTACACCAATCACTGGAGCTGTTATTTGTTTTTAAAGGTTCCCCAGGTGGTTTTTTTTTTTATTATTACAGTGAATTTTGAACTTACACAAAATTAGAAAGAAAGTATACTGACATCCACAACTCAGCTCCCACATCTCTCAACCCATGGCCAAATGTGTTCTTTCCCCATCCCCATCCATTTCCCCCATCTTGCATTATTATGGAGCAAATCCCAGACATCATCTCATTCTATCTATAAATATTTCAGTAAGTAGCATGGAAAGCCAAGGACTCATTTTTTTCCAACATAAGCACAATATCATGATCACACCTGATATTGTGTGATCCGGAAAGAAATTAACAGCCATTGTGATCCACTGTAAGGACTGAGAACCACCACCCTACATGGCCTGACTCCCTGCTTCCCACTTGCAGTTCATCTGCTTTCTTCCACACTCACTCCCCTGCAGCCAAACTGGCCGCCTTGCAGCATCTGAAAGACACCAACTATCTAGAGCCCTTGCACTTGCCATTCTCCCTGCCTGGATGCTTTTCCCCCAGATGGACATCCATTTTTTCCCCTTGCCCATCATCACTCTCTCTGAGGCTTTCTTTGACTACTCTATTCATGACTGCAGTTCATCCTCTGCTCATCCCTTGATGCCCTCCCTATCCCCCTTCCCTGCTTCTCTTCATCCACTGCATTTGATACCCAAATTCTTATTGAACTAATAAAACCATATCCCCAACACAATATAATTCCATGAGAGAAGTCACCATGTAAGTATTTGCTGAACAAATGCACGAGTGAATGACTCAATTGGGTAATATTATGCCTACCTGTGAACCAATGAGATGGTGGGATAAAATGTAAGAAGTAAAATAAATACTCTATTTCATAAAGATTAGAGAAAACCCATACAATTTGTAAACATGGAAAGGTAAGACTAATTAATAGTTAACGCATTCACAGAGAGCTATTACTGGAAAGTAGGGTGTTGGAAATAAAATCCTAAGCTCTGAGGTTAACATCAGAAAGGACAGCTGTTCTCTTTTATTAACAGTCCCTTGGGCTGCTTGTACCAGAGAATTTAGCCAGGTTGGTAAAAAGGGACACCACACAAGACAATCATAAAGAAACAGTTGGGACTTCCCTGGCTGTCCAGTGGTTAAGACTCCATGCTTCCACTGCAGGGATCACGAGTTGGATCCCTGGTCGGGGAACCCAGATCCCGCATGCTGTGCAGCCAAAAAAAAAAAAAACCACAAAAAACAGTTGCGATATATTGATCAAGCTTAGCAGTACATATGCATGTGTTGTTATACGTTCTACATAGAAATAATGGAATGTGCGAGACCAGGTCCAAGTAGGCAAAACCCCAGCATCCTTGCTCACTAAGCATTCATATTCTCTTTTGCAGGAGAACCTGATCTCAGGGCTCATTGTACCGGCTGCTGCTCTCATGGAATCAGGAGCATTCCTGGCCATCTGCCAGGTGTAGGAAACAGCAAGATGGTTGAGAATTTCTGAAAGGCTGGGGCTGCACACAGGCATAATACAGCACTAAAGCCATACTTCACTACCTTCCTCTTCTAGGGCCAAGGAGGACGATTGGAAGCAGTCCCTTTGGAAACCATACTTAAAACAGGTTGTTGCAATCCAGACTTAGAACATTAAGTATTGGCTGTCGATATAACAAGAGAGGTAACCCGTACTCTCCCTGGCTGCTAAGGCACAGACGTCATGCTTGTTGGTACCTGGTGGATAAATATTCAAGGGCACCATCATTAGGGCAACAGGTGGTGGATGTGCACGAATAATGGTCTCCCGCCTGGCACCCACTCCTCTGCCTTAGGAATCATGGAAACTAGAGAGGTGTACCAGACAGGAAAGATGCTTCTCACTTCTCAATGATAACACGGTGCACCTTGGAAACCTGTGATCCTACTGTAATAAAGACTCCAGTCATCAAAGCGTAGCAGTTACCTTTGAGAGTCTCAGGCAAAAATTCAGCAGTGGCTGCCCACCCATGAGTCAGAGAGAGGGGCAATACAGGAGAGCTGTATTCATTTTCATGCCCAATACATGTGTGTTGGAAAACAAGTCTCTCACCAAAGTCTTTTGTTCTGTAATTTACTTTCCATGTTCTACTGTTCCGTGCAAGAAGAGCCGCCGAGTTCTTCGTAAATGCAGGCCTGCTTTGTAAATGCAGTTAAGAGGAAATGAAGTTTCTCTTAAAACCCTAATGAATTTTCTTTTTGGTTGCTTTGCTTAGGGGTGATAGGGACCTATGCTCATCATTATTTTTTCGTTTTAGAAGACATGGGTATTTATGTATATAATGATGGGATGTCTGTAGATTCACTAATTCCATCCAGAAACATTAAAATAAGCATTGGGCTGATGTGCAATGGCCACAACTTGGCCCAACAGAACTTTCTTTTGCTGCTTTGGAGAAAGCTGAAGAAATTAGTACTTTCTACAGAATAGACCCATTTTTTTTTTTTCTCTTCTTTTACCTGCTAAACTAGCTATTTGCGTTCAGCCATTCATCTGGGTGGCCTAATGCAGTAAGCTCCTGACGCCCCGTGGGTGACTAGAAAGTGAACTTACTGCTGGAGGTGAGTTAGGGTAAGTGGGTCTCCCAAGGATGCAAAAAAGAGAACCTGGCCTTTTATATTTGCAATTTTGCCAAACCTTGTATAAGTTTGTAAACATCATAAAATATGTTACAATGTTTATAGCATATGTCTCTTATTGTTAAGAACTATTGTGAAAGTAGGAGCAGAGTCTCCTTCTTAAAATATTTTTTATATAATAGTTATGGCATCCAATTATACAATAGTAATTGTGAATAATTATACCAAACCCCAGTCTGTTTTATGACTACTTCTCATGCTGAGCTCGTATACTCTATATAAACACCATCTGTATCAAACATAAAACTCTTAGTTGTTCTAAGAACACAGGCTTACAAAACGTAGCTTATTAGTTCTGGAGCCAAGTAGTTACATGGTTATCGCCCGGGCGCCCACAAACCCCATGAATCCAATGATCTCCTTCTTCTCGGGCTCCGTTCTGTTTTTTTCACTCAGAGCTTAGTTACCTATGCGCTCAGGATCCTTGTGGGAATCGTGGCCCACATGCCCAGACCACTGACCCGCTTCCGCAGAGGTTTTGCTTATCATTGAATGTGCTTACTTTGCTCTGCAGAGTTCTGTTCATTTTCTATATATGAGGTGGTGATTTAAGCACTTGAAGTTGGTCAAGAGCAGTGCTTCCTGAATTTCTCTTGGTCAAGTGGTATCGAGGTCTTTGGGTGCCAGACTGTTCCTCCAGAAATCTTCAAATGAAGCTTTCCCCTGAAGATGCTCCCCACTATGTGAAAAGTTTTTAACAATGAAAGGGAAGAGCAACTTGAAAAAACATGACTCTAGGCTCTGAACAGTTTTTGGTTCAAGAATTTAAACCATAAGATCCAGCAATCCCACTCGTGGGCATATATCTGGAGAAAATTATAATTCAAAAAGATACATGTACCCCAGTGTCCATTGCAGCACTGTTTGCAATAGCCAAGACATGGCAACAACCTAAATGTCCATCGACGGATGAATGGATAAACAAGATGTGGTATATATATACAATGGAATATTACTCAGCCATAAAAAAGAATGAAATAATGCCATTTGCAGCAGCACAGATGGACCTAGAGAGTGTCATACTGAGTGAAGTAAGTCAGACAGAGACAAATATCATATCACTTATATGTGGAATCTAAAAAATGGTACAAATGAACTTATTTACAAAACAGAAATAGAGTCACAGATGTAGAAAGCAAAACTACGGTTGCCAGAGGTGGAAGGAGGGGGAGGGATAAATTGGGAGATTGGGACTGACATATACACACTGCTATATATAAAACAGATAGCTAATAAGGAACTACTATATAGCACAGGGAACTCTACTCAATACTCTGTAATGACCTCTATGGGAAAAGAAACTAAAAAAGAAAGTGGATATAAGTATAACTGATTCACTTTGCTGTATACCTGAAACTAACACAACATTGTAAATCAACTATATTCCAATTTTTAAAAATAAATAAAATAAAATACTAAATTAAAAAGAGAGAAAAGATAATGTGCACCCCAATGTTCATTGCAGCAATGTTTACAATAGCCAAGACATGGAAGCAACCTAAATGTCCATTGACAGAGGAATGGATAAAGAAGTTGTATATATATACAATGGAATATTACTCAGCTGTAAAAAAGAATGAAATAATGTCATTTGCAGCAACATGGATCCACCTAGAGATTATCATACTAAGTGAACTAAGTCAGACAGAGAAAGACAAATATCATACGACATCACTTATATGTGGAATCTAAAAAAAAAATGATACAAATAAACCTATTTGCAAAACAGAAACAGACTCACAGACTTCAGAAACAAACTTATGGCTACCAAAGGGGAAATGTGGGGTAGAGGGAGGGATAAATTAGGAGTTTGGGATTAACATATACACACTACTATATATAAAATAGATAATCAACAAGGACCTACTGTATAGCACAGGGAGTGCTAGTCAATATTCTGTGATAACCTATATGGGAAAAGAACCTGAGAAATAATGGATATATGTATATGTATAACTGAATCACTTTGCTGTACGCCTGAAACTAACACAAAATTTAAATCAACTATACTCCAGTATAAAATAAAAATTAAAAAGTTTTAAACCTCTTGTAAATCAAGTACACTTCAATAAAAAAATTAAACAAAAAAAGAATTTGAACCTCTATAGACAATTACCTAGCCACCTCAAGAATCTGACCTTCATATTTTGTCCAAAATATGAACAATGTACATATTTTGTCCCCAACGGAAAAATAAGTTGTTATTTGTCAATAAACAAACTTCAGACATGACCAACAAATAAACAGAAATTTTTTCACAGTAATTAAGCCCAATCCCAAAATGATCATTTGTTCCCACTCTGAAAAGTCATTCTGCTTTGGCTGGTAATTTGTGTCCAGCAGTTAAATGAACCCCAGATACACATTTCTGGGCGCTTGAAGATCTAGAAGCAAATATTATTGCCACCTTTTTAACATATTAACGTCTTGCAAATTTTCGCTGATAGAAAGTCCTGATCCTCTTGCTAAGATTTTAGAATTTGTGCTGCAAGAAAACGTAATAATTTTTTGGTAAGAAGTTTTCTCCAATTAGCATAAACAATGATGATTTTATTCTCTATATGCAAAAGGATAGTGCATTTCCCCCATGGAATTAGTTTCTGCTTTGGAAAGAACTGTAGTTGTACTCACATTCTTTGGCCAAAATATTCTGAATATCATTAAAAAGTTCCATGCTAGGTATGCCAACCTTCGGACACAATTTATGAAAATGGTGCAAGTCCTTCCAGGTAACTGTCCAAACGGCCAAAGATGGATATCTTAATTTGGCATCCAAAAAAGCACACAAGAGGTCAGACTGTATGTAGGTAATTTCCTCAGACGCTGTTATTTGTCCCCCGGGATTCCACACACTCAATATGAATTACAGAGGAGAGGATTAAGAGTGGGCAGAAAGGGTGAGGGTGGAACAGCAGGACTGAATGATTTGGGCAAAGATCTTGTATCAGATTTGCAAATTACCAATGAAGACAGGTTTACAGCATGGCGTCATTTTCGCTCATTGTGACAAACTGGAAATTAAGGATCCCTCTGCATGTCAGAGGGATGACATTTAACAAGGAATGTTGCTGCTTAACACAGGGAGATCAGCTAGGTGGTTTGTGACCACCTAGAGGGGTGGGATAGGGAGGGTGGGAGGGAGGGAGACGCAAGAGGGAAGAGATATGGGAACATATGTATATGTATAAATGATTCACTTTGTTATAAAGCAGAAACTAACACACCATTGTAAAGCAATTATACTCCAATAAAGATGTTAAAAAACAAACAAACAAACAAGGAATGTTATCAAAAGACTCTTACTTGGTAACAATAGATCCTTGGAGGCAAGGCAGACTGACCAGAAAGAAAAAGTAGGCCAAAAATCTGAAAATAAACATAAGACCTGGATCTCAAAATAACCATGATCCTGTTGACTCTGTATAAGTCACTCAAACACCTTGTGAATGAAAAGCCTCAAAATATTCGTTCACCAGAATGCTGGTGCCTGGTATTATGGATGAATATGTTAGAACGTCATTCAATTTTATTTAACCTTAGCAAGTGATCGTTTTCAGGGTATCTTCAGAACTCTGTTCATCTAAAGTTAAGACAGTAATAAAATCTTGTGGACAGGGGACATAGGATTGGAGGTCCTTACTCCTATATTTCCTTTGACAAGTGGCGGCCTGTAGTAAAACACACCCTACTTAGCAAGGGGCCTTGGAAATGAAGAAGTAACTTATGTAGTAGGGCGCAGGGTCACTACCCATAATCCCTAGGAAGACGCGTTCCCTATCCTGTCATTGATTTCCCGTGTTCAATATTGATTCACCAGATTCCTTAAATAATGTGTAACAATGCACACCTACCTGGTGTTTACCCATCTCAATGTTCCCTGAAACCTGCTTTTTCTCCCTTTATAAACACATAGAGAAATACTATGCTTTGGCACTTTTGTGGCACCTCCAGCCCCAACGTTTGAAGCCCACAAGTCAAAGCTGTTTGCCCGAATACAAAATAATTACAGCGAGATCTTGGTAGGGAAAACAATCAGACTGGAAGGTATTCACACTGAAAAAAGTGCCATGTGGCATTATGCCCCATTGAGAACACGGGCTAGGGGGCATTCACTTTGGTTTACTGCCTGACTAGCCATGAGGAAAACATGGATTAATTATTCTCTTTGGTACTGTGATGGATCTCTGCCATCTATCTATCTATTTATTATCTATTTATATTTATCTATCACCCGTCTATTCACACACACATATTTATTTACACATCCTACATACAAATATACAACAGTTATAAATACATGTCAAATATATACAAATATTATACCTATATTATACCTATACCTGCCATACCTATACAAATATTAGAAGGTAAATGAAATAACAGGTCTAGAAGGAGAAGATTTCCATTCCAGTTCTGACTGTGTCTCTTATAAGCAAAGAGATACTGGAACAAGTCACAACCCTCTCTGTGCCTCAGTTTCCTTTTGTGACATGGGGTTCACTCCTGTCCTATCTAGAGAGGGAACTAAATGAGAGAATACACAGAAAACTGCTTTGAAAAGTACACAGTACTATATAAATGCTGGGGATATAATGAGATGTTTTACAAAAGAGCATTATTCCTCTGCTAAGAAGTGTACATCCACATTCACATTTTCTATCTGTGAACGTTCTTCTTTGAAATTAAATTGAGACCATAACCAACATCCCTCCCACTGCTGCCTGAGGTTTTACTCAAGCGAAAAAGCAAGGCCTTCTTTTTATCATTCATCGCATTTGAGTTCAAGCACCGAGAGGTACTTTTTAACAGTGGTGAAAATAGCTTTCTTTTCACAGCAGAAACACAGAAAAGGATCTCCCTCTGGATGCTAATATAAGGATGAGGCTTATTCTGCAGTTGTCACCAAAGATGCCTTGATTCGGATTTGTCGATGGTGTGTTCCGCCACCAGGAAGTTGGGAGGGGTGTGAGAGAGCGCGTGAAGCCATCACTTTATTTATTTATGTGAATAATTAAAATATTGAGATACGTTTTCAAGTGGGAACCTTGTTCCATTTTTCATTCGGCTTTTAGTGCCAACCGGATACATCCTTCTCAAAAGTGAGTTAAGATAAAATCCTTCATGTATTCAATCAACTCTGATCCTGCTGTTTCTTACTCAGACACTTTCAGTGCTTTTTGAATTAAGCACAAGTCTCCGGCTGGGCGTACAAGAACTTCTACAAATCTAATCCCAAACCTCCTTTCTAGCACTTTCTCCCGCTCACCTACCCCCAAACCACTGTGTGTCCAAGTTGCTATATTCCTCTCTCTCTTTTGTTTTTTTGGCCTCACCGTGTGGCTTGTGGGACCTTAATTTCCCAACGAGCCCCTGCAGTGGAAGCGCAGAGTCCTAACCACTGGACCGCCAGGGAAGTCCCTATTTGGTATATTCTCTACTGCTGTTTCAATGGTGCCTGTGCTTTCAACCCAGGTGGCTCTTCTCCTGTTCCCCCTTGTCTGGAGATGCCTCCTTCTTCTACCAGGGTAGGACTTCCATCTCGGCCTGGTGAAATTCTACCTAACCTTTTAAGGCACATCTTAAATGCCAGGAATCCCACGCAGCTTTTCCTAATACCCCTAACCAATTGCAATCTCTTCCCTTTCTAAATAAATTGTGATTTTTCTCAGATTACCAAAAAAAAAAAAAACAAAAAACAAAAAAAAACCCACCACACGCACACACTACAACCCACATCCGTTCTATGTTGGCACACTGATCGACTACTGGGTGCTTTCCCTCACAACACTGACAAAATAAAAGCTCCTAAAGTTAAGGATGGCTTTTATTTTATTTTTTTAACGTGTATTATGAAAAATTTCAAACATATACAAAGTCAGCAGAAGGCCCTGTTTATTTTTGCATCTCCTTTGGGACCTATCATAGTGTTTTGCATGTAGCGGAAGTAAATTTAAGTAATTAGGGCCTTAGGCAAATAGAGCTGTCTGTCTGCATATCTGACTCCATGGTTGCTGGATGGTTAAGCTTTTCCTTTCCACACACCAGCACATACAACCCACACACCTGTAGGATCACAGTCAACATGGGTTAAACCCATTCACCAACTTTCAAAATTCAGGGAAAGTGCTTATTCTCCGGGTTACGTCAGAGAGTCAGCAAAGCGAACTGTGTCTGAGAGGATGAGGAGAAAAACTCATTAATATTAAGAACATTTTCTAAGAGAATTCTAA
The DNA here is from genome assembly GCF_951394435.1 of Stenella coeruleoalba. Classification (NCBI taxonomy): domain Eukaryota; kingdom Metazoa; phylum Chordata; class Mammalia; order Artiodactyla; family Delphinidae; genus Stenella; species Stenella coeruleoalba. The sequence goes on along the minus strand of NC_137166.1, from coordinate 31,769,856 downwards.
TCTGGTTGTGTATCTGTGTGACTTTCCAGGTGAGGCACATTTCTTGTGTATGTGAAATATTTGACCGATAACCTACAAGTGTTAGGGCTCTCTCCACATATCAGAGTCTTAGCCTTTCTTTACCTTGCATTATTAACTGACATAAAATATCATTTTGAAGAAGCCTCCCTCTTCCAAACCCTCACCTCAGACCCTTAATTCTACTATTTGAGAGACTTTTAAAGAAATTTTGTGCCTACTTAGCCCATTGTTTTGCTATTACTGTGCGTGTGTGTGTGTGTTTGGGGGAGCAACGAAATCCTTCAAGCAAACCAGAATTCTAGAGTGATAGCTTACATGCCCATGCTGTGTCATCTCCAGTTAACTCAAACTGACTGTACACTTTGCTCTTCTGTGAGTGCACGGAAGATCAATAAATACGGGGAAACTCCAGCCCGGCTCCCCCACTTTCCCATCCGATGCGAGTAGGTCTGAGGCGGTCATGCTCCTGTGACGTGTGTGCCACAGCTCAGGCAGGCAGGTGGTGCGGACCCAGCTCCCCACTTTCCCATCCGATGCGAGTAGATCTAGGCGGATCATGCTCCTGCGATGTGTGTGCCACAGCTCAGGCAGGCAGGTGGTGCGGGGACACCACTCAAGCTTGGCCTATTCAATCCCGAGTCCTGTACCGCGCATTCATGCATAGCAAAACACCATCTGGTCCTATTTTGCCTTTAGCAATCACAGCTGACCAAGAACGATAATAACAGCTGTTGCAAAACAAAAGCCAGACAAAGGGGGTGGGGACGGGGGCGAAGGAAAGGTTAGATGGAAGTCCAGTGCTGAAAAATGCTCCATGAAGTGAGAAATGGGAAAGAAACCATTCAGATGTCTGAATGGACACAGCAGAGGACTGCTACTTAAACTTGAGATATTAATCCATCTGTCTAGAACGCTTTCAACCCTCCGTCGGGTGGTAATATATTGCAGAAATTATGCTGCACGAAGGCATTTAAGCTTCTGTTCTTTGAGTCGGGAGCTAATGACCCCGTGTCAGCTAAAAACGAAAACTCCTTATATTCTTTCATCATAAGGCAGGACAGGTTAATGCAAAAAAGAGAGTCTGTTTAGCCAGAGTAATAAAATAGTGTGCACATGGCAGGGGAGAGAAAAGGTGTGTGGTGGAGGACCGGGTGAGGGGGGGGAGCCTCGTTAATGTCTGTGGACCACTTAAGAGGGAAAGCAGTTAGGCCGTTTAGGTGTCCCACTAATCAGATACCACATTGCTCAGGCCTATTTTTCATTACCCTGATTCATTTCTGACCTGTAAAAGTACACCACGTACTTACTTATGTCTCAGAAATAGGAACCAATCCTGTGTACAAAGTGAAATACAAGTTGACTCATAACGCGCTTTATCGGATCCTGAGAATAATATGGTAACAAGGTTGGGGAATTCTTTTCATGATTCAAGCTTTTTGACATTTTCAAGACATAGTTCTGCCTGGTGATTAATGCTTTAAACTGTAGTAATTAAGCTGTTTTTTTTTTCTTGAAATTGACCATCAATGGCTTAGCAGTATTTAATCAGATGTGATAAAACCCAAGATTTATAAAAATCATTTAATAGATGATACAACACCTGCTTCTAACTGCAAACAGTTGAAAACAGACTTCATTTGCAATTCAGTCTTATCACTAGTGACATTTTTTTTCCGAGCAATACTTCATGGGTTTTCAAAATGACAATTACAGAACTAATACACAATTACTGTCACATGTAGTTTAGCAATTAATTTTGAAGACATTTGTCTAAAGGTTTCACAACAGAATATAAAATGGTTCTTATTGTTATGTAATGTTAGTTTCAATTCACAGAAAATCTTTTACCATCAGCTCTGCTTCTGATGGGTTTGATGCAAGCAGCTCATTTCTTTGTGGAATACAATTGCTCCCTTGTAGATGCGATTAGGCATCATTCTTAGACTGTTTGAACACTGATACCTGTCAACTAATACATCTATGAAAAGCTTCAATTTAGACATAAATTTTCCTACAGCCAGAAATCTATAAATTTATAATTAGAATCTCTTGCTGTTCAATATTTGTACATAATGCAGGGGATGAGAAGATTATGAAATATTGAAAGCTGAATTCATTATTCATAGCCCACAACATACAGTAAATATTCTTTGAAATACAACAACTTTGAGGAATCCATATTCCATTATTTTTTGAATGTCTTGCACACAGTAGCCATGGATACCACTACTCACACCCTAATTTTTTCCAGATTAGGATTCTGGTCAGGGTTAACACTTGCTGTTTTTAATTTTCATTTTATCATAAGCAGTTGAAGACTGTTGCCAGTGGTAATTTGCAATTTTTATCAAGACCTCTTCATTATAGCTTCTGACAGGACAGATGCTGTAATTAATCATGCAGGACAACTGGGGATAGTGGTCACACTGTTCTCAAAGAGGAGTCACTACAGAGCAGGAAAAGGGGGGAAGAAATGGGCACTGAAATAATTATTTTGGCTTAAGAATTAGCATCCACCATCTATTTTAACAGCAATAAAAACACAGTGCCAGCTAGTCCAAGCCCCAAATAGAAGACAAGTGCTTCTTCCTCTATACTTACTTTGCCCTTGCATCTTAACAAAATGATAATCTTAAAAAATTTCTAATGGTTCTATTTCTTTTCCTTTTTTCCCTTTTTTGGCCGCACTGCGCAGCTTGCGGGATCTTAGTTCCCCTACGAGGGATCGAACTTGCGTCCTCGGCAGTGAAAGCGAGGAGTCCTAACCACTGGGCCGCCAGGGAATTCCACTAATGGTTCCATTTCTAACGGTTTATTTGTTTTTTTACAGGCTCTGGTTTGGGGCCATGCAATCCACATTCCTGGCTATGAATCTCTTATTTCCAGTTGGAAATGGAAGAAGGTGCTTGGGCTCAAACACAGGTTGGTATGGGACCTATTCCCCCCATCTTCTACATATTCAAGGAACCCAAAGTGAAATTTGACATATTTTATTTTGAAAAGTGAACAGTAGTTGCCTGGTTGTTGCATCAAAATACAGTCTGCAGTTTTTACTGAAATGTGTTTATTCTATAGCAAGATAAAAGCATTTTTGTTTTAGTTAAGCAAAATACAAACAACTTAATTGCTGCTATCATAACTCATAAAAAAGTATAAAACAGCATAAAAACACAATAAGCAACGTAGCAATGAATGGTTTATGTCACCAGTGTTTACGTTAAAGCCTTGTTTATGAAAACTTTACAACACATGATATGAAAACTTACAACTTTGAAAGAAAATATTTACATTGATTATTCAGATGCGGTGCGCCTTTTAAATATTCTACCGGTATTACATCATAATAAAAACTCTTGCTCTTTTTTTTTTTAAATCTTAACTTTTGTAATAACTGTCTCCATTTAAGTGCATTTCCCTTTTAAAAATACAGTGTTTTTCATTTTCGAAACTTGTCACTCAAAACACAGAATATAATATTCACATTCTTTTCTTCTAATTGGAATGAATATAATGGGCTAACAGTGGTCATAGATATTGTTACAACATATACTGTGGTTTGATTTGGAGAAGTCATGGGTAAAAAGTGAAAAGGAGTCAATAATTGAAACTAATCACTTGCATTTTTTTTTTTTTTTCTGGAGAGATTTAAGGAAAAAAAATAAGAGCTTTGGCAAAAGTCTGTGATTTACATTATGTTTTTCATGACAAAAAAAATGCCATCAACGATTGACGTCATACAAATGTTTGTATGAAACTGGATTTTCGTATTTCAGGTAGTTACGACTGTGCTTTTTATTTTTAGGGCTTCGGAAGTTCCAATCGCCTTGAAGTGTGGTTTCTTCACTTCGGGAGAAATAAGGCCATTTGCTATGACTCAGAGAGGCCAGTTTATTATAATCATCAGTATGTCCCAGGATTCATTAAACGGTTTGATTCACATATTGTAGGTAGAGCCTGAATAAATAAAAAAAGGCATCACATAAAAGAGCACAGCTTTTCTTGTTTAAAAACAAAGTGGTTTAGAGTCAGCTAGAAGATGATTTTCAGCTACACTGTAGTTCTTATTGCCTATCTAATAGACACTTGAGAGGACCGCGTGATCTTTTACACATTTCTGCATAACCAACACCGACTCACGAGTTGCAGCCACACATGGTTTACTCTCGGACGCCACTCTCCTCCAGATGCGCAAATCCACCTGCCACGTGCGTTTTCAGAAAATACTGACCTGCGATAATACTTGAGTCTGTGTCTGAGACTGTATCTGTGACTGGTGCTGCTGAGAGGCTGGCTGGGGGCTCCCGATGGCGGGGATGGGGGATGTAATCTGGGAGGTGACAGGGGAGTGCTGCCGAGGAGAAGGCTGGGACTGATGCTGCATGTGCTGCAGCTGCTGCAGCTGGAGATGCTGCTGCAGCTGCTGCTGCAGCTGCTGTTGGTTGATTTGCTGCTGGAGGTGCTGCTGCTGCTGCAGGTGCTGCTGCATGTGGTGCTGAAAATGCTGCTGCTGCATCTGCTGCTGGATCTGCTGATGCATCTGGTGCTGCTGGAGCTGCTGCTGCTGCATCTGTTGCATCTGTTGTTGTTGCTGCTGCTGCTGCTGCTGCAGCTGCATCTGATGCTGCTGGGTCTGCACTGAAGGGCTCACTTGGGTGGAGGACGCCGAGCCCACCATGGAGCTGATCAGTGGAGCCCCAATGTTCGATGGCATGTTGGCTGCGATGGTGACCGAAGTGACGATCTGGTTCATGGGGAGTCTCATGGTTAAGGGTTTGGGAGCGATTGACCTAGGGAGCGATTGTTGGAGAGTCTGAGGGGAGGCCGACACTGTTCCGTGCTGAGACAGCGGAGGGCTGAGAAGGAGGGAGGAGGTCAAATTGGTGGACGCCAGGGTCTGCTGAACAGAACGAATGGTCTGGGCTTCTGCTGATTCGGCAGCAGCCTGCATTTTGGGGGAGAAGGTTGGGGTATTTTTAGTATTGTAAATTGATGTCAAAAATGGCCACCATTATTCATGCTTCCCTGAACCCAAGCACTTTGTCATGTGACTTTAAAGCTCCTTCCAGAGGTGGAGTGACACCCCCCACCCTTTGAATCTGGGCTGGCCTGGCACCTTTGCTCTGGTCAACAGAATGTGATGGAAGTGAGGCTTCATATTCTGTCTGTCTGTGTCTGTCAGAACCTACCACCTCGTGATGACAGCCATGTGGCCCAGTTACCCACTCAAGAGCCAGCTCACTGCCAGCCAACTGCCACATAGGTGTATGAGTCCAGCACCAACCCCCTGAGGTTGACTGCACACAGACGAGCAGGACTAGCTGATCCTGCTGAGTCTTGGTTGAGATTTAAAGACCCAGCTAGTTAACTGGCACTTTCTGGGATAAATGCTTATCTTTTTAAGTCATTGGGCTTGGGGTTGGTTGTTACACAGCACTATTGTAGTAAAAGATGACTGATACATATATTTAAGAGTAACAGTTCTTTAGCATTTAAGTCTGAACTAATGTCACCAGCAAGAACCATTTTGAAAGACAACAGAGTATAGACTGCCTGAGTTCAAATCTAGCTCTACTACTCAACAACTCTGTGGCTTGGGGCAAGTTAATTCACTCATCTGTTCCTCAGTTTCTTCATCTATAAAATAATGTTATATGGTATTCACCTTGTATAGAGGTTGTGAGAATTAAACTAACTCATATTTATTAAGCATTTAGAACAGTGCCCGGCCTACAAAAAGCACCTCGTAAATGTTAGCTATTTTCATTAATTAACAATTACTACTACCAGAAAACAACTGTTACCAGAAAACTTCAAAGTCCTGTATATAATAATCAAAGCCATGATTATTTATAACAGTGCTCACTTGAGTATAAGAAAAACAGAAGTGAATTCTTTAGAGACACTAAATTGAAGTACTTTACAACTTTAGAAATATTTTTAGTTTACCAAATATTTTCAAAGATTTCCAAAATTTAGCAAAGGAGTCATACACAAAGGGAGAAAGTTCAGCACTCATGTGACTGCGTAACCTGTTATAAGATAAACAAATGACCTGGGGCTCAACATGGAGAGAAACTGCCTCATATATTTTGTACTAAAAACACATAATTACCTCCACAAAAATAAATTATTTTAAATGCAACTGGGATTGGAGTAATTCCTCTTAAAGACTATTTTTTCCTCTTATTCTTCATAAAATTTGGTTTTTTTGTAGGGGGTTGTGTATGGGGGGGACCTTGGCGGCATCAAGCTGCCATCCACTCTCTTTAATGATTCTGAATATTTATTTCTAGATTTTTACTACTCACATTTATGAAATCTACTATTAGAAGAAACCTGAGGAGTGACCTTACATGGAGAATCACTCAAGGTAGGAAAAGCCATGGCCGATGGCTTCTGTTTGAACACCTGATCAGCGTAAAGCTCCGTCCATCGGTGGACAGTTCTCTGGTTTTGTACAAAAGCTCAGGGGGCGCTGCATATTACTGGAGGCTCGTGTTCTGAAGCCTTTGGGTAAGAAGAAACCTGCAAATACTCATAATTATCTTTAAAAACAACCATTAAATCACCCACAAAGTAGAATACACACAGTCTTCTACATATAAACATGAACATTATTTTATATACTCTAATATTAAAAAATTGCCAAGCCAGTCTTAAGGAAAAACTACAAGAAGAGTCTATATTTAAACACCTGGGCAATCACACCATTATGCCTATGAGATGCTCCCCTAGTGCAGAATGGAAAAGGGTGGATGGCTGTGAAGAGCTCCTGCTCGTCTGCCGGGTCTACTCCCTCATGGTTGAAAATTAAGCTTCTATTAATTTTGTTGGTTGTTGTGAAGATTAAAAGTGAGAGTAGGGCTTCCCTGGTGGCGCAGTGGTTGGGAGTCCGCCTGCCGATGCAGGGGACACGGGTTCGTGCCCCAGTCCGGGAAGATCCCACATGCCGCGGAGCGGCTGGGCCCGTGAGCCATGGCCACTGAGCCTGTGCGTCCGGAGCCTGTGCTCCGCAACGGGAGAGGCCACAACAGTGAGAGGCCCACGTACCGCAAAAAAAAAAAAAAGTGAGAGTAGAGTCACATCTTAAGGGAAAGTCGCGGGCTCTGATTGTAGAGACTTAAGTTAAATGCACATGTGATGTTTATTATTTCTAACGTTGAGGCTGAAATCTCGCTCACTTGTAACCTCACTCCTTGGATGAGTTCTTCCATCCAGGGCACAGAGATCAAGCTTAGGCTTCCCTTCCATGATGGCTCTTATATTTGAGGACCAAAATCATACTGCTCCAAATCTTTGCTTCCATGATTCTTTCAATTATTTAAGTATTATTGGATTTTCGGTCCTTACCATCATGGAGGCAACCTGCTAGAGGGCCTTCAATTGGTCAACCACTGGGAACCAATTCTTTAGACGTGATCTAATCAGCAAGTTGTACAGTCAGATGCTGCTTCCTGTGAGATCACCATATTAGCAGCTATTTCACACTTTGGGTTCAGGTTGAAATTATTCTAAATTTAGACCTCAAGGACTATTTTAGTTGCCTGTCATGTCTCTGACTATAAATTTAGGGTGCTCTCAACTGCACTGACCTAATGAAAAAAACAAAACAAAAACACCCCTCCCCCAAACAATTTGGATTTATTCTTTTCAAATTCCATCCTATTGAATAGTTTTTTAGAATCAATGTAATCAATCAATCCATTTGGAAACATTTCCGAATCGGATTTTAGTATCCAATGTAAAACGTTTAAGTTATCCCTTCTAAGTCGGTCACAGACCTGATCAGCCCAATCATGGAGGCTATTTCCAGAACGCCTTTTGAGTTACTGGCTCTTGGCTTAAATCCATGTATGATCAATTATTCATGCTCTAATGCACAAAGATTACCTGCACCTGCTTCTAGGTAAATGAATGAATAAACGATCCACGCGAGAAGTACATGCACATTGTTACTCTATTTATGTCACTCCGTCTAATTAGCCACCAAGTACACCTCAATTCTTAACATCTGTGGCCCACACATTCTACCAATGTGCAAATCCCCATCCAGAATAGGTATATCTCTCAATGGGCACCTTCCAGAGTCTCAGAAAAAACCTGATGAATGTTTTCTCTTTCTAATGAGGTGGGAAGAGTCCTAAGAGCTATACCTACGAGGTACAGGAGTACCTCTCTTGATCTGGTTCTGAGCAGCTGCCAGCAGTGGATCTTACAATTCCAGTGAAGACGAGAAAAGAGGGCTAAACCCTTTTTCAATGGCTCTGCCGGCAACACTGACCATGCCCTGAGGCCCTATGGGGTACTCTGAGGCAACAACAATGACAATGAAATGGAATCTCTGCTTGCCAGGGGAAATACATCACCAGCAAAAACATTAGTTCACATTATCCTCCCCAAAGCCTCTCTAAATTCTAGAAAGGGTAAGGACAAAGTTAATTAAATGTTAAACATATAAGGTAACAGCTCATGCTCCTTTTGGATCAAGGTAATAGTAATCCAGAGTGACATTTGCTTTGGACTACTGTTGCATTTTATAATACATCAGGGCCCAGTGTATATTCTACGTATAATACATGTATACATGTCTTTTTTAAAGTACTTGGAGCATAATTTTATTTTAAATAAGCATGAGGCTTATTTATTTATACGATGTGGAACAGTTTGGTCAAAAACGCAACATCCTCTATTATATTATATCCTCTACAATGCAACCATTGAAGAATTTATCATCTGATGTCCAAAAATGCCTAACATACCTCTCAGTTTAAATAGAGGACATCAACACAGATCTCAGTCCCCGATGGGAAGAAAGGGGCTGTTTGAAATCTGTCTAAATAGCTTCAACATACATATATAGAGATCAGTGACTCCTGGAAACAATTTGGATTCGTCAGCTTGAATGAACACTTATTTTCCATGCCAAGCTTGGGGTGATCTCTAATGGGAACAAATAAGTTTATGAGTTGTTCGAGATGCTTTTTTTTTTTTTTAAATCAACTCGAAGAGGAGTTGCATTTATGATTTCAATGCTCCAGGTCTCCTAACTCTCTCAGAGACTGGCCGCCCCTGTCTGGGTTTACCTTAGAAACGAGGCTGGCCCTATACGCAGCCAGGGCCTTCAGGTATTCTTTTTTGGCGGCTTCCGTTTTCCTTTTATAGACCTATTAAAAGACCACAATTAGCACCACCTTTAGCACACACATTCTCAGCCATAAAATAACTGCTGGGCAAATTACGTCGCAACAGAACTCACATAAAAAGTTGGTCTCCCTGGCTTTGATTTTTAAATGTAGAAACACACACACAGATATTAAAACAAAATGAAACCCTGCCACCCCCACTGGGGCACAACTCTGACGTTTACTATGGCAAACAGAAAAAGATTTCCGGTTGCAGCATAGAATTCATGAGAGTGACAGCTAAGGGCCTTCTGTTCGGGCAGTAAATAAGGTAACAAGGATGAAATTTGCAGCAAATGGTTTAAATTATAGAAAGTTAAGGAACTTCTCCATCCATGTCTTCTTTCCCTCACACCCATTTCTAAGCTGAAACAAACCAGAGGATGAAAACCCAACAATAATAGGGAAAGTGTGTGAAGACAGAAGAGATAAGATGGAGGTCTTTCAACCTGGGTTTTCTTTTGGAGAAAAAACAAGAAAAATCAGAGATAGTGAAAGATGAAAGATTTCCATTAGTGAGACCAGTGAGTTACATAAATATATTCCAGTATATTAAACCTCATTTGGGCTTCCTTTTCTTAAACTGTGGTGTCTGATGGCTGGCTGTTATACCAAAGTGCAACTCTCCTTTTCTCCAGAATTTAAAAGTTAGATGCAGCAGTTTGCCAGCCCCCTTAGGATTACATTTCTAGGGTAGAAAATCAGTCTGCCGCATAGAGCATGAAGCTCAGTGCCAACAAACAGGCAGATTCTACAGCTGCACCATCCCAAGGTAACCAGTTGGTAGGAATGAGGAGGAAGGAAGAAAGAAAGAAAGAAAGAAAGAGAGAGGGAGAGAGGGAGGAAGGAAGGAAGAAAGAAAGAAAGAAAATCAAGGGTTTTCCACTCCTTATTCCTGAAACAATTATTCTGGTTTATTACTAATAGGGGTCTATTCTTGTGAGGATATGGAAAATCAACGCCCATGAATAGTCACTGGAGCTCATGCAAGGAGCCAGGGGAGGACTGAGCCCCAAGGAAACCATTCTTCTCTCCATTTGTGTGGAGGACTTGCACGGGGGAAGATGGGAAGCGGGACCTTGAGGAAGTGTCTCCCACCAGCATGGCTAATCTCTCAATGCCTCTCATACAGCCACGCTTTCAAATGAACTTGGAATAAAATTTCAAATGCCCGATGACAATAATGAGACACGCAGAGTCATCTTCAAAGTTTGCAAACCCCCCAGGAGAGCACAAGAGTTCAGAAAGATGATCAAAAAAAAGGCAAGCAGGATGGGCCTAATCCCTTTGTAGTGCCTTTTTTTAACAAAGGGGGAAAAATTCCGCATTATTTAAAATGAAAAGATGATCATCAAAAGTTTATGCTTGCAGGATACTGCCTGGATCTCCTCCAACTCTCTTCTGAATGGGTTCTGAACACACACCCTTAAGGGAACTGAGAAATCCATATAACTGCAGAGTGGTTTGGATTTATGTGTGTGTGTTTTTTAATTCCATAGCTTAGAAAGGCTTTCATGAGAAGCAGTCATATTAAGTGGATGTATTCACTCAGAAAAGGTGTAAAGAATAATCCTGCAATGACCACGATGGATCTTTGCCTCACCTGCTTTTGTTCTTCTCCAAGGCTGTCCCACATAGATGCTACGATTTTTGAGACCTCTCCAAAGGTTGCATTAGGGTTTTGACCTTTAATTGCAGCCTGTGTGTCTCTGAAAAACAGGGCATATGCTGACACTGGCTTCTGTGGCTCATTGGGATCTTTCTTTTTCTTTTTCTTTGGAGTCTTGGGCTTCTTGCCAGAATCTGGAGCAGCTCTTTTCTCTCCAATGGCCTGCAAAGCAGGAAGAAAATTCACTGCCTAGAATGTACTTGCAGAGAATGCAGAAAGACTTACTCAGGTCCCCAGTCGTTCTTTTAAAGTTTTGTTAAACATCATCAACAGATGAATCACCACGAAGTGTGGGGGAGGGGTGAGTGTGCTTAGAGTTAACTGGACAGCAGAGATTAGCATTTAGAACATTGATTAATGAGACCCAGAAGTATCTTCAATACATTCGCAACATATGCTCTAAATAGCAATTATGAATAATGAAAAACAGAACGCTCTGTACCGAGTAATGCCATATATATATATGGGCTACACATGTACCCATAAACAAAATATTTTACATTTTCAAAGGTTTTAGAAGTAAACCTAAATACTATTGAGGATGTTGATCATATTCAGATATTTTATATAAGGTCCCTTAGCCATAGAGGCATGCCATACGTATGATCGGTCTGAATTGATTTTTTTGAGGCTTGGTCTTTTATTTTACCAGAATATTACTTTGCTAATGGTCTCCGGAAACTCAAATGGAAATTAGCTCTAATCCCTAAGCTCGCACAATAAGGGAAAGGTCACTTTTATTTTCTAAAACAATAAAAACTTCCTAAAGAATAGGATAACAAGAAATGTAAAAATGTCAAAACTCTAAGTAGAGCTAGAAAGGAAATGGACACTCTTCATAAAATTAAAAACCTGTGAAAGAGCAGCAACAGTAGATACTTAAAATCACCAAGGCTAAAAAGAAGACTAATAAGGCGATGTTTATTATTACATACAGTAAGTAACCCTGCCCACAAGAATACTGGCCTAGAGACGCTCCCACATGTTCACAATGAACTCTGAAACTGAAACTATAGAGATGATATGGGTACAGTTCCCCTCATTTATATACCACTGAGCTCCAGTATTCACCTGCTACCATCATCTAATTTCAACAGTCATATAACATACTCATCAGAGAAGCAGGGGAAATGATTTATCAACCTTGTTTTATCTCCCCCTAGATTATGATACGACTATATTGGAGATAATTTTGCCGTTAACTTCATCAAGAATGCTGAAGTGTTTGACAGAATCTGTTTTAAAAGCCAGCCTTGGGCAAGATCAACAGAGATAGATTCAAGTAGTAACAGATTGGCTTTTAATGGCCTTGAGTCTTGAATCTTAATTCAAATTTTCCAAGAGTATCATTACTTTCTGAAAGAGGGTCATTGGGAACTTAATCCAATTACTAGCATTCTTAGGGAGGAAATGGATAAGTAACTTTTCTTTGAGAGCTCTGAACCCTCAAGGTGTTAGGAAACCAAGAGCCTACTTGTTGGTGGGCGTGTTGTTTGTACTGAGTGATAACCACACCCATACTTTATACCAGTAGCTTATGCACTTCAGTAGGTGTTAAGCTAGATCTCACCTCTCCTCCAAAATGCCATCTTTCATAACTCACACGATTAATTCAATAAAATTCTGTAGACCTCATAGTCTTTTTTCTAAATCCTCAGAATAAGTGCAACTTGTTTAATCTAGTTAATGAATCTGAACTTGCAAGGGAGTCAGATGTCTGTTCAGTTAGAGCTTCAATTGGAGCCAAGTTTTCCTTCAATGAAAAAATATTACGTAAGCCACATGAAAAAATACATATACACAGATTTTTCTGAGTCAAACAACTCTATTCTTTTCTTGGAAGAGAATTTGGCACCGTTTCCGCCAACAATACCCTGACCAATGGCAAGATGAAAGTTATTTCCAGTAAAGCTTTTTCTAAATAAGAAGAGTTCTATTTCATTCTTTGTGAAACAACATTCAAGTGTTGACAACCTTTGACGTCTTTCTTGGACAACCATGACTTGCCTTAATCATCATTAGCTTTTAAGAATAAACCCAAAATGAAGAACCTCACAGTGTAAATAAAAGCTCAGAATTAATTCTCCTAAAGAAACTTCTGCATAGTTGACTCAAAGGGCTGTGAAAAAATGGAGAAATAGCTTTGCCCAAAAGACATAATCAACAATAACATTAATCTTCCTTTTTCAGCTAAGTTGCTTAAGAGATATACTGGATTCCTTGTCTTTACACAAAACCTAGACCCTGGCTTAAAATGGAACAAGCTAAGAGTCACATAAAAGGTTCTCCTTAGAGGTGACAATTTCAGATTGATACAGAGGTAATTATTAAGGTCAGTAGAAATGTGAGACAAATGAAAGGACTCCATTTGAATTGTGTAATAGCCAGTTATAACTCAGCTGTATCTTATACACATCCCTCGAGTTTCTTTATTACTTTCCACTTCATCCCGCTGAAGTCCTTGTGAGTGTGAACACAGACTGCTAAGTGCATTTCCCCACCTTGTGTCCAGTGGGGAGTTAACATAATGGGATAGACCAAGTCCTCTTTCTTAAAATCCCTGCAACGTTTCTCCTCTTTTCAGGTAAACTCCCTCCTCTTTTCATCACCCACAATCTTTTCTAGCTCCTCTTCTTCCATTTCTATTTAAACGTAAATTATGCTCAAGGTAAAAATAAGTGATGCTCAATATTCTGGCCTTGTCTCGCTCCTTGCGCACTCTGAGAAATCCTGATTACTTCTATGTGCTCACATCTACGTGCAGATGGTCCCCAAATCTATAGCTCCATCTCCAACAGACTGAGTTCTAGACTCACATGGAAGCAACTCAAATTCAACCCCTACCATGTCAAACTCTCATCTTCCCCGTGGGGAAAAAAAATAACACTCCTCTCTTCCTAGGTTGAGCCTCTCCATTTACTGATAGCTACGCTGGCTCTCAAACTAAAACCCAGTGTACCTTTTATTCCTTCAGATTCCAGGGGATCACCAAACCTTAATAGATGATTCTTTCTCTTGAATGTCTCACTAAACTGGTACCTCCTGTCCATGGGTTCCTTTGCTAAAATAAAAGCAAACACTTCATAACAAAAGGACGTTTTAATTGAGTTCCTTCTCTCTGGTCCCTCTCTTTATAACACATTCTATATACAGCCCAAGTTATCTTTCTAAAGCATAAATTTGCTTATGCCATTCCTCTATGCAAATAATTAATCAGCTCTCAACTACCAACAGGGGAAAGGCTACCACATTTCAGCCATTTCTTTCTTCAACTCATTTCTTTCTTCCCCCATGTCACACTGCTCATGATACCCATAAATGGACACGTACTCTCATTGCTCTTTCTACCAGAATGCTGGCCTCTGTCTTCTGTCTCACAAACTTTTATGTATCCTCTTAGACCTAATTCAAACATCACCTTCTCAATAAAGGCTTCCTCATATCACTCTCCTAAGCAGAATCGATGACCATCTCAGCACACCAAATACATCAATTATACCTCTAATCACATCTGGAGCTAGTTTTAAACATTACTATTTGTTCCCAGTGGGAAGTCCCAGGGGCAATAATTCTCTTAGAAATCTTTGTATCACCAGAACACAGTAAAACGCCAAGCACAGAGTAAGTGTACCACACATAATTAATAAATGAGGAACGAGTAATTGTGTACCTACAAGTAAGTTCAGTGAAACAGACTACTTTTCTAGGCATTCAGAAAAGTCATACCTGCAACTATGTTTTCACTTCACACTGTGCATATTTGAATCACGTGTCATTTCCCTGACAAAAGCAAAGATAAAACGATTGGAACTTACTACGTGATAAACCTCATCAAAGGTGCAAGACTGTCCAATGGGGCAGCAGTTCAGCCAACTAACCAGATGAAACTTGCTTACCTGGACATTAACTTAGAACCAGAGCAGTTCAGAATTTCTGGAAAGTCTAGTGCAAGCCTTCCCTTTTGCTGATTTAGGAAAATTAAGCCTACAAGAGTTAAGCGACTTACTCAATGCCTTACAACTAATAGGAGAAGCCAGATCTTCCAATTTTCAGTTGAATACACTTTCCACAGAAAATAAGTAAACATAAAAGAGTGAAGAAAAAGAATTAAACCACCATAAATTCAAATGCTACTCCAAATCCATGAAGCAAAAGAAGGTACTACTGTGAATGAAATTCAAAGACATGCGCATGGGGTGATTCCCAATTCTCTGGTAGGTTATATACTAAAGGCAATTAACTCACTCTGTTGGATTCATCAGCATCCTCTTCATTGATGGAGCTAGAAGGGGAGGGAGTCGCAGATTTGCTCGCTGGAGGTGAAGGAGACGTGTGGGGCACACTGGCACCTCCCAAATTCAACCCCAACTGGGCGCTGAGCTGAGACTGGTTGATGGTGGTGAGCTGGGCAGGAGGCATGATCCCAGAGCGAGCAGCATCCGTCATGTGGATGATGGACCTCATGATCAGGGAGGGATCCTGACGGTATTGTGAAACTTGGGTGTGGCTCTGATCCTAAAGGGGCAACAGCAAGGGGGGGAATTCTTAGTTTTCCCAAACATCAGTGAGCTTACAGGGGTTGGGAACGAAATGGGGAAAGGGGATCAAAAGGTACCAACTGTCAGTTACAAAATAAGTACATCATAAGGATGTAATACACAGCATGGTGGCTGTAGGTCACAGGACTGTATTGCATATTGGAAAGCTGCTAAGAGAATAGATCATAAAAGTCCTCTTCACAATAAAAAAAACACCTTTTTTGTAACTGTATGATGACAAATGTTAACTAGACTTACTGTGGTGATAATTTCGCAATATATACAAATATCTGATCATTACACTGTACACCTGAAACTAATGTAATATTAGATGTCAATTATACCTCAATTAAAAAAAACAATGAACTTATAATGTCAGCAGTTCCTTAGACAGGTTTGACTTGTAATTTTGATAGATCTGACTTATCTCAGGATAGCTATTAATTGTCTAGTTATTAATTTATTAATTAGAAGGACTCATGCCAGAAAGCTGAAAGGTCAAAAGCACAAAGCCCAAATTATCCAGCCTAGTCTGCTGCACCAGAGAACTATCACTGGATGACTTAACTAAGTGATAACAAAACACTACCAGCAAAGGGAAGAGAAACAGCCACCTCTTGCTTCGTACTGAGGAAACTGATGACAAGGAAAGGGTGGAAACAGAGGTCTAACCCTTTCAGGCTCACCAGTTGGTTTGCCATCCTTCTCCTGCACAGTTCTGGTTCTACTACCCTTTCCCCAGCTCTGCAAAAGGGGAGAATCAGTTCTCTATTTTATCCTCCCAGGCACGCATATGCCATATAGAGAGGATGGGCTAGAGAAGCACAGAGCAAGCATCTGTTTGCTTCAGGGCACCCTCTCTGTAAAACCCTCTGTGGTTAAACCAGAGGGTCATTCCAATTCTGAATTACATTGTCAACGACACTTGGAAGTCATTCCATGTCCTCAGGATTGGATATCACTTTTTTCATCTTAAACCTGCTTTGTTTTCTTCTGTTCAACCCATCTGATTTAATATACTAATGAATTTTAAAAAATATGTATAAGGAGGAGGTAAAGACAATCAGAATTAGCTTCTCTGAAAGTTACTGCTGTCACTTCAAATGTAGCCTTCTCTGTATTGGGCAGTCATGTAAGAGGCTTTAGAGTTGCTTCTTCTTCTTCTTTTAATTCCAAAAAATCAAAAAATGAAGACATGCTTTTCAAATGACTTACTTTAAGACTTGTCATTTAGAGCGAGTCTGTGATTTTCTTGAAACCAAATTCTCCTGACTCACAGTGACCCAGAATCTAATTTTATACACAAGCCTATGAATTCCTCTTTTGAATCTTTCTGATAAGGCTTATTTTGCTCTTTAAAGAAACAAATGAATTGTAACTTGGAGCGTTTGATTTCTTGATATTAAATATTATAATGCCACTAAGTAAGAAGCCAGAGCTATCAGTAGGAAACTAGTTGAATCAATCATGATCGACCATACTACAAAGTATTACGAAGCTTTTTAAAATAATGAATTAGATTTATGTGTATTGACCTAGAGAAATGATTCTCAATTTTGGATCTAATGACATTTTGGACCAGATAATTCTTTGCTGTGGGAGCTGTCCTTTGCATTGCAGGATGTTAACAGTAAACTTGGCCTCCACCTACTAGATGCCAGTAGCAACCTCCCTCCCCTCACCAGTCATGACAATCAAAAATGTCTCCAGACATTGCCCCCTGGAGGGCAAAACTGCTCCCAGTTCTAGAAAACCACTAATCTAGAGTGAAATGCAAGATATAGCAAGTGAAAAAGCAAGTTGCAAAACAGAGTACAGACCCTTTTTGTTTAAAAAAAAAAAAGTGTATAAACAATGGTTACATTATATCGGATTGGATTGGAGGGGCAAGGAGGGAAGCATCTTAACTTTTTCCATTTAACAAAACAAAAGAAGCAAAAACTAAAACACTCTAGTTAGGAAAAACTAAAACGAGGAGACACAAGTAGTTAAAATAGTCTGTAGCTAATTGCTAGGGTTTAATATTAAACATATAAATTTTCCACTTCTTAATGATTTCTGAGTTATCAAATTCCTGTGGAATCCTGGAGAAATGTGTCACTCATATCAGAAGAACCCCAACTCTTCTTTGTCTCACTGACAATATCCTCTTCCACTACTCCTAAAATATTACCTTCTCCGGGCAGGCATCCTTCTGCAGACTTCTATGGCAAAAGTGGATTTTACGCTATCAGTTTGTCCTAATTTCTTTTTATTAGCATTCTTCACACATTTAGCTATTTCTCTTCAAAAATCTGAGCTGACTGTCCACTCTTCCGCATTCTTTTAAAGTTCCACCATTTCTTGCTTACGTCACTTCCAGCCCCCGACTCCTGGGATTTAAGCTATCTTATTCTTTTCTTTTTATTGTTTTTTAACATCTTTATTGGATTATAATTGCTTTACGAGGGTGTGTTAGTTACTGCTGTATAACAAAGTGAATCAGCTATATGTATACCTATATACCCATATCCCCTC
Organism: Stenella coeruleoalba; assembly: GCF_951394435.1. Classification (NCBI taxonomy): domain Eukaryota; kingdom Metazoa; phylum Chordata; class Mammalia; order Artiodactyla; family Delphinidae; genus Stenella; species Stenella coeruleoalba. Next base: position 31,751,929 of record NC_137166.1, on the reverse strand, counting down.
CCTCTTGCATCTCCCTCCCACCCTCCCTATCCCACCCCTCTAGGTGGTCACAAAGCACCGAGCTGATCTCCCGTGCTATGCGGCTGCTTCCCACTAGCTACCTATTTTACGTTTGGTAGTGTATATATGTCCATGCCACTCTCTCACTTCGTCCCAGCTTACCCTTCCCCCTCCCCATATCCTCAAGTCCATTCTCTACATCTGCGTCTTTATTCCTGACCTGTCCCTAGGTTCTTCAGAACCATTTTTTTTTCTTTCTTTAGATTCCATGTATATGTGTTAGCATATGGTATTTGTTTTTCTCTTTCTGACTTACTTCACTCTGTATGACAGACTCTAGGTCCATCCACCTCACTACAAATAACTCAGTTTCGTTTCTTTTTATGGCTGAGTAATATTCCATTGTATATATGTGCCACATCTTCTTTATCCATTCATCTGTTGATGGACACTTAGGTTGTTTCCATGTCCTGCCTATTGTAAACAGAGCTGCAATGAACATTTTGGTACATGACTCTTTTTTGAATTATGGTTTCCTCAGGGTATATGCCCAGTAGTGGGATTGCTGGGTCATATGGTAGTTCTATTTTTAGTTTTTTAAGGAACCTCCATACTGTTCTCCATAGTGGCTGTATCAATTTACATTCCCACCAACAGTGCGAGGGAGCGAGGGATCCCTTTTCTCCACACCCTCTCCAGCATTTATTGTTTGTAGATTTTTTTGATGATGGCCATTCTGACTGGTGTAAGGTGATACCTCACTATAGTTTTGATTTGCATTTCTCTAATGATTAGTCATGTTGAGCATCCTTTCATGTGTTTGTTGGCAACCTGTATATCTTCTTTGGAGAAATGTCTATTTAGGTCTTCTGCCCATCTTTGGATTGGATTTTTGGGTTATTTTTGATATTGAGCTGCATGAGCTTAAGTTATCTTATTCTTAATTTTAGTCTCCAAATACATCTTTCAGAAGGCTTTTTAAAAGTCCTTTCAGACTTCTTTAAATCTAAGTATTTTAAAATATCTACAGGCCACTCTAGAGTATTTTAATTCTGACTGAATAATAATAAATTAGTTAACTGGCATGGCCATGACATATGAGGATACGACTTACACAGTTTTCGCATTAACTGAGGAGTCACTTTGTTTTCTTTACTTCTAGGCCCATGAACATCAGCACGTATAGGTACTTGACTGATGCATCCCAGACCTACAGTATTTCAGAGGAATCTCATGGTCACACAGAAGGCCAAGGAGTTAGTTTTCTTGGCTTTATCAGCTCTTCCTGAATTCCACCTGCAATTTATGCCTTTATGATGGACCTGGTTGCCTGAGAGTTCCTGTTGACAAAGAGCCAAGGTTCACAAACAAGGAACATTGACTGTATGTTTACTCGGGGCCAGGATTTGTGCTAAGCTTAATATGCATTTTCCAATTCAATCCTCTAACTTTCTGAATTAGATACTATTATACCTATTCTTGGCTAAGAGTGATTCCCTAGGCTACCGAGCTAGCTGGTGACTGCTTGATGGAGAAACTGTGCTCTAGGGAGCCACGGTGCCACCACAGTGGAAGTACGTACTGACGGAAAGAGAGAAGAATGGGGCTCTGAGTTCTGCACTGCCACCATCCATCCCCCTTTAACAAAAGCAACTCAGTTTTCATTTGCTTTATAAATTGAGATTCCTCACAACATTTCACCAAGAAAAAATGGGTTTTCCTGAAGCAGGGACAGTGTGAAAACCACTCCTGAACCATACTGGTGGTGGGGCTAAGGTCTTGCCAAAACTTAGAGCCATCTGCATGGTCTTCAGATCCAAAAAATGCTGGCGCACCTTTTCTAATCTCCCACAGGACCATACACCAAGGACCGTTAAAATATTGTCAAGTAACCTCTGAACCACATAATCAATGCATCAAATTGTGCTAGCATTTACCATGGTACACAGCTCTCCAATAATAACTTCCTATATGTAAGGATTACAGTATAAGATTAATGGTGAAAGTTATCTCTTTAGAGAGTCAAGTTCCTTTAGGGCCACCAATTATTAACAGCTTCCTTGGGGAAGCTGACGATCCTGAAAATCTCCAATCATTTTCTATTTTTAAAAAAAGGTAACCTTTAAAAGACACTTCCTTGCATCTTAGGATTTCTACCTAAAAAGAGAAAGATGTCAGCTCAGTTGAAAAGTGTTTATTGAGCACTTACTATGTGCCAGGCCAGATATCTTTGAAAACTAGAAAATTACCATATGATTCTTTTAAACATGACTCTAATTTAGAAGGGACTGATGAATTTACTATAACAAAGTGTAAGCAAGAATAATTCATATATACTCCTCCAAAATAGCTCACCATTTTTCCTAGTAGTACTGACATGAGAAGAAAATGTATAACCATGGATATAGCTCTAAGAAATTTAATGCATTTTTGAGACTTCCCTGGTGGCGCAGGGGTTAAGAATCCACCTACCAATGCAGGGGACACGGGTTCAAGCCCTGGTCTGGGAAGATCCCACATGCTGCGGAGCAACTAAGCCCATGTGCCACAACTACAGAGCCTGCACTCTAGAGCCCGCGAGCCACAACTACTGAGCCCACGTGCCACAACCACTGAAGCCCGTGTGCCTAGAGTCCGTGCTCCACAACAGGAGAAGCCACCGCAATGAGAAGCCCGTGCACCCCAACGAAGAGTAGCCCCCGCTCGCCGCAACTAGAGAAAGCCCGCGCGGCAACAAGACCCAACGCAGCCAAAAATAAATAAATAAATTTTTAAAAAAGATATTACACAGATATAGACTGTATTTCCCCACACTGTACATTAAAAAAAAAGAAATTTAATGCACTTTTGTAAATCATTACGTTTCACTTATTAAAATTAAGCCTTGAAATATTTACCAATGATCACTGAAAGGCAAAGCAACTAGTGGGTTATAAGAGATTGCTATCAGCGCATCCAACAATAAGGACTGAATGCTGGTAGCTTCTTCAACTCCTTTCACAATTATGTTTCATGTGGAGAGTTTACTTGTATCACTTCCTAAACTGTTCATCATTTGGAAACAACTCATTCTCTCTTCTTATCTCACTCTGTCTTCTAATTGATAATATTAGATAAGAGCTTCTCAACCTCTGCAGTATTGACATTTTGGTCTTGGTAATTCTTTGTTGGGAGAACGCATCATATTCTTTGTTTACAATGCACCTTGAGCATTGTAAATGCTTAACAGCATCTCTGGTCTCTACCCACTAGGTGCCAGTAGCCTCCCCTGCCCCACAGGTTGTGACAACCATATGTCTCCAGACATTGGCAAATGTCCCCTGATGGGCAAAATCCCCCCCTTTCCTGTTTGAGAATGACTTTATTAGACAAATATAATGGAAATCATCTTCTTGAGGGGGAGGAGGAGGGAGTGTCCAAAGATTAGGTTCTGTCTGTGAAAACAGAACGCATGTACATAAACAAGATTCAAACTGTGATACTGTGAAAAAAATAAGCTAGACAAAAAAAAATTATTCTGGGGAGGGTAGCTACATTTGATTAAGTCAGCAAGAAAGGCCCCTCCAAGATGACTTTTGAGCTGATACCTAAAGAATGAGGAGAAGCTAATCAGGAAATGAGGAGAAAGTATGTTCCCGGCAGAGGGAAGAGCATATGCAAAGTCTGAGGTGGGAGAGGGCTTGGCACTCTTAAGAAATGGAAAGGAGACCCGCAGAGGTGGGAGCCGGGTAGGCAAGATAAACAGCGAAATGCAATGGGATCGGAGAGATGGGAATGGGCCAGATCATGCAAGGTGGGGAAATCAGGGGATGCTTCCCTGCAGAGGTGACCCACTGGGGTGAGGTGTAAAGGAAGAGAAGCAGCTAACTGAGCTAGAAAAGAGGGAAGAGCATCGTATGCAGAGAAGAAGAACTTGTACAAAGTCACATAGCATAAGGAAGCGCATCACGGATAAGTAAGGGAGAGGTCAGTGTTACTGGCCAGGGAAAGCGAGGCTCGCTGTGAAGCTGGAGAGGCAAGTAATGGCCAAAAGTAACAGGGCTTGTAATCCATCCTAGATTTTGTTCACGATGTAGAAGGATGCCACTCAAAGTTTAAAGGCTTGGTACCTATCCAGTGATGTTACTCATTCCAATAAGTATTAACTGATCAGGGGACTTCCCTGGTGGTCCAGTGGTTACGACTCTGCCTTCCAGTGCAGGGGGTGCGGGTTCCATCCCTGGTCGGGGAGCTAAGATCCCAGATGCTTTGCAGCCAAAACACCAAAACATAAAACAGAAGCAATATTGTAACAAATTCAATTAAAACTTTAAAAATGGTCCACATCAAAAAAAAAAAATCTTAAAAAAAAATCCTATCAATGGACAAAGGATTAATCTCCAAAATATATAAACAGCTCATTCAGCTCAATATTAAAAAAACAAACAACCCAATCCAAAAATGGGCAGAAGACCTAAACAGACATTTCTCCAAAGAAGACATGCAGGTGGCCAAGAAGCACATGAAAAGCTGCTCAACATCACTAATTATTAGAGAAATGCAAATCAAAACTACAGTGAGGTATCACCTCACACCAGTTAGAATGGGCAGCATCAGAAAATCTACAAACAACAAATGCTGGAGAGGGCGTGGAGAAAAGGCAACCTTCTTGCACTGTTGGTGGGAATGTAAATTGATACAGCCACTATGGAGAACAGTATGGAGGTTCCTTAAAAAACTACAAATAGAATTACCATATGATGCAGCAATCCCACTACTGGGCATATACCCAGGGGAAACCATAATTCAAAAAGACACACGCACCCCAATGTTCACTGCAGCACTATTTACAATAGCCAGGTCATGGAAGCAACCTAAATGCCCATCGACAGATGAATGGATAAAGAAGATGTGGTACATACATACAATGGAATATTTCCCAGCCATAAAAAGGAACGAAATTGGGTCATTTGTAGAGACGTGGATGGACCTAGAGACTGTTATACAGAATGAAGTATGTCAGAAAGAGAAAAACGGATATCGTATATTAACGCACATATGTGGAACCTAGAAAAATGGTACAGATGAACTGGTTTGCAGGGCAGAAATAGAGACACAGATGTAGAGAACAAACGTATAGACACCAAGGAGGGAAAGTGGCAGGAGCTGGGGGTTGTGGTGTGATGAATTGGGCGATTGGGATCGACATATATACACTAATATGTATAAAATAGATAACTAATAAGAACCTGCTGTGTAAAAAATAAATAAAATAAAATTCAAAAAAGAAAGTATTAACTGATCGTACTTCATGGGCATCCATCAATTGTGGACAACTTGGATTTAATTATAAATAGTATAAATATATAGCCTAACACCTCAGCTTATGTTTTGGAGAGTACGCAAGGATTAGTTTTTGCAGTCAGAAAGGTCATTCAGAATGGGCAGGCCATGGACTTCTAACAGGAAGCACATTGCCTTCTATCTATAAGTACAATTCAACGCAGCCTTTGCGCAACAATGCCTTGATGGTTTGTCCCTGTCTTGGTAGGGGGAGTGCTCAGCTGAGGCTTGCTTCTCTCTCTACCTGATGAAAGAGCCTCTTTGTCTTTTGTTTTTTTAAAACAGGAAACCAAGGAACGGGAAATCTGGGGTAGAGGTCCCCCGTTTTCTTAAATTGCCTGAAATCCAGTCTATTATTGAACGTTAATCATTTGAGTGAACGGTTAAATATCTGAATAATTTTATATTCAAAAGGAAACTTTACATCACTAGCATAAATTAAAAACTGGAATCACCATAATCAACGGAATGCCAGATAAATACTAAGTAAAGGAAACACTGAATAATTCCATTACAGTCCATCTAAATATGCAGACCTGCCTAAGGTTCTGAGCCAGAGTTCTGCTCTCTTTTTTAAAAAGGATGAGAGAGAGACGTGAAAGACTCATTAGCCCCAAACTGAGACTTCCTTCTTGACTTAAGATTGAAAGAGAACGGAAAGGGGAAAAAACGTCCCTACTGTGTAAATCACCGTGTTATATTACCATGTCCATACTTCATATAAAATATGTGGGGTTTGGGGGGATGGGAATGGTTTGCTCTTATTTCTTTAGCCAAGAAAACTCTCCCTCCTCTACATATTCAAATCTTTTTCACTCCTACTTTCGGGCCTGTCCCTCCACGAAGTCCTCTCAGAATGAATTTCCCTTTCCTTCCCATGCCTGGAATTTATCTTTGTGATGCATACTTGGTGACACATAATCACACATCCTCCTGTTTTGCGTTTTTGTTTCTTTTACAAATGTAAGATATAAGCTTTAGAATAGATTTTTAAATTTTAAGTACCACCCCTTATTCTATTTTATCTATTGATATTTTTACTCAGTTCAATGATACTCACTTCCATCTGAGTCGATTTTATCACAAACGATCTTTAAAAATCTAACATGCAAATGTATTTAATTCACCTTCCATCTACATTTACAAGTAAATATTCTCTGTAACAATGTAATATCAGGTTTTTATAATAAAGGGTAACATCTAATTAAGAAGCAAATAACCCAAATATATTAGAAAGTGCGACTAAATACATTTTCACTATGCGGTTTTTTAATCAATATTTCTTGAGAAATGGAGTAATTAATTATCAGTAATAAAAACTGCTTTGTATTAATAAATATCAGAGAACTACAAATAGGAAATCCAGTAATTTTATGCTCCATTATTTAGTTATGTCCTATGGCGAGGTTAAAATTTTATTTCCAAATAAACAATCAATCAACATTTACGCATAGCGAGTGCATTCCTAACCCAAATAGAAACTGAAACAAACACAGTCGAGCCAAATACACCAATGATAATTACAGACCTACATACCCTAAAGGTTATATTTATCAAAATATCTGCACCGAAATAGATACTTTTTACTTAATAACTACTCTCAGGGTTATAATCAAACATACCTACACATGAAAGTTTTGTGAAAACCAGTCTTCCCCAAAGTTAATAGTTTCTTAGCAAAATAAAAATTTCAAGTTTATCATAAAACAATGGTATTTTCTTATGTACCCTCTAACTCCTTTGTTTTACCAAGAAGTCAGCTCTGTGTTGATTTTATTCAATCCTAAATTAAAATTTTAAAGAGGAATTCCATTTTTACAGCTGTTGATACTTTAAACCTCCTCCCCACCTCCATTTTTATTTAGTATTAAGGTACGTTCTTAGTAACAACTAAATATTCTTTCATTATCATTTCATTCATTCATATATTCCACAAATATAATATTTATTGAGAGCCTCGTGTATTCCAGCCCAGACACTGTTCCAGGCCTGAGGATGACAGTAGCAAACGAGACAGATGAGGGGACAGGACAGGCCGTAAACGAGCAAAGGAGACCGTTTCTAAGGGTGACAAGTGAGGCCACAGTACAGGAGTAACTCTCATCCCTCTAAAAACTGTTTGACACATCAAGCCAGTTTTATTTGGGAATCTGAGTGATGTAGAATGGTGTGTCTTCTGTCCCTAACCCACAGGGAAATACTGCCAACGCTACAGAAGATTATAACTGTAGAGTATATATATGTTAAAAACAAGATACAGGGAAATAAACCATAGCCTAACTTTTTAATAACATGTTTCCTTGAATGGGATAAATCAACCAAGTAATCACGTGTTGCCCTTCACAAGAGCTAATTGGGTTTTGCAGAAGTTTGGAACACGCCCCTCCTTTAATACATGATCCTAAAGTTAACTCAACCTTAAAGACAACACTCATACGTTGGGGTCAGTAGGCCTCTCCAGGCAGAGAATAAAGGATATTTCTTTTAAGCCGTGTATGGTACAAGGTTATTTGCTCTACCAAAAAAGGCAGCTCGTAAAATGTCTGTGGCTTGGGTATTTTGGGTAGACGATTGTCCAGGTGTAGCAACAGTTAATTAAAGTGGACTTCGGACAGCATGCCTCTTTGAAGCAGTCATCAGACTCCGAAGTTTTGTATTACATGGAAGAGACACTGCTGACCGAGAACTCAGTTTGATAAATGATCGGTCTCTAATGATTAAGAACAATATATAGCACCTAGTAAGTGCTCAGCAAATGTCTGCTAGAGTTAATATGGTTTTAATTATATACTTTGGGCTTGGCACAGATAGGTCCCGTTCCACTCAAAGTGAGTTATTTTGCTTATGTAAGATGTGCCTTTTCTATTGTTAATTTACAATAAGAATACGTTTCGACCATGACCTGACCAAAAATAAACATTACTGAGTTAATCATTCAATTTGTATGAGAACTTGTTGGTCCCCCCAATGGCTAAATGGTAATCGTCCTGTGGAATTTAGCTCTGCCGCCTCTATTGACAATGGCAATGAACCTGTCCATAACAATAATAAGGGCTTGTTTTAATAGAACGTTCCATGCATTAAACACATTAATGACCCATGAAATAACTGTTTTATCTGTAACACATTAAGCTACATTGCTAAAACGATGTATTAATTGAAAAGTCTGCGATTTCTCTTAACGTAAGATTTTGGATAGTACAAAAGTGGCATGAAAGTTATTTTGTGAAAATAAAAATAATTCAGAATTAGACCCCTACTAAATGACTGTACGAAAAAATCAAAACTTCTAAAATAAGCCTGGTAATTTTAGGAGTATTATTTTGATACATTCTTATTTTTCTGATCAAAAATGATATCTGTCTGGATTATGACATAAGAGCTTTGTGAATATTTTAAAAGCTGGTACTTTTCTTCTCTGTGTGCATACCTTCTGTAGGACTTTTTTCTCTCTCATTCTCTTTCCTTAACGGGTACAGAGACTGCCATACCCAAATTTAGCTCCCTTACTTCCATCTTTGTCAATTTTCTAGTACTATGTTTGATATTATCAGAGCACCAGTAGTGTTCTCTATAAACATGTGCTATCGCAATTAAGTCCAAAGCAACATCAAACAGAAAACGTCGCTCTTCCAAACACGAAACATAATGCACGAAGAAAAAATATGGGAATTATCAGTGTGTTTTATAAATTCTCTTTTGGGGGGCATACAAAATATCAGACTAGAGACAATTATGTTACTGTCTGTTTCTTGGATATCAAAGAGAATTTTGAAATTCATCAAAGCTAACCTTCTGTTATGTACAACAGGCTAAGCTGAAAAGAATGTTAACAAGTTCAATTTTCATTCAATCAGCACTACTGCTCTCTGAAATGTTTCATTGCAGGAAAGAAATAAAAATAATCTATATGGTAATTATGAGGATGAATCCCCCAGTAACTTTCAGCTACATGAAAGGTCAGTTCTATTCAAGATATTTTATCAGTCCCCTGCACATACTCCTGTCCTGTCATTTTAAATCTGAACAGCATTTTATTTTCCCATTTACTGCTACCTGCAGAATTAAGTACTTAAGCCAAATAAGAAAAAAAAAAAAAAAAAGAAATGTTGAATGCTGGCAAAGGCTATAATAGCATAGAGATAAATCGTTCAGCTGCTCTCTCAAGCCTCTAGGGCTGCAGATTTTTCTTCTCCTGGTGCACTGTGGGTATTCAAAACTTGTTCAACATGATTTCATTTCATTTCAGGCACTGCCTGAGAAAACTAAATTACAGAATCAATCATACAGAAGGTCAGAGTGAGACTTCATTACAAGTATTGCATGCTTGCATGAATATCTTTCATTTATGACTGACCCAATATGTCACAATAGCTGTCTAGTAAAAATAATCCACTTTCTGAAATTGATGTACTACTGATGTCAATGCTACTCAGCAGGCTGGGCAGATTATAGAGAGGTGTTAAAAAAAAAAAAAAAGAAAGAAACCTTTTGGAGCGCACGTTGTAGATTTTTAGGATTGCAATCTTTTGTAGATTAAAATAATTTCCAGATGATCATCTAAACTGACAATAATGCTTAGAGGTAACCAAACTATGACTGTTGATTTCAACTTGCCAGCGACACCCTGTGTGAAAATACACATATCCACAACAAGCAAATCAAGGTTGTTCTTTGAAGTCACAAACGCATCGACTTTCCATTTTTTCAACAATTCGCTTTTGAATACCAGGGCATTATTTGCATATTTTGAAATGGGAATGCTAATCATTAGACTCTTTTTAATCCCCCCTTTTCTTTTTTGTTCCTGCTTTCTGTTTTTTAAATATAATGGCAGAAACTTAAGGAAGATAAACATGTTGTGCTGGTTGCCAACAAAAATGTAGCTAATCAGTAATGTGACAAACTGTCACTCTTTCTAAAGGAAAACCAGTGAAGCTCTGAAGAAAAGCTGGTTCAATACCCCATAAACAAGCTGGCTTTTCTTCTTATATGAAAGTCTTAATTCACCATAGCAATCCTTAACAGACAGCCATATTCATTTGGATAATAAAACTTCTTACTTGCATAAGGTATGATAGCCGGTGCACACTGGGAAGCCGAGTGCATGATGTATAAAGTATTATTTATTATTTTTCTGGTGACCTTCCTAAGGGAAATCTCCGAGGAGCTGCTGTGGAGCATTATGATGTCGCCAGCCACCTCGGTACCCGGAGGGAAATATAGAAGAACCTTGACATAACCTATTTTTAACCATGCCTCTGGCGATTCTGAATTCAAGTTTATAGGTGAACATGTCAGGTAGTACATAGAACAAAGCCAACGACACATTGTATTCATCATAATTCTGTCCTGGTACATTTTATTTTTTCCAACATTTGTGATTTAAAATCCCATGACATTTCTTCAAGGTGAAATTCTACTAGAATTTTCAACAAGATTAGTTTGTTTCCAGCCAAAATAAATATCATTTGGGTTCAGCAAAACTTCAGAAAGGCTCCAAGAAATGTGATGAGGTCCATGTAAATACCATGACAACAATTTGCACTTGGCTAAAGTACTCATACTTTTAAAAATCAATGATATAATTCAACGGCTTGAGTGATTAGCAATACATTACAAAAGAAGCATTAAAAATTGAGTCCTCTCTTCCAATGCCAGCCCGTGAAAGCACTGTTCTTTAAGTGTATGTGAATATCATAATTATTTTATGATTCCATCTTTAGTTCTTTCCAATATAGTAAATTCAATTGACCATGAAATGAAATTTCATAGTCAAAATGCCTCCTTTACACTTTTTTTATAGCAGCAATAACAGTTTTATAGCTTTAAGGCAAGGTAATTCATCAGATGTTTAATTTAAAGGCAGATTCTTATATTATTAATAAATATTTACCAATTTAATAAAGCACACATTTTAGCATGCATTATATGGTCTTTTACCTATTTCCCTAACTCAAATGAGCCTCGCTGAGCATCTATGAATAATGGTGAACCCTGGGCAAACTCTCTTGGTGACTAAACACCCTTTTTATTTTTATTATTTTCCAGGCACAACATTGCAAGCCTCATTATAGAGGAACAGAGGACAGAACCCTCCCTTCCAGTGTCAAAGGGACAAAAATGTAAGAAAGTTCACAGGAAACAATTATTTGTGATGGCGAAGAACGTTTATGAATACTTAATGACCATTTCCCGACTGTTCCCTGCATTCTTTTCTGACAAAAAAGTAAAAATAAAAACCCTGATGTTCAGCTCAGACACAAAAGATCACAGGCAAAGAAAATTATGTTGCCGCAATCCTATTTGGGAAAGTAATCTTATATTTCAGAGAGCACGCTGAATCTTTGCACTGCTAATCCACTACATATTCGGCAATCATCTGTTGTTATCTGGGGAATTAACAATGAAACCAATAAACATCGCTGGCATGGTCATAATGTGCACAGAAATATGTAAACAAGCAATAGGAATTGTTTTTTGTTATACCAACACATCTGTTTCATTTTATCAGGGTTAAAAAAAAAGCCCTATAAACTATTAATCTTGTTTTAAAATGTCTGCCTAGTACCTCACCTAGATAGACACAAATGCATTACATACTATGGTAGAGAAGAAAAAAAAACAATCCCAGCAGATGAGCTTAAAATACTTAAGCAGATTTACTCTGGTGATTGCTAACTATAATTGCACACTAAGAAAAACAGAACCAAAATTATTGCATTAGTAACCTTGGCTCTCTGGAGGGCCTTACTTGATGTTTACGACAATAAATACCACAATTAGGTATACTTCACACAATAACCTGCTCTATATTTTTCTCTGCTGGTTATAAGCAATTATTCTTTCTCCCTTTCTGTGTACCACAGTTTGATATTTCATCTCAGATAGGAGCAAATCATGTATCATAAACGTGATGCTTTGATCCAACAAATGCAAAAGACCCGGGCACTTGATAAGGGCTTCCATTTCTAAAAACTCTCCTGGGCAAACTTTCGACTCAAGTCCACCTCTCTGTCAAACCAAAGGCAAGGGGAGATGGGCTGCTTTCAAACCAATGAATCAGACTTCTCAGAAACTCATTTCAAACCAGAAGGATCTTGTTGGGTCCTCCTCTTTCAAGTCAACCAACCCAGCGCGCTCTTGTCCCACACCAGGGATTAATCCACTACCTGCATTTAAACGGCATTGGGAGGAACAATCCACACGTCCTCCGGTGGATAGGCACGAGCATGTTATGACACATGGGCTCTCAGATCTTTACCCTGAGAAGGACAAACGATAACTAAAACACTTTCAAGCAGTAAATTTGCTGCCTACCATATGCAACCCACTGCTATGAAGCACGCCATCTTGTTCCACGAGATTTCTTGAGATTGTAATGGAAGGAAGATCCAGGCTTTGAGGGGGAAACTGGGGCGTGAATTCACTTCCCTGGGAAGGCAACGGATCGCTGAGGCCTTGAAAAGGTAGAAGGACATCAGGCATGCCCAGAGCGGGGTCCGACTCTGGAGGTGGCGTGATCGGGGGTATTTCAAACTCCTCATCTCCGAGGCTTGGTGTATGGAACGTCTGCTAAAGGAAACAAAATACAGATATCTTCATATTCTCTTCCTATATCTTATTTCTCCTTGGAGGGAAAACGAAAGATTTCGCATGAAAATACTACAGAGCTAGGCCAAATATTGATTTCTCAAATGAAAATACCTTAAACACAGATTTCCATATATAAAGTTTTGCTGATCATTCTGATTAAAGATTTGAGTCTCATTATCATATGATTTTAATGGAGTATCAGTATTAACAGTTTTTTAATGCGTACTTAATTAGCAACATCTGTCTTTGTTGTTAGTTGGAGCACCAGCGACATTAGATTTGGCTATATAACAAATTACCACTTTATTGATATGTTAGTGAAACGGCTCAAACGCTTACATTATCCACATGCTTCATCAAATGCTGACGATTTTGTGGAGCACACATACGACATTAATCCAGAAGTGAACATTACACATATTTACTTTCTGCCACAACATATAAAACAAGTGATATTGAATGTATGGTTTGCTTTTTAAATTTCCTTATTGGTATATCCTCAAGTGCAATGGATGCTTCCACGGAAATTGTTACTGTTTGTAATAAAGCATTTCATATAAGGATTATCAGAGTACATAGATCCACGGCTTTTATTTCAATTGTAAGGAGAGTTATTTTCTTTTATAGGAAGATTTTGATATGTATTTATCAGAACACTTTCCTTCCAGTCTTCAGCTTTTTTTTTTTTTTTTTTTTTGCGGTACGCGGGCCTCTCACCGTTATGGCCTCTCCCGTTGCGGAGCACAGCCTCCGGACGCGCAGGCTCAGCGGCCATGGCTCACGGGCCCAGCCGCTCCGCGGCATGTGGGATCTTCCCGGACCGGGGCACGAACCCGTGTCCCCAGCATCGGCAGGCGGATTCCCAACCACTGTGCCACCAGGGAAGCCCCAGTCTTCAGCTTTTAAAGACCATAGAACGAGCATAGAGATATATTGATAGAAATGTTCTAATTCCATGGATGTTGCTCAATTACCTAGACATGTGTTACTTCTCAAGACCTAAGTAAATAATGCATTGTTTTCTTCACGGCTACTTAGATTCTCAAAGATAGTGTTTTCACATAGGGCCTTGGGATGCAAATCAGGGCTGCCTTGCTGAACCCCATGAATTGTCTTTCTTAAAATAGAACTTGGATTTTGTAGGGAGAAGGGTCAAGGTCTAGAATATTTTTTTTGTAGGGTGAAGGGCTTCAGGGACAGCTCAGATACTTTTTATTCCTAGCTCAGAGGGTCAACATTATAGTTCATTTATTACTAATAGCATTTTTTGAAGAATGAATTGGTACCACATAATTTGAATCTGTTGTAACTGGTTAAAAGAACTAATTAAGAGCTGAAAATCATCCTTCTTCAAGCTATCAATGATGATGTAACCTAAGAACCATCTGAGAGAAAATAGAAACAAACGCAAGGGGAAAAAAAAAACATTTCTTGCCTATAGAACCTGTCAACTACTATTTGTATCTCACCAGAAATAAAGAGGTCACAAGCTATGGGAGTTTATGGCAGACAATTGAACATCTTGAGGTTCTTAGCAGATTCAATAGATGCAAAACATTAGAGCATAATAACACATTTGAAAGCTAGAATGAAATATTAGATTTTCTGACATATTTATTCCAATAATGACCCCCCCAAGGATGTCAATTTCTGACTGTGGTACCCCGAGTTCTCAAACACAAAGGGATGAATTGGCCACAAGCGTGGTTGGCTAATGAATGTAACCCTATGGCTGCATTTGCCGTTATTTTGGCACTAATGTGGTCTAGTAACAGATGCAACTGTAATTTGTGACTCATTTGCTACCCCATTACTGCTTAATGAAATCTAACATATCACATTAACAATACGGATAAACACTCATTCTTGATATGTGGCATTTGGCTGTTTTCATTACCACTGTAATTAACACTTGAAATATTATTTCAATAAATATTTAAAGTACTTTAAAAATGGTCAGAGTAATCATGACACAGACAGAAAACATAAAGCAAATGTGTGAATTTCAAACTCAGAGCATCCTGGTCCCCGTAGTGTTACCTACAGGGCGATACCTATGGGAAGGGGATCGGTTTCAGGCACACTTTCGACTTTACAGCATCAAACCTAAAGTCTTCCTGAATTAGTCTGTACTCGTTAAAATGTTAAAAAAACAAATAAATTTACTTTTAAGGCAGTGATTGGGAAATTAGGCACATACTATAACATAGTGCATTAACATTTACTTGGGCTTTATTTTTTGTTCAAGAAAAGATGTACAGTGAAATAATTATATAAGATTACTTCTTAAATTCTAACATGTCTTAAGTGAGGCAGTTCAAATTAAGGAGGTTGTCATTTTTATTTCTGTTAAGGAATAAAGAGAGATCTTACATATTGTGTGTTCCTCCAGTATATTTTTTAAAAGACAAATTAATTTTGAGCTAGAATTTAATATATTACTATTTCATAACCTGATAAAATAATACCATAATATTATATTATATAACTAAGAAAATGCTAAAATCTTAAATGACTTTTAAAGAGGGGTAATCCATTAAATATAAAGTTAAACATTCCTTAGAGAAAAGAGTCATCGCAACATTGGTTATCTGAGATAATAAAAATAACCAAGTACGCAGCAACCAAAGAAAAAGACATTGACTTTTGCAACTATGCCACATGACCACTATCAGATTAATCAGTTAGAGTTTATATGATTACTTTTTGCAGATATTGACTTTCCAGTGTTTACCTTGTACATGTTAAAGTAGTATGTACATGATTAAATACCATCTGTACTGAAATGTTCAAAACATTTGTTCCTTTTGATAAAAATGCAAATCTGGAGAACTGTTGTATCAACATATAACAGCCAATGTCTGACACGGTGAATTATCACAGCTGGAATTAAATTGTCTCTGAACAGCTGCTGGCAGTAGAGCTTTCATCAATGTTTGATTCAAATGGAGGGAAAAAAATCCTACAGAATGAAACATCATGTTGTCCTTACAGATGGGGTTTGTGCTCATTATCACAAACAACACAGCAGCCAGTGCCAAACAATATTCCCTTATCCAGGCAGCATCCTTGGTTAGAGAGATGATGGTCACTGCAAAAATGATTCATCTACGGATACCCTTAGTCCTCGATTCCCCAACTTTCTCTACTAATTTCTCCAAGTTAATTTCTTCCATACCACTTGCTTCCCTGTAACTGAGATCATTTACGAAGCCATTATGATTTTCATTCTCTGGGGTCAAGCTGGTCCAGTTTCCTATAGTTGAATGTATTTGGAAAATGAAGACTTTTTATTACAGGAATCACAAGAGGAAATGTTCCATTTGGACCAATTTCACTTCTGCTTGTGCTTGTTTTAAAATCTTAAATCTCACAGTCTACCATTTTTAAGAAACCATTTCTTTTTTTTTAAATTTGTATTGGAGTATAGCTGATTCACAATATTGTGTTACTTTCTGCTACACAGCAAAGTGAGGCAGTTATACATATACATATGTCGCTCTTTCTTGATCTAATCAAGATGGAGGCTGTTCTGGAGGGCAGGCCAATGAGACCAAGACAGCAGCCTTAAGTCACTAAGTAGGGAAGGGCAGTGAAAACAGCAACAAAAATATGTTTGTTCCATGGGCACTGGTAAACTGCAGACAAACTCAGAGCCACCATGGTGTTGCATTTCAAATCCATCGACTGATTTTCCTAGCTATAGCCGAGTCTTGGAGCATGCCCATTCATTCATTCATTCATTCAGTACATATTTATTGAGCAACTACTATGTGCCAGGCACCGTACTCGGGTGTGGGAATCTAACAAAAACACTCATTTTACACCACTCTCACTGAAGACCCCAGAAATTGTAATACTGTTCTGCCACACTGTTCCCAAACCATGTCAACTTAATGAAATTATCCCCAGAGCTGTGTGAAGTTTAAATATTTTCTATTAGGAGTCCCTTCCATCCTAGTTTCCAAATATAGTTTGGATAGATATTCTATCCTTTCTTATATACTTACTTTTGCTTGCATCTATACTCTTTTCATCAAGAGATGTGTATGTGAATTACTAACGTTCCTAACAGCCTATGGACGAGTGATAAAGACTTGTCAGGTTATTTTCTTTTCCAATAGGTTTTTCTCGTTTTTCCTCCAAAGTCGTTACCTCGTGCCACGTAATAACAAGATAAATTCAATACTTGGCTTTTTCCTTCAAGCCTGTTAAATGATCTAAATAACACACAAAACATGAACAGATACATTAAGGCAGACACCTACCTCGCTGGCTGCAAAGAAAGCGTTGTTTGCTTCAGCCATATTCATGTAGTTATTGTTATTTCCAAACTGAAAGAAAACAGATCGTTTTATGTTAATATGCAACATCATAAAGAATTCTGGGGGTTTACTTACTGCTTAGATGGGATTTGGAAAGAATGTTGGTGTTGTGAGATAAAAGGGTGGTTTCACTCGGACCCAATGTGAACTGTGACAGATTTCAGAGCACTATGCTATATGCTGTCGGCTGGTTCCCTCAGAAAATAAAGCACCGAGTTAAGCTAACGCGATAATTCTAGAAAATAGTGTTGTTTCTCAACGAGACTAATAGCAAAGGGAGACAATTGTAAACATTTGGCCAACTGGTCACTAGTGGGTGTTGTTTATCGAACTGGCATTTGTCAGAGGTTAGCAGGAAAAGAGTTTCCAAGAAAATCACCCTGACACATTTTTAAAGCATGTTGGGATTTCATAGCTTACTTTTCAAGAACAGATGTCACAAGTGTGGGTAGGTTAAAATGTGAATTAGAGTGAATAGAATTCAATTCCCAGGACTCAAATTCTATTTTCCCGTGAATGGGGTGTGGCATGAATATAAATAAATAATAAGACTAAAGAGTATTTTTTAAATCTCCAGGGTTTAAAACGATATCTATATCCATCAGAGCTGTTGAAAACAGTGGTATTTAATCTCTCAATGTAACATTAAGTGCAAAGAGGTTTAACATATAAGCGGGATCCTATGAACACAGCAATTTTTATTTAATTCCCTAACACAATAGCCCATTCAGGCCATCACAAATAAGACTGTATCAGCATTTCAGACATAAGCTCTTTCCTTCTAGAGACCTGTTATCAAAATATAAAACTTGGATTTTGGCAGAAACGTATTTTCAGGTTCAGATGGTCTAAGTAGGAACGTTTTGTTGCTTTAAACATTCTCTTATCAGTCTGGCAATGTGGAAAGGCTCTGTGAGCATAATTATCCGGAGCTATATTATTTTCATGATTTTTAAATGGTAAAAGAATGCCCTTCTTTTTATAAAGTGTATTATTTCCTTCCTTTCATGCATCAAATAACACATAGGTTTGGTCTCCACAGGGTGAAATGTATATCCATTCTCTATTATAAATAGAGCTAGTAATTATTTAAAGTAAAAGGCACAATTTTCCCAAAGAGATAGGTAAACAGATAGATACAAACACACAGATAAATACAGAGAATAAATATAGATACAGACACATAGATATGGAAGACCCACATAATCCTCCTCCCAATAAACCCACAAGCACTTATTTCTGGGAGGCTCTCATCCTCTGACTCTGAACCTGTAGGATTCGTTCACAGAAGCGGGACTGACACGCTGCACTTTCTCATATCAGGGATCCAAGAACCAAGCAGGATTTATATGGAAGGCTCTAAGGGTTCCAGAACGCTGTTATGGTCTACAGAAGCCAAATCCCACCCTGTAAAATCGCACCTAAATACATCCTCACACAATGAGCCCTCAGATTCATTTGGATAAGTATCTTTATAAGGATTTATGAAAGATGTATTTGTGGCGCTTAAGAAAGCCCTTTATCTAGTTTCTCTGAAGGCATGTGATATCAAAAACACATGGTGATGGCTTCACAAATGTATACTTATCTCCAAACTCATCAAGTTGTATACATGAAATATGTACAGTTTTTTTGTAGGTCCATGATACCTCAATGAAGTGTTTTAAAAATCATTTTAAAAGTAAAAAGAAACACGTGAGCAGGAGCATGAACACACACACACACACACACACACACACACACACACAGAGTTTTCCCCCATTTTCTTTTTTTTTTTTTTTGCGGTACGCGGGCCTCTCACTGCTGTGGCCTCTTCCGTTGCAGAGCACAGGCTCCGGAAGCGCAGGCTCAGCGGCCATGGCTCATGGGCCCAGCCGCTCGGCGGCACGTGGGATCTTCCCGGACAGGGGCACGAACCCGTGTCCTCTGCATCGGCAGGCGGACTCTCAACCACTGCGCCACCAGGGAAGCCTGATCTTGGAATTTTTGATGAATGAATGATTTTAGAATTACGATCTCGGGCCTCCATTTAGAATGTTCTTTTTGGAGATTTATGAGAACTTGGGCCACGATGTATATTCCGCATACCAATTCCTGACTCAAACCTCGGGAAAGCCTGTATCACAACTTTACTGTTATTTAAATGTAGGTTTTGTTGGGGAATTAGAAATCCATTTAAGGCAAACAGCTCATTATCAGCGAGCATTTTTTAAAGATTAAACTCACTTATTATCTAATAGCACCTAAAACAACAAAGAAAAATAAAATGGCTATTTAACGAAGGACCTAAACAATTCAAAAAACAAATTAAGCTTAGAGTGAAATAAGAACTGGGTTAGAAATCCTCTTCTGAACAGTTAGTATGCGAATGTAATTACTGAAGAAACCACAGCTAATCAGCTGTGAATTGTATCCATTAATTAGTATTTGCCCTGGAGAAATGAGAAAAATCAGTAACAACGCTGGCACGGTGGCGCACTGATGAGCCACGAGACGGCTCCCACCGTGGTTCCTCAAGCAGGTGGCTCCAGTGGTCCACGTAATTTGAAAAGCTCTCACCTGAAGTACTGAGCTGGAATTACAAAGCACTCCTCGAATATCTTTTGTATCTATATAAGGCCTTAATTAATGGCTTTTAACTTGGAAACACTCGGCGATCAGGCGGGAACAGCTATAAATCATTTCAAATGGAAGCAAAAGTTCCTATTCTGTTTGGGGTAAAATATCTCCTCTGCACAGATGGATTCAAACGTTGACTTGTTGCAATCATCTTTCTTCTGTGCAGTGGGCTGGGTCCGTGGTTTAGAGAGGAAGGGTGGTCAGAAAAAAAAAAAAATACAGGATGCCCAGTTAAATTTCATTTTTAAATATACCACTTTTTATTTTAGTATAAGTATGTCCCTTGCAGTATTTGGGATTTACTTATAGAAAAAAAATTATTCTTTATTTATGGGGGATTCAAATATAATTGCATGTTGTATGTTTTTATTCGCTAAATCTGGCCACCCGACTGCCATGGTGGACCTGATTGGGAAGAAAGGGATCCCACGTTTCCCTGGCTTTACCTTATCGAGTAATGCTAGCTTAATTTTATTTATTTTCTTTTAAAACATGACCTCTGAATCTTGTGTTGCTTGTTTCATGTAAGAACAGGTCCAATTCTGAGAGAAAAAGTGATCCTTTGGGGCAGATCTCTAATATAATGACCTCAGAACAGTTAACTTTAACTGAATTGTGTACAATTAAATTTATGTTCTAAGAGACCATGACATCGGTAAACACATTATATTACAAAAACCCTAGGTCCACGAGGGAAGGGACCTTAATTGCGTTCACTGCTGTCTCCCTCAGAACTAACAACAACGCCTGGCATGTGAGAAGCCCTCCACTATTTGTTGAAGGAAGGGAGAGAGGGAGAAAGGTCGATCGCATTTTAACTTCAATGTATCATAACCAACTAACTATCATAACCAACTAAATGGAGCAATTTTATCCCTTACTTTTTTTTTTTTTCGGTACGTGGGCCTCTCACTGTTGTGGCCTCTCCCGTTGTGGAGCACAGGCTCTGGATGCGCAGGCTCAGCGGCCATGGCTCACAGGCCCAGCCGCTCCACGGCATGTGGGATCTTCCCGGACTGGGGCATGAACCCGTGTCCCCTGCATCGGCAGGTGGACTCTCAACCATTGCGCCACCAGGGAAGGCCTATCCCTTAGTTTTGTATGATGATAATGATAATAAGGGTTTACCCAGTGAAGTCCTCTACATAGTTTCATTTAACTTTCCAGAGTGGGACCAAATGTAATTTATTTTCCCAAGAACCAGTTAGAAAAACATAATTACTATCCCTATTTTACAGATGAACACACTGAGGCTTTTCAGGGTCAGGCAACTTGCCCAAAATCACAGATACAAGCAATGAAGTCTGACATCCCTCCTGCTGCATAATCTGTATCATTTAGGTTCCAATCACAGCAAAAAACTTGAATATTTCACTCAGTGATCAATTTCAAAACTTTATTTTTAACGATCTTACTCAAATCTTGAATTTCCCAGAGGGTATCTCATTTACTAAGTCTAGTAAAACGTTCCTCAAGAAAAGGGTTCCAAAGTCAATAAGTCTGGGAAAGGCTGCGGATCACCGCCCTCTCTTGGAATGAGTCACAGTGCTTGCTGTAAAGTTAAAGGCTCTGAGAAGTCCTGCAGTTCACTCTTCAGCAAATATTCTATGCCTACAACATGCAAGACACTGGAGACAAAATGACACAAAAGACAGCAACGTTCCTACTTGGACACACCTGACTCTTCTTTAAGTGGGAGACGGTAAACTTCCTTCCCAGGTTCGCTGTGGAGCGCTTCCTTTTCGTTTCCCCCACGACACCTTGCGGGAACACACTCTGGGAAACCTTGTTCCAAATCCTTTATTGACAGTACTTTCTTACTCTCCCTGGATCCTTCTTATAAAAGCTAATATCGTAGTTTTGCACCATGGTAAAATTTACGCATTTTGCGAATCAACTAAATGCGAATTTCTACATTATGTGATTCTAAGTCACCTAAATTTGGCCTATTTCCAAACTTTTTCGATGGTAGCTCTCCACTGATGTTCCTTCCAGGATCCCCTACGCAATGATATAAGGTTCTTCTACGCGATTCTAAGTCACCTAAATTTGGCCTATTTCCAAACTTTTTCGATGGTAGCTCTCCACTGATGTTCCTTCCAGGACCCCCTACCCAATGATATAAGGTTCTTCTATGCGATTCTAAGTCACCTTAACTTAGCCTATTTCCAAACTTTTTCGATGGTAACTCTCCACTGATGTTCCCTGCAGGATCCCCTACACAATGATACAAGGTTCTTCTATGTGATTTCAAGAGTCAGAACAAAATATTTCAAATAAATTAAATGAAACTCAGGTGAAACAGAGAGTTAACCACTCTAAAGAGCATTTAAAAACATTATGAAAGAAATAGGCCAATTCCAAGTGTTTTAAAGACCTCATATATATTGGGAAATGGTCACTGTGAGGCAGGGGCATTTATGAGGTGCTCTGGTGATGATCGGTCCTTTCCAATTTGATAGGCTCTAATAGGTGTGATCCCCAAAGATACATTCCCAAAAGATATAATTATAAAGCAGTGCTAAAACAATTACTCTGCGTGTCGAACTTCTGTATCTTAATAATTTCACAAAAGAACATCTTCATTGTACTTGGAGGTAGGTTTGCTTTCACTGCTTGATGAGTAATTATAGCTTTGGCAAATACAATTTATGAAGTACATCAATTAAAAAGGAGCATTGCAGGATTAAAAAAAAAATTATTAAAGACCATCGTGTTTGTGGCCTGACGAGCCATGTGAAATGCCAAAGTAAATTAATGGAGATTGTTAAGTCTAGCTCGTCCAGCAAAAGGCTTGGAAGACAGTGAAACAGCAGACAATAACCCATCTGTAATCACAAGACGAAGACTTCAGCCTGATGAGTCCACACAACATCATTTTCACTGAAATTATTTTGACACCCATGTGAAGAATTGTATGGGCTTCTAATAAGGCAGCATTAACTACAGGGTATAAACAGCTAAACGGCACAAATTTAATCCTAAAAAAAAAAAAAAAAAGATAATCCTTTGAATTCTCTTTTCTTTTTTCCCACTAGATTTGTTAGCAGACACCATCCAATTTGATGCCTCAGTAAGGACATCTGTCAAGTTGCTTACACGAATGAACTGTGCCATCATGGATCAAGTGTGCCAAGCATGGTCACATGATAGAGAAGGCTGCACTGCTAAGCTCACACACTCTCGAAGCCTCTGTTAACTGCCCCGCGGAAAACAACTTACCGGACGTAACCAAGTTTTAACCATTTTCAGCAGTGGTAATCTGTTTCAAGATAGAAAGCCCAGAAGAGTGAACACAAGCCCAATATGGTGAATGATAATACTACTGATGATGATCAGAGGTAAATGTGGAGGGCCATACCAGGAAACGGAGAATGACTCGGTCAATAAAGTCAGTCTGTACCAAAGGTTAGGGGGTCAACAATAGGCTAGAAACAAAAAACTGCAAACAATGGACTATGAGGTATAATTAGCAGAAGAACAGACATACATATACACACATAATTCTGCTAATTATACAATTATATATTGAGAGAATTATGCACACACATATATACAATTCTACACACTTACATATATACATATGCACACATACGTTAACAGGTTCAAGTACAAAGCAAGATTTTTTTTTTAAAGAAATAAACTTTCAAAAATATTATTTACCTTTGCATACACTAGAAACTCCTAGATAATTATCTCCCAAGCACCGGACTCACATATACAATTGCCCACAGCACTTCCCCTTGGTTGTCAATAGGCATCTCAATCATGTGAGCAAAACTGAATTCCTCATCCTCTCCCCCAACCACTCCACCCGCAGCCTCTCCTCATCTCCTTTGATGGGGAAGTGACTCAGTTCCGGTGATTCAGGCCAAAAATCATCCTTGAATCTAGTCTTTCTCTCTCCCTTCCCTCATCAAGTCATCAAAGGACTCTGTTGGCTCATCTTTCCAATTATATCCAAAGCTGACCGCTTGCCACCCCTCCGCAGGATTCAGGCAGGCCCCAGCCGTCCGTTCCCTCCTGCATCCCTGCTGCAGCCTCCTGGCAGGCCCCGCTGGCTCTGCCATGCTCCCACCACAGTCTATTCTCAGCACAGAGCCAAAGAAATCCTTTGAAAATCCAAGGCAGATCACATCGCTCCTCTGCTCAAAACTTTGCAATGGCTGCTCATTCACCCAAGGGAAGAAGCCCAAGTCTGTACAATGGCCCCATTTCTTCTCTGACCTTTGCCAGTGTTCTCTCCCCTTGATTATCCTACCCTAGCCCTGCCGGCCTCCTTGATGTTGCTTCAAGACCCGGACACATTCCTGTCTCAGGGCCTTTGCACTGGCTGTTTCCTGTGCCCAGACTGTTGTCCTTCCAAGTGTCCCCATGGCTTGCTCACTTCCCTCCTTTTGAGTCTTTTCTCAAATGTCACCTTCTCTCTGACCACGTATAAAATTTCTTTGCAGCCCTCCTCCACCTCTAGAACTCTACCCTTCTTTCCCTACTTGATTTTTTCCATAACACTTTTCAACATATTTCTTGTCTTTCTTCCCCACTAGATTGTAAACTTAATAAGAATGTGTTATCTGTTGTTTATACGGATGTCCCAGTGCCAAGAAGAGTGTTTGATAAATAGTAGGCGTTCAATAAATCTCAATTGAATGAACAAACAGATGAATTAATTTCTAGATGTGAAATGATGGTATGTAGAATTGTCCTCCAAGCCAAGCAGGGCACAGAATAAGCACTTGAAATTCAGATAAAGAGGAGAAACCAAGCATCTGTTACCACAGGTCCCTCCAAAACCCACGCTTATGGGGAAAAAGTGGTAATAGGAAGAATTATACATTCTAATAAAATGAATATTTGAAACACTAGAGATACTTAGCTTGAAAAAAATGCTTTATTCTAGCAAATGCACTTACCCTTTTCTAGAAAAGATAAAGAGGCCTTGGAGTGGTAAGGATGGATGCCTTCAGTGGCCAAAACCAAGCTGCAGTGAAAAAAGGGGCAAAAAGAAAAGAGAAAGCTAACAATCTAACATCACTGGGGCAAGAATCTGAGCATTAAATTTGATAGTTGATTTTTTTCTCATTGAAAAAAATCCTGGTTTTTGAAATTTTTGCTTTGTAGTCTAGGTCCGAGTTTCTCAAAGTGTGGTGCTAGGGACCACGGAATAAGCAGATGCCTGGTAACGGTGCAGATGACCTGATCCCCACCGTGGATTTACTATATCAGAATCTCTAGGCAGCAGGAACTTAAAAATCTGTATTTTTTTTTTACGGGCTTCTCAGGAACTCTAAAATACACTCATACTTGAAAACGATGAGCCTGATTAATTTTAGGCTAATGGGTAGAAATTTCTTTTTTAAAAAAACCTTTCCGTATACTGGATGTTGATCTTCCCGAAATGCTGATATAGCACAGGCTGTAGTGTTTAGAGTAATAAAGGCTTCGTTCAATTATTTACAATCTCTTATTACCTTTCTTGCTTAGAGGAAAAAGTAATCACTTGTGAGGTGACCCCCCCCCCTCCCCTCATGACCAGAAGGACTGAAACATCCTAACTTGGACCAAGTAGGAAATGCAAGTTCACTGTTAGATTTTTCAACACGTTCTGTGGACCCACACAAGAAACAACAATGCCTAAACATATGGACTCTACCCAAACAGGGAGGCCTTTGGATTTTCATGATCTGGACACATTTGAGTCTGTGAATTGCATAGCCATCTGGACTAATTAGAAGTAGCAAGAAAAAAAAAAGAAAGAAAAAAAAGTCCCAACAACTTCTGAAACCCAACTGCACTTGTTTAATATCAGAAAAACAAATATAAGTAGGGGAGAGGGTATTAAGCTTCTCAAATCAAGTTTTCTTTTTAGCAAATATGGAGCAATCTTTGGGACTGGCCCAGCAACCGAGCATCACCAACGTTCAGAAAATAGAAAAAGGGCTGATTTTCCTTAAATACACACCAAAAGGGTCCAAATATGCTGTGGAGTGACCGTGCCTTTTGTGTAATTATAGTTTATCTCACTTCCTCCCAAAAGCCTTACCAACACTTCAGTGAGTACCTATTGGATGCTAATTAAAAGGATATGGTTGGGGCTATATCTACCTTTCTGAAGACGTCAAGAAGTAGAAGTAGAAGGCATGTTTGTTGGTTTTAAGCAATGACAATTCAGTTAGGGTGATACGACAAAAATAGTTATCAGCCGAAGGGCCAGGTCAGTGAGTGACACGGACAAATGGTCTGCAAGTTTAGGAGACGGAATCAAAAGGGAATGGCCTTTCCGAGGAACACGTCTTGAACCAAGGAAGAAGGCATTAGGAGGGGGTGTCCCAGGCAGAGAGGATGGGGTGAGCGAAGCTGCAGACCTCAGTGTGTACTGGCTTCTTTCCAGGAACAAACAGAGACCTTTCTGGCTGCAGGGGAGGGCTAGGTATGGAGGGAAGGTGGGGTGAGCTAGGAGAGACGGTCTGCAGCCAGGCTCTGGAGGGCCCTGAAGGACAGTCTAAGTATGTTGAAATGCACTGAACAGGAAGGTCCAGGAAGGATTTTGTTGGAGGGAAGAGGTAGCCAGAGAGATGTAAAGCCCGCCCCTGAGCACATAGCTAGTGGGAGGTGTGCAAGATTGGAAAGACAGAAGCTGGGAGACCAGTTAACACGGCAAGCCTGGCGCCAAGTTGCAGATGCCAAGACTGGGCAGAGGCAATAGAAGGAAGAATGAAATACAGACAGCACTTTGAGATCACGAGTCAGACTAACCGGCTTTGTGCTCCAATCCTGCCGAGCTAGTTATGGGATGGTAGGCAAGTTACTGAGCTCATCTTAAGGACAAGTTCAAACCCCAGCTGGGCTACTTGCTAGCCATGTAATTGTGCACAAGCTAGTTAGCCTCTGTGGCCTTCAGTTTTTCCATCTCTACTGCTGGGATAAGAATACCATTTGCCTCATCCGGGGAGTTCTGAGAACTAAATGGGTTAAAGCACAAAAAGCCCCCTTTTCTATCTGTACTCATGGCTAAGGTGACATTTCAAAGAGTCTTGCAGAAACCAAAACAGACCAAGCATAGCTGTTTTACAAACTGCTGTGGCTTATATGACAGCATAGGAGGGTGTTACTACCTAAAGAACTCCAATGGCTTCACAGTGATATTCAGAGTAAAATCCTTACTCCTCCTGTCCATGGGCTACAAGTTCCCACATGATCTGGCTGCTGGTTCCTTCTCCAAACTCCCGCCTAAGAGGGTCACTCTCGCCCGCTCAGCTCCAGGCGCTCTGCCCCAGCTGTTCCTCACTCCCTTCTCCAGGCCGGCGCCCTGCTGCCCTTCCTGCCTGGACTGCTCTCCCCTCTGTCATTAGTTTATGTAGGTTTCTGCCTAATGTCCCTCCCCAGGTCAGTTTAGCTACAATGGCACATACACCCCCATCCTCGGTCTTTTGTCTATTCCCTTGCTTTATGTCCCTTCACAGGACTTGTCACTGCCTGACTTCACCCCATTTGGTTGTCTGTCTCTCATCTTACTAGAACGGAGTCCGTGGTGACAAGGAGTTCGTCTGGTTCCACGTGGTTTCCTCTGGTCCCAGTGTAAGTATGGCTGCCCCCAGCAAGTATCAGTATTATCAGTGGAATGCATGAGTCAATGAATGAGCCAGAAAGATCCAAGTTCAAGTCCCAGCTTTACCACTTACATGCTGGGTATCATCAGGTATATTGCTTCATGTTACCTCTCTGAGCTTCTGCTTCCCCATTTTTTTTTTTTTTTTGCAGTACGCGGGCCTCTCCCTGTTGTGGCCTCTCCCGTTGCGGAGCACAGGCTCTGGACGTGCAGGCTCAGCGGCCATGGCTCACGGGCCCAGCTGCTCCGCGGCATGTGGGATCTTCCCGGACCGGGGCACGAACCCGTGTCCCCTGCATCGGCAGGTGGACTCTCAACCGCTGCGCCACCAGGGAAGCCCCGTTTCCTCATTTCTAAGGAGGAAAGGATAGAACTTTGTGGGACTGGGCTACGTAAGGAGAAGTAATGTAAGACAAAGCCCCCAGCAAAGGGTCTTATATGGAAGAGACACATGATTTAAAAAAAAAACACACAAAAAAGTTGAGAGTGAAGAGCCTAGAAAGGTAGGAATTTGGTAATGTGGGAAAAATAAATGGATCATTGAAACATTTTATGCAATATTTATTAAGTGCCTACAATACAGAAGACAGTAGATATTAGGTAAAAAATATGTGAATAAGACTCAGTTTCTACCCAAGAAGAGCTTTAATGGAAAAGATAGGTAGGACGCCACATGACAGGTGCTGCACTAGAGATATAAGCAAGCACTCCCCCCCTGGAAAGTCAGCAGAAGTTTTCAAATAAGAGGAGCCATTTAAATGGGGGTCTTGAAGGATGTGTAGGAACTTGCCTATGAGACAAGAGCATTCTGGTAGAGAAAACTACTTGTCATAAAGTTGGCCTGGCAGACAAAGAAACGGGGATGCATGCATTCTTGGCAGAGAGGACAGAGGGAGAGTAGATATGGGAACCAGTAAGTACAGACTGCTCTCTGGAGAGGTTTAGCTCAGACATGCTGTATGGATAAAAGGCCACTTGCAGATGTTTGCAAGTAGAGGAAAGACTGAAGACAGAGGAGAAGGAATATCAGCCGACAATAAGCAGAAGAAAAGTTTCAGAGTGTAACTTGCAGAAGGTAAAAATAATGTTTTTTCTGTGTGTCTTCCATTGTATTTGACAAACTGTGGGCATCTTTTATATAATGATAGCAACTTGTAAATTAGACGTGCTTGGTCTGTTTTGGTTTCTTGAAAAGTACTGAAATTTTTTCTGTTTCTTTAATTTTGTATCTGAATGAGATGATGAATGTTCCCGAAACTTATTGTGGTAATCATTTCATAATGTAAGTCAAATCATTACACTGCACACCTTAAACTTATACCATGCTGTACGTCAATTATATCTCAATAAAACCGAAAGAAAAAAAAAGAAAACAACACCTTGGAAAAGCCTTCCTTGGCACCACCTTGCCCACCCCTGGCTGCACTGGATTCTCTTCTTCCAAGCTCTGAGGCAACCTGTACATCACTGTGCTAAAATGACCCATTTTCATATCTCCCTCGAGGGCAGGGGCTGTATGTGACCCACTGGCCATTGCAGCACCATGGCCTGGCCCACAGGAAATACTCAACTGATATGGCCTCAGTATCAACTCAGGGGTCCTTGCAATTGGCAGCTTCGGTGTGTAGCTAAGCCATTATATTTTTGGGCACATGACTCAGTCCACTTCAAATTCAGGTGAACCACTGTGAGGGTTTGCCAAAGCACTGCCAAGTCTTAAAACAAAATAGAAATGGAAAGTCATCTAAGATAAAATCTGAGTTATTTTCCTTGTACTGCCAGACTTTGTAGTTCACGCTGCAATCAAAAGACTAAGGACCTCAGAGACTTTCCACTGAAAGCAAACTTTCAGGTCTCTAATGACATGACATATTTATACTGAATACCTTCAATCAGTCTCCCGGGCCTTGCTTCTCACACAACCCTATGAAATTTCAAATGTAAAAACGGAACCACACATTAAGCAAAATGTTCCTCAGTATTTTTAAATGAAAACATTTCAACTAATTACAGCATTTCTCTAGTTCAGTAACCAAACTCTACCAACCAAAGGTAAAACAACGTGTTCTCTAATTTCAATCAATCCCTCTAATTATGAGTTAGTACGAATTCCGTCAAAACATCAATGATTTTCTACATTGTCTTCCACTCTTTGATCGCTAAAGTATAAAATTTAATGCTCCTAAACTGTGTCATATCATGTCTGGGTGCCTAAAACAAATATACTCATATAGAGATGCAGATAAAGCTATAGATATACAGATACAAATACACAGATATACGGATCAGTGGTTCCCAACCAGGGGCAATTTTGCCCCCCAGGGGATATGTGATCCTGACTGGAGAGAGTTTTTATTGTCGTGACCAGAGTGTCTGGCATCTAGTGGGTAAAAGCCAGGGATGTTGCTAAACATCCTGCAATGCACTGAGCAGCTCCCGCATCAAAAAATTATCCCATCCAAAAGGCTAACAGTGCCAAGACTGAGAAATCCTGATACAGATCAGTTCATACGTTAAGCATAAACAAAAGCTATTTAAAGTATTTTAAAATACGTATTACAGGATTATTGCTTCTACACTCTCCAAACACAATCAGTGTTCTTTCTTCAAGTGGGCATTATGCTGATTTTGGATATATCTACTTATAAGATTATTGACTGCAATTAAGGATTATCTTAAATGTGTTTCAAATATGTATCAACTAGTTGGTTGTCAACTCTGAAGCTTTCCATTTATATAAATACTCAGTTGCGTGTTTCTTCCCTGTTTTGAATAAGTCAAGAAGTAGAAATAGTTTGAGACGTTATTCTAAGGCTAACATTTTAAAAAGAGCAATAAACCTCTAAATTCTTCCCGAAGAATGATAAGTGACTTAATGTGTTTATTTTCCAGTCTCAGTCATATTTGTTACACCAAATATTGGAAGCCCGCTGAACTCAAAAATCATCAATGATAAGAGTTGGGCCAGCACACATAATACATAATCATTTAAATCAAACAGGATTACATATGATGTCTATAAATGTCTATTAATTCACATCTATCCTTTCCAAAAGCTTAAGAACAAGTCTCAGATACTTGATAAGAAATTATAAGAGTGTACGAGAACTCTGTTTCTGTTCTGGCTACGGAAGCATGTCAAGGCTAGTGCTTTACAGTGTAGGGTTGGGAGTTTTCGCTCACACTGCAAGAATATCTTGATTACATACATTTTTCTGTGATTTTATGATTGCCTGAATTCTGCAGGGACAACTTTTTACCAGATGGGCGATCGTATAGCTTTCATTAGTTCTCTGTATCTTACCAGTTATGTTTGCTTATTTATCTAAAACCTTTTACTAGGAAAGGGCTCACACGAGACTCTAAATCCCACTTCTGATAAGGTCTTGGGGCAGGAGGGAGGGAAATTACATTCCTCCCAAACAGCTATCCCGAAATCCGTAACTTAAGATTTTATACCTTATATTTATTTTTAAAGGAGGTTCCCCCCCACTTCTAGGCCTATATTTCAATTCGTTTGAGTATGAGGCTAATGGATTTTTAAACATAATCATAAAATAAAATCCCTTCAAAGTAGGAACTGTTGGCTTTCATCTTGAAGACAAATAATGGAATTCAGTCAAGATGTCAGTGTTAATCTGGTGTATAACTCAAACTTATTTTAGCATTTTACATAAAATAACCATGAATTTAAGTATCCCTAAATAAGGGAAGCATTTTATTCTTGGAATCCCAAACAGTCGTTGTACACCAGTACATTCAAGATTACCTTAACATTTCTTTGCATGAATTTAAAAAGATGTGATTATACAGCAATTTATAAGCAGCTATTCTTAAATCATATATCAAATTTTACTCACTTCAGCAAAATCCAAATTCTATTCCAGAAGAGTGACTCAACTATATGAAGGCAAATTATATCAAGTTGTAAAGGCAAAAGTTACCCCAAGGGAGGTAAGACATGTAAAAATCTTAAAACAATCACAAAGGGCTATTAGCTAGGCTGCATGTTAAACTAAAAACAGTATGTGCATCCTATCTAAAAATGTACTCATTCTCCTGCTAGCCACAGTTAAAATGCAACCTATTAGGGGAGGAAATTTTTGCTCAGAAACTTCTTAAAAAAGACAAGCTAGGGGGCTTCCCTGGTGGCGCAGTGGTTGAGTCTGCCTGCCGATGCAGGGGACACGGGTTCGTGCCCCGGTCCGGGAGGATCCCACATGCCGTGGAGTGGCTAGGCCCGTGAGCCATGGCCGCTGAGCCTGCGCGTCCAGAGCCTGTGCTCCGCAACGGGAGAGGCCACAGAGGCCCGCGTACCGCAAAAAAAAAAAGAAAAAAAAAGGTTAATGTTGAAAATAAACCCTGTATAATAGGGCCCCTGGGATAAGGAACAGATTCCGTGAGGGATGTCCATCTGGCACTGGCCACGAGCTGTTCCCTTCACTGTGCTGTCTAAACACTCCATACACAAAATAAGTGCTCACAGAAAGACCATGCCCCCCAAAACTACACCTACCGCCCAAACTGTTTCACTTTCATCATGTTTTAATGACTTTCATCAGATTATAAAGAGGTGAAGCTGAATATCCTAATGAACAACTAGGGGGGAAAGGTACATATAAAAGGGAAACTCTCAACATAAAAGATGATGCTTCTACATGGGAAAATAAACCCTCCAGAGATAACAGGAAACGTATTCTATTAAGTCAAAGTTCTTGACCCTTGCACTGACCAGAAAAGAAGGGCTGACAAAACACCAAGTGTTCATCTCATTCTGGCATTGAACAACTATCAACTCCCTGCACGTGCCTTTCGAAAACAAGAGCTACAAGGAAACCCTCACCTGCTTTCTCTCCACTGTTGGGCAAAAGTTTTTAAAGTTGCTTCCCCTACTAGTCAGGGCACTTTTTAATACAAGGAAGGTAACTTTACCAAAGAGACAAGATTTAATTTCTAATGGCAGAACCTGAAGTGGATGCTGTAGATGGCCATCTGGAACTATATCAAGTGTTGATTTGGGACAGATATTAACCACGGAATGCTCCCCCTGGTCTTGAGAAATCTGAATGATGGAAGGTCCAGATAACAACATGGAATTTTACAAAGTAGCAGTTGTACTGAAGTAGAAAACATATCTTTGACGATAAGCACAACGTCACATATTTTAAATGGAGCCTAACAGTCATTAAACCTTACGAACTCCAACAGTTCATAACTCCATTAGCTAAACAAGGTCTTCCCAAGAATGATACTGCATCAAATATAAACATTCTAGAAAGGCTGTATGTCGTGGATTTTATTTTAAACAATTCTAAAGTGGTTTTAATGTCGTAGGATAATGGTCCTGGTTTAATAGAAAACCATGCTTCAAAACCATATACAGTGTGAAATAATTTTTTCTTTTTTTTGTGCTTTCTAAAGTTAGCACCTACTAGTTCTGTAATCAGAGAAACTATATATTTTCAATGGAACTGCTCCCAAGAAGGATTTCTTTAATCTCTATCAGCACAAAGCACATAATAAATAAAAATATTGAAAAACAGAAACAGCAATAATCAATTTTTACTGTTCATTCATTTACTCATTCTTGCAACAAATATATTCTGAGAACATCTATGTGCCAGGGAGTTTGCTTAAATACTGAGAATATGACATGAGCCAAAAATGATGGTTCCTGACTCCGTGGAACATATAGTCTGGAGAAGAGAGATAAGATAGCAATTAAATGATTACAGAAA
This sequence comes from Stenella coeruleoalba, assembly GCF_951394435.1. Taxonomy (NCBI): domain Eukaryota; kingdom Metazoa; phylum Chordata; class Mammalia; order Artiodactyla; family Delphinidae; genus Stenella; species Stenella coeruleoalba. The sequence continues at coordinate 31,718,720 of NC_137166.1, read as the reverse complement.
TATTTGGTAAGACTTCACCTGGGAAGTATGCCTTGAAGAAGGACACAGGGTACAGAATGGATTACAATAGATGCTAGTAGACCAGAAGGAAGATATTGCAACAGACGAGATGAGAGGTGATAGTAGCATTAACTAAGGTGGGAATGGTGGGGGTAGGGAAGTGAAGATGGGGAAAGTTGAGGAGTGGATGGAATCCAGGGATTTCCCCTGGACTCCATAATGAGTTGAGAGGGGTGAGGGAGAAGGGGCTGCTATCAAGGAAGATGGCTAGGTTTGGGGCTCGTGTAACTGGAGGGTTGGCAGTGCCATTCATCCAAACAGAGGAAGCGGAACAGAATCAGACTTGGGGATGGGGGGTGGGCTGAATCATGGGTGCATTTTAAATGTGTTGAGATTGAGGGACCCAGAAACATCTGTAGTTTTATAATAGGCAAGAACAAGCGACTCCATATTAGATCTGTTCTACGGCCTGTGCTTCGTCATGCTGGCTCTGAACCTTTTGTAAAAAAAAAAAGTTGCCTACAGCCTGCAATATACAGGATAGCCTAGTCTCAGGGCTCTGACCTTTAAGAGTCCATTCATATAGAGATAAAAAGTTGCAGAACAGAGAATAGCATTTGGTCTGTTGGAGGTTTACAGGAACATGTGACCTGACCTGTATGGACAGCTACAAGAACAAAAGATTCCGAAACCAAGAAGTCTGCAACAACTAATCACACCTCTCCCTCACCTTGCCTTTAAAAGTGCTTTGCTGAAACCCTTAGAGGAGTGCAAGGTTTTTGGGCACAAGCCACCTGTCTCCTTGCATGGCCCTGCAATAAACCTTTTCCTGCTCTAAACTCCGATGTTCAGGTATCGTTTGGCCTCACTGTGCATTGGGCACACGAACTTGTGTTTGGTACCAACTGGGATTGAGGGACCAAGAAACATCTGTAGTTTATGGGAAAGGTCTGGAATAGAGAGAATTTTTTGTGAGAATCTTTGTAAGACTCACAGGTACAGATGTTCAGTGAAGCCATGAACATGAATGGCACTGGGAAGAGAAGAGGCCTAGAACAGAACCTTGAGCAACTCCAATATTTAAAGTCCAGGATGTTGACTCAGCAAAGGAGCCTGTGAAAGCGTGGCGAGGGTTGTAGAAGTGCAGCCTAGAGAGAGTGGCATTCCCAACGTCAAGAGAAACTACAGTAAGAAGAGAGGAACTGGCCCTGTTAAATACTGCGAAAACTTAATTTCAACGTCTGTTGGATTTAGTGACACCAAGACACTTTGCTGTTCACAAAAGGCACTTAGCAGAAAGATAAGGAAGGGGTAGTACCAGCTGCCCTCAAGGGGTTGTGAAGACAATATAGACACACAGGCAATGACATGGAACCACGTCCAAAAGAAACTCAACTCCAGTTTTGGTGGGAGAAGAGAAAAGTGGAGAAGCAAGAGGGAAGGTTGTGGCTACAGAGGATTTTACTGATATAAAGAAAATATGATGAAACTTATTTAATGTTTTAAATCAATGTTGTAATAAACAAATGAACAAATAAGTAAATAAATGTGACGAATGCCTACCCTGCAATCTTGATTTATTATGGGAGAAAAAATAATAAGCATTATGCTCTTAGCATATAAATTATCCCTCAATAGATAAACAGAGTCCAAAAACATCTTTAAAGGAAAAACCCCTAGAACAAAGGGACAAAAAAGATTTTCTTATAATAAAGCAGAAGATGTATTTTCTGGGATTAGTGAAAAAGCCTTGTTTGCCAATGATCTGGAAGAGCTGTATGGCCCAGAAACTGTTGGTTTCAGGCCATGATAAGCACACGGCAGTGCCATGCCTTACCTCTCCACCTCACATCCCTCCCCACCGGAGCAGCTGAGTCATAGATGAAAGAAAAGGAAAAAGGAAGACATCCGCTTCATCACGAGTGGTGGCAAAAGGGAGAAAAATGAGCTTTCCCAATACCCTTTCACAGCTACGAAATGTCATATGTTAAAAGGTATTGTAGATTGATTTCACCGCAGTACTTAATTCTAAAATAGGGGCAGCTCAAAATGAAACATACATGTAATGGAGCGAGAAATACTTCCTCTCTCCAGTTTTATTCACCCACACCCTTTAAAGACGAGGAATTATCCAGATGTGTTCAGAAGGAAAGGACAATCTAGAAGACACAGGGTTAAAGGGATTGCTTCTATCTCTAGGACAACAAGTTTGGAAGCCTGAAACTGCCACTGTCACATTATCTTCTCAATATTGTTTTAAAAACAAGAGAATCAGACTAGATTTTGTAGTTAAAGTTAAGGAATGAAATATTAACTGGAAATTGGAGGAAATTTCTAATAAATTTGAAACCACTTCTCACAAAGCAATTTGGTTGTGATAAATGTGGATGTTGGGGCCCTTTACAACTCACAGTTTGCCTATGAAGCCATCAATATGAATTCTTACAAGTCTGTAATTTTTGGAACCAAAAACTTAGCGACTAATAGAGAAAAGTAAAATTTCCTCCAGATTCTGATATGTATAGCGAAATTCAGAAAGCATGCCATTTGCAGCAACATGGATGGACCTAGAGATGATCATATCAAGTGAAGTAAGTCAGACAGAGGAAGACAAATATTATAGGATATCACTATATGTGGAATCTAAAAAATAGTACAAATGAACTATTTACGAAACAGAAACACCCTCACAGACATAGAAAACAAACTTATGGTCACCAAAGGGGAAGGAGTGGGGGAGGGATAAATTGGGAGTATGGGATTAACAGATGCACACTACCATATAGAAAACAGATAAACGATAAGGGTTTACTATAAAGCACAGGGAACTATATTCACTATCTTGTAATAAACTATAATGGAAAAGAATCGAAAAAAATGTAGATATATACATGTATGTGTGTAACTGAATCACTTTGCTATACACCTGAAATTAACACTATACTCCAATAATTAAAAAGAAAAAGAATGAAATTCATCCACCTTGAATCTTCCGCCCTTCATCTGAGGTCCTGTGAGCTCTATTAAGCAAGCAAAAGATAAACTTCCAGGTCCCCGAACTTGAAAATGAGTAACTAACTGTACTTTCTCCATCTGTAGCCTCCTGGTATATATTTTCTTTCTTGAATACATCCCACTCTTTCCCAGCTTCAGGCCACCTCCTCCATTTGAAACGCTGCTTCACTCCACCCCCATCCCAACATAACCCTGCCCCCAGCTAATGGCCTCCTGTTGAAATTCCATGCTTTCATCAAGATGCAGTGCAAACACCTCCTCTCCTCCAGGATTCTTCCCAGCTCAGGCTACCAGAGTTGCTGTCTCTTTCTTTGGAATCTTCAAAGCCCTTCTTCCCATCTCTTTTATGATGCTCAGCATGTGCTGATAATGACGAATTCTTCCTATGCTTTATCCCACCACCCACATCTCCTACCACACTGGAAGGTCCTTAAGGGCAAGGACCATCTTGTCCCCTCCGACTCTTTTGCAAGACAAGCTGCCTACAATGCGTTATCCATAGAAGAGACACAATAAGTATTTGGATTTACTTTTTCACTCTGACATGAACTTTTTTTTTTTTTTTTTAGTGGAAGAGAAAATATCAACTGAAGAGAAAGAAAACCAGGGTCACAAAAGTAAAGCATAACAAGGAAAAGGGATTCAAATCTTGACATATTACTTGGGTCCCAAGAAACAGACTCCCCCAAATTGTCTGCAGATCTACAAAGACTGACTCATTTATTCAACAAATGTGTACAGAGCCTTCATTACAGAATACACACACACAAAGGACTATGGAAACACGAGCACCAAAAATATGTATCTCCCAATAGGTATGATCTCTATATTATTAGGTTTCTGATCTCAGCAGAGCCCCTGCAAACACTCAGCAATCCCTTGTAACTGCTGATCCATTTCCCAGAGCATTTCTGCTGAACCTCTCCCCTCCCCTCCAGCTCTCAGCCAACCCTCACCTACTCCTCCACTAGAGAACTTTGTCCCTTACCAAAGAAAGCAGAGGTCCTCAACTGAATTCTTCAACTGTCTACGCCAAACCAGCACCTCAAATCATCCTTTTCCTTCCTTTGCCAAGGAGAACGTGTTCTTCTGCCTCTACTCTACGTCCCATTCCCATCTAGACTGACTCTATCAATTTACCTCTCGTTTGATTCTTAACTTTTCCCACTGCACTGCTTCCTCCCTAGACTTATAAAAATATTAATCCTTGGGGGGAAGGGGAACCAAAGACCACTGAGACCACTGAGCCCCTCTCAAATTAATCTCCTCCCCTCCCCGCCATCCCCACCAACCCAGATTCCACCTCCACACTTTGATCTTTCATTCACTCCTAAGGCTTCAATCTGTCTTCTTTTATTTAATGAACCGCTGTTGTTGAGTCTACTACCATGGACTCCTGGCCACTTCCCTGTAGTATCTCTGTCTCAAATAATCACTTTCCCTCCTCTGACACTTTCAACCATTCCCTTTATGAAAGAGTATTTTTCATTTGGAAACTGTGACTCTCCGCCAGTTTTCTTATCCCCCTGAAGATTTCTCAGTTTCTTAACACATGCTCTGATAATTCATCACGTCCAATGCATCAGCCACCACCAACACTCTCCAAGCTAAATATCTATCATTGTACTGAGTTGCAGTTTTCCAATTCCTACTGAATATTGCAATGGATGTCTTATCAACTCATATTCAACACATGCAGTGCAGAACTAATCTTGACCAATCTCGGCCATATTTCTCCCAAGGAACCATCCCAAACAACGCCTTTGATCTTCTCTCTCATCTTCCACATAAGGTCTGCAGCTCTGCCAACATCTTTCACATCGCTGCTTCCAATGGCACTGCTAACCCTCACCAACCCTCAGACTCCAGTTTCTCTCTTTCTAATCCATCCTCCACATGACATCTAGAGTTACCTTTCTCTCAATGTATCTTCTTCTTTCTTTTTCTTTTTTGTGGTACGCGGCCCTCTCACTGCTGTGGCCTCTCCCGTTGCGGAGCACGGGCTCCGGACGCTCAGGCTCAGCGGCCATGGCTCACGGGCCCAGCCGCTCCGCGGCACGTGGGATCTTCCCGGACCGGGGCACGAACCCGTGTCCCCTGCATCGGCAGGCGGACTCTCAACCACTGCGCCACCAGGGAAGCCCCTCAATTTATCTTCTAAACAGCATTTTTATTACATTATTTAAAAAAAATGGAAGATACTGAAAAGCATGACAAGCAGAAAAAGCCTTTCTCATAACAACATGATCATTCAATCTTTTGGTGTAATACTTTCCCAATCTTTTCTGGTTTTCCTTTCCGCAATATACATAATCTTTAAAACAAGATCAGGATCAAAGTGTATATTTAATACACTTTTTAAACTTAAAGATATTACACAACCATTTTCCTCACTGTTACCATCTAGGAGGGGATTTTTCACAGCCAGGCTGGATGCCAAGTCATGGCTTCAGCATCATTTACTTCACCAGTTCTGAGTGGGGTTAGCCTTCCGGAATGGAACTCTGATCGCGCATGCCCCTGTGGGGCTTAAAACCCTTCAAGGCTGCCCACAGCTTACTGATTACAAACTTTCATCAGTAGGGAAAAGAGGCCATTCACAAGTCCACACCACCTTATCTATACAGCCTCATTCCCTTCTGCTTCTCTTCTCTGCTGGCTACCTCACCCTCTTTATTTCTATGATCTTTCACTTCTTTGGTTCTGCCAGTCTCTCTCCTAGAAGTGCCCTTTCCTCTTAACATCCAACCATCCCATCCATGCCCGGGCTGTCTTTCACACTAAGTATGACTGCTTCCTTCAACCTTCTCCCTAATTAGGCTTTAAAGCCCTCCAGAAGACATATCATCTTATCGCACAGCTAAAGACTTACAGCAGCCCCTCGAGTTTGTGTTAAACACGTGGGGACAAAGGCTTTTCATGGGGGTCCGTCACCAGCGTAGGACTTAGTATGTAGTATTTATAATAAGAGCTCAATTTACTGAATGCTAAGTATGTGCCATGTCAGCTGTTGTTTGAGCTTCAGAGTTGCAATTGTATATGTATTTGGATAATTATTTGATGGACGTGCTTCACCCGCCCATTGACTGTAAATGTCACAAAGGAACTGCATCCCTTTTTGCTATTTTGTTTTGAGTACTGGATACACTGTGTGGGACTAGACAGCTGCTAAATAAATATTTCCTGAAAAAATGAATAAATGACTCCATGAGGTCACTGACAGTGTGATCGCCATCCTTAGAGAGTGGAAATGGAAGTACAGACACTTTAATTGAGGTTTCATATAAAAAATCAGAAGATGACACATCAGTATGCTCGAGTGTCCCATAATAATTTTTCGGAAGGTTTCTTGTTTCTTATTAAAGAAGGCACTTTCAGCCATGTGCCAAGCTGCTTTCAGGGCTACATGCCACGTTGCTGGGTGCAAGAGGAAGTTTGGCTTTTGAAGGGCTCCAATCTGACCAGTTCTGCGGGGTCCCCTTGACACGACAAAGGCTGACTTTGAAATATTATTCCCTCAGTTGTTCCAGGCTTTATAAATTACATCTCTTTCTCAAAATGGATCTGTATAATGAATCTTGGTATCAAATTACTTTGGCAATATTTTTAAAACTTTTTAATGGCGCTGCTGTTGTCAGTCACTTTTAAAGCTACACAAAAATTCCTTAATTTTCCTTTATGTAGAACATTCATGAGCAACCGAATTTTCACACACTGTATCTGGGACCTAAGACAGATGGCCAATCAAAATAAAGTCACTCTTCCTCTTCCCTATTGAGTCAGGGCTCCAAACGTTACCAGGTGTTATCGGATATGACGAGAAAAATGAAAGGCCATATCTTTGCTTCTGATTTGCAGAATGATGAAAAGCGTCTTTATTTTTTTCCTCAAGAGTCGACTCTTTCAACTCCCAATTTTGTTTTCATGAGAGGCACAAGGTAGATCAGACAACCCAACTAAAAAAAAAAAGTTCACCCCAGCTTTCTTTCTGAGAACAGTCAGATGAAAAGAATTTTTCTAAAGGCAAAACAGGTGGATTTTTCCCCTTTATACTTACAAGTGAAACAAACATGTACTTTGTACTTTCACTGAACACAGAACAAGTGGACAGAAGCAAGCTTCCCTCTGCTTCGTTAATACTCACACCTGCAAAGGACTCCTTTCCTGCAAAAGGCAGAGGCATGTGAAACTAGTGACTTAAAACTGGAGCAAAGGAAACAGGATCTCAGTGCAGTATTCCAGACAACATGTGAAGAATAATGTACAGGGGAGAAATAAATGTGAGGTAATGTTAAGAAATATTTAAACTTGGACACACAGTCCCCTCCCACTGCGCCCCCCTCCCAAATAAAAAACACATACTTATACGCCCACATGCACATCCACCCTCTTTTTCTCAGTAACTAGCTCTCTGGAAAAGTGAGAGCTACAGTCTTTATTCAAGTTACGCATATTCATAAATTGGACCGTAACCTAAAAGTAGTAATGGTGAGTTCTCAGGAGAGGTTAAAAAATAAATGCACAAATAAACTACACGGTGATGAGAAGCCATAAAGCCCATTTTATACCAAATATCATCTGAAGAGAATTACTTACTGGCAAGAAGACAGGCAATCGGTTATAAATATTTGACCCCCCCTGAAGAGTCTCTTTTGCCCTTCCCAACCTCTCTTTTTCTCACGAGAAAATTTCCTCAATTTCTTTATTTTCACCCCAGGCCATTTCAGAATCTTCTTAAAAACTGTGTCTTGTTTAGAGAAGATGCCTTTTCATCCAAATACTCAGCACCTTTGCTTCTATCTCTTGAAACCCCACCTTTCCTACAAAGTGTCCCCCTTCGTATGGAAGAAAGATGGTAATTATTTCCCAAAGTCCTAGCCATTTAAGCCCACAATCATCCAGACAGCTCTTCTGTCATTGCCACACTTCCTATCTTCAATGTCAATACTTCAGATGCTTTTTCAGTGTTTATAACTCTCCCTGTGTTTAAATGCTCTTTAAACATTTATCTTCACCAATATTGAAAGGCTTGAATTTTATACCTTAGGAGAACAGATATTTATTTTCTGACTGATAATCCAAAACTCCCCTACAACCCTTCCACCCACAATTTTAAGAATAATTTTATAATCTCTTCTTCCAACTCCCCAAAGAATCCTCTAATACTAGCAAAGAAATCTGCTTGTCATGTGTGGCAGCTCCAGCTAATTATTTTCTAAAAGTCAGGCTCCTCTCTCCATGGTATAGAATTACTGGCTGTTTCTAAACCCCTTTTGGCCGGGCCGTGCAACTAGCTCTCACCAATGCTCTCACCGCTGCAGAAGGAATGAATGTGTGTCACTTCTGGAAGAAAACAGTTGAGAAGTAAGTGTGTGGCTTCTCCACCTACTTTCCTTTCTATCCCAGCTGGTTGCTGGCACTCAAAAGAAGACGACAGAATCTCCACCAGCCTAGCTTCCCTGCCAACGGGACCAAACTTGAACTGCATGGGTGAACAAGAACTACGCCTCTATGATGTGTACCTCGTTACATATCTGGGGCTATTTGTTAGAGCTGTTAGGCTAGTCTGACTGTATCACCATCTCCTATTTGCGCATTTCTGATCTCGTAACTTCTGAGGCCATCTCGATGGTCCTCCATGACTCATTCAGTGTCCATCTTGACCTGCAAAGCTCTGATCAAATCCATCTGTCTAATAAAAAGTTCCACCAAAGACCACCCTCTCAACACTTGTATACTGTTTGTATTACACTCACTCGCATCTGGTCAAATGACTCTTTCAGTCCCTCCATCAATAAATATTTATTTAGTACTCTTACATCAGATGCAAAGTTATTTGTCAACCTGATGATATCATACTGGAGGAGAGAGGAAGTTTTTTTTAGTTTGCTTGCTTTCCTGTGACAAACCGTTTACCTGTGTGATACACCAGCGGGTTCAAGAGTTTATGTCAAATGGCCAACAGTGTGTCATTAGCTCATTGACGACAACACCCTCCTCAGCACCATATAGGGAGGGCTGGTTAATAGATCTCCCATAAAGAAGTTTTTCTCCTAACAATAGGATGACTGCCTGCTGTAGCTGAAGACGGCATGCGTTTGTAGCCCGCAGCACCTGGATTCAAATGCGACCCACCAGCTGGGGTGATATAAGCTCCTTATAAGTTCCTTAAATCCTCTAAGCTCCTGTTTCCTCATCCAGAGGACAGAGATAACACTGACCCAGACCTTGCAGGACTGTCGACCATCTGCTGATAAGAGATGTGAAGAAACCCCTTTTACCTTTAAGACTTTAATATATATTGTGATTTTTAAAAATTTTTATTGGAGTATAGAGTTGTTTTACAATGTTGTGTTAGTTTCAGGTGTACAGGGAAGTGAATCAGTTATACATATATCCACTTTGTTTTTTTAAGATTCTTTTCCCATAGAGGCCATTACAGAAGTATTGAGTAGAGTTCCCTGTGCTATACAGCAGGTTATTAGTTATCTATTTTCCTTTAAGACACCTTTACCTTTACATTACCTTCAAAGAAGTCAGGAGTTCAGAAAGTACTTTTGGAAACAGAGATCTTCCTATCTCCTCAAAATGCAATTCCCTGATACCTAATTTTTGTCTTCCAAACACACTTCTTCAGAAGATATGAAGAATCGCCATGTGACCTTCCTAATAATGATCAGGAAATGAAAGTAAGTACTAACCACTCTGGACCCGCTTTCCCAAATCTCACTAGTTCTAAAACATCTCACAGATAGACCACACTAACAGTAACATTTCTTGGCATTGCCGTACATTTCACGTGGATCACAACCCTAAATGAGGGAAGTATTATTGTCTCCTCTGCTTGCAGATGCAGAAGCTGATGCTCAGAGGAGTTAAGCATCTTGTTCAAAAGTCACACGGTGCGTGCACGTGTGGTGGACGCACGATTTGAAGCCAGGCTGGATCCTGCCAGATGGCGTGCTCTCAGCGACCACCACAGTGCTTATGCACACCCCTGTCCTTCCACTACATGCTGGCCCGTTGATAATCTCCAAATTCTTGCAGCAAGGCACTTGATCCTGAAATCCCCCACCCCAAATTCATCTAGAAATGCTCGAACTGACCATGTTGGGAGGGTAAAAGAGGATCTGTAAACGTCTATTTGAGTAGAGTGATACCCGAGTATTACATTTTCTTCCAGTTATTCTCACTAGAAGTTTGGTCTGAGAAACTTTGAAAACGACCTCCACCACAACAATCAAACCTTGTCACCACGAACCGCAGGCCGTAGAAAGAGGTGCTATATCCAGTTTTACTAAATGCTGTTCACAGAAGAGTATGGAATTCTACTCGTGAGATTCTTGCATTCTTTTCTAACTAAAGACTAAAAAGCCTGCACAAAATAGTAACTGGGAGCTTTAAAAAAAAAAAAACCTGTAAAATACCATATAATCAAGATTGTTTAAATGTATAAAACTGTCAAGTAGATTATCCTTTATGCAATTCAAATGAGCCTTTGGGAGACAGAATTAACTGAGGGCAAACAAGAGCTTAACTTTAAAAGACAAAGGCTTGGCTTATATCAAGTTGACAATTCCAGATAAGATACTGCATTATACCAGGTTATATACTCGCAATAATAATTTTTGATTGGCATATCATTTGCCACTAACTACTGCTTGGCTTCCACGGAGCACACGCAACATACTATAAACTGTTATGAGAGATGTCTTTGTATTGTTCAATATTTACAGGGTGCGTTATTTTATAAATGCTCGAGTTGGCATAAGCAAAAAAAAAAAAAAAAAGGCATTAAAACATTTCAGATCAAAACGATCCCCTTCGCCTTTCAAAAGAAGTACTTTCTAAAGACAGGTGACAATTCTGTTCAGAAATTTTCACACCAAGGCTAAGTAAATGTTCAGCAGTAAAAACAGAATTGCTTTGTTCAGCTGCACAAACAGATTTCTCTATCGCCTCTATTTGCGTATTCCTGAATATCCTCTTTCAGATCCCACTTTTATGGGAAGCAAAATCAATTTTCTTTTGGACAAAAAAAAAAGTGAGATCTGGTCTAATGATTTTAATCTTTTAAATAAACATGAACTGAACTTGGAGCACAAGCTTTTCTCTTAAGAAAAGATCTTTGTTGTCCAGAAAGATCTCTTTCAACCTATGAACGGTTAATGCCAGTGACAGTCTAACCTGGGAAAAAAAAAGGAAAACACGTATTTATACCCCTGTTCTTTTAAAAGAAATAGCGAACGTTTAAAAACACACACACAAAAACCCTGCAACCAAATGATCCTGCCCCAAATGTAGACTGATGTTAAGTTTAATTTTTGAAACAAATTAGGTTCCCCAATTCAATTTTAAACAAATAGAAAATGAGAAACAGAAAACTATAACATAAAACTTTTATTGCTACTTTGCTAAAAAAGCACACTCATGTTTATGAAATAGAGTCTCCCTCAGCCTCCAAAGGGGAATTATTCTAAAATTCGGCAATACTTCGGGATCCTCACAAACACCCGCCCAGAGTAGCTTTTCCAGGCCTGTTTCAGCCCTGCTAATAGTTATTGTTTGTACAACTGTAACTAAGTACATTACCAACCAGTTGTTCAATCTATATAAATTTAAGAAACACACATTGCCAAGGAGTGACTCATATATCAGTCTATTATATGCTACAGGGCTGACTGTTTTAAACAAATCACTCTGCCTACAGCTGAAGAATAGAAGCTATATACAGAGCAGAGGTTATTGTCTAATTTAAATCTTGGCTCGCTTCCCAGTGCTGTACAAGATTCCAATTTGTGGAAATGTTGCTCTTTGCTACTGCCAGAAAGGCTGCAGAAAATGGTATTGGGAGCCTTCCAGAAATATGTCTGCAAAATGCCAATCAACAAGTCACTAAAGATTAACAGTACGACTGTACCAAATTAATTTAAATTATAGAAACATATGGCTAGGATGTTTGCTTTGCACTTAAGACAACACCAACCTCACAAAGAGCTAGGTTTCTTCCACAGTATAAAATAATATCCCAATGTTCAGATTCCTGCAAAATGTATCAGCTAATAAATCGGGATGTCCTTGCAGAGCCAATCTTTTCGAATGTTTGGGGTTTTATCTTTAATATATTCAAAACATATGAGAAAATAATTTGTGTAACAAGGTATTTTTCTCCCACAAAGATAGAAAGGAAAAAATCAACATTATTCAGTGACTGAAAACAATTTGCTCTATAATGTGACGAAAATTCTAGCTTTATTGAGATTCGCCGTAGAACCCAGAGGATGATGCGATCTATTGCACATTATTCCCAATTCTAAAATATGATATTGGGCTAAGAATTTAATATATAGCCAAGAGAAATTCACCAATTATATGACCAAATCAGGAAAATCAAAAGACAACACAATTTATACCCCGCCAGCTGCTCTCAATATATATTATATTCATGCCGCTTCCCCATTATTTTCATGGGAATCTCTAATATATACAATCATGTCATCAACCAAAAGGGGGGAAATCAATGGCACTTTAAGCCGTAGTTATACATTAGTGTACGCTGTATCTCAACTGAATAGGAAGGGAACTGTTTTATGTTTCTCTCCACTGCTTTTCTATTATTGCCTAGCTAATGGAAATACATCAAACAAATGTTCTACAAGAGCAATAAATATTAACGTTGACCTATCCATCTGGGAGAAATGAGAACAATACTGCTCACTTTTAGCCCAAATATGACACTGATAAATGAAGCGATGAGATTCCATCACACTTTCAACAACCTGGGCTGGAAGCCCCCGCGTGATCCTGGTACTGGCAATTTTCTTCATTCATCTTCATTAGGCAGTCACTTGACCTGCCTCCCAACATCCCTGTCAAATCAGAACCTTTGGGGGGCTTGTTGTACTTTCTAACAATGTAGCCTAAAAGTGTTCTTCAAGTTGGCTTTTTTTTTTTTTAAGCCAGAGGAAGGCCTGGATGAGCATGAAAGAGGGCGCAAACAATTCCTCTGGAAGCAAAGAGACATCAAATGTCACTCATGATTAAAAGGGAAGCCGCGGTATAAAACTGGTCATGCAGCCTCTGGCTCGCCAGCCGGAGCATCACCCTGGTGGCAGGAAGGCCTCCGAGTGTGCAGACCAGCACTCCCTGAGCCATAAAAAGACAATTATGTATTCAAATGAAAAATATATGTGGGACCTTATCACAGATGTAGAAATGCTTTCCATTTCCTTCCTCAATCACAGTTTCAAGTGAGCTGGAACAAGAAAGGAGGACATTCTTACCCTAACACAATGAGCGAGTTTCATCACATTAGCGGTTTTACATTACAGTCCATTATTTTCTATTTCAACAGCGTAACAAGAGAGGTGCTGATTTGATTATTCCGTAATAGTGAAAATGAATACCAATGCAATATAAAATTGCTATTATAACACAAAGCTACTAATATGATTCACAAGACCCCCTGGAAATTAGGTTTTATAACTATGATCACAGGGGAAAAATTAGAAAGCCAGTAGGCAAGAAGGGAATTAGGTGCTCCCACACCAGTCTTAGCGATGCAGAGAGCTGCTCAAAGGAAGCCAGGCGGCATTTACGTGGGAACGACACGCAACACCCCATCCTTGTGAATTATTTGAAAGGTATTCCTTCGTTTTTCTTCATGGTGTGTGTTCCAAATACTCATGATATTAACTAAAGCTGTGTTCGCCTATACTATTGATGTAAAGTTTCTGATTCAAGAAAAAAAGAAACCCAAAAACCATAAGATAACCAACAAGGGATCTACTGTACAGCACAAGAACTACACTCAATATTTTGTAATAACCTATAAGGGAAAAGAAGCTGAAAAAGAATAGATGTATAGATGTATAACTGAATCACCGTGCTGTAACTAACTAACACGATATGGCAAATTGACTGTACTTCAATAAAAATTTTAAAAATTAAAAAAAAATTAAAAACCATAAACGAGAGGATTCTAAACAAAGGATGAAGAATCCATCACTTCTGGAATCAAATTTTTTAAGACCAGGGTGATTCTAAAAATCCATGATAAACAAAATGATGAAGTAAAACTGCCTGAAGGCTTTTGGGCAAAGGCCCTCTTTTCTCCCTGTCCCCCAGCCCAAATTAAAAGGATGTAAACTTCGCTGGATTATTTATTTCTAAACCAATCTCCTCTCTAGCAGTCTGGAAGGATCTAAGACCCACCTCAGGATACTCTTGGCGTATGGCAGGGCGCACACCTGGACTGGTGGTTCTAGCGAGCTGAAAATGTGCTTTCCCTATGGTCTCAAATATATACCTGCCCAGACAGGTAGAGGGTGAGCAGAGAAGCACTGAACAGCAACTCTAGCATCACCCTAGGTACGAGGTAAGGATGCATGGCCCTTCACAAAAGCTTTTTCCAAGTCAGTTCTCTGTCAGTTTCTAAGAGTGTATAAGATGTCTGAGACAAACAGAAAACCATGGGAGGCATCCATCTTTGGTTTAACCATAAAAGTCACTGGCTTCAAAGTGATAACTATGAATTTCTGCTCTGGCTCCATGTAAGAATAGATACTATAATGTAGGCCAGACGTTTTCCATCTTTGCAAAGACAGGGCATTCTAGAACTGGAAAAGGGTTTGCAGACCATGGTTTTCCTCTCCAAATAAAAGAGAGTATGCTATATTTAAGAGATTTAAAATAAGTAACTCACTAGTTGGCCTAGAAAGTCACATTGTGTCAAATTGTACCCTGTATCTGCACGTGTCCTTCTTGTGTTTAAACATCTCAGTTATTGGAGGAGGTGGCAATATGACACGAACAAACACCAAAGAGTATGTAAATAAAACGTGTACATCCCGTGCATATCAGCTCCTCAGCATAGGCCATAACTCCTGACACAGCCTTATATTCAACAAATACCCAGCTAACTGACCAGTACTGGTACTACCTCATCAGCATTTGATCACATGAACCAATAGTATCACACAGGATGTTTCACAAAGATTTCTGGAGAACATTAAAATGCTGCCACATTTCTCAAGCTGGGTACCACAGAAGCATTTCCAAGTGTGTGAAGGCTGAAATCTATACTCCCACTAGGTATCAAGAGCTGATCTCTAAAAACCTTCCAACGACTGTCATTGCATTTTGCTTTCTCACCTCCCTTTTAGAAGAATCCATATGCCAATGTGTCTTAATAACAACAGTTAATATTTATTGAGCACCTTCTGTATGTTAGGCATTCTGCTAATCACTTCCCATTAATTATCTAATTCATCCTTCACAACATCTTTACGAGGTAAAAAAAGATCATATTTTATAAAATCTAGGACACCACTGATTGTAAAATACAATCCAACTACAGACATGTTAAAATGTGAATAAATGTGTGCCTCAGTCAATGAAATATGGTATTTTTATTATTACTATCCCCATTTATAGCTAAGGAGGCAAAGCTCAGAGAGGTTAAGTAACTTGTCCACAATTGCACAGCAAGTAAACCTGGACTCAAACTAAGAACAGTCTGATTCTGAAACCTTAAATTCTAATTAAGTAGTCTCCAATTATTTTTTATTACACACCTCTACTAAAAATATTCTCATAAATAATAATAACTAACCCTTTCATTTACTTACCAAGTTACCAGGCACAGTTCAAAGCCCTTTCCATATGTTAATTCATTACTTCCTCACAACAACCTCTGAGAAAGGTACCATGACTATACCCATCCTACGAACTGAGGACCTTGACCAAGGCAACCTGGTGGTGCAGAAAGCGGGCTCCACACTCTTGAGTCACTGAACTGTCTCCCTAAAACCACTGGCATCCACTGGCAACATAAGCAGGTTTATTTAGTTATAATGTATACACCTAATTACCACCATTCTGACATATTATGCATATTTAAAAACATATCAAAAATTGTAATTAAGAAGGACGAGAAACACAGAATTACTAATATTTTCTTCTCCAATCCTAAAGTCACTCCCTGAGCTACGTGAGACCATACTGGGGAAACTCCTGCAAAAAATTCCTTTTGACAACCTTCCTTATCTAGAATGATCTATAAGAGACAACCACACCACCAACTAAGGCTCCCTCTGCCTTCCTTCCTGGGGTGGCACGGACTTGTCTCACCATCCTGCAATTACTTGAGGGAAGGAAGCAACAGAAAAGGGAAGGAAGATATCAGTTTCCTGTAATTTGAATACCCACCAAACAAAACGTGGGTATGTCAGTGAGTCCTGTCAGTAAAGTGGCCACATCTTCCCAGGTGGCTTATCAATGCATGGTTTTCTGGGACACTGCAACTCCACTTTTTCCTGAAAGTTCCTTCTAACCCAACAATAAGACAAATAGTCAAGCATTTCCTGAGCGCCTACTGTTTGCCAGCCCGTGTGCAGTACCAGGAACACACACACACAAGCTGCAACCATAAAAAACAGGAAGAAAATCTAACATGTCTAGAAAAAGCTCCACTCTTTCATGCTTCAAGTTTAACTCTTACTTCTAAAATGTCTTCTCTTGAAAAAAAAAAAAGAACTTTCTCTCTAAAATGTCTTCTCTTGTATATTGGCCAGGCCAGTTTCCCACAGGATAAGCAGTAGTAAATATTATGCAGATCAAACCTACAAGAATGGGTCTTCAAGAAAAGAAAATAATTTTCAGTTAAAATGTAGAAGTCTATTCTCAACAAAAAGGACAGATTGAGAAACTATTTCAGTAGCAAAGAAGGAAAATTACTATTGATCCTGGCTGCCACGTCTAACGAACACACTGAGGTTTTTAAGGGTAATCTTTAGTAGTGAAGTTCAACCACATAAATTGATTATGCTGTAGTCAGAATGAAGAATTCCAGAATGAGATCTTAAATATCACTCTTAACAAAACTAAAAGCAGGGGAAGTGTTTCACAATTATTACAAAATTTTCTGGAGAGACTAAGATAAGAATTCCATAATATCCTAATGAAGACTGAACCTTGGTAACTCAGTTTCTGGGAATTTCAAAATATTATCAAACAGTACTGCTTCTTGCTTTAAGTATAACATTGGCTTGCGGGATAATATTAATATGAATAATAACAATAACAATGCATTTTTACATGTTACAGAGATCAGCAAACTTTTTCTTAAAGGACCAGATAGTAAATATTTTAGGCTCTATGAGCTATCTGGTCTGTATTGCAACTACTCAGCTCTGCCTGATGGAGCATGAAAGCAGCCACAGAAGACAGACTTAACATAAATGAATGAGTGTGGCTGTGTTCCAATAAAACTTTATTTACAAAAGCAGGTGACCAGCCCACAGGCCACAGTTTGCTTACCTCTGGTTTTAAATTATTATTTGTATCTATTTAATTTTTTTAAGCTTGATGTTTATTGAGATCATTCCACCATAAAAATTATGTTTGCTCATTAAAGAAATTTAGAAAGTATAAAAATGCAGAATGAAGAAAGAGCCTTGGGCTATGACGTCAAACAGGGTTGGGTTCCAGGACAGCTGTATGACTCTGGGCAAGTGACCTACCATAACAAGGTGTCAGTTTCCTCACCTGTAAAATGGAGATGATGACGGTCCTGACTTCATACTGTCATTCCTTGTGAGGACCAGAAAATGAATATATGTAAAGCACATTCCTTCTACCCACCCTATCACAACTGTTGCTATCAACTTTCTTCCAGCTTATCTCTAATGATATTAAAAACCCAGCACAATGCCAACATACCTAGTTACTCATATTGAATGCACGAGCAAATGAAACAAATGAAAGGGAAGGAGAGGGCAAAACGTTACCTTAGTTTCCAAATCAAAGTATAACCTGGATCTTCTAATGTTTTACAAGAGGGAAAGGCAACAGAAAATAATAGTTAATATTTCGACTGTATTGATAGATTTTCCAGAGCAAATTCTATATAATTTGTTTCTCTCCAACTTTCAAAGAATAAGAAACAAAAAGTAAATGAAAAGAGCTGTTATTTTACAACATTACTTGAACCAAGGGATGCATTTATGGGAACACACATATTGTAAATTAACCAGTTTCAACACTACAAAACAATACTCCAAGGACAAAAGTGTGAGATAAGTGATTGCACATCCCTCTAAAGCCTGATTTATTGTTGTTCTTGAAATCAAGTAGTCATATTCTGGTATTTGTTCTCTACTACAGAATCACTACTTTCATATTCACTACAGCGTGAGATGAGATATTTAATAAATAATAGGTCTTGAAAGTCCAGGGATTAAGTAGTTTTTTTAAGCAAAATTGAACATCAGGGCAGCATATGCCAACGATTTCTAGTTGTGCAACAATTTTTATGGTTGGGAAAGGACAAAAAGGCCTGGCGTATTCCCTTAAGATGCTCATGTTCTAAAATGAAGAGAATGAGAAATGTCTGTGTACACAGGGCTACACACACACACGCACGCGCACATACATGCGCGCGCGCGCACACACACACACACACACGCTGGTTGGAAGGCACAGTCATGGCTACATTCTTTCCCGCTCACATGACAACACTGCAAAGCACAGGTGAGATTCAAAGGATGGAAGGGATGTTGTTTGTTACACTGTTGGGATAAAGGAGCTTCTTAAAGACCTATTGGGATGGACAAGTAGAGGATCAAGCATGAGAGACAGAAAGGCAAAGCAAGGGACTCGATCTAGGGAAATGGACAGTGGAGATGAAAGAAGTCCGACAGAACAGCAGTGATATATTAAAAGGAGAGAAACTTTTAAAGAAGCAGGATAATGAAGATCAGGTAAGGAGACCCATACATGGGAAAGAAAAAGCCTGGCTAGTCATCCTTGAATCTTACCTTTTCGCTACTCTCATTTTAGTCATCAATGCAGTTAAGATGTAATGATTAATTTATGCCACCAATAGTTCTGATTTATTAACTTCTCATTCAAATAACAACAACTGGCTAGTCCAGTTTTTTCAGAGGGATTACTTGTTTGCTTGTTTCTTTAGCTATAATAAATTCTGAATGCCAGGGTCTCCAAACTAAACATTAAACAAACTGATTGACAATTTGGAAGCACAGGAATAATTACAGATTATGCTAGACAATGTAACTAAATTGAGTTTTCATAAAGCTGATGACTGGATTTTGCCACCAAAATCACCAACTGCTTTGGCGTCCAGAGAACGGCCTCATGGATAAGCCCCAAGTTCCTTCTGGAGAATGCAAAACAGTCAGAATCACAATCAACTAGCTAATAATTTTATATCACAAGAAGAATTAAGAATCTCTAGGAGAATCTCAATTTTTATCTAAATCTATTTGAGACCTCAATGATGAATTTTATTAACTTAGCCCTGAATTGACACTCCCAGTCAGAATTACAATCACCAGAGGAGAAGGGTCTCAATATTAAATTCCAAGTCTATTTTATCTCCATCCAAGAATTATGGGAGCAATGCAATTAAAACTCTTCTCACGCTAAAAACGATGCACCAAGTGCCTCTTGGTTTCAAGTCTTAGCAGCAGGCACATGCCTGAAACACACAAACTGCTCAAGCTTCATTACCCATGTGCCCAAAGGTCTAACTACCGAAAGACATGAACAAATACAACAGATGAAGAGGAGCATTTTCTTCAACTGCTAGAAGCCAGGTCCAAGGCGAGAAAAGAGGAAAGAACAAGAAGGTAAACAACCTCCCATAAGTAAGAATGCAAAACACATAGTCATCAGAGACTTCATCTCAACCCAACTCACCAAGGGATGCATCAGATTGAATGGTAGACAGATTAGAGGCATTATGAAAGGGCTACAGTGCATGACTCAAGGGTCTCGTGGATTCTTGGCCTTTCTTTTGAAGCTCACAGGGTCATGGTAGCCAGCCCCCTACCATAAGTTGTTTACCACTAACATATCGGTCAGGTTCATAAAGTAATCAGAGACTGAAGGCAAGGTGCAGGTAAGAGAACTTTCATGGGGGGTAAGGGGGATGGAATTATTGTGGAGGCCTCCAGTGATGAGATACCACTTATAATCATTTAAAAGATTCAAAAACATGATTAAATCACATGTTAACATTCTCCTCCTTAGAACTCTGACTTCCCTTAGGATGTCCTTCTAAATCTACTTCATCTAAGAAGTGCTACCATTTATAATGTAGAATTGTTTGTGTCAAGTTCTCAAAGAGGTCATCATGGAGACTAATGGATTTAAGTGGTTGGAACCTGTGATTAGAGTCCTCCACAGAGATCTGAATTTTCCTCACACTGTTCAAAGGCTTCCAACAAAGTGGTCATTGGCTCTCAAGATGATGAGATTCACATAGTTCATATTTAATGCTAAAATGTGTGGCACCCCACGATTTAACTGGGGTACACAGCAGACATGTAGGATATACATAATAATGTTTTCAGAGTTACAGAATGAAGTTGGCAGCTTTCCAGATAACCAATTTTACTCAAAGACTGTGGTGGAGGGGGGAGTCATGACTTTTGTATTACAGCAAACGTGGAGAAACTACGTTAAAAAATTGCAAAAACTGTGTTAAAAATAAAACAAGAGACTTTAAAGAATTGCTGGCAGCTAAGTGACCTTGAAGAAAGTGAGTTCTCTGCCTTCTTTGCCATCGGGGGCTTCTGTGATAAAGTGTTAGGAAGGTGAACCTTATAGGAGTCATGAAGTCTTCATTTCAACATTTATGCTTAATTATTTGCACACAATTCAGTAAGCAAAAGAAGCCACAAATAAGAAAAGAACTATTTAGGAAAACATTATGTCAAAAATAGAAAATGATGTATACAATTATTTCCATATTAATAGAGCACAGAAATGCCATAGGTGACCCAAAGTATCAGTTCATCCAGAACTGGTACTAAAGTCCAGAAGTTACACATTGAGGATTTGATTTATACATTAGATCATTTTTACAGTTTATCTAAGATCTTAATTACATTTTACTAGGGCTAATACTATCTTTTTTCCTTTCTTTTTGGTATCTAGATTATATTACTTGAAAATAGTGACTTTCAATCATGTTAGGTGGTAGAAGAAAGCCCAGGAAGGAGTGAAAGTAAATCAGAGGACTCAACTCTATCACAACTAAGCTATGGAGTTTGCATAACTATAACAATATTATGAATGAGTTTCAGGCTTGTTTCTGAACATATTTAATATTTGATCAAAACTACTGAGCACTTCTGACTAAGCACTATAATCAAAGAATTATGCTAACATAGCAGAACTCCTGTAAGTTTCCATTATATAGGAAAAGTTTCCCTTTGATTTAATTAGATAATTAATTAATCATACAAGTATCCGATGACATTAATACAAAGGCTGTTTTGGAGGAGACGTCTAACATCTTGGGTGGGAGTGTAAATTAGTACAATCACTCCGGAAAACAGTTCAACATCATCTAGTCAAGCACAAACCCTACCCTAAAACGCATGAGTTCCACTTCTAAGCAAACACATGGGAGAAACTCTTGTATGCTGCACTTCGGTACAGATACAAGATGTGTGCGGTGATACTGTTCGTAATAGCAAAATGTTGGTAATAAAGTCAAGTGTCCACTGACAGAAATGGTATATCCATACAATGGAATAGTGTACAGCAGTGAATACCAGAAAAGTACAGCCACATGCATCAACTTAGATGATGCATAGTATAATAATTCCATTGATTTAGAAATATGCAAAATTAAACAATGTGTTGTTGAGAGATAACTAGATGTGTGGCAAAACTATAAAGAAAAAACAAGGGAATGACAAATGTAAAACTCAGGAAAGTGACTGTCTCTGGGGGTGGGGATGGAGGGAGTTGCAATTGAGAATGACATGGAAGAGGCTTCAATGTTATTGATAACTTCCCATTGAGTTGGGTGTTGGGCAGATAGGTGATGGCTTTATTATTATTCTTGAAACATACTCATTAATTATACTCTTGTATGTGAAATATATTAACTGAAATTCACACATATAGTCATATATACACACATATATCATATATATATATAACAATTAAGAGGCTTACGATGCACTAAAAGAGTGAATAAGCCCAAATCTCTTGCACACTGACAATCAAAAGATGATTGTTATTGAGGAAGTAATTCAAAAGGAAGCCTTAGAGTATTTCCAGAAACACTGGTTCTTGTGATGTTCTTTCAACCCAAGATAATAAAGTTTAGGAAAGTTCCACTTTGTGTATCTTTCTTATAAGCTGAAAATATGAATAAATGTTTACTTGGAATTATCTCTATAACTATGCTTGAAGCTTATGTTGCAAGTAAAGCTATTTATATAGCCTCATCATTGGTCTGAATGCTTATCACTGCAGTTTTATTATAAAGAACATCTAATAGACTTCTTTCCAAGCTAAGAAAAAAACAGTACTATAATAAGGTATCGTACATTCGTGGGTAAAAATACTCCTTTTAGAGAACATAACATAATTAGTTTCTATTCCAAGTCTGTCAGTGTGCACTGTTAACCTCTGACAACTATACGCGAACCTTTTAATTAGTATGTTATCTTTGGTGCAATGAATAACTTGTACCTCACGTTATAGGCAAATTAAAGATTTCCCACTAAAGCCAAATTCTTCAGTGCAGTTCTAAAAGTGTTTTGCCATTTAAATGAAATTTTACCATTCCGACTTCTTACTCCCAAAACACGTAAGCCATTTTTTCCGAAGCTAGACAGCTTTTCGCTATCAACGTTCTTTCAAATATTTTACTTAAGACAGAGAATCTCATATTAAATTCAATTTCACACTTGCCAATCACACACACCCACTCACAATTCCTCTAGATGATGCAATGTGGCCTAACGTGTATGTGTGTGTATGTGTGCAAACACACAACGCTTAAATACGTATAAACACATTAACTGCTAGGTATTGGTTAAAACAGATTTTAGCCTATTACCTTATTATATATTGAACATAATGGTTGATGTTAGCAGTTCTACTAAGATAATTAACTTTTAAACAGGAATCGGCAAGTTCAAAGTCTATGATCCACAGCAGTAGTTCTCAAGCTGGTGCTGTAACAGCCCAGTCATGATATTTGCGAGATGCATCTAAAAGGATCCCCAGTCCCACCTCCACCCCCAGAAACCAGAGCTATTTCCTGCTGATAATGGTGAGGAGGGAGCATCTAAGTACAAAGTCAGCTATATTCCTCCGATCCCTCGAAATCCATCCCCCCTTATACTCAAAAAAATATCTGTTGCGTTTCCAAGAGAAACAACAAAGACATAAGCCTTGGTAAAAATGATGCCACTTACAAGATAAAATGCGAGGCTCTTTTTCACGTGTCTTTCCCTTTTCTCTTATGACAAGCATGGATAATCTCAAGATATTTGTGTCAATAAACTGATTACAATAAAGTGATGGCAAGACATTAAAGATTAAAGAAGAGAAAGGAATAAAATTACATAATACTTAGAGGACAAGGGCCTTAAAAATCTAGACGAGGTCTGTTGAGCAGAAATATAGACAAAAATTGTATATTAGAACAAAATAAAGATGGATTTAGTAATGCTGGATTTAAACTGGAAATAGCTATTTGAACTCCTGACCTTGACCTTTTCAGCACTCACCCTAAAATGACCTAACAGAGGAGTCATTTCTTCTTTCCAGAGGCACTTGAATGGCACAGCATACAAATTTTAGACTCTAATACTATTCTCGACTAAAAGGATTCAGAGCTCCTTGGAGAATAGCTGATTCCATGTGTTGGGATAGGAAAAAAAATCAAGGTCAACTGGAACTCGTGGCTCTCAGAAAATAAAAGTGCTTTCAGGAATGCCTGGGGTGATGCTGACAGGACCAAGAAGGAAGCTTAAGAAGACTCCCACAGTTCATGCTGCGACCATCTGAGCATCAACCTGAGAATACGAATCATAATTAATTAGAACAAGTACAGCCTATAAAAAGCTCTGAGTTCAGGGTGCTAGAATAGAAAAGTTAATGTAAAGTATACCCAAAAGAAAGATATTTGTAATACAAAAGAAGAGTATGTGAAGATATCTTAAAATCAATTGTAATAGGTGGTGAAGTGTTCGCAGATCTGGATGTTCTGGTTCTCCTATTAGGCATGTGCTTCCGTATAAAGTACGGGTCTGCATTTTTCATTATGTGAGTTTGTAGGAAAGAATGAATACGGGAACTCTGAGTAACCCAAATAGTCCTAGAAAAGTACGAACTATTCCAAGGAAACATGAAGAATCCCAGCAACAGCTGGGAGAGTGAGTCTTAAGGTCTGAAGAAGTTCGAGACTTTTTTTTTTTTTTTTTTTTTGCGGTACGCGGACCTCTCACTGTTGTGGCCTCTCCCGTTGCGGAGCACAGGCTCCGGACGCGCAGGCTCAGCGGCCATGGCTCACGGGCCTAGCCGCTCCGCGGCATGTGGGATCTTCCCGGACTGGGGCACAAACCTGTGTCCCCTGCATCGGCAGGCGGACTCTCAACCACTGCGCCACCAGGGAAGCACCCCCCACCACCAAAAAAAAAAAAAAAAAGAGGAAGTTTGAGAACTATTAGCCCAAAAGACTCAAAAATTGAGTGTACTTGAAAAAAAAATCTCTTCAGTGTAAAACTGTGCTTGACTGTATAATTTCAAAGAATGCTTAAAACCAAGCAAGATAGTTAAGGCTTAACTAGATACATTCAGGACTCCTGAGGAAGGCAGCAGAACACACAGAGAAGTGAACTTGGAATCGGAGAGTCCAAGTTCAAGTACCACTTCGCCTATTTTCCATTGTTTTCAAATGTTAATACCTGCCAGACCTCCCTCCAGGGTAAACATGAGGATCAAATGTAAGATAATATATGCAAAGTGACCATCCCTGTATCTTGTATTTGTTTGTTCATATATACAGAACCATCTGTATTTGGTGGTTCATCTTTAAGACAGTTTGACTATGAAAAGAGTAAGATATTTTTTATTACTCTACCCCAGAAATCAGGACACATTCTGGAAAAGACACAGAAATACGGGCTCCAACTGATTTTCCTTCAACTGAGTCAAGGGAATAAAAATTTGCCTCAGAAATAGTTGCCAAAACACCATGAAGGTTTTTGAAGGAAAAACTACAAAAGCTGATGGATTGTGTTCAACCCTCTCAAAAACGATCCCAACCCCCAATGCTCTATAACCCAGAACTTTACTCCAGGGATATTCCACCCAACATGAGCCTCTGTTTCCTATTTACCCAGAGCATAGTTACTGCTCAGTACATCTATTTATGTGTCAAATGCCATATTGATTATCACTATGCTATGTGCTTAAGATGCAGCTAGCAGTGAAAGAGACCAAGGTCCCTGCCCCTGATGAGGGGCGACAGACAAAGATAGGTGACAATAAGTAAGAATTTCAGGAAGAAAATAAAATAAGATTATGTTACTAAAAAGGCCTTGTGGGAAGGATACTTTTGAGCGGGGGAAGAGGAAAGGCTTCTGGGAGGAGGTGACATTTGGGGCTAAGACATCAACAATGAGAAGGAGCCAGCCTTACCAAGAGCTGGAAAAAGATCCCTTGCAGAAGAAAGAACAAGCAGAAAAGCCTTGAATTAGGAATGTGCCTGGCATGAGGCTGGAAGGAAGGAGAGAAGAGAAGAGAAAAAGGAAGAAAAGAAAGAGAAAAAGAGATAAGAAAAAAAAGAAAGGTAAGATGCCTTAAGCAAAGGGAATGCTAGGGAGGATTATGACATGAGCTTGGACAGGATGGAAAGGACTATAGAAAATGGTGTGAGCGAGGTAAGCAAAAAGAATAAATAGTACCCCTCATAACAGTCAATAGTAGATCAATTCTCTTTCTTCAATTCCGAAAACTATATACGTACATAACGCCATATTGTGCACCACAGCAGTGGATCACAAGGAAAGAACAGCTATAATGCAAACAGACAGCAACTGATTCTTTGGGGGGCTTAAGAAAAATGAAGTGGACATACCAACACGAAAGGCTGAGTAAACCACAGCTTCTCCCAAAGCACAATATTAAGGCTGTATGCTGTAGAAAAGGCAACTGGATCTCCATTTTCATTCCTGCCCACTGAGAGCCATCACTACCGGTAGCACCATCTTCCAAACAACTGGAAATACAATGTTACCTGCGTTCCAGAAACATTTTGTGTTATGATACCTGGTGATGTATGATATATTTATCACAAAGAGATGATAAATAACCATTTCCTCTTTGTATATTCAAGGTACAGAAATAGCTAGGACCAGGCCCACACTTCACAAACATTCACATAATTAGAACTGTTACAAGGGTAAAGGCATGAGTTAAAATTACAGAAGCCTAGATGAGAGAGAAATTGGAAACATACTGAAAACTATTTCTTTCATCATTAAAATGGTATAAGAAATGCCAAGGTCCTAGCAGAGTACCTAGGGTCCTATAAGGGCTCAGTAAATGTTGGTTTCCTCTCCAAAATAAAAGTGACATGATTTTTCTGTGTTGCTTCTATTCTAGTTCTAAAACTAAAATTCTACTGAGTAAAAGCAGAGTGACCTAGAATTGGGATGGAAAGGCCAATCTAAAATTGAAAAATCTAAAACATAGAACTTTTACAATGTTCACTACTCATAAAATACTTAAAAGGAGGGCAGGGAATTTACATATATTCTTCTACACGCTTTACATTCATTAAGACTTACAATGGTCCTGAGGTAGGTATTACTATCCCCTTATTTCTGAAGAAATCATGGTTCAGAGATATAAATAATATAAACAAAGGAACCAAGCTAATAAATGGTAATCATGGGAGTCAAACCGAGGGCTATTAGGCTCCAAATCTATGTTTTCCACTATATCAGACTGTTTCTCAAATATAATACAAGTTTAGCAAATTCCAAATTACTGAGGCCTAAATAGATACCTTTTTAATGAAACATTGTACGTCTTCTCTTCTGCTTCTGCGTGTCATTTCAGCCATAATTCAAGAGCCAATGCTTACAAATTTAACTCCACATGACTGGTTTTGAGTAAGATCCCAACTGGTACTTAACCACTAAACTACTCAGAGCACCCTTCATTCATCTTTAGAAGAGCCGTTTAAAAACAAGGAAAATAGGTACTGTTTTCTCAAAATAGTTGTAAAAGTTGAGATAAGAACAGTACTCACAAGTTCAATTACGCCCGAAACAGAAGGCTTGCGAAAACTAGGGGAGGGTGAGTATAGTGGACGAAGACCCGTGAGTTGAGAATCTAAGAGGGGATATTTATATGGAAGATAGGAATTACCTTGGAGGACGAGCTAAGCCCCAGAAGAAAAGGGGCATATAACTTTAATAGAAGAGCTAACTTTATAAAAGGACCCAAGAGAATACAAGTTCCATGAGACTGGGGCTCTGCTCTGTCTTGTTTTGTCACATAGTAGATACTCAACAGGTAACTGCTGAATGAGTAAACGAAGCAAATGGGTAACTTAAAAGCACAGCTATGAAGAGTTTACCAAAAAAAAAAAAGTTTCAAGAGGGAAGAGGCATGCCTGTGTCCCTGTCCTTGGTGCTGAATAACTGTGTTTGGCTAGGTATGACAGTATCCTGAACCCACTTCACTGGTGTCCAAATTCTACTCATGTTTCTTTGTTTGAATTCTCAACTTTATTAAATTTTAGAAAGAGTCTGTTTTTTGAGCTGCAGAACAAATCACTTCATGACTTCTGTTCGGAGTTGGCATAGCTGACTGCGTGTACTTTCGACAGTTCTACCATGTTTGACACTTATATTTTCCCTACTCCCACTGGGAAGTTAAGCGTTATGTGTTTCTCATCCTCCCCTGATGTTATACTTTAGTTTAAAAATAACAGTCATTATCACTCAATTATTCAGTGATCAAGTGTAACACCAGGTGCAAACAAAAGTTCTGACAACACTAAAACATGCCCTTGTTACTGCAAAGGATTTGAGAGCTTGGCATTTATGAAGCTAGTGATCATGTTACTCTAAATTTGAAGGAGGTGAAACAGAAGAACAGAATAAGCTGATTTTTTTTTCTTTTTGCCCTTTTAACTTCCTTTTTCTTGACAGTAAGGATACCTATAGCAAAATGTTACTCTTGTAAATCAACTATACTCCAATTAAAAAAAAAGTTACTCAGCTTTACTTCATCACTGTTCTCATTGGTATAATCAACATATAGAATGTTTATTTTAATGATCTTTACAATCTTCTGAACATGATAGCTCTAAAATAGCTACAGCTCAATCACTTTGGTTTTTCTCTTTTCTTTCCATTTATAATCCATGTGTGTGTGAATCTGTATACACACACTTATACAGATACACCTATACACACACACATAAATCAAACATGCACACATATATATGTAAAAAAAAAACTCAAAGAGTTATATATTTCAGAACTGAAAAGTCATTTGAGCTCATCTGATTAAAGCCTTGGTACTGCAGATGACCTCAAATAACTTTCAAATTCCACACAGATATCCAACACGGTCATGGATAAGAAACCTAAGAAAATCAACCAAAGATGAACATCAATGTACTTAGATTTAAAAATCACCTCATTTAATATTTTTAATTAATTCTCAAATTTCAGGAAGGAGGTCTATATAGCCCTGTGGATCTAACTAACATTATCAAAGAAAAATTACTATATTTTTTCCCATGTAGAAATAGACACACAAGTGAAAAAATTTAATTGCTGGAGAAAGGGACCTGGATGCATCACTTACATGTTTTTAGAAAAATCTGTCTCATTCATCAGCAAGAATGAAGCAGAAAAGTTG
The DNA here is from genome assembly GCF_951394435.1 of Stenella coeruleoalba. NCBI lineage: Eukaryota > Metazoa > Chordata > Mammalia > Artiodactyla > Delphinidae > Stenella > Stenella coeruleoalba. The sequence continues at coordinate 31,689,983 of NC_137166.1, read as the reverse complement.
GCAACAGAGTCAATTATATTATTTTCTAAGTAACATATAATTTGGGGCTTTTAAAAATCCTTTTTCCTATAATTGATATAAAGTTTTTACTCAAATTCTGACATTTCCTCTTTCTGGTAATGACTCAACATTACCAAAATGTAGCAAAAGACTGAAAAAACAGAACATTTATGCTAACCATAAAGGTTTGCCAATATGGATATATCTAAATATTTACATACTTATTGATTTAACCTAGTTCTCTTAAACATAAATGCATGTCATAAACAACATGCGGACAGAGAGTGGACCAGTGGTTGGGGGTACGTTGTGCTAAAGGGCACAAAGAAACCTTTGTGGTGACGTCAATGTTCTATAATCACGGTGATGGTTGTTCACAACTGCATATATTCGTCAAAATGTAAACTGTGCACTTAAAATTAGCATATTTTATTGTATGTAAATTATATCTCAATAAATCTGACAAAATAAGACCCCAAACCCTAAATGTACCATGATGCCTAAAGAATAATTTCTATCGAGTACCTGCCATGTACAAATATTAATTATGACCCAACAGAATACCAAGAATGCATTAAGTAAATAGTGATTCTCCTATTAAATACACACACATAGATTATATGTTAAGGAATAGTAAGTACAAAAATTAGGTTAGACACTGTTAACACAGAACAGAAAATGGATTTCCTACCCCCTGCCCTAACTATTCCTTACCAGTGCTCAGTCTAATTTAGGATAGAGCTGGGGGAACTTCCAGGAGTGTCTTAACTCACTTCCTCTAGACGCCACCACTCAAAGCTTCCCTTGGACACTTCAGTCTAGTTTCATTGACAGTCATCATTATTTTGACCAGGAAAGAAGAGTGGCCCACCTCCAGCTATGCCTCTGCCCCTACGCTGAAAGAATTAGAGAAAGAGACTCAAATCCTGCAGAAGGATGTAGTGGCAAGCTAGGGTAGTCTGCTGTGGCAAAATCTTCTCCTCTTGTCACGCTGAGAGCTCCCTTCACCTTGGCGGTGCCCTAGCCAGCCCCCGAGAGTGTCTATAAATATGCAGGAGAAGAGAAAAGCACTAATAATGATGAATGTTACATAATTAAATAATTTATGAAGGATAAAATATTGGAGCCACGGGAGCTGTGAAGGAACAGATAGGCTACATGTATCTTATCTGCAAGTTCAGTATTTAAGTTCTGACTGTCCTCTGCTGTCACACCAAAAAAAAAAAAAAAAAAAAAAATTTGGGAACCACTCAATCTTTTCCATCAGATTAAACACACCAAGACCGCTTTGGAAATATATAGGAAAACATACAATTAAGAACAAAAATGATATTTAAAAATATAAACTATGAAGAGTATGAAAAAAGTTTCTATTTATTCCACCTGTGATCCTTCTCCCAAACCCCTAAGCAAAGGAGACGCAGATTTCTGCTTCCAAAAAATGATTTCTTGCAAACCATATAATACCTATGCTTTCAATTTTATTTAATTAAAAGTAGGGCAAAGTAAAAAACAGGTGCCTCTGCAGATGGAGTACGCTAAACACATGTAACACCTCTGATAATGCGGAATCCCACCCTCCCTTTGGAATTTAAAACATCCCTAAAAACCTGCATGTCAAATATTACCAAATATTTAGAGTCTAAAAGGATGAAGTTCATTATTTTGCACGGTAACGCATCTTCAAATAATATTTCAGTCTCATTTTGAAGGACTGCAATTGATATCTTTTCCATATATATTTAACCTCCTACAGATTTATTTGATTCTCAATAATTACTATTCTCTGGTAAAAGGCATATGTTATTACAGTACCCTACGCTCCCACAAGCTGTCCATTCAGTGTATTTTAATAAATCTCTGCCAGAGCTGTATAAATTTGATCCTGTTTAAATTTAATAAGGATCAGAATATATCAAAGCACAAATACCCATGGGAGAAATAGATATTTTGCATAGTTATTGAATGGCCTATTCAGGGATACAATATGTAAGACCCAGACCATCAACCTTGAATTAAAAAGAGAGATTAATGTGCTTAAAGCCGGCTACTTGTTAAATAACATATGAAATTAGTATTTAATAAAACATCTTCTCTATATTGCTGCTAATGGTATCAGTCCTAATACAGCCTTAATATCAATATTCCCGTACAGAACTCTAATATTTACAAGAATTGCCAGCAACATATTTCTTAAATATCTACATTTACTTTCATAAAACACAATACTGTGTGGCACAGAGATGGAAAGTACCTTACAGCCACTTAGAATCGGGGCATTTAATGTCCATCTGAAGAATATAAATAAAAAGAACAACTGCGTTACTTGATATATTTCTCACAGATTTCAAGCGTGACGAACAGTGCACTGCTTTTCCAAACATTCTCTTCTATGGTAGGATGGGATGTTTCTGATCTGAATCATATTTCAATGATCATTAATATTCTGCGGTTAAGTAAATCACTTCAATTCTTTGTTCTACCAGAATTTACACTTGAGTGTAAACACCAAGGACAATGATTAATGAGCCTGGATTTAGAACCTGGAAGAAGTCAGAGAAGGGCTAAATGTCAGTTATCAGGAAATCCTTCCTCGCAGTGAGGACGATTAAGAGACAACTATTGCCAAGAAGATCAAAGAGAAGCAGTATCACTCAAGGCACGTAAAACCAACCTTTTCTAGCATTAAATGTCCTCGGCAGATGGATGGACTAAACTGTCTTGAGTCATCTACAAACAGTTTGGAGGCTACAAATTGTTTAAAGCCCATGAAATCTACATCAGCTCACGCATGTTATATTGAAATCTACACTTCCTTATTCCCAAACACTTTCATCTTATTTAAACTAGAAATGCAAGGATCAGTTCACTCATCACGCAAAGTGAGAAAATACACTGTCGATTAGGCCACCAAGATCCATTAGCCAACCGTACCAGAAGATCAGGTCTCTCAATGGGACAGGTGGTTATCATGTAACCAAGGCAATGTGGCCTGCTCCTAAGCCAGGTTGCCCCCAATCGCTTCTCACTGTATCCTCTGTGAGCCCCTGAGTCTTCCTTCTCTACCACTGTTGTCTCTTCTCTGCTGGATTGGGCTGCATGAAAGAAGTGAATCCTAGCTGAGCAAAATAAAAGGATGTGATGGTTGGGCAATCAGCCATTTTTCACACTGAGAAGACAAGCTTAAACACCAGATATCACTTCTTACAAGAAGTGGTAAAATGACCTACGAATACCATGGCCTAATGGCCGATGGAAACTGGAATATGGGTCTAGATATCGCATGACAGATACGCCCAGTTTTATGAAGCACTGGTATATAAGTTCCAAACATAAAAAGCAAATCCATAGGAGTAATTAGCACATTAAAAAACTCCTGAGATAGTATCTCTAAATCCATTAAAAAACTGGCTCTTGGTTGAATGTCTTCAGTTTGCCAATGAAAGTGATGTCATTTATTACAACTTTCCTGAAGAGCTTTTATTCTAAAAGATCAGGCTTATTAGCAGCTGAACTAGCACCTTATCTTACGCAAAATACAGTTACAACAAATAGAGATGCAACCACTACCAACGGTTATTAACAAGCCAAAGCTGAGAAACTCCATTAAGTCTTATGTTTGTTCTGCTGGTGCTAATACACTCACCTCAAATCACAGTTCTTCACCCTAGATCAGTGTCTGTCAAATTTCAATTATTTGTATACCACCTTTATGAACTTTTCCCTTTAAAGCAGGTCCACATTCTTCCTTCCCCAAAATCTTGGGGCCAGAGGGGTTTTACAGTTGCATGTTTTTAAGATTTAGAAAAGTAATACAATGCATATTCCATCTACGACATAATACCTCTAGTGGTCTGGGGCACCATCCCATAATCAAATAGACAAATATTTCTGCAGCAAAATGTCTGAATATTCACACAAAGGGAGATGAATAGAGAATAAAAACAGCCTCGCCTAAGTTCGGTTCAGATTTTGTTGCAAATGTGTTGCCATAAATTTTTTTAAAAACACTTTGTTTTTCAGAGCTTTCAGAATTTGGGAATTATGGATACAGCATTGTGAGCCTTTATTTCTCTTTAACTCAGCCATCTGAATAAGAACAATTGTGCTTTTTTGTGAACAAAAGGAAAATTTATATCATAAGTGGAAAACCAGTATTTGCCATAAATAGAACATAACCACCAAAAGTAATACAATAAAAGAACAGTGATGAATTTCATTCTAGCAAGCCATTAGCTACAGAAGGTTTGTGACCAAGTCCTGTGTTTCCTCCCTGCCTCCTTTCTCTCTGCCTCTCTCTCTCTCCTTTATCCCTCCTTCTCTCCCTCCCTCCCTCTGCTTTCACCTCTCCCTCTTTCAATCTCTCTGTTAAAAAAAAAAAAAAGAGAGAGAGAGAGTAGCAAGTATTAGGTGTTAAAAACATAGTGGTACCACACTGAGACTTTTCTCATTGATGGAATAAGGAAGACTGAAAGGGAAATGGAAAAGAAACCCTTCCTATGTAATTCAGTGTGGTTTAATGACATATCCTCTTAGCTGAGAATCATATCACGTCCCACCAATGGTAGAAGCTCACCACCAACTACCTCGCTTTAGTCTTACACAAACTCATCCCAGTGTTTGTTCCCGTCCCCCGCCAGCCCTACCTTCATCTTGTCAGATGTTTGGAAACACACGGAGGTCTTCAGTACGCAGCTGCAAAGAAACTTAAGTTGTGTAAGACCACAAGGGTCCACGAAGCGCTTCATTTTACCTGAAACCCACCTTATACCTGTTAGATGTGTTCTGCCTTTGTCTATGGCTGCCTGTGTGGAAGACACTGTAATTACCAGAGTAGGCAAGCATGACTGGAGAGATCAACTGTGTGTACACAACTCCGATGGCTGCGAGTATATTCTCCTCGATGGTCCCTGGTCCCTTCAGAGGCCTCGGGATGGATCAGAGCAGTGGTTGCTCAGACTGAGATCCTGTGACAGTAGCATGAGCATCACCTGGGAACTTGTTAGACAGGCAAATTCTTTGGCCCCAGCCCAGACCAACTGAATCACGGACTCTGGATGTGAGACCCAGCAATCTGGATTCTAACAAGCCCTCTAGGTGATTGTGATGTTCATTAAAATTTGAGAAGCATGGGGGAAAGGAGCACAGGCTCTGAACCAGCCTGCTGAGTTTGAATCCCAGATCCACCCGCTCCTAGCCTGTGACCTTGAATAAGTTATTTAATCTAGCCATGCTCTATTTCCTCATCTGTAAATTGGGACCTTAATAGTACTTACCTTATGAGTTGAGGATTAAATTTATTAATAGATGTAAAGTGCTCAGAATAGGTTCTGGAAATATTCCACAAATATTCATATTCCAAATCTCCACATAAAACCTTTACTTACAACTAACAATGATATTGCCTTTCTCCAAACAATAAAGACATTTAATAACTATGTTTTCATTTCGTGCTTAAAATTAAGGTTCACAGGCCTTGTCTCCTAAAGAATTGGGAGCTCAAGTCTACTTCAGCAGAGGTGGCGAAATGACGGCCCACAGGCCATACATAGTCCTTAGACGGTTTCAAATTAGTTGCCAACATTTAAAAATTGAAAAATATCACAGAATCAAAATTTCTGGATCCCCTTGAAAACTTTGGAGCTCAGACAACACTGGCCTCTAACTCCCTAGAGCTATGGTTGGCCAGAGTGGAGTTGCAACCATGCCCTTTAGAGGGGCCCGTGTTCTGCTCATACGGTCCCCAGCCACACACAGGCAAGTCAGCTGCAGTCACGTATCATCTTCCTGGTGTCTATGACAGGTGGGTTTGTGAGCCCTGTCCTCCTGCAAACTCCAAAAGCTTCTAGTATGTTCTCTGTGCACAGAGTAACCAACCGTCCCAATCTACTTGAGACTGAGGGGGTCCCCAGGACATGGGTCTAAAACTGGGAGAGTCCCAGGAAACCCACAACGAGTTGGTCACCCTATCCGTGCTGACCACTCCCAAATCCACATGCCAGGAGTCTTTCCTGATATTCTGGTCCCCATTCCCCACTACCATGGAAAATATTTCCCCTGCAAACTCCACTTTTACCTGAAAAAACACTTTCTTCATTCATTTGTGCATTCCACAAATACTTCTTGAACGTTCCCTCTATAGCAGGCACAGCTCTGGGCAATGGGGATAAAGCAATGAAGAGGTAGAAATCTCTGCCCTTACAAGGTTATGTCCTAGCACAGGGGAGACGGGCAATCAGTAAAAGAAACGTGGTGTATGTTATAAGACCAGAAGCGTGGAGAAAAATGAAGAGGGGAAGGGGGATGGGGAATATCATGGAAAGGGAAGGGGGTTCATAAAAGGGTTCCCTGAGTAAAGGACATTTGAGAAAAGACCTTAAGAAGATGAGGGAGACATGAAAATATCTGTCGAAAAGGGGTTTGGGGCCGGGTGAAAGGCCCTGAGATGGGTGTGTGTCTGGAGTTTCCGACTGGCGGGAGCAGAGCGAGCCTCACCTAGGAGATGAGGTCAAAGGAGATCATGGCGGCCACCCAGCTAAGACTGTTTAGGCCTTTATGTGGACCTTGGCTTTTAGTCTGAGTGAGTCAGAGGGCCACTGGGGAGCCCTGAGCAGGGGAGTAATAGGAGTAATAGGATCTAGCTCAATTATTTTTCTAGAATAGCCATCAATATAACAGTTGTTTTTTCTTCATATCCAAGTAAGTCAGTTCAAGGAAACTCCTGTAATTTCAGCGTCTTTCCTGTTAAAGACACGAACCCCGTTTAACATCATGGGGTCCTTGGGCAACAAAGATTGATGTAGAACCAGACAGTGAAAAGAAAGACTTACCTCAGTTCATCTACTGGGATTTATGGACTGCAGGCTAATGTGCTTTTGCACAGGAATATTTGTGTTTATGAAGACATTCTGATGAATGATACTTTTTTTTCCCGTTCATGAAATTTTCAACATAAAAGAACCCAGAATTCCTATTTTGAAATCCATTGTGCCATTTTTATTCTGCCTGTATTTTAATATAGCATCAATATTTAACTACTCATTAAATGAAGTGTGACTTTTATAGTGAAAATGTCAGTCTTTGCAGTTCATTAAATTCATTTAAAGTATAGCTGCTTGATTTTTTTCCCCCTGGAAGAATAAAAGGACTACGAATTGAAGGCATAAACTTTAAATTTAAGCATGTGTTTTCTTCAAAATTAACATTCAGGATCTGTAACATTATTCATAAGACCAAGGGAGTGTTTGCATCTTCCTGCATTTTACTTAGTGACTGTCGTCTTTACAGAGTACAGAGCTGTTTATCACAGTTGGATATGACCAGTGGAATGTCACTGTGGACATTAAGATGTCATAAGTTATTATGAATCTCTGGAATTCTGCATGTAGTATTAAAAAAACATTATCTTGAACTATGGCATCAGAAAAAATACACCCTGGAAGATGTGAAATTTAATAACTTGCTGAATCCAATAGGCCCTAAAAGTAGTCTATTTCAGTTTTTAAAAATCATTATGATATGACATTTGGTCACCTGAAAGAAAAGGATATATTAGAGGTGGAATTTGAGAAATGAATTATAATGAATTTTTTAGATGTTTGTGATTCCTTCTTCCTAAAATGACTATAATTTACACGTATGGGGCAGTAAAATGCAAATGATGTCAGATCACCACCGGTATGTGTTCACGATGACAAAGTCTCTTAATGAGATTTCAGAAGACTTCAGCATTTCTGAACAAGACATAAAGGAAATGAACACCCCCAGGTCCACCTCTTCCAACAGAGGCTAAAAGGGACCCAAGTGTCGTGACAGGAACACAGACACACACACACACACACACACACACACACACACACACACACACACACACACACGCTGCCCTGTTACCCTCTCCTCCCCCCAGGCCACCCCTCATGCCAGGTCCACCCACCCCCCAAAACAGAAATCTAAGCACACCCCCTGAAGCAAAGTGCCTGAAAGATAAAGCTCAAACTCTGAAGCGTGCAGGGAGAGACCTTTCGAAATCCAGCCTCTGTCTTCCCCTACGGGTGTCCACAAGAACCCCCGTCCTCTGCCTCGTCAAGGCTCCATGACTTTGCGTGATGCTGCCTCCTCCCCCCGGATACCCACCCTGAAGTTCTGTTAAGGTAAAATTCCCAAAACAGTTTCCTTACCTGGAATGATCATTATAAAAGAAAAATTTTACTTTGTTCTATTCTGGTTTCAAAAGTCTAAAAGGCATTATATTTGAGGAAAAAAACAAGGTCGGGGGGGGGGTGGCTTTTGAAAAAGAAATAGGCAGGACCTGACTGCCACTGTATGTGCTGAACTCACTGCACCTAAACAGCTACAGTAAATAAAATGACTGGGGAATCTTTCTGATGAACCCAAAGGTTGATGACTGGAGGAGGAGGGCTATCCATGTATTTGTTAAAGTGTAACGATCCACTTGAAGAAGTTTGTGGGGTTGTTTTCTCTTTTACTTCTGCCCTTTTCCCTGAAGCCCTCCTACTGGAAAGGAAATGGGAAAAAAAAAAACTTATCTGGAGTCCAGAGCACCTACCTAAATTACTAAGACAGTAGAGCACATACAAAATAAAATAATAAATCAAATTCTACTCCAGGCATCTGGCCGCTTGCTAAGAAGCATGCAGCCTGCCATCAGCAACTTCACCACCTACACCTAGAGGGGCAAACATTAATTTCAAATCAGTGGCTATTGTCAAGCATGTATGAATGTATTTTATTGCTTCTTTGTGATCGGTGACAGTGGACTGGTAGGTTACAAAGGCAGTAACCAAAGGGAGGGCCTCTTCTCACGCCTCTGCTGCTTTCCACCACTGGGAAGTCCATCCGAGTCCCATGGAGTGTAGTACACATGCGTGCGCGCGCACACAGACACACACACGCCCTTCCAACATTTCCCAATATTTTTGTATTTTCCCCACTCCCTCCCTTCCCTGTTATAAGTATTAATACTATATTAATTTATAACACAAACCTGCCAGGTAAATCCAAAAGGAAAAGAAAATGAAAAAATGTACGATACATCCCATTGAGAGATACCCACAACTGAATTATTTGTGCCTCTCTTTAAATCGCAAAAATTTTGGTCTGCCCATAAAGAACTAAATGTTCATTTGTTTTCATTTAGCTCTTCCAGGATTGGCTCTCCAGGAACGGCCCATATTGGCCAAAGTAGCTACTTCTTATAAGCTACTGCTGCCTCTAAGACATTCTCCCACATTCCCATTGGCTTAAGTATTCTCGTACTTTTCTCAAATTTGTAGCTGCCCAAGTTTAATTACCCCAGAACAATCCAGTCATCGACAGCTAACTGAAAGAGTGTGGAGTTTTTCTTCCCCCATAAATCTATTCATTGAGATTCCACCAAGCCTGGAATGTCCAGGGAAAGATTCAATAATCAGGGGAGAAATGAGTTGCAGAAACTCAAAGAGAACAGAATAGCCAAGGCAGGAGATTACAAAGCCAAGCGATGAGGACTCACTGAATTAAACATTCTTAAGCAGACTTACATACATAATGAATTGGTCAATTCTGTCCAATGTTTCTGAAAGAGATTACCCTTCCAACAAGCCAAACGAGTGTTCAAGGATGGTAGCTCGGATGGATTCCCGAACAAAATAAGTGTTAATCACTTTATCTCCCCCGATCTTTTTTTGTGAAGAAGAGCAACTTTTCATTTCCATAAAGCCTTGAACTCGTTGGCTGGTAGGGGATGGGGGTGGAGCTGCAGTTGAGGGAGGGCTGGTTCGAGGATGCAGACAATGAAGTCCCTGAAAAGGGGGATTTCCTGACAATAAAACCCTCCTGATCAGGGCAAGAGAGGGGACATTGTTGTCTGCAGCGCTCCCCCTTTCCTTTGGGAATTCCAAGCATGGTGGAGAGGGGAGCGTCATGGTGACAACTGCTCTGGGAAGGATCAGCCAGGTAGGCTTTGCGATTTATTGCTTGCGAAACGCTGGACCACCACAAAACATTCGTTCTTTTAAACACATTGCTACGGGTTCCTTAAGACATCCTGTCAGTTTAAGGAATGTGTAAAGTAATCAGCCTATAAAAACTTTAAGCAAATGGCCACCGTCTATTAGCAAAAAAACCTCCCAACTAGTTATGACTGGAGATTTTTCTGTACACCAGACACAGTGCTGGGTTCTGAGGACAGAGCATCCAATAAGACAGACATGGTCACTGCTCTCAGGAGCTCACAGTTTAGAAGGCCGACGCTATTTCTTAAGCGTCTATGCGCGCCATACCGTACAGAGTAGCCACTGCAAAATATCTGAGGGAAGAATGAAGAAAAGACTTCTGAGCTTGGGGTTCACGTGGCTCAAGACTAAAAAATAATAATAACAACTAGCAGGTAGACTGGAAATGACCAAATATATGAAATAATCAACTGGAGTGTGCCCCCCAAGTTAGAAGAAATGGGACGAGAAAGAGAAATAACCCTGACACCCAGATCCTATCTGTTATTTCATGCAATCACTGCACAGAACCAGTCATTGGTGGTGTTTTAACAATTCACTCCAAAGAGCTTTGTGACTGACTTACTTCAAGTATCTAGAGACACAGGTGAACCCTAATTGAGCCAAGTCCCAAGTTCATGAACACTTATTCCAATTATTCCCTCTAGTGAACACAGACCTTCTCTTCTCAATCTGCTATATCACACAGCTTTGCAAATTCAAAAGTTATTTCTAGTAACCCAGAGAGAGCCCCAAACAAAAGAGAGAGAAGGAAAAAGAAAGAAAACAGTTGCCAGATGTCAAGACAAGTGTTGATTCTTTTACCTGGTCCAGGGACTTCCTTCCCTGGTGACTCCCCCCCAGATGGACACTGGCCTTCTTAGCTATTCCGAGGCACACACAGTGAGGGAGCATCCTTTTAGCTCCATCAGGCCCTAGAGAAATAACTGCCCTATATTTAGATAAATGCCCTTTGTAACGAAGGAATGATTCATCCCAGTTAGCACTTTCTAAATGACAAAGCCACAGAGTTTTCCAAAATATTCCTCTAGCTCAGTGGTTCCCAACCAGGGGCGATTTTGCCCCCCAAAGGATATTCGGCAATGAGATGGTTTTGGTTGTTTTACTGGAGGTGCTACAGGCATCTAGTGGGTAGAGGCCAGGTTTGCTGCTAAACATCCAAAAATGCACAAAAAGCCCCAAAACAAACAATTATCTGACCCCAAACATCAATAGTGCTGAGGTTGAGAAACCCTGACCTAGTTATATATTAAGCGAAGAACAGAGGGTCCACATATAAATGTTTAAGGTGTAAAGTCCTCCAAATAGTTCTGTTCATATGTCGGGATATTCTGGGGCAAGAGTCTTTCCCCACCGTCTGTGTTCCACAGTCTATCCGTATCTTAAGAAATTTACCTGATGTTCGGCTAAAAATAATATCCTAGAATAATAACGATGATAATATGTAATATTAATGAAGTGCTTAGTATATAGACAGTTAGTCAATATTTACAACAACCCTATGTTATAGATGGTCTACCATTATTCTCTACAAAGTAAGCTTATTTATTGCACACAATGACCCACAGAGCAGCTGGGTTTATAAGCCTCTAAAATGTTAGTGCTACGGGGCAGGATTTTCTCTGTTTCGTTCACCAATGTCTATCCACCACCCAGCAGAGTAGAATCCCCATTTTAGAGATGCAGACACTGAAAGGCTCAGGAGCGAGCTGGAGATCACAGAGCCCATACGTGGTGGAAAGTGGCTCAAACCTGGCCTCTGCCCACACACCCTGCCAGCCTGCCAACTGCTCGATATTTGGAGTCATTAAAATCCATTAGACCTCTTGGGCCAACCTTAGATAAACAACCTAAGGAGGAATGAGTCAGGCTGCTTTCCAAAGTTACCAAAATAAAGTTTCCCACTTTTCAGGAAGCTGATTAAACAAAACAGTGGCACCAAGACAATGGTAAAGTACATCTGCATTGCCATGAGTCACTTTAAAGCAATCTAAGCGGGTGGCTGGTTTTATGAGAGGTTAACTGCTTCTCTTAATTTGGGCAGGGCTCACGTGGCATCAGGAAGGCTTCCCTGAGCCAAGACAGCAGGGCTTTCTCAAAGATCAAATGCCCTGGGTGTGCGCAGAAACGCTTTCCAACCCCTAGGGAGCCAATTCGCGGATCCTAGGATGCACGTGTGGACCAGTCTCCACTTGACAACTGGTCCAACGGACCCCCAATGCTGGGGTAATCTTAACAGTCTTCAGGTAAAATTAAAACTACATCTACTCAATTAAGATAGATGCTAATGACGGCAGGATGTGAACATTTAGGAATTAGTACTTTTTGAATGATAAGAGAGCTCAAACACTGATTTGAAGGCTCAGGGGCTATCCCAATTTCCCTGTTTTCATCATTTCAATAGATTCCCTAACTCTGGGGGAAATATCCTAAAGGAGAGGAACTCTGGCAAGTGCTATAAATTGAGAGTTATACTCGTCCTTGTAAAAAGACCAAAAGGGGAAGGGATACGTTTGTTTTTTATTTTTACAATATTGACACAACCAGTAGACTTTAATTTCCTAAGTGGAAATTTCTCTTGTAGAAAGATACTCAAAGTATTCTTGACACTATGCAAACATGCTCATTGTACTTAGAAGTATTTTAAGTATTTATTCATAAGTTGCTTTTCTCCACAAAAGAATTGGGTGACTTTTATTTGTTTTTTGGGTTTTTTTTGCGGTACTCGGGCCTCTCACTGTTGTGGCCTCTCGCGTTGCGGAGCACAGGCTCCGGATGCGCAGGCTCAGAGGCTATGGCTCACGGGCCCAGCCGCTCCGCGGCACGTGGGATCCTCCCAGACCGGAGCACGAACCCGTGTCCCCTGTATCAGCAGGCGGACTCTCAACCACTGTGCCACCAGGGAAGCCCCTGGGTGACTTTTAAAAGTACAATTGATTCTAAAGAGAGAGGTAATATTTCTAAGAATCAAGGCAAAAAAAAATTAAAATAATAAAGCCAAGGTGACTAGCACTCAGGAATGCACATCCTATTCTTCTGGATAATTACTACATAAGTTTCATGCTGGACTCCAAGCTTCCTGACAGCCAATGCAAAGAAATGAGAATAACAAGATTAATAATACCCATTAGATAAAACCAAGTGATGTTTTTTCCAGCTCTTCCTGATACAGTAACCTAAAAAGATCCTCTGGTAAGTCATCCTAAAAAAAAAAAGACACTATGAATATGTAATGGACTATAATTAAACAGAACCCCAAAAAAAGGATGTTCATGAAACTATTATTCATAATTCCGCTCAATGCGAAATCCTAGGAGTGTGTAATCGACACCTGAGAGATACCCAGTGAAGGCAAATGTGGACTGGGGTGTACAACAGTGTGTCGTCCTAAGCATTCAGCTCTCAGGCTGGCAGAAGCCTCACTTTAAGTTAGGTTATCTGGATGAATGGATGCACTGCATCTTCTTCAGGCCATTCTCCATAAATATATTATTTCTTAAAACAGTTTTTAATAGGGACTGAGCACCAGATTTAAGGGACTTCCCTGGTGGCACAGTGGTTAAGAATCTGCCTGCCAATGCAGGGGACACGGGTTCAATCCCTGGTCCGGGAGGATCCCACAGTCCGTGTAGCAAATAAGCCCATGCGCCACAACTACTGAGCCTGAGCTCTAGAGACTGGGAGCCACAACTACTGAGCCTGCGCACCATAACTACTGAAGCCTGCGTGACCAGAGCCCATGCTCCCCAACAAGAGAAGCCACCGGAATGAGAAGCTTGCGCACCACAACGAAGAGTAGCCCCTGCTCGACGCAACTAGAGAAAAGCCTGTGCACAGCAACAAAGACCCAACACAGCCAAAAATAAATAAATAATTTTTTTTAAAGAAAGGACCATCATTTCTGATAAGAAACTAAAGGACAAGAATTCTGCATCAACCATCAAGTATGATGGCCAAACAACATCATCAGAAAAAAGTTTCCCAGAAAGTTAAATTCTCATATATGGGTTATGCTACGCTGGGAAATTTTAGTAGTCAAGCAATGAGGTATTGTCTATTGTCCAAAAGTTATCTGTTAACTTAGGGTTGAACTGGCCTCTTTAAAAAAAAAATACCCTTTTCTTTTTCCTCTCCACATCTGGACACTGTTTTTTGTCTCTCTTTCTAGATAAGAATGTTCTCGATCACTCTCAACTATTGTCACCCTTCTTGTCTTCTTTTGTCACTCTTCTTACTTTTCGTATTAGTCTATCAGAATTCTTTAGCCTGACTTGGTTTTCCTTCACTTGGTTTCTGCCCTGAGATTCCACAAGTTTCACATTAATAAACACACAGGCTCAAGAATCGTAGGGAAGCGGGATGGATGCCAACTACAACCTGCCATCTTGCACCTGCTCGAGTGCCAGTGTTTTCAAAGTGTCTAACCATGAAGAGATATTCAGATGATCAAAATGGTATATATCACAACTACAGTGTTTCCTAGGAATCTAGGATTAAGACAAGCCATAAAAAAAGGGAATGTGTAGTATGAAATTTAGCCCACTGGCAGTTAAAAACCTGTTAAACCAAAGCCAGAATTGGAAACAGTATTTGAAACATTATTAATTCAGACAGAGCAAGGCTATTATGCTACCAAGAAAGTTATCTACTGTGAACAACTGGGCTTTGAGGGCCAGCAAAAAGAGCTATTTCAAATTAATATTTTCAAAACAACTGATATGTCTAAGCAATGCACGAAAATATTAAGACAGGCAATCCTACTTTGTGGTGCTGATCTATAACCACTGAAATGACCCTGAGCAGAACTCTAGTGTTTAATAAAATTCAACAATCTTTTTCTAAGGCATTTTGTTTTTGCTTAATGTGGTTAACTTTGATACTAGATATGGAGGGTCTTCAATGTCAAGTTGAGGACAAAGCAATTTATCTTGTAGGCCATATCTATTATGCCTATCTATTATCCCATATCTATTATGCATACTGGATTAATTTAGTTGATATATACATACATTTTTTTAATTTTAATAGTTTTGCATTTATTGTATGGGTAATTTTTACATGTTGCCAGCAATACAAGGTTCCCTTACGCAACAGTGATATAAGTTAAAAAGTGAGTCAATGTAAAAACATTTTTAATAAATAATACTGGTGGTAAGTAGATACGGCCAAAAGGAGGTGGCAAATCTGCGAAAGCACTGGTATAAACAAAGACGAGCCATTGGAAGTGCTTTTAGAGGGAGAATGATGCTTAGACTAATACCCTTTTGAGGGATCAAACCGAAGTGGAGCGCAGATTTGATTGCAGGCGGGAGAAATTTAGAAAATACAGAGAGTCAGGGAGGAGCTTGTGGCTATGGCTGAGGCCTTGGCTAGGACACTGGCAGTGGAAAGAAAGAAGACAGACGCAAAAGAGGTCATGAGAAGAAAAATGAAGACGGCATGAAGAGCTATTGCCTTAAGAGAATGAAAGGGGCCAAGTAATCACAGTTAATATTTTGTATCCGAAAATGACGAGGGCATTGAGAGAAGTGGTAAAAACTTGAAGGGGAGCTCTGGGGCAGAGGGATGCAGGTTGCCATATGGCTTATGTTTGATTTAAACTGATGGCAGGCAGGGAAGTGGTGATATCCTATAGAGAGCTGCCATATAGGGGATGAGAAATGTAGATCAAGCCAGAGATGAAGCTTTGAGGCCTCGGGGAAGACTGCGAAAAAGGCCCCAGTTCTTCCACCTCCCTGTATCCACGCCCCTTTGTCATGTGATTTTGCAGCAGCTCCTTTCAAGAAATGGAATCTACCTCCCCTCCCCTTGAATCTGGCTTTGGGCAGTAGAACGTGGTAGAAGGAACAGAATTTCTGAGCCTGAGCTCAAGGGCCCTCTGCACTTCTCAGAATGCTACTACCATGCAGGCACTTGTGTACATCTTGGCGTGCTGGAGGGGAGAGACTACACGTATGTGCAGGAGAAGCAAGGGGCCCCAGTGGACAGTCAGCCAATCTCCAGAAACAGAGCCTCACAGCCAACCTGCCACTGCCCACAAACACATTAGCGAATCCAGCCAAGATGAGAATAACTGCCCCACTGGGCCCAGACTAAATTACTGACTTGCAGAATCACAAGTAAAACATGTTTTCTGTTTTAAGCCACAAGGTTTACTTTGTTACGCAGCAATAGATAGCCGATACAAACAACATCAGAGAGGGAACAGCTAAAGGCAGAAAGCAAGATCCACATACAAAGTGAAAATAACACAGGGGAAAAAGAGCAAGAAGCCAAGCTTTGGGAGGACATTCCCACCGCCTGGGAAGAGGAGGGAAAGCCGCAGACAAGACAACAGAGCAGGAGTACCCAAATATGTCAATACAATATTTGGGAACCAGAGACATGGGAGATCACAGGACACAGAAGGATAGTCATCAGGAAAGCATAGCCCCAGGGCTCAGAGCAGGATCTAGCTTAAGTAGGCACTTCACATTCTTGCAGGAATGAATGAAGTTTGATCCAGCAAGGCAGAGCTCACAGGAGAAGAGGAAAAAGGTAGTGTCAGTAATGCAAGGAGGAACAGAAGCAGACTGCAGGGTGTTGAGGTGGGCCTGAGTGGGAAAGACATGGAAAAGCCCAGGGAGAGACATCTTGTTTGCGCCATTGTTCAGAGAGATGTTAAAAAGGCGGTCCACAGAGTCAGACAGAAGAGTCGATGTAGATGGTCCTTTCTCTAGGACTCACAACTACCAGCATAGCCAGGACCAACAGCAACAGCATCACCTGGGAATGGGTTAGCGATGCCAACCTTCCGGCCCACCCAGACCCGCTGATCCGCATTTTATCCTGACCCCCAGCTGACCCGCATGCATATCCCTCATAGAAGCACTGCTCTGCGAGGTCCAGAGACAAGGAAGAAAGAATGTTTAATTACATCTTGAGAAAGTCATTCTGTTTTGAACTCCTTTCAAGCCTCCAGATAAAATCAAAGCCAGAGTCTCAGTCTGGTGCTAACACATCTTCCACACCTCCCTAACACTTGCAAATCCCCCTTTTCAACAAACAGAGAGCAGAGCCTGAGGCCAGCAAGGTCTCCAGTGAGCTCTCCAGAATACTGTTTACTCCCCTGGTATTTATCTTTAGGATTTTCTTCTATGTCTGGGAAGTGATAGGGTTTTCCATTTGAGATGGTCTTCATTTCACATTAATTTATGTAAGGGAAAAAAGTGACTTAAACAAAACCATGACATGTACTATAATGTGGATAGAATGAGGAGACAGCCAAAGCCGTGACAAGGGAGGTGGCCCTCAACAAACTGTAGATTGGAAAATCTGTAGTGGAGGTCAGAGGACATCTGGGCACATTTGAAAGTAGAAAAAGGACTAAGACGGGAAAGATA
This sequence comes from Stenella coeruleoalba, assembly GCF_951394435.1. Lineage (NCBI taxonomy): Eukaryota > Metazoa > Chordata > Mammalia > Artiodactyla > Delphinidae > Stenella > Stenella coeruleoalba. Next base: position 31,672,588 of record NC_137166.1, on the reverse strand, counting down.
GGAGCTGTCCGCAGAACCAATATTCAACAATCAGAAAGGGAATGACGCTGTTGGGGGAATTTCTCCCAAAGAGTAGAAACTGCTCTCCTCTGGGTCTGGATAAAAGAGAGAAGCGGTTCCTACACGAGTGAGGATGACACATGAGCAATTCCTAGCAGATAATATCAACGTTCCTCATGAAGCGAAAGATGTGAGTTCCCTCCTAAGAGTGAGGGGAGAGCTGGTCTGACTGTGACTTAAAAAGAGTGGAGGCGACTTGGACTCTCCGTTTGGAGAATGTCCAAGAGAATAAAGAGATAAACAGAAGGACCCAAGCACACTCAGAGAGCTTTCGTTTTTAGAAAGGAAAACGGACACAGTGTTCAGTTACCCTAAAGTTGAGAAATGAGGCTGACCAAGGGCTGACACAGCCTACACAGCAAAAGGAGAGGGGGCTGAGGAAGCTGCCGTGTCTTTGCCATCGAGGTTGCATGGTCAAGGGTAAAAGAAGGGGGCCAGAGGGTTAAGTGAGGAGAAAGGGCGTAAAGAACTGCAGGTTTCTGGGGAAGAAGATTTGGTGAATGTGTGGATACGATGAGTCACAGGTAAGCTGGGTTTGATCAAAAAGGAAACCCATCAGTTGAAAAACAATCTAGTTTTAAAAAACGCAACTGAAGACTGACTTGTGCGCAAAACTCTATTACCCAGAGTTAGGACCTGAGAAATGGCAGTGTAAAAATTCAAGAGGTATTTTGAAAAGAAGAAAAATTTGGGCCTAAAATATAGGTAATGAATTAATATTAGGACATCGGATTTGCAGTTCCTACAAAGACACAGATCAATCATCGGGTATTTTAAGCATGCCCAAAATAAAACCCCAAAGCTGAAGAAAGGATTGAAAAGATAGCACAGTGTATCTCTTTCACCAAAAGAGGACCCTCCAGGAGCAAATAAAACCAAAAATATTGAACGAAGTTTAGCAAAATACAATGTTACAGTTTGTTCACGAAATCTCCAACTTGGAGATACCCAGAAGGGTTCCTTGGACCTCACCCATCACTCACTCATAGGCACTCACCCCTGCTTCTGCAGTAACTGAGTGTTCCCTGGGCACGTGGCCAGCCACAACCTGGCAGTCACAGGTGTGGCCATGTGTCTCAGTTCTGGCCAGTGAGAAAGAAGCAAGTGTCCTGTGGCAGCCTCTGGAGACCTCCCTTGACCACATTTCCTTCCTGCCGGTTGGACCATGATGATGACTGGCATTCTACCTTGGACCATAAGGACAAGGGTCACATGAAAGTTAGAGACAGCTTGGGTCCCAGATGTCTATGAAGCCCGCGTAACAGCCCAGAACTACTTACCTCTGGTCTTCATTAGGGACAAGAGAAAATCTATCTCATTTAAGCCACTGCTTCTCAAGTGGTTTGGGGGGTGTTACTGTTTGTTTGGGGGTTTTTTTGGTTTGTTTTGTTTTTATTTGGCCGCACTGCACAGCTTGTGGGATTTCAGTTCCCCAACCAGGGATGGAACCCGGGCCCTCGGCAGTGAGAGTGCGGAGCCCTAACCACTGGACCACCAGGGAATTCCCTCAAGTTTTTTTTTCTGTTACTTGCAGGTGAACCCTAACTAACAGGCCCTTCTTTGCCTACATTGAAGTTTCCCCTTCCTTGACCATTTCTGGAACACTTTCACCAAACCAACCATTGGCTTCTGCCTAGAACACCTCCCTATGTACACATATTCACACACACACACACACACACACACACACACACGAATTTCATGAACACTCACATATGCACACCTGCTCTCCTACCAAACTAGAGGTCTCTTGAAGGCAGACCACATCTAATGTCAGCCCCTCACAAGAAGTGCATTCCTAATAAATGCTTGGCAAATAACAATGATGACATTTGCATTAAATAAGCACAAGCTATTTCTGGTTTCCACAAAGGATAAGAAACATGGACAACTCAAATCCTCAAAAATCGTCAAAATCGTCAAGCTCCACTTCATTTAGCAGTTTAAATGGACTTTTCTTTTTTTTTAACTACCTCATGCCCACTTCCCTTTGCTGTGACATCAGCGGTTTGCTCTCCCTCTGAGGATCCATTGCTCCCGACTCTTGGCCTATGCGGTTTCCATGGGGCTGCCAGTATGCGCCCCTGATCCTGAGATGGGTATGTGATGTTGGGCTTGGGCACGTGACCCAAGTCTGTCCAATGAGACTCAGTGCAGAGGAGGTACAGAAACAAGCAGGGAAGAGAATCTCCCCTTCTTGGGGAAGCTGAGCTGTGCAGGTGTGACTTGGAGCTGCTACTGAACATCTTCCCACCACCCAAGTATAACCTGACTGAGAGAGAAGCTGAACAGATGAAAACAGAACTAATATAAAGGAGTCTTGACAGCATCCCTTTGTAACGCCTGGATCCAGCTATGCCTGAAGCAAAACTTACAACCCCTTTTCTATTTAACTCATTTTGAGGACTTTTCCCCACTTGGAGTCCAAAGAATTTTTACTTATACAACAGTTTAACCACTTCTCCATTAAACATTGTTGTTAGAATTTTTTGAGTAAGCCAAATAATGAGTTGAGTTTCTCCCTGGAGACAGGCATAAAGGAGTAGCAAAACAGTCTACTAGTACGCTTTATGAGTACTCAATAGTTCTAAATTTAACTCATCCTTTTTTCGAGAAAAACCAACTTCCAACCAAACATACATATTTCACAAAAGTGTTCTAGTCAGGTCAGCATTTGAGACTTCTCCTTCCTATATCTAGAAGATTTTTTAAAAGAAAGTGGAAAAATTTTGTTATTCTGCAGCACACCAAAATCCCTTGCTCATTATAAATTAGCTGTAGAAATTGCTGGGAAAATCTCACATTATAGTACAGTTACACTACATCAATTTAAAATATTTTGAAAACTCACTTCCATTAGAATATTTAATATAATTCTTCTATATATACAATTTATAGTCAGTGTAGAAAAGGTCACATTAAACTCGCAAGATATGGAATAGAAGGGCCCACCTTAAAATCTATCTCCTCCAAAAGAACGAATCTATATCATTCAAATATGTATTTAGAGTGAAATCCAAACACTTCTTGATGTTGGCCAATTTCTTTAATTTATGGATTATCAAGACATGACAAGTATTCTTTTATAAACAAAGTAAAATTAAATTAAGATTAAAGATAGAATGTTAGTCATACAAGAAGGGACATTTTCCAATGGCTAATGTGTTTTATACAAGAGTGGAACATATCTAAAAGAACATGGCCTCCCAAAGGAAGGGATTAGGATACAAACCTAGGAAACAAAGAAAATAAAATGACCTACTACAAAGAGAGAAGATAAAACCTGTCAGAAGCTCATGCAGACCTTGAATAAAAGCTTCTACTCCTTTTATTTTAATAGGGTTTTTTAAAAAGAGTGCTGAATCCACCTTTAAAATACACTGAATTTATAAGCATACTTAGCAGAAATCCTGTCCTTCCTTATTAACCACACTCAAAACAGATTCCCCAAGATATTTATGACATCATGAACATGTCACAAAATCCAGTTTGAAGTTGCATCTCTTACACAAAGAAAAACACATGAAATGTTTTAATTCATAAATGGCTGACGTGGTTGTAAAGTATGGTATTGCAAATTTTGCATTATTCCCACTTGATGATAGCCATTTAAGACTGTTTCTTTCCAAATAACTGTTAAGCTAGAAAAGATATATCATCACACACACACACACACACACTCCTTTTTTTGTTTTTTTTTTTTGCGGTACACGGGCCTCTCACTGTTGTGGCCTCTCCCGTTGCGGAGCACAGGCTCCGGACGCGCAGGCTCAGCGGCCATGACTCACGGGCCCAGCCGCTCCGCGGCATGTGGGATCTTCCCAGACCAGGGCACGAACCCGTGTCCCCTGCATCGGCAGGTGGACTCTCAACCACTGCGCCACCAGGGAAGCCCCACACTCCTTTTTTATACCATCCTTGTCATGGTACAGTAAGATTTCCAAATTTTCGGAGTTTCACGTGTTACGTCCTAAAATACTGCCTCCCAAACTGGGAAGTTGGATTACCAAACACCGCACCAGCCTACCCTCAAGACCAAGGATGCGTCCTTGCCACCCCGTCTCCTTACTATTAGAGAAATGACTTCTGTTTCCAGCGCTTTATCACTTACAGGAAGCCTCAGAGTTTGGTTCTCCAACCCTGAGCTCTCTGAGTTCCAAGGCACGGGTAGGTTCCAGGGCACCTACTTGACATCTCTGTGGGAATGTTCCACCCAAATATCCCATATCAGTGTTATCTTTCCTTCAACCCCAGCTTCTCCTCTGGCCTCTCTGCTTCTGTTCAAAGTCTTAACATTCATTCAGGTCCCCAGTTCAAACACCCTGAGTCGTCTCCGCTTCCTCTTTCTCTTTCCTAAGCTACAGAGATGCTCTGTTCCGTGCCCTCCTCTCCTTCACGTCCATATTCACATCTCCTTAGTTCAAATCTTTCTCACACTTTTATCTTGACTGGCTAGTGGCGTCCTCCCTGGTCCCCGCTGACCGCCACCTCCTGTCGGGCCCCACGCTAATCTAGTCAAAAAGTCAGATTCATCTTCACAAAATTCAACCCCTACCACACGCTAGCCCACTCAAAATTCTTCAAACGTGCTCAGCAGCAGACACGGGTGTCCTTCCAACAGCCTCCTTCCTTGCTAACAGAGCGTAACATCAATTATGCTCATGTGACAAGTGTCCAGCCCCAGGGGATGACATGGGATTGGTCTATGCTGATCACAGCAGTCCTCTTCTTCTTTGCCAATGACTGTCCTAGGGTGGGCATGTGATCCGTTTCTGAACAGTAAGATGAAAGAGTCTAGTGGAACTGTTTCCAAGAAAGCGATTCTTTCTTAATAAGAGATGTGTAGAAAGAGAAAGCGCTCCTTTACTGCCACCCACACCACTGCCCTGCTTCTCATTTCGCATGCTATCATGTGAGGATGTGACGTCTAGAGCTACAGCAGCCAACCTGTGACCATGAGGAGAATGTTGAAATTCCAAGGATGGCGGAATAAAGAGAAAAGTAAAGGGGGTCCTTGAAGACATGATTGAACCATCCAAAACAGCCTGAAATGGCCCACCTAAAGACTTACTAGTAAACAAATGTCTTTAGGGTTTATGCACTGTTTATTGTTTATTCTGTTACCTGCAGCCCAAAGCATTCTAGCTGATAAACTTACAAAGAACAAACTACTTCCCTTACCACTGAAGGCCCTCTGTGCCATGCTACTCACAGTATGACATCATCACCTGAGAGCCCCACCCCAGACCTATGATGCAAAAACTCTAGAGGTAAAGTCCAATGGTCTGTGTTACAGAAAGCACTCTGGGTATTACTCGTGTATGCTCAAGTTTGAGGAGCACGGCTCTATAATATGATCACAAATTACTCTTTTCCATTTCATCTACTATCCTACATACCGCAAGGAACACTGGGTCTGTATTTCTCCGATGACAGTGACCTCATTTCACTAGGTCTGAGCATCATTTGATGCTCGCTTAATTTCATCTCTTTCTAATCAAAGTTTTCAAACTCGAAGCCTCCTGGGACCTGAGAGGTATACAGAAGGAAGTGTGAGGTGGAGGGAGTGGAGAGGACCACGGTGAACTGTGGAGTACACAGCCATCTGAATCAGGGCAACTAGCAGACGATGCCATGCCAGGGTACAGGTCCAGTATTTACGATGAAAGAAAAACTGGAAATCCAGATTTATATGCAAAGATTTTTAGAAACAGACAACTAATTTATTTTTTTAAATACTGGTGCAAAGTAAACAAAACAAGTCCTCAAGTGGATTCAGTGTCTCCCTGACAGTTTGTGACCTGGAGTAGACAGTTCTTGAAATAACCACACATACTTTGAAGGCTGTGGCCACGTACAACCATTGACTTCACCTGAAATGACTAAAATTAACATTCTTTGGCTAACTGTATATTAGGCTTCACTGAGCACATGGTTCTCATCAATATTCCACTGGTTGACGTGGAAAAATGGGGAGTTTCTGGACCTCAAGCTTGTGTCAGCAGGACTGCTTTATCCAGTAGTCACCATAGACCGGACACCTAGAACTATAAGATTCTCAGGAGCCTACAGAAATGTTTAAAATGTAGAAAAAAGTAATTGGCCACACAGCACAGAAGTAAGCGTGCGTGCACGCACACACACACGCTACAAAATTAAAACTAATAGATGCTCAATTAAATGCCTACAAAATACAAACATAAGCCACCTAATCAACATCAACTCAGATATGGTATCATGTCATATTGTATTGAATGCAGGATGTGGAGGGGAGCCCAAATCAATAGGGCTTAGGAATTGCCAAGGACCTCAAAAGGCCCTGAGTGCCGACCAGGAACCAACCATTCTGTCCTAGGTCTTGTCTTCTTTATAGCAATCACAAACTTCGTACCCAGTTTTACTGCCCCTGGACATTGCTCACTTCAGGATCCTCAGCCTAAAACAAAGTTTCCAACCAGAGCTGCGTGTTGGAATCACCTGGGGAGCTTTTAAACACACAGCTGCCTGGATCCCCTCCCCAGAGACTCTTACTGAACGAGTCTGGGGTAAGGCTGAGCTTGAGTATCTTCTACAAGCCTCCTCCTACCCGACCATGGCTGAAGCCAGGGCTGAGACCCCACTGTTTTAGAAGCATTTCCAGAAGCATTCTCTGAGAGAGTCATCTTTCCAGTTAGGCCATCTTGATTTTCTTTCTACTGTCTTGGCTTGGAACAAAGGAAGATCACGGTACCATCAGTGGACTGATCATCTAGAACAGGGGTTGGCAACCTTTTTCTATAAATAATAAATGTTTTAGGCTTTGCAAGCCATGCAGTCTCTGTCACAATGACTCAACTCCGCCACTGTGGCAGGAAAGTAGCCCCAACAAGATGTAAACAAATGAGTGGGGCTGTGTTCCAATCAAAGTTTATTTATGGACACAAAAGTCAATTTCATGTAGTTTTCACAGTCACAAAATAGTCTTCTTCTTTTGAATTCTTTCAACAGTTGAAAAACGCAAAAACCAACCTTAACTTGCAGACCATGACCTGTGGGCTGCAGTCTGCCAGCTCCTGACCTAGAATGACTACTCCATTGGTTTGAGACCATAAAACTAACGAATGATAGAATCCAAATTATTAGATTAGAACTACACTGAAAGTGGTTAAATTATACCTCCTCCACTCACTCAACTGAATTATCCACATAGTCGAACACTGTAGTAGAACTGCCCACAGAGTCGAACGTAAACTAGAAATGATGTATTTTAAAATGATTTTCGCATCCTCATCTGCATATGAGTTTGTTAAGACAAAAGTTGCAAAGGAGCAGTACACAGGCATGCTTTGAGGGTCCCACATAATGATTTCACGTATTTGTTAATTTGCAGCCAATACTTAAAATTCAGGATATTTCCCATAAAAACCCAGATTATCATTTTCTTGAAAAAAAAGAATTGCAGAATGTGGAGATACTGGGTCAAATGTTGGCATGGCAACAATCTACTAATGCTGAGCAAGGCTCCCCCTTTAAATGGGGCATGTTCTCCACTTGACCACAACCTCTAGCTTCATGAAGGTTAACTGGCTGTCCCTACAGACAGAGTTTATGACCCTTGCTCTAAGGTCCCTAGAAGAACCTTTTACTTCTTTCACAATGTGGTTTCCACATCTTGGTTAAACACCTGACATGGAAATCTCTCAATCTGCTCTCAAAATTCAACACCCCCATACTCCAGACCCTAGAAATAAAACCATGAGTTCTCATGCTAGTGCAAGATATCAACTTAAGGAGAGTTTCAATCAAATCCCCCTTCCCTCTCAATACATTCTCAACTTGAACCATGGGCTCCAATAAGGTAGACCAATGACAAACCACCCTTCAGGTCCTCTTATTCTTCAGGCTAGCCAAGGTAGATAGGCCCATGAGGTGGAGGGAAAGTGCTCACATCAGAACAGCTTAATTAAGCAGAGTGATCAATAACACATATAATAATTAGGAAGCAATGTTTGGGCCAGATGGAGTTACAACAGCATAGGATTATTCTACATAGGGTAAGACGTCAATAGCTGTATTTTGAAAGGGGGTGGGGAAGCCCTAAGAATATGCAGAAAAGCTAGTAACTAGAGTTTAGTCCAAATTCATTATTAACCCAATGCGTGATTGTACCTGGCTTACACCCACATTAAACGTAACAGTGTATTTGGGGGCGGGTGGGTGAGGAGAGCTGGCTTCTGACCACTACATGCCGATTGATACGTTGCATATTAGCTTCTTACTGGTGAAGACAAATTGAACCCAGGGAAAGAAAAGTTCCAGATATATAGACAATGGGTCACTAATTCACTTGAATAACATAAAGCTTTTTTTTAAAAAAAAAGATATAGGTGTTAGTTTAATTTGTTAGCTGCATCAGAAAAAGAAATGTTCAAACAGTAGATTTTCCACTTGAAATTAAAATGGAAATTAGCCCTGAGGAAATAGAGATGACTTTGAGTTTATACATCAGTGGCTGGTTCATGAATTATTAACTGATTTTAATGATCCTGGCTATATTTTATTTGAAGTTATTCTCCTACTTGCAATGACTTTTGAACCCTCAAAACTCTTTCATCCATTCTCCATAGACAGAGTACACACTTTCATGAGCGCTGACATTTAAAAAGGATCCATATACTCACAGAATGTGAAGATAATACACATGCATATAAGTTATACAAAGGACTCGGGTCATTTGTTAAAGAGAGAAATGAATGAAACCCTATTATTCACGGTTTGTAAATAAATTTAACGATAAGCGCTAACTTTTCCCTTGTTAAGCCTGGAGCGGAGGGTTCTGTATTTCTTCTAAAGTTTCCCAGATGGTCGTTAAAACAAGAAAGGGCAGAAACAGACTTTCTTTGAAAGCCATCACTTCCCATCCGGAAAGATAACGCACATGATCAAAAGTTAAGTCTTAAAAGATTAATGATTACAGGTGTTTTCAAATAAGATACATGCATGTCTTTGTACGCTGGTTTTTACATTTTGAGTATAAATCTATTGAATAACGTCACTTCAGACACACAAGTTAGCTATGAAATGAAATGCTATAAACCTTTAACTAGCACTTGCTGTTTTATACCCATGAAGTTAATACTTCTTCTTCTACTGCATTCTCCCCATAAGGAAAAATTACGGGGAGTAAAGTTGGGTTTTTCACTTCTGAAATTAAGAGTAGGGAAATACAGTATCGTGGCTCAATTTAAAGATTATTGTATTTTTATCTGCAAGGAATGAAATGCAAATATCCCTTAAAATAAGTACAATCTGATTTCTACCAATATTAAGCACTGACTTTCATAAGTTGGGTACACAGAGCACTTAAGACGACAGATTGCTGAATAACTAAGAAACCGAGTTATTTCAGGCGAATCGCTGCATTAGGAAAATATGACAGCAATCCATCTTGCATCCTCACTCCTGAAACTGAACAAGCATCTCAATAAATATTGTCTGTTTGCAAGCTTTCTAGGCGCTCCCAGAAGTAAATGTTCTGAGTTTAAATTGACTCGAAATAGCCTTTCTCAAAAAATAAAAAGAGACACACACAAAACACCCACAATTTCCTCCGGTCCCTTGAAGTACCCTTGGGATCCTAGTGAACAGAGAGATTTGCCACGCATTGCAGTGACTGGATTAGTACAAAAGGTTTCTATTTTGGTGTCATTCGAGTGTTGCTGATCTTAAATCAGAGAAAGAAGTAGTTACATTAGGCAAGGTAATGGCTTCCAAAAATAAGAGCATGCCCAGCTATACAAGGCTTGAATACACAAGGCTAAGTTGTAAGGAGATAAATAATACCCCACTGGAACAATTAGGTGGATTCTCAGAAACACTACATACTTAATTAGGCTGCCTAAGTCCCTAACTGAGCATACATGGGAGACTTTTGAAAGCATTTAATAACTTGAGTAAATCCAAAATCAGAGGCCTGAAACTAAACCTGAACCCTGGCTACAGGGATAGGCCTTTTCTTGCTTCTCTTTCAATGCTTAATGTTATCACTCTAGGAATTTTGAGAGCATGAACGCCCACCATCACCAAAGGGTTAAAACACACTGAATGATGTCCCTTCCTTCTATACTTGTTGGGAGGCCCCTCCGTGCCAGGCGCAGAGCTGGGTGATGATGACACAGGGCAGAGGGGTGAGGAAGAGAGACCCTAATGGTGTTTCACAAACTTCAGCACTGGAGTTGGGAACGGAGTATAAACAAACAGAAAGGAACACGAGCCTCCATCAGCCACAGGGCACAGCAAACTGTTCCTCACTCTTAGATACAAATCCTCCTCTTCCTGCTATGTATTCATTAGTTTTGTATAGCACCTTTCTTTCTGCAGGCTCCTTATTTCCTCCTCTGTTATCCAAGCAATCATAAACAAACTGCGATTTGAAAGAAAAAGGAGGGGAGGAGGGAGGGGCAGGGGGGAAGGAGAAAGAAAAACCACATTCAAAAGGCACAGGCCAGCCAGAGCACAGCTCTTTCTCTGAATATCGCCCTCGGGGTGATGTTTCCTCTAAAGCTTGGCCTTGGGGGCTTCAGGAAAGGATTGAGAACGGGAGTACGCGCTGCGCTGGCCCAAGGGCCGCGGTTCTCGCACCTACTCGCCGCTCCGAGCTGCGGCCAGCTGCCCTTCTGAGATCCACCTTTGGCCACCTGAAACGCTGGGTCCTCGAAGTTGGAACAGGGGGAGGTGAAGGAGGTGGGGTGACCCAGGGCGTGGTGTGGAGGTCTCTAACCCTGATCTCCCCGAAATGCCAAACTTACCCCTCCCCCCAAAATGAAAGATAAGAAGCCACTAGTGCTAACCAGGGAGGGGCGGGCACCTCCATTGCATGGTCCAGAGCGCCCTAGCGAGAGGGCAGGAAAGGCCACCTGCGGGGGTCCCACCACTTCGCGGCTCCCCTCTTCGAAGACCCCATCCAGGGCACGCTCAAAAGTTAGTTCCTTTCCTTCGCTAAGCGGCCCTGGGTCCAGCTCTCGGGGGCGTGGGGGAGGTGAGATGGGCTGGGAGGGGGGCGGCGAAGTCATCAGACCACGAGATGGGGGACTCCTGCGTTGCCCCCTTCCCCCCGCAAACTCAGGGGAACTGCGATCGTGTTTACTAATAACAACAACAAAGAATCACACGCGAGTCCCCCCTTGCAGTTCTTGGGCTGCTCTTCTTTGGGGCAGCCAAAGAGCGTCGGCCAGGTTGGGGGGGGGAGACAGTGGGAGGAGAGGCGGAGGAGAGAGGGGAGCGCCGGCTGAGGGACAAAAAGGGGGGTGGGAAGGGGGCAGAAAGAGTAGAGCGGGAGAGTTGGACAGAAACGAAGGCGCAAAGGGAAAGGAGCGGAGAGGGGAGAGAAAAGTGAAGCAGGCGGAGATCTGGACCGCGGGGCGCGCCCGGGATGGGGAGGTGGCCCCCGACCCGCCGCCCCCCGGCCCTGGCCCGGCCCGGTCACCTTGCTGTAGCCGTAGTACCCCAGGCACTGCGCGAAGTCCAGGCCGGCGGGGTCCCCGGCCGCCGCGGGGTAGAATCTCACATCCATGCCGGAGCCGGGCCCGGGGCCGGGGGCCGGGACTGGGGCTCGCCGGGACCGGTGCCTGCCTCCTCGAAGCCGCTAGATCCACCGTCGGGGGCGCCCAGCCGGGGTTGTCCGGGGGCGGCGCGCGGGACTTGGGCCGGAGGGGCGCCGCGACCGGGAGCCAGAGGAGCCCGGGAGCCGCGGCCGCCGCACACAAAGGCGCGGCCACGCGAGCCGCGAGAGAGCGGGAGGCGGCCCGGGGGACGCGCCCCGCCGGGGCACCAAGGCAGCGCTGCGCACCGGCCGGGCGCCCGGGGCGCGGGGCGCGGCGCGGGGGCCCGGGGCGGCGCGGCGAGTTCAGGTGCGCGGGGCGAGGCTGGGACGACGACGGCGGCGGCGGCGGCGGCGGCTGGCCCCGCTCCTCCTCCTCCTCCCCGGGCGGACTGAGGAGAGGAGCCGCGGAGACAAGGGGCCCAGCCCCTCCCCTCCTTCTCCCCCTCCTGCCTCCCTCCGCCGCCGGTCCCCTCCCCGCGCCGCCGCCGCTCCGCCCCTCCCACCGCGGGCAGCTGGCGCGCCGCCCGCCCCGCCGGTGCGCTCTCGGCCCGGACCGCCTCCGGGCGCGCGGACCCCGCCCCGCCGGCCCCTGCCCCGCGCGGTCCCTCGCGGCTCACCCCGCGCCTCGCGCAGCCCTCGACCGCCCCGTCGCCCGCGCCGCGGCCTCCCCCTCTCCGGGGCCCCTCTTCTTCCCACCGCGCCCCCCTTCCCTCTCCGGTCCTCTTTGTCCCCGCTGCCTCGGAGCGCTCCTCGCTCCCCTCCTTCCCTCGGCCGCTTCGGCCAGTCCCGTGCCCGGTGTGGACCCCCGCCCCCTTTCGGACCACCGCTGCCCTGGGCCCCCGGCTCCTGCCAGCAGCATCCGCGCGCCGTCCGCTCCCTTCCCACCACTCCTCTTTCCCTCGGTTTCCACTCCTCGTCCCCATTCCTTCCTCGTGGGTCCCCCGATCCCTCTACCCCACTCCGCCTTCCCCCACGAGTGTCCCCTTCTTGGAGGCACCTAACCCAGCAGGTAATCTGCACGATTGCCTCCGAAGAGCCGGGAGCTGGGAGCCCCGTGTACACCTGTGGTGTTTTCCAGGAGGGGTATGGGGGCCTGACCTTTCACAGGTAGGCAGACTTGAAGCTCCCCGGGTTAAGCCTCATGTCGCTTCTCTTCGTATTTTCTTTGCTCTTGTTTGTATTCGAAAGGCATTTGAGTAACTGGATCTAGGCGGATCACTCACCGCTCTCTGAGAGAAAATGTCCCTATTTTCCTAAAAGGTTCTGGGTGATTAACTTCTTCACAGTGCACTCACCCACCCCCCTCTTGATTTCTTTCTCTTTCTTTAAGCTACATCTTCCCGCCCCCCCCCCTTGCTTTGGGTTCATCTGACAGTTTGGCCCTCAGCCTTGGCGAAGGGAAGGGATTTGCTACCAGATGAGAACGTTAAGGAGAGGCTGTGAGATTTGCCCCCCTCCCCAATATGGTTGTCTGGTAACTACTTTAACAGGAAGGGAGAAATTTACAAATATTTTAGCTGACACTCACTCACACTTTCGTCCCTGATCACACTTTGCTGGCCCACGGCCTGAAGTTTTTCAGACAAGCATCACAGGACTTTCTCTTCATTTCGTCTGTTCTCCAAAATAGGGACCCTGGCTGGGTGACACCTTGTGTATGTACCTTTGCCCAATATTATCGTTCTGGAACCAAGCAGGAAAAATAAACTTCAATTAGGCGAAAGTTTGTGTATTTGCTCTTCTCTTAGCAGAGTCGGGTGTTTGGAGACTGCGTGAGAGAGCGGTGTGTATTCAGGAAAGGAACAACTGCTTACGTTGTCGCTGGGTTGACTCCAATCCCCCCCTCCTGAAAAAGCTTTGGTCTCCTCTCCCGAGTCTCCATTTAACGTTGACAACCCAGCGGCGCTCCCTAATGGCCCAGCGGGTTGCACAAATTGGCAGTGAGCTGAGATATTATCAGGACAACACCCCATTGAGCAGGTTCTTGAAACGCAGAAGTGGAGGCCCTTTCTCCGGGCCACTGGGCGCCTGTGGCCTTTCCACCAATCAGAGCTGGAGGTTGCAGTGGCCACCTGTTGTCTCGCAAGAGTACATCTTTTAAGTTTCACTATTAGTATTTAACAATGGCGTGGAGTGCAGCATCTGGCCACAGGCGAGGAGCAGCCTGCTGATCTGAGGTACCAAAAAAGAAACTGTATTTTTTTTCCAGATAGTTGTTAAAAGGAGCCCCCAAAAGGCTGGGAAGCGGAGTTTTTCTTTGCACACTCACATTCCTCACCTTCTGCTCATTCTGTCGTGCATCTGGAGTAATCTGAGCTTGATTACAGAGGATGAAGCAAAGTATAATCAAAGTTACATAGAGACTGAACCTGAAGTTGTAATCAGACCTCGAGGATCAGGAATACAAATATTCGCACTGGAAACCCCACTAGCTGCGAGACGGGGAATTGCATGTGGGCGCCTGCGTGGCACTGAACGTTGAGCTGTGGAGACTAGCAACTGAGGGGACAGCCTTCTCCCAGGAGGCTCCCAGGAGGCTGAAATGCCCGCTGCTAGGGATACCACCTCCCGGCCATTGTTGTGGGAAAGGTTTGCTCTTAAAACCCCCCCTCCCTGTCACAATGCAAATGTCTTGGGGAAGGAAACAATATTCGGTCAGTCAATATTTTAAGATGATGATGATTTAGGAAGTAATGTAAGCGAAAGTTCTGAGTGTAGATCTTGATTAAGGAGAGAGGAAAAAAGAAACTGATGAGTCTGAAGATACATATGTTGAGGCACTTTGAATGAAAAAAATCACTAGAACAGAAACAGTCATTTGGGAAGGCTGCATACCGACCACGCGATTTTGCCCACAGTCGGTCTCCGTGCACTCAACAGATACTTTTTGCATGCTTCCTCTGTGCTGGACACTGTTTTAGGCACTTGTGAATGATAAAGAGGAGCCCAAAGTGACACACATGGAAGCCCTCAAAGGAGAATTGGACCCATCACACTCCTACACACACACACACACACACACACACACACACACACACATACATAGTCACCCGCATGCAGGTACACATGCCCTGTCCCATCCAGGTACCTGGAGATCCCGTCATGACATGGCTACTGCTGCTATGGGGAGAAACAATCTGACAAGCAAATTTGCATCATGGTATTTGTAAAAGAAAGCTCCAGGAAGGGGGCCAGACACTCTGCTCAAGAGCCCAAGCAGGATCACTGCTGTATCCCAAGAACCTTGGACCACGCTTGGTACTTAGGTGGTTTGCAATAAATAAATATTCATTTAAGAAAGGAAAGTGAGAAGGAAGAACAGGGGTGGGGGGGAGGGAGAGAGAGGGAGGGAAGAAAGACGGATGTTTTTGTAGTGGAATATCCCTCCCAGGGAACCGGGTCAAGGTAAGATTTGAAAAGAGTGAGCCCAACACTTCTGATTTGGAGAAGAACAAACTACCTGAGGGTTGGGAGAAGAGAGCCTTTTGCACCCTGCTGTTTTAGATCTTTTGTATACATTAAAACTAGAATTATATGTTGTTTCATTTAGAGCTGTTCTAATTAACCATTGCATTCAGAATGCCCCCCAATTTTAAGGGTGCCAGTGGATTTGAAGCCCATCCATTAAAAACTTAGAATGATGCTTTTAAAAATTTAATGCAATTGTAACTGTCATGCTATTTGTCATCGTAAGAGTGTCACCTTTTTCAGGCTGTCAGCGTTTTGTTTCTGAAATGCCACAGACAAAGGCTTCCTTTGTACTATGTTAGCCTTGAATTTGAAGAAACCTCCAAGAACATATCTTAAATATGCTTTGAATTTATGCTGCACGGTGCTAACGGTCATTGAGTTAGAAGAGGGCAGTACAAGAATCAGTTCTGAACCCAAAATACAACTTCTGGGCATAAGAAAATTCCTGTAAGGTTTTTATATGATTTGGGTCCAAAACGTCTGTCTTATTAGCTTGATGTTTGTAACTGGATAGTTGGTGTCGTCCAAGAATCTCTAAAAAATGGGGGGGGGGGGGCGGAAATACACAAACTTTACATAACAGGAACACCATTTTTACATCTTGACAGAACTCAAAAACTTTATTTCTCTCCTTTATCTGGCTCCAAAATTAAGCAAGAAAGTCCCCATGAGGACTGCATTTAAACTTGCTGCGTTTTATAACTAAAGATCTGAGACTCCCACTTTTAGGGATCTATGAACCGTAATTTAACCTGTGTTCTGCTTCCTCAGTTGAGATGAGGATTGTATTAAACATTACATACAGTTTAATTTTCTTGAGTTTTGGTCATGAAAAGTTCTACCCAAATATTATAATCCTTGTTTGCAATATGTAATGCAACCAACTTAACAGCAGCTCCAAGTGGAAATTAGCAGGGCCAGAGCTACTCAAGTTTCTTTTCTTTTCCCATAATAACAGCTAATGTATTATATTCATAAAATGTCTTATACTTGGTTTTATATCTGAATTGGGCTTCACGTCATAAAGCATAGCATTTCTATCTAGCATGGGTTCTTAGTGTCTGTATTAACTCATCTCCATGAAATTTAAGAGAGTTTCATGCCGAGAATCAACTCTTCACGTTCATAGTCTAAATCACATGCAGATAAAATCAAGTCAGGACCTACCAAGGCTCTCACAATAGTGAATGTACACATGGTATAGAGGAAGCATTCTGACCTTGGGGCCCTCATTACACGTCTCCAGCGCAGGCTTGAAAACTAATCACCAGGAGAGAGTTTCACACAGGAATTATAGTGTGAAAATAATCCCCAAGCACTGTCATTGTTAGTTTCAGTTTTCAGTGAATCCAAACTTTTCTGGTCTGGAAATGTGAATTATTTTTATAGTTTTACTTAGGTCAAGAAATACAGACACATGAGCAAATGGGGAAAAAAATAAGCAAACTTTTCATTCATGGTAATAAATATATTGTTATGTATATGAGGTTGTTTCTCGTATTACAACCAAGTTTGGCCATATTGGTTTCTGTGCTACCAGGCACAAGAAGAGCTCTAGAAAACAAATCATTTTCCCAGCTGAGTATGACTTTAACTAAGAATAGATACACCCATAGGTTCTGACAGATATATAGTAATTATAGAATGGTAACCCCCAAAACCTTAGTAGCAAAAAAAGTACTGAGCTGAGAACTCATTCCTGGAAATGTAGCAAGTATTTGCTTGCGACCTAAGTAGCTCTTCAATAAAGCTATTTTAAAAACCAATACACTCCACACAATCAGGAGGTGTGCAATTTTCAGTGTGTTTACACCCTGCCTTAAAAAAATATATCCTGTGTTCACAGAAATCCTAAACTGTTGTCCTGCCTGTTTTCTGAAATGTATTCTATTTCTTCTAAAGTGAAAGAATGACCTCTTTTGCAGGAACAATTTTCAGAGACAGCGTGTTTATCGAATGGTTTCTCTGCTTTCATAAAAACAATTTATTTTCACTGAACTCTTCAAGATAAGCATCAAAGCCAGGAAGAATGTACAATGAAGTTTATAATTACACTCCAGAAACAAATACTGGGTAGTTTTTATTTTGCTCGAGTGAAAAAGGTTTCTTTTCCCCCAAAGAGACAAAGGTAGTGATGGGGGAGGAGGTTTATGCAGGAGTGGAAATCAGGAAGCTCAGAGGATTTCCAGCAAGAGGGGCCCTGCAGTGTCGCCCACAAAGCCCACTGGCTGAACAATGAAAGCTGAGGACCCAGAACTCTCTTAGCGATGGGTGGGGGTCAGTACATTTTTTAATTCTTCACCAAAGGACAGCTATTGGGGCCTTAAGGAGAGAAAAATCATCAGACAGATATTAATTAACTCCTTCCATGACAGATCTATATACCATTGTACATAAATATCTCCCATAGTTGGAGCCTCTGATGACATCCTTTCTTTGATAAGCACCATGTTTCTAGGTTTAATTTATAGGGTGTGTTATTTTTAATAACCATAGAGCAATAAAATGGTAAAAAAAAAAAAAAAAAACCGAGAAAAGAACTGAGTCTAATAAAGATTCTGTTTCTTACGAATTGGGAAACCATTGCATTTTGATCACAGAACAGCCAAGGACTAGCAGCAAAATAACCTCCCCTAATTTACATAGATCTGTGCGTGCCAAACAGACGAGTGTTTGCTTTTCAAGTAATAGTGCAGGTGCGTATCCTGCAGTAACGAAATCTCTAACTCATCAAACCGTTTCACCAGAGTGGGACATGCCCTCTTTTCTGGAACTGTTTCAAGCTTTCTCCCCAGCATTCCAGCCACCTGTTTATGGAGTTCATCCTGGGGAGTAGATGCATGGAGTTAGAAACAAGAAAATGAAAATAAATGACCTTGTTTGTTATTTATAACAAAGAAACTCAGCAAAATTAATGCCCTGGAGCTTGACCTCTTGACCTGGGAGAAAGAGCCACCTCATGGCTTTGTGGCCAATGAACAATAGTCCGGCAGCTCCCATTGTCCAGCTAGGCTGACTTTTGGATGGTCATGAAAGCCATATATCCAAAATATTAAATGTTTTACAAGTTAGATTACAGGATTTGCCTTTTGTTTTGTTTTGTTTTTTTAAAAAAATAAAACATGTTTAAAGAAGCGAAGCTAGTTAGCAAAAGAGCTTTTCTGTTTAAGGTGAACAGGTAAAATCATGTTGTTTTATCTACTCAGTGTGTCCTGTGTCAACAGCATGTTGAAGAAAAGGAAAATATTAAAAGTTTCGAACCAGGACTCTGAGAACTGAAAAACGGTTACGTATATAATAGAAATCAAATAGAAAGATGGGCTTGGCAAGTGGTTCAGGGAAAACATCGTGTTTCCTCCTTTTACGACTCTCAGTGGGAAAGGAGAGTGCAACTTCCTTCTGTTACATAAATGCAGTGTGGATGGTGTCCCCTAGAGTTGTTCAGTGAAATAGCACCGCCTTTCCCTTCTTCCACTTACCTCAGCCCACACCCCAGAAACCCAGGGCAGGCAGGAAATGAAGGCTCTTCAGAACTGATGCCTGCTTGAAACATCTTGAAGCAGAATCTCTAGTAAAAATGACACCCTCCTACCTTGGGTAGCTAGTCCTCAGGCTGGCCTCTGCCACCACCTACTGCCTGCCTTCCTGCTTTTATTTCCTTCCCTCGTTCACCTACAACACATCCCATGAGTGTCTTGGATTCTTCTAGACCTTAAATCACAAAATCCAAATTTAATTTTTCACCTCATATTGCTTATTTATTGCTCTATCTGTCCAGGGCTACTATGCCTTTAACTGTTTTATTTTTCCCCAGGAGCAAATAGCTGGTTTTTTTTAAGGATTCTCTACTGTTCCTCAAATATCTTTTTCACTATAAAATGAAGCCAGTTTCACAAGCTACACAGATCACCATGCAGACACTACCCCAAGTATTATAGGCCATCCCTCCTCCCCCTTTTTTCTTTTTTGACCCCAAGGGGTGGTTCAGCACCTTTCACTGGGGATGCTACCTTCATTTATCCAGAGAGAGCCCTACAACCCCTTTTTGTTTTCTCACATACCCACAAAGCAACAAAAAAATTATAGCCATAAATGGTCCAACTTTCTGGCTAACATCTGTGGGACTAGCCAAAGCTCAGTCCCAGGGAAAAGACCTTCAGGAAATTTTTGCATTTAACTGGTCTAAAGAAACCCATTCCGCTGTCCAGAGCCACATGTCAGCTCTTGTTTAACTGAAAGACTCTCTTAATCTAGGAACATCACCAAATGATTTCCCACTGTGAGCTTGAAGTACCAAGTACCTGCGCTTAGTGGGAGAGATAGGGTAGAACGTTATTACTCCATCTTACCGAGAACTGAAACTCACATCATTTATTGTTCAGATTTTTACTATGCCTTTCTACATACCTGGTGCTAAATTTCCAGAAATGGAAACAAGTGTGATCCCTGTTCACACAGTGAAGATTATAAGACACAGGGAAAGTATTATAATGATGAAAAAATTTTTTTCTTACTTGTTTTTGGCCGTGCTGTGCAATGGCATGTGGGATCTTAATTCCCCGACCAGGGATCAAATCTGTGCCCCTTGCAGTGGAAGCGTGGAGTCTTAACCACTGGACTGCCAGGGAAGTCCCAGTGATCAAATATTGTCATCAGGGTCAGAGGAGAAGCATCCCCTCCCTAATGTAGCCAACAAACGTTTATTCACAGATATGATTGCAGATAACATGTTGGGGTGTTGCTTAGAGAAGGGAGAGATTGTTTGAGATCAGGATCATCAGGGGAAGCTTCACGGAGAAAACATTTGAAAGCAGGAAGCTTTGGGGGGAGGCAAGAGGGAGGAAAAAGTGTCCTGGGGAGGGAGCTTTTGAACACACAGTCATTAAAAAGAAGAGCTCATGTGTGTGGTGGGGACATGGGGTTGTGTCAGCCATCTCTTGGATAGATGATGCTCCAGTAACAAATAACCCCTAATATCTTAGTGGATAACCACTACAAAAGACTGTTTCTCACCCACATTTTTTTCTACCAGCAGCCACATTTTCACTTCAGGGCCAAAGCTGACACAGAAGCTTGTATCTGGTCTTGTGGCAGAGAAAAAAGAGGTAGTGGAAGCATGCTACGCCTGTCGAAGCTTCTGCTCACATCACTTCCAGTCACTTTTTACTGGTCAAAGCAAGTCAGATAGTCAGATGGCCAAGCCTGATGTCAACGAGACAGAAAGTACGGTACTCCCATAGGGAATGGTCTGATACGGAGGGGCCCCCAATATTTTGAGAAAATGCAATCAGCGACAAGGGAAGAGTTTTAAAGAGACTTATCAAATGTCTCAGGCAGCAAGTTAAGATTGTTTAGCCAGAGCAGTGAGTGAATATTGAAGAACTTGGTGAGATAAGACGCTGGGAAGTTGTAGGGGGGAAGAGGCAGGATGAGAATGTAATGGAGGTTTTTTTTGTTTTTTTTTTTTTGCAGTACGCAGGCCTCTCACTGTTGTGGCCTCTCCCGTTGCGGAGCACAGGCTCCGGACGCGCAGGCTCAGCGGCCATGGCTCACGGGCCCAGCCGCTCCGCGGCATGTGGAATCTTCCCGGACTGGGGCACGAATCCCTGTCCCCTGCATCGGCAGGCGGATTCTCAACCACTGCGCCACCAGGGAAGCCCGGTAATGGAGTTTTGAAGCCCAGGCAGCTGAGTTAGATTTCATGCAAGAGTCTACGTGGAGGATGACATGAAAACATGGCTGGGTGCTCTGATCTAAAATTTGCTTTGACTCATATACAGCAGCCTTATTTAACATTTAATGAGTTTATCCTGTGTGCCAGTTGTGGTGCGATGTAGACATTTGCATATGTATATTTAAAATTTTAATCCTCATGACATCTCTCTGAAGTAGATAGTATTATTCCTTTTTTTTTTTTTAAGTTGAAGAAGTAAGCTCGCAGAGGTTAAATGACTTGCTTAAGGACACAGAAGGAGCATGTAGGAGAGCCATGATGCAAATTGAGGTCTTTTCTTTCTACTGCATCACTGCAGGGCAAAGAAATAAAAATGCCACCTTTCTTTAGTATTCACTTGTTATTCTTTATCTTCTCCTTAAACCCACAGTCTGAAAGCAATGTTAACATGATACTTTTTCTCCTCAAGCAGAAGCTGTCATTAAAATGCTGTGTCTATAACCACTCCTTGCACAGAACAACTTTATAAGTGACTAAAGAAGAAACAAATCTTTACTTGAGTTTATTTATTATAAAATCCTATGGCAGAGACAGTTACCGTTTTCAAAGTGTTCATGTGCTGCCCCCTCCTCCAACCAAATATTTCCCAACCCTTTTTGTCATTAAGCAAGGGGTCATGTGATCATTTCTGGCCAATGGACCGTGAGCAGACATGTGTCACTTCCAGGCTGAGACAATGAAGAACTGACATGCATCCTCCCTATTTCTCTTGCCCTGCTGTGTTGTCATTGGAGACCAGGTGTTTCAAATGTCCTAGGTGGAAGCTAGAGGAGGGCCATTCACGCCTCAGAATTTACATGAACAAAAACACATCTTTATGGTTTTGAGCCAAATCAGTGTTTGTTACTGCAGCATAGCCTAGCCTATCCTGATCAATACTGACTTTTAAGTGACACAAGGAAAGGCACCGTATCTGTCTCGATTATTCCCAGATCCCTACTGCTGAATACAGGGCCTGACTGCTCCATGGTATGTGCTCACGAAACATTGGTGAAGGATAATGAATGAATCCCAAATTGAGTATGGTCCCTATATGCTATTTGTTTAAGCCACCTGTGAACTGTTTTTGAAAACGAGCTGTTGATCAGTCTTCCTGAAATACCATTGCATCTTGTCACTCCTCAGATTAAGATCTTACTATGTAGTGAATCAGTTTTAAACTCCTCTCCCCAACATGCAAGGTCCTCATAATGTGACCTAGGTTCCTATGATTTTACATCTCTGATTTTATATCTCTAATCTAGTCTATCATTACTCACTGACATGTGCCCACTAGTCATTCTTCCATTGTTCCAGGAGTAAATATGTTCTTGAGCAAATTATTTGAAGTCTCTGAGCCTCAGTTTCTCATTCTTGTAAAATGTAGCAGATGAGAGAATGTAGACAAAATTTTTAAATTATGCAAGATTATGAAAATACGAACATCCAAACTTATTTTTATTTGTTTTTGTTTGTACACATTAACAAGATCAATAGATTAGAGGAGAGATATTAAAGAAGTATTTCTATTTCAGCAACATATCTGTCAAATTTTTCTATAATAATCTTGTACATACAGTTGTGATCTAGGGAACATTGGTAAAAGGAACCAGAAAGACACTGTCGGTTACCTACTCCAAATTCACTTCCCCTTCTTTTTGCTTAACACTGCCTCCGTTTTATGTAGGCCTTTTCCTCCTCCATGGAGCCAAAATCATTCAGGGTTGATCCTATCACGATGTCCCCATTTTTCACTGCTAGTGATTAGTTTCGTCATTGGCTGGTACGCATTTCTGTTTGATGAGATGTGCAAAAGAGTGCAGGAGGGCTTCTAAGAAGCGTTTCTTTGCTCTTAAAAGGAAACACTCAAAAAGATATAATAATTTCTTCTTCTGGACTGTGTCATGTCTGGAAATGTTGCAACCATCTTGTCAACGTGAAGGGATCTAGCCTAAGGTCAGAGCTGACATATTGAGATAAGAATGGTGAAGCAGAAACATGCAAAGAACATAGATTCTTGACAATGTCATGAGTCACTGAATTAACCAACCCTGGAGCTCTTTTTCCTCCTGCTTTCTAGTTATGTGAAATAATGTATATTCCATCCTTTGAGCCAATTAAGTCTAAGTCTCCTGTTACTGAAAGCAGGGACACCCACCTAACTTGCTGAATTAGTTTGTCAGGATTGCCGTATAAAATACAAAAAACTGGGTGGCTTAAACAACAGAAATGTATTTTCTCACAGTTCTGGAGGCTGGAAGCACCAGATCAAGGTGTTGGCAGGTTTGGTTTCTCCTGAGACTTCTGTCCTTGGCTTGCGGATGGCCAGCCTCATGCTGCCTCTTCTCATGGTCATCGCTCTGTGCTAGGGCATCGCTGCTATCTCCCTGTATGTCCTAATCTCTTCTTACAAGGGCAAAAGTCAGATGTGTTACAGACCACCCTAAAGTCAGATGTGTTACAGACCACCCTAAAGGCCTCATTTGAACTTAGTCACCTCTTTAAAGGCCCTATCTCCAAATACAATCACATTCTGAGGTACTGAGAGTCGGGGTTTCAACATATGGATTTTGGGGGGAAGCACAGTTATAAGATTTGCTCAAGCCAAACAGGAGTTTGTTTTCAAACTATAGAAAAATTCACAGAATCAAAGTGCATGTTATAAAGTTAGACCTCATGGGAACTGAGAAGCCAACAGACAGCTATTCTTTTCATCTTTTTCCTGCTTTCTGTTCTCAAACTTCTATTTCTCTCAGCATGCATGCTTTGGTTCTTTTTTTTCTCCCTAAACATCAGCCCCCCACTCTTCTGCTTGGCCCATCATAGATGGTCCACAAGAGTGGCCTCAGGCCCCAAGTCACATGACCCTCCTTAGAGCTAACAGACTCAGGCTCCATGCCTCTTTTGAAAATCTTTCAGTTTTATTGAGATACAATTGACATATAGCATTGTATAAGTTTAAGGTGTACAATATAATGATTATATGTGTGTGTGTGTGTCTGTGTGTGTATATGTGCATATATATGTATATATATAGTTGACTCTTGAACAATGTGTGTGCTAGGGCTCTACTCTCCTGCACCCCTCCCCCAGTCAAAAATCTGCATACTGCTATCTCTGCCTCCAAAGCAAAGGAATTGATAAATGACTCACCCACCCAAAGGCAGGAAGCTGAAACAGTTTGGATAGAATCAGGACTCAAACCCTAGTTCTTTCGATGCCACATATTGTGATCTCTAATCAAAGTCAAACTTTTCCCCACACTTAGTTAACTTAAAAGATCTGTAAAATGATATTACAGGTACTATATTTGTTGAAAAAAATCTGTGTATAAGTGGACCTGTGCAGTTCAAACCCAAGCTATTCAGGGGTCAGCTGAAAATACATTGTGAAATAATTACCACAATATATTTACTTAACATCCTTCACCTTACGTAGTTACAATTTTTTTCTTTTGCTGAGAACTTTTTTTTTTTTTTTGCGGTACTCGGGCCTCTCACTGTTGTGGCCTCTCCCGTTGCGGAGCACAGGCTCCGGACGCGCAGGCTCAGCGGCCATGGTTCACGGGCCCAGCCGCTCCGCGGCATGAGGGATCCTCCCGGACCGGGACACGAACCCGTGTCCCCTGCATCGGCAGGCGGACTCTCAACCACTGCGCCACCAGGGAAGCCCCTGATGAGAACTTTTAAGATCTACTGTCTTATCAATTCTTTACCAAACTCTTGAGATAGAAAATCTGATTGGCCCAGTTTGCTCATCCTTAGTCCAATCTAATGTGGCCAGGTACATGAAGGTTGGGTGTTATGGTCTGTGACTTAGTTCACCAAGGAGAAGATTTGAATGGGAATAAAATATTTGGTAGCTCTAGTGGAACAAAGGAAATGTGGACGGGTTTATTCTCTAGTCAGGTGGATGTTAAGTAGATCGATGATCATACACAAAGGATGTTGATTTATTATTGACAACCTGAAGAACCCGTTAGTAAAGTCTCACTTTGTTCTGTCCCTGATTCTGATATAAAAAATTTTTTCCAACATTTACATAAATAACTTAGATTAGGACATAGAACACATGGCTACTGAATTTTCAGTTGACAAAATGATGGAAGCGTTAGTTAATATAGTTGGAGACAAAATTCAGACTCAAAATAATCATAAAGGACTAGAAACCTGGGTAGAATGAATAAGTTGAAAATTATCTCAGATGAGTATTCACTTCCAAATATGGATTTCAGTATTCACTTGAAAAGCAATGGAATGGAGTTTTCAGATCGAGCCTTTATATAAATTGTAGCACCCTATATGGGTCTGTATCTCTCTCTCTCTAAGAAGGAAGTTCTTTTTAAGTTAGTTGCATGCCAAAGTTAGTTTGGAAAAGTCAATGTTTTCCTAGAATTGGAAGAGTCCTATAATTTTGGTTTCCCTGTTACCAAGTAGATAACAAGAAGCAGTAAGTACGTTTGTGTCCCCACAGGTAACGCACCAACGTAGAAAATCACTGAACTAAGAGGTGCCTCCCTAATGTAGCTTAGTAGGGAGAAGCTACTGTAATACAGCATGAGTCTAACCATAATACCGTCTCTCCACGTACAACTTGATATTCTGTAACCTTGGCTTTCTTAAATTAAGAAACAGAGATAAAGACAAGCCCACTTTCCAGCTGCTTTGTCTTTTATGCCATTTTTGTTTCTTTAATTTTTTAAATGACTTTATAATTTCCCCTTATATATGAATATACCCTCATTGAAAAGTGAAGCCCAAACATTACAAAAATATCTAGTATAAAAAATGAAATAGGGACTTCCCTGGCAGTCCAGTGGTTAAGACTCCGTGCTTCCACTGCAGGGGACAGGGGTTTGATTCCTAGTTGGGGAACTAAGATCCTGCATGCTGCACAGCACAGCCACCAAAAAAAAAAAAAAAAAAAACAAAGAGTGAAAAAAAGAAGAAAAGAAATAGTGCATAATGGGTAACCAATGTAAATGGTTAGGTGACTCCATTTCCAGATTATATTTCTGTGAATATTCTAACAAATTATTAATATTTTTATTTTATTGAGTATAGGCTCATACTACACATGTTCTTTTATAACTTCCTTTTCCCATGTAACAATATGTCTTGACGCCTGTAATGGTAGTCTTGTTTGCTGTACACTAATCCATCACCCAAGGACAATTAGAAAAGCCAGACAAAATATTTGATTGATTTGGGTTGAAGGCATCAAAGAGCTACCAAGCCTGCAAGGATTTGAGGTGCTAAGACCCTTGAGAAAAGGCAAGAGCAAAGATGTGAGTTCAATATTCAGTCTGCTTTCCCTCTCAAGGCCCTTATCTGATTCACAAGCAGTGTCTGGATCCGAGAAGCTGAGCAATACCTCTGGCAGTCTTACAATACTGAGGAGGAAAATGGGAGTTTTTCCAAATAAGGAAAAGCATCCCATGTTTTCAGTTGGCATCAACAAAAGGCTATATCATAGAAATAGAGGTGAACCAGAAATAAACCAGCCCTCACAAAGAGTGAACTCCAGTTTTAATCAGCTCAATCCCTGATTGGATTAGGTGATTTGCTTCTACTCAGTTTGCTAGAAATAAAAGCAAATCTTCTTTGTAAGAAAATAAAGTTACCCAGAGTCTCAAATTATCTTAATTTTTAAAAAATAAACAACACCTGGCAGTCCAGTGGTTAAGTCTTTGCCTTCCAATGCAGGGGGTCGGGGAGCTAAGATCCCACATGCCTGGGGGCCAAAAAACCAAAACATAAAACAGAAGTAATATTGTAACAAACTCAACAAAGACTTTAAAATGGTCCACATCAAAAAAAAGATAACTAAATAAAATAAAATAAATAAAAAAATACAACATCTGGTATCTAATTTGAATCTACCAGTCATTTCAGGAGGCAAAGCCACATGGCTGAATAGAATGATAGAGTGTACAGACACAGATACTAGGGTTATTAGACATGAACTTAAAATAATCATGATTAATACCTAAATGAAATTAGACTTTCAAGAATTATACTTTAAAGAATCAGAATTTCAGCAGAAAACTGGAAATTATAAAAAAGGAAATAAAAACTATAATTTAAAAATAAAATAACAAATTAATAAATCAGATAGATTCAACAGTAGTTTAGGCACAGAGAAAGGGAAGATTAGTGAACTGGATGCGATGTGAGACTAAAATAGCTGAACTAAGGCCGAGAAAGGAAAGAAAAAAGATGAATGCAGTTGAGAAGCTAGTAGACACATGGACGTGGTTTTTCTAAAAAGATATTTAAGTATAGTCTCAAAAGATGAGAAAAGAGCAAATGGAGCAGAAATAACATGAAGAAACAATGGCTAAATTTTTTTCAAAACAAATAAAAGATGCCAATCTACAGATTAAAGAAGGACTTTGGACCTCAACTAAGATAAATATAAAGAAATGAATACTTAGCACATTATAATAAACATACTAAAAACTAGGACGAACAGAAAAATCTTAAAAGAAAGAAACGTACTTCTTTTAAAGGAGTGACAATTAGACTTACAGGTGACTTCAAAATGAAATGTCATAAGACAGTGGAATAACATATTCAAAGTGCAGAAAGAAGATAACTGCCAACCTAACATTTTAAAAAGAAAGCTTCAAAAACAAAGGCACAGTATGTAAAGGTATCAGCTCTTCCCAAATATTTATGCAGAATAAATGCAGTACCAATCAAAATCTCAGTAGATACTTCTTGGAAACTGAGAAGTTGACTTAAAAATGTCCAAGAATAGCAAGACCATCTTGAAAAAGAAGAGGTGGAAGGAGTTACACTACCAGAGCACAATATTTATTATAAAGCTATAGTAATTAAGACAGTGTGGTATTGGTGTGAGGATAGACAAATTGACCAAAGGAGATAATTGAGGGTCCAGAAGGAGACCCACACACATATGGACACGCTTTTTATGAAAAAGGTGTCACTGCAGAGCAGTGAGAAAGGATGGTCTTTTCAGAAACTGGTTCTGAATTCTTAAAAATCCATATGAAATGAAAAAAAAACAAGAGTCTTCATTCATACTTCACCTCATATACCCAAAGTGGATTATAGATATACATATGAAAGGTGAAACAATAGAGTTTCCAGAAAACAATACAGAAGAATATCTTCAGGATCTTGGGATTAGCTAAGATTTCTTAACAGAATATAATAAACACTACAAAGGAAAAGATCAGTAATTTGGGCTTCATTAAAATTAAGAATTTCTCTTCAGTAAAAGGCATTATTAAGAGAGTGGAATTATAGAGTGAGAAAAGCCAATTATAGAGTGAGAAAAAAATTGGAATACTGAAACTAAAAGAGACATATCCAGAATATATAAAAACTCCTACAAATAGATAAGAAAAATGTAGAAAAATAATAGACAAACGATTTAAACAGTTATCTTTCAAAGGGGTATGCAAATGGCCAACAAGCGCATGGAAAGGTATTTAACCTTATTAGTCACAGGGAAAATGTAAAGTAAAGCTACAAGGATTTACCACTGCCTACCCACTAGAACGGCTGAAATGAAAAAGACTGTTAATAGTAAATGAGGTAAGGATGTAGAGGAAGTGGGATTCTCATACTTCTGGTGGGGATTATAAACTGGTAAAAACCACTTTAGAGACTCTTTGACAGTATATGTAAAATTGAACATGCACATACCCTGTGGTCCAGGAATTCCACTCTAAGATATATGCCCAACATAAACGAATACATATGTGCACCAAAAAATATATTCCAGGTTGATGCTAACATGTCTTACACACTATCCTAACACTATTTGATTTTCCTTTTTAACAAAGAAAGGACAGTCCTCAAGCTTGGACCACCCGCAGATTATATCCTGGTATCTCTTCTCTGGGATTCTTAGGGAAGATGCCACGGCTCCTCTGGAAATCTGGTGAAGCCTATGGACCATATATCAAAATAACGTTTGTAAATGCCCACAGCAAAATGCCTAGTATCACAAAGAAAAAAATATACTGAAGTAGAGTTCTATCCACCATCCCTTTGGCACTAAGGTTTGGATCACTGTGTTTATTTTTATGGTTACTTTCTATGTATGGAAAGTGATACTGGTTTCCATTTACAGTCATGACGTACAGTGTATGTTTGAAAGTTATTAAAAGAGGAGAGATGAATTAGAGAGATATATTAAATAAATTAGAGGAAGAGATATGACCAAAACTGTGAAAGTGCTGTATCATGATTGAGTGAAGAATGCTGACTTACCCCAAAGAGGTGAGTTTAGTGGTGGGAATTTCAAGCACCACTTCGGGCTAGTGATTGCACTAGACCAGGCTTGGAACAAATCTTACTTATCTATCAGTCGGTCAGTATCTATTGATTGAGCAGCCCCACCCAGTATAAGACACTCCTCCAGGTGTGGGAATAGGGCAACGAACAAGGCAGGTGGATCTCAAGGCGTTTCCATTCTAGTGGAAGGATACAGAGACCAAGAGGACAAAAACGTTCAATAATAAGATAACTTCCGATGCTGATACTTGCGCTGAAGGGTCACTAGAGAGGAGTGACTTGGAGTAAAAGTGGGGGAGTGAGGGTGGGAGTCTTGATCAGGCTGGGTCAGAAAAACACACCAGGCCTCCACTCCAGTAGTGCCTGGAAAAATGCAGAGCGGCAAGCTGGGATTTCTGGGTCATTACCGTGAGGAAAGGAATAAACGTGTGTTCTCTCTCAGCGGCTCCTCTTGACACCTGGGTAAATGGCTGTTTACACAAGCACATCACCCAGCCGCTCCCTCAAAGGTAAATAGCTGCTTCCTGCCTTCCCTGCTAGCACAGATTGGGGCCCCGGAACATTGTGTACCCAGGGGAAAGAAGAGGTATCCTCCATTCATGTTTTTGTTAATTCATTCAAGCAAGATTTATGAAGCACCTCCTAAGTACCAGGTACCGTGGTAGATACTTGGGATATAGTATGGAACAAGAAAGAGGACATTCCTCCCCGGACCTCTGTCCACTGCACTTAGAATCCAGGGCTGTCCAAGCTACAAGTGCCTCAGAGACCCCAGGCCAACCCTCTCATGGTACAGATGAGAACATCAAAATCTGAGGAGGAAAAAGGACTTGCCCAAGATGCTGAGCTGGGTCATTGCAGGTTTCAAGCTGGTCCAGTCTCACTACTCCTTTGTCAACTGTGCTTTCGTTACCTACTCCTTCTGAGGTTATCTCGGACGGTATTCGAATAGACTCTTCCTGTTAGCTCAGTGCGTTCTCTGTTACCAAACTATCATGACTTAGGGAGAAACAGAGGTACCTCCAAGTACACTGAAATGTAATCCAATTCTAAGCCTAAATTACCACATGGACTACTTGGACTGGCTGAATTCGTCTTATCTTTACGTACCTTTTCTCCAAGGGATGCTACTCAATTTCAGTTTCCCATGTTGAAATTAGCACAGCCTACAGTCAGGACAAGTCTACATTACATTTAACTACACCTTTCATTTTCATAAAGTCATGTATTATCCATTGTTTCCTTCATATGTTAAATCAGCAGGTGTTTACTGAGTACCCACTGTGCGCCAGGCCCTGTAGGAGAGGCTGGGATTTAATGTAGGCCAAAGATAAACATATCCCTGAACAGATCCTGCCTTCATGGTCTAGTCTGGGAGGTAAGCATTCATCAGATAATTGCATATATAAATATAAATTTTTACCATTGTAATAGATGCTTGTGTTATTTCATGGACTCCAAGAAGCAGATGCTAAGACAGGAATAAACATGAAGGAGGTTTATTTGTGAGTGAGACTAGGGAGGGGGATGGAGAAGCCTGGGCGAGCCATCAGGCAGTGATGCAGCTCTGGGAAGGAGAGAGATAGGTAGTCTTGGGCTGCAGTGTAGTTCTAAGGAAGACCTGGCAAGGCCAAAGTTACCCATCAAAAGAGTCTTAAGGTCTCCAGAATGAACCTGCCTTTGTATTCCTGTTGTGCTCAGGCACGGGCTGGGAGCGGCCCATGGGAAGTGTGGCCTCAGCAGAGGGGTGGTGGTGGTGGATTCACAGTCAGCAGTTTGGGATGTCAATTACACTCCCCTCTGTGAGAGATCTAAGAAGTGCATTTCCGTGGCTACCATAAAGCTACAAAGGAGCAGAATATGGCAATAACATAGGATAAAGCGAAACTTGATGTGGTCTAGGAGGATGGAGATTCCCTGAGCAAATTACCTTTGTGTTGCGTAAATGAGGTGAAAGTTCAGTGTTCCAGGGAGAAGGAACAGCAAGTATAAAGGCCCTGTGGCAGAAAGCATGGGCTGGTCAAGAAACCAAAAGAAGGCCAGTGCAGTTTAGTGATGAGTGGAATGTCAGGCTGGAGAAGTGGGCATTACTGGGGAGCCCCCAAGGGTCTTTCAGCAAAGGACATTATTTTGAACATACAACTCAAACTCATCATGAGAGACATAGTGTAGAAGCTGGGCCTGGATTTCCAGGTGATTTAACTGTAGCATGACTGGTGGGAATGGAAGATTGGAGAGGCCAGGGCCTTGGTGTCATACACTTTTGTTAGGGTTAAAGCAAAGGTTACAAACTGGTGACCTCCATGACAAATATAACTTAAAGATGTGTTTAATTTGGCCCAGGCAGTAGTTTAAACCTTTTAAAAATTTGTTGCTTACATTGAAAAATTGGGTCATTCTACACAAAAATCTAGCAAAAAAAGTCAGATCTAGCAAAAATTAGGCACACATTCCTGCCTGAAAATAATTGTCTGGAAAAGAATAGAGGCTGTTTCCTTCAGACAGGGCCTATCACATGGTAGTTGATCAATAAACATTTACTGAATGAGTGCATAAGTGAATGAAAATACAGAGACCTATGGGTCAGCAGGGCCTGTGGTAAAGGAACCCCTCTCAGCCTGAGAGAGAATGTGATTTAAGACTAAGTCCAGGGTGTGCTGGTAAATGTTTAACAACCAACTCTTTGGGGGAAATAAAGGAGGCCTGATTTGTAACGTTTGCCGGTTTTTAATGCTGTGAATATTCCCACCATGGCCAATTTCAAGCCACCGACATGATGTCACTCAATGTGAATTTGAACATGAGCCCCATCAGGGCTCCCGAAAGGGCCCAAGCTCACCACTCCTGCATGTGAGGCTAGAATTACTGAAATACCGACCTTCTGGAACAGTGCCTGGAACATAACAGGTGCTCAACAAATGTTTGTTAAACCACCAACTGAATGGGTTGAAGTCCATACATGGAAAATCAGTGGGAAAAAGGAAAGCATAAGAAGGGGGATAAAGAATTGGGGTGCTGACCATGAGTCAGGGGGAGGTTGTCATTCTTTTGACCATTAATCATCCTTTGACATTTTCAGATCTCTCATCGGTCAAATGAAGGGGAAGGGTTGGATGATCTGTCTAAATCCTCTTATAACTCCATGATGTAAATTAGTGATTTTCAGCCATTATTAAAAAGCATAATTAT
Source organism: Stenella coeruleoalba (assembly GCF_951394435.1). NCBI lineage: Eukaryota > Metazoa > Chordata > Mammalia > Artiodactyla > Delphinidae > Stenella > Stenella coeruleoalba. The sequence continues at coordinate 31,640,304 of NC_137166.1, read as the reverse complement.
CTTTTCAAATAAAATATTACAAATCCGATAAAAGGGGATATACATCTGTTGGGAGCCCTGATCCCCTAACTAGTTAGTTTCCCCTGAAGTCCCCTGTAATGGTCTCTCAGATTGGTGACCTCCAATGAACTCCATCTCTCTAGATCCACACCCCTGTGAAGTCCCTTCCCTTTGAATCTGGGCTGAGCCCATGACCTGGTTCAACCAATAGAAGACAGCAGAGGTAAAGTTAGGCCACTTTCTGGCCTAACTCTAAGAAGGCTTGGAAGCTTCCAGAACTCTGAATCACTGCATAACCTGTCCAGTTACCCTGCTGGGGGGACCACATAGAGAGGCAATGGAGGGCTCATGGGGAAAGATAGTGGCCCTGAGACTTAACGGAGTGACAGCAAGAGACCCAGCCATCCCAGTGTGCCAGCCCCCAGCCCACCTGCCCGCCGAATGCACCTCCAGGAATGACCGCAGGCAAGACCAGCAGAATTGCCCCACCAAGCCCAGTTCAGATTGCAGAACTGTGAGCAAATAAAACAGCTGGTGCTTTTGTTTTTTTTGCGGTACGCGGGCCTCTCACTCTTGTGGCCTCTCCCGTTGCGGAGCACAGGCTCCGGACGCGCAGGCTCAGCGGCCACGGCTCACGGGCTCAGCCGCTCCGCGGCATGTGGGATCTTCCCGGAGCGGGGGACGAACCCGTGTCCCCTGCATCGGCAGGCGGACTCTCAACCACTGCGCCACCAGGGAAGCACAAAACGGCTGGTGTTTTAAGGTTTTAGATTGCTACAGCTTAGATTATGTTAAAGAAGCGAGATTACCTAAATAGCCATCAACGCAAAACTGATCCTTATAAAAGGAGAAGGCAAGTCTAGGTTTACTGGTGTGAAGTGGTCACCAAGATTTACTCTCATATGAGAAGGCAAGATTCATAAGAGTCTGGAGAGTACAGTACAGGATTCTACCAGTACTACAGGGACATAGGCCTGTGGGCCTGTGTGTGCAGATGTGTGTGCTGTGTGTTTATGTGTGTGTGTGTGTGTGACTGTTAGCGCATAGAGTATTTCTGGAAAGGCACTCGTAACAGGATGGTAGACTTAGGATGGGGGGTGCTTACTTTCATTATCTATCACTGTGCACATATTTTTACCATGTTCCCATTTATTACCCATTCAAATTATAGAAATAACATTTTGACAAAAACAAACAAAGAAGTGAGCTGTACTAACATAATGTTGGAGATGACAAGCTTCAACACTACGGTAACACTCTATGATACGAACCTTGATGACTGAGGGCTTTGACTAAATTTTGCTCAGAAATAGTATACAAAAATAGAGGAAATAATTAAAAATCTATCTGGTCAACAAATACCCTTGTCACTCTTTCCATCAGAATGGGAGATGCTAGTGAGGAGGGAGTTCTTATCATGGGAGAGGTCTCAAGTTCTCTAGTGCTTTCGGTTCAGTTTTCCAAGAAGCAGGTCCAGAGTCAAGGATTTTAGTGCAAGTAATTTATTTGGGAGGTGATCCCAAGAAGCACCAAAACAGGAGTGGGAAAGCGAAACAAGAAAGGCAAGAGGGTCAATAAGGAGTGTGTCAATGGTTGGCGCTGTGGGCAGCTGGGACTCAATCCCCCTGGGGACCTCCAAGAGCCAGGGTAGAACTTGTTGAGTTGTCCCACCCATAGAAGGAGGAATATGAGGTATTTATCCTCTGCTCCTGGTGGCATCAATTCTCCAGCATGTCCAGCCTACCCCACGTGCAGGCTGAGAAAGTGTTGGTGGTAGGAAGTCATCCACGAGCAGAGGACGCGAGTGCCAAGGGGGTAGGGGCAGGGCACCATGAGCATCGGCTTACCCAGAGGCAAAGCTTGTGGCAAGAGCCTTTGTGCCTAGGGAGCGGGGAAGGAGAGAGAGGCACACAGGGAAGTGCGTTGCTCGATGACTCGCTGATTGCTTAGTTTTACTGGATGTCTTCCTTTTTTTTTTTTTAAAGGGAAGGTTACCCAATTACAAATTCTAGATTTGTTTTGTTTTGTTTTTAAATTTATTTATTTATTTATATTTGGCTGTGTTGGGTCTTTGTTTCTGTGTGAGGGTTTTCTCTAGTTGCAGCAAGTGGGGGCCACTCTTCATCGTGGTGCGAGGGCCTCTCACTATCATGGCCTCTCGTTGCGGAGCACAGGCTCCAGACGCGCAGGCTCAGCAGTTGTGGCTCACGGGCCCAGTTGCTCCACGGCATGTGGGATCCTCCCAGACCAGGGCTCGAACTCGTGTCCCCTGCATTGGCAGGCAGATTCTCAACCACTGTGCCACCAGGGAAGCCCCTGGATGTCTTCTTGAAGTCCATAGGAAACCACCTCTTCTCCATCCTATATGTCTGTGAGGAGGAAGGAAGAAGGATGTCCAAGGGACTTCAGCTCCTCTGCACTTCTGGGTCGTAGGCGTGAAGGTGCCTAGTGGATGTCATAGCGTTTTGCACTTCAGTGGCAGTAGGCAAGTCCTGGGGCAGGACATGAGCACCTCAGTGAGCCCTTCCTCCTGTAACAGGTGATCCAGCTGTAGTGATCCAGATGCTGTAGCGATCCAGCTTCATAACTATGGGAACAATGCGTTCCCATGTTGGGGCCGCCTAACTGCTCATGAGGTCAGGATGGATTTGGGATGGTGCACAAATGCCTCTGGTCCAGGAGACAATGTGGGAGACTGAACCAAGTGCAGGGGATGTGTCCTAAGACGCACAGTCTTGGAGTGCATTGTACCAAATTATGCTACTATGTGAATGAGAAATTTCCTTAAAAATTTTAAAGGTAGATTCTCAAGACTAGAGACATTATTTCAATATTGCTTCCTGACAGTTATATGGTAGAAGTTATTAAACAATGTTGATAAGCACATAGAAAAGAAAGAAGTAATTACTAAGACCCAATATCGGTTCTCCAAGAGCAGATCATACTGTACCAACCAATTTCCATTTTTGATAAAATTATTCCTCTGATAAACATTGATCTAAGCAAGGCTTTTGATCATGTCACTCATAATGCTCTGAAACACAGCTGAAACACTGGTAGGATGACTGTACAGTTAAAAAGGCATTTGTTGGGAATTCCCTGGAGGTCCAATAGTTAGGATTGCATGCTTTCACTGCCAAGGGCCCGGGTTCAATCCCCGGCGCAGGAACTAAGATCCCACAAGCCACGCAGTGTGGCCAAAAAATAATAAATAATAAGTAGATAAATAAATAAAAAGGAATTTGTTGGGGCTTCCCTGGTGGCGCAGTGGTTCGCAGTCCGCCTAACGATGCAGGGGACATGGGTTCGTGCCCCGGTCCGGGAAGATCCCACATGCCGCGGAGCAGCTGGGCCCGTGAGCCATGGCCGCTGAGCCTGCGCGTCCGGAGCCTGTGCTCCGCAACGGGAGAGGCCACAACAGTGAGAGGCCTGCGTACCACAAAAAAAAAAAGGCATTTGTTGCTGACTTCAACCCACCATACTTATATTCAACCTAGAAGTCTCTAGAGATATGCCATAAGATTATTGTCTTTATATCTGCTATGCTCAATATTCTTCCTTCGGTAATTTGTATAAAGACATAGCAGGCATACTCACCCAATTTATGGATGGCATAAATAGGGGAGGAATAGTTGGTATGTTTGATGGCAGAATAAGGATTTAAATTGTACTGACAGTTCAGGTTGCTAGGTCAAAATCGACCATACACAATTTAAGTGTAATAGAATCTGTCTTTAACATCAAAAAAAGTCAACTATGTAAATACAGGGTCAGAGAGCTGGACTGACAGCAATTGACTCAGAAAAAATCGGAGGGTTTTAATTAACCCAAAGCTCAATATGCCCCAACAACAGAACTGCTTTTTGTATTTAATGCAATTTTAAGCAGTAATAAAGTATTATTTTCAGTTGAAGGGCAATGACGATCCTAATAGAATCTGTGAGGGGCATATTACATCTGGAGTATCATTTGCTCAGTTCTGGGTGAAAGAGTGAGCGATTATATACAGCAGGGATTCGGAATGCATGTCACACAGAAATGGTTATCAGCACTGAGGACAAATGAGAACAAAATGATAATATTTTCGGGGAATAATAATGTCCTCCATCTATTTGAAGAGCATTCAGGTGTAAAAGGGAGTAAACCTAATCTTTGTTGCTGTATGTTTTAGTGCACTATTGCCACATTAATGCTGCGGCTTATTACCACATCTGTTTGCCTCATAGGTATCTGCAGGTGAGCTGGAGTTTGTCTGATCTGATGTAGGCTTGGCTGGGCTCTGCTTCAGGTCATGGCTTGGGTTCAGTTTTATTCTCCATGTTTCTTTGTCTTTGAGAATCAGTAGGTGCCGTGGGGAATATTTTTCTCATAGTGATGGAAGAAGCACAAAAAGGCACACAAAAATCAAAGCCTCTCTGGGCATCACATCCAACAATATTCCGGTTGCCCAAATCAAGCCATCCCAAAGTCAAGGGTCAAGAAATTACAACGAGGCCATGGGAAGGGAACTGGATGTATTAGTATTACAAAGTAGTAAAACCAATAGTTCAACTTATCCCACCCCAGACTAGTAGGGCAAAACTAAATTCAGTGGGCTAAAGAACACTGATTCTGGTATAATGTAATAAAAAACTGAATGATCATTGAAACTGTCCAATGATAGATGTAAACTAGCAAAATTCTTGTCCCAGATGAAGTTAGAGTCCAGTGGTCCATTTTCCGAGAACATCATAAATGGAAATCCAGTATCATTTAGGAAGTGAGACACTGAGCCAGCTGGTCGCTTTCCACCTCTAACATCCTTCAATTCCATGATTCTGTTCTACCCCACATGCTTCTCTCCAGACTCTGACATCCTGAGGCTATTACTCCCCAAGCCATCCCCTGGGAAGGTTAATTATATATGGCTTTTGTGTGTCCCTGAGGGTTTCACATGAGTATTCCTTATCTTCCCAATTGCTTTGGAAGACTTTCAGTCATACAGGCTGGGTCTTAAACTTCTCTTGCCCTGTTTATAGCCACTAGCTCAGCGTCAGGCACCAAGTCCTTAGCAATGGCATTGAACAACCACCCAATCCCCAGCCCAGCCCAGACAGTCCTGAACAAAATCCAGACTGAACTGAAAGCTACAAAGAGGGGAGAATGGCAAACAAGAAGAGCAGCTTGTATCCACAGATGGCCCATGGGACAGTAAGCTTGCTGAGGGCAGGAACGTTCGTGCACCCAGAAGCTTTACGAATCTTCAGAGGCGCTCCATAGTCCCTTGCTACATAACTGAACCCTCTCCCTCCCAGCCATTGTGTCTTGAATGCTATTTTTATCCTATTGTAATGCATGCAGTCGCGTGCCCCACTTATTTTGACTTCTGAGGATGTTCATTTCCCTAGGATCTCCAAATATGTCAGGTTTTCACTGAGGGCTACAGAGCCCTCACAGGTGTAGAAAGCATATAAATATGTGCTAATGGTTTAGATTCCTAGAAAAATGCATATCTATGAAGGAAGCATGGATTAGGCATAGCTAGTATGTAAGATTTTGTCTGCCTATCACCTGCCATAAGGCAGGATGGGAAGTGAATGTGTCAGACAAACCTGGGATCAAATACAAGCTCCAACATTTACTGCCTATGTGACCTTGGGCAAAATATTTAACCTCTCTGAGCCTTAGTTTCCTCACATGTAAAACATGAACCTTCTCCCAGGGATGCTCTGTGGACCAACGCTGGTAAAAACTGCAATGATAATAACTATCACTATGAGGGCCCACTCCACAGCTGGCCCTATTCTAGGTATTTTACATACACTATTACTTTTAATCTTCACAAAAGGGTGATGAGGTAGGGGATTGCATTGCTCCTGAGGCTCAGAGAAGTTAAGGAACTTACCGAAAGTCACACAGCTCATGCGTGAGGGTTGAACCCAGGTATTTGACTTGAAAGCCCGTTCTGGAACATATCAATTGCTCAATATTTCTTGTTTCCTTTTTCCTTTTCTTCAGTTATTTGATGCTATTCCAAAATCCTCCGTGTGGTTGCTGTAGGCAATCTTTGCCTTAATTCTATAATGCATCATTCCCTCTTTCTCTTTTCTCTGCTTGGTTCCCAGGTAAATGTTTAGTATTTTTTAAATGCCCATATATTAAATGTCCTTGCTAATATACAATTCTTTTAGACTGCCCTGCCTTGTTTGGATTAGGGAGAAGTGGAAGGGAGGCAGGGAGAAAGGCCCATGAACTCCAATAGCCTTTGTAGCTTTTATTCTCTGTTCTCATTTCAGAATGCTGTGTCATTCCGTGATACCCTCCTCTCAATCTGCCTTTTCCTGGAGAACGCCAGCCTGATTTCACTTCCCTTTTAAACTATCCACGGCTCTGTGTGGGCCTCGATCACTTCAGCTGTATTGCACTGGGCCTCACTAATGGTACAATATCCTTTTCATCAGAAGGTATCCAAAATGGCACAGTAGACTTTTGTACACAGCCAGAATCGCCGCATTCATCACAGATACCATGCACTGATCCAACGAATACCCTCATTTTCTCTTTTCAGGAATGGCTGGTGTCAGCTTTCATCCTGCCTCTTACGAACCAGGAGCTTATTTTCTCAAAGTCTTGTGACTGTTGTTTTCCAATCTCTGCCAGTTTCCATTTCTGCATGACATCAGTTGACCGGGATGCCCCTACCCAGGACCGGGACCTGGGTTAATCAACACTTGGCATTCTCCCCAAAGTCTGTTCTGCATAGATTTCGAAAAACCTGTTGCTCTCCTGTTCACCATCTTTCCTCCATAAGTAGAGTGTAGTGGACACATCATTCTCTTTCTTTGCTTCTTGCATAGCTTCACCTGCTCATCGTAAGGCAGCCATTCTTACTGCGAGGGCTGATAGATATCCTACGATGGCGATTTAGCCTGAATCTGTCGGGACCACAAAACATGCTCTAGAAAATTTAAAAGAACAATATAATAAAAAACCCCGCTGTGACCTTTTCTTGAAATATGAACATAGCAAAAAACTTGAGAGGAGGGTTTCCCTGGTGGCGCAGTGGTTGAGAGTCTGCCTGCTGATGCAGGGGACACGGGTTCGTGTCCCGGTCCGGGAAGATCCCACATGCCGCGGAGCAGCTGGGCCCGTGAGCCATGGCCGCTGAGCCTGCGCGTCCGGAGCCTGTGCTCCGCAACGGGAGAGGCCGCAGCAGTGAGAGGCCCGCATACCGCAAAAAAAAAACCAAAAAAACAAAAAACTTGAGAGGAGAGAGCCTGAAAATAGGTTAATTGCAGTTTAATTGTATACAACAAGAGCTCTCATTGATGGAGCCTGTAAGAATGCCAGGGCAGTCTCCCAAACATGTTCTATACATTATATCATTTAATCTATATCACAAGTCACAGAGGAATACATTATTTTCACCCCAGATTTACCAAAAAAATGAAGGCTAAAAAGGGTTCAGTCATTTGCCCAAAACCATGCAGCTAGTGAGTATCAAAGGAGGGATTTGAACCCAGGCTTTGGCTGATTTCCAAGGCCACGAGCTTCACTACTGTTATCCAGTGCCCCTTGCTTTTTGCTCCGTGCACCAACCCTCTGATGTTTCCGTATTTGCCTTCTGGTTAATGTTTAGTCCCTCTTTCCTAGTAGCACGTCAAGGGTGTGGCATGGGCTTTCTGCTTCCTGAATAAATGTTTGTTACTCAGTTTAAACCAGCCCTACTCCTTTCCAAAGAGACATTAAAATTGACAACCCTAAGCTGAATTGAGAACCCATGCACGATTAGCTACGATGTAGGGTTTTGTTTTCCCTTTTACATTGTTGAAGCTTCTTTAGTAGCAAAATGACCCAAACATTATTTAACCTTCAGACAATCCCAGAGGACCTGGAAGACACCCCCAAACACCCAGGAGGGGTCACTGGGGATGCAGGGATTAAGGGAAGACCCTGACATAAGATTGTTGGTGGAGGGAAGAGAATTGTGGACAATTCTTTTTCTATTGCAAAAAGCAACGTCGTGGAGGGAACGTGGGATTTCAGACCCAGGCCTGTGGGATGACCTTGGGCAGCATTCTGGGCATTTTGGCCCTCCTTGGCTTCCTTAATGGTGAAATGGAGATGGCCATAGGCTGTCCTAGGAACATCCTGTGGGTTTAGGAGATTTTTGTCTATAAAGTACCCAGCACATACTTGGCACCTTGTAGATGCTCCCAAAACCGAAGCAATAATTCTTCTGAGAGACTAAGCTTGCCTCCCTCTGAAGTCCCATGTGACTCAGGGTTTACGCTCAGCCTGATCTCTAAGCTGCTGAGTGAACCTGGACTTGTTCATCCTATTGCTGACTCAATATACTGCTCGGGAAATAGATCTCATCATCCCACTCTGCCTTTTATGGATTTTGACAAGGATAACTGAGAAGTCCATGTAGCATTTTGAAAATCTAAAATACTATCAGATCACTCTTTCGTTCACACAGTAAAAAGAAAGGAAGGAAAGGAAGGGAGAAAAGGAGACAGAATCCAAAAGTGATGTTTCCAAATTTGCAAAGTGAGTGAGATTGGTGTTTGGTACTTTTGGATCTCTCCTTTCCCTGCCCCTTTTTCGTCCATTAAAAAGGGTGGGGGGAGTGTATTAGGATTCCCCCATGCAGAGAGAGAGAGACAGACAGAGAGACAGACAGACAGACACACACACACACACACCCTTCCCGTTATCCTTCAAATTATGCCACCAAGAAAACTGCTTACTCTGCTTTTATGCCAATTGACCTCACTGCCTCAGTTTCCTCATCTATTGAAATGTGTTTAGTAACAGCTGCCCTGCACACCTGCCGAGTCATCAGAGGAGCCCAATCGATAAGGGGGTGAGGAAATGTAAGGTAGTATTCAAATTGAGGTGAGAGACTTCCTGGTAGAGAAGGAGCAGTGGGCCAGGAATGAGCAAATCTGAGTTGGAACTCTCATGTTGACAGTCAGCAGCTTTGTGACTTTGGGCAAGTCACTTCACCTCTTTGGGCCTCGGGGTCCTCATCACGCAATGAAGCAGAGCACAGCCTGGCTGCCGTGCCTCTCCGGCTTGGAGGACCCATGAGCTCTCACGTGTGGGGACACCTTGAAAACTGTGTTTTCAATTTGTTTTCAATCTTTTCTCACACAGTAAAAGCACAGACATGGAAACTCCCTATCCTTTTGCATTTTTAGGAGAATCTGAGGTTCCTTTGGGGTTCTACCTTTCTCCAGCCTCTGACAAACCTAGAAGCAGGGTGATGGTAAGACAGAGTGGGCTCTGGGTGGGGAGTACACACCTCACCTAGAAGGGACGGCGGAACTCAGGGCCAACAGACAGTTGGCATGCATGAGTAGAGGTCCAGGGTGGCCAGATTTGATTTTTCAAGGAATGACAACGATCTTGAATTTTCTTAAATATAAAATCTAGCATTTAAAACTAAATTGTATAAAAACTTTAAAGTTTTTTAAAAATAAAACTAAGCATAAGTCACTGGCTCTAAAAAAAAAAACAGTCTCAAAAATAACAGTAAACAGTATAAGAAAAGTTCTCCTGTCTTTTTAAAAGGGCTGCAAACCATAATCTGGTGCATGTGTCCTGTGTTGCAGATTGGGGGCTGAAATCTAAAGAGTGGAAGAAGGCTGCTTGGCTGGTGGGCAGTCAAAGCACTGAGCTGGGACCTCGTAGCTCAGATCAGCATCCCTTGTTCTTCGCTAGTTACAACCAGGTCTCCTGATTTCCTGGGCAGGTCTTGTTCTACCACATGGGCTTCCTTTTCTGGAAAGGCTATGGCAGAAGCGAGAGACAAATGAAGACGAAAAGGGGAGAAGGAGCTAGTGTAGAAAAAAGAGAGGAAGAACCTGCCTGGCACGCCCTAGCAAGTGCTCAGCATGCCCTTCATTGGAGCACAGGCGGGTACCCTCTTCCTCGGGCGGGCTCCAGCAACCCCAAAATGACAGTGCACCCTGGTCAGGTTTGGCTGCTGCCCCCACGCAAGGAGCAGAACGCATGCAACTGCCAAAGTCCACCTTGTGGGGCTTGGTGCTGCTGTGTCGTCAGTCTCAAGTACTGACCAAGAGTTTTGGAGGCATAGCTTCTGATGGCTTGGCAGGGTTGGCTCCATTCCCGGAGCCCTGCCACTACACCAGGTGAAGGGGAAGTAGATTGTGAAACACTCTGGATATTATCACAGGTTATTAAAAGAAAGCAGCAACCGCCCAACCTGATTGTGCCACGTTCCTGATAGGAAGCAGAGAGAGGGAGGGGGTCTTTGATGTTCTTAATGACCCTCTTTTCTTGTCTGACCCTTGACCCACCTGCCTTCTCTGGGGCAAATCAGGGGATGTAACTTGCTTTCTTGATCTCCTTCATCCCTTGCCCACTCCCCACCGCAGGGGCCCAGGTAGGACTGTCAGCGTCCTGAAGTCACGGCTTTGGTATCTGTTGTGCAGGTGCCTCTGTCTGAAGCCAGACTCTTCCACTCACCAGCTGTGTGATTTAACCTCTCTCTGAACCTTGCCGTCTTTAGCTCCAAAATGGGAATGAGAAAATTAAAACAAAAGAATGAATGTAAAGCATTTCCTTTAGGATGAGACACATGAGAAGTAGTCAACAAATGACAGCTATAGCTGGGGGCGCAGTGGTCTCTAGAGCTTCTAGACTCAGATTCCAACCAGAACGTTGGAGAAGCAGTCTAGCACAGCATCCCAAAGGGTACGCTCTGGGGCCGAGCTGCCCAAGTTTGGCTACCCTGACTACCACCTTAGTGAGTTACTTTAACTCACTGTACTCCTACAGCCTCACCTGAGATGGAAGTAATAACAGCCTCACGGGGCTGTTTTGAGGATTGGTAGAGCCAACCCTGGGATGTGCTTAGCATTACACCCACCATGAGTGCCTAATGGATGAGACATATGATTACCCAGGTGGGCAATATGGAACACAGACCGATGCATGAGCTCAGCCCTTGTCATTATGGAGCTCACCGTCTGGGGGGAGACAGAGTAGACACACATGAGACAGTTTACAGTGAAGCTGCTGACACCCACCCGTGTCCTCTCAGGCCTTAGCCTTGTGGTTCACGTGCATTGCAGGGACCCACCTTCCAACTGCCAGCCTCTGGAACTCACCCGAGATCCTTCTCTGGCATCCAGAGCCTGCTCTGCCCACGTGTTCAGCAGGGCAGAAATCCCGCAGAATTAATGCCCCCCCGACCCACCACAACCCAGGGAGCAGTCCTCAAGCAATGGTTGAAAGGAGCTGCTATAAAAATACCCCGGGTCCCTCATGCCTCCGTGAGATAACTGCATGCACATTCTGTGTTGGTTCTCCGAGTTCCCCCGACAGGATTGAGCCCCAGTTGCCCACTGGCTTGATGACACATCATTTATCGGCTGTCTTCCTGCCTTGTCCCATTCCCTGCTTCCTCTCCTGGTGCTTCCTGGGATCATCTCCAAATAAGTTACTTGCACTTGAATCCTTGTCTTAGGAACCATATTATGATAGATACAAACTGCAGAGCCAAGCTGAATATCCCAAAGTGCTATGATGTTTGTATAGGCTGCAGGTGCCAGGGATCCACGGTGGGGACCTGGAGAGAGGCTCTTTGCCGTGGTTTCCCTTGGTGGGAAACTGCTGCGCACCTGAAGACCTGAAACCTGCGCTCCACGAATCCACCCTCGGGTCCTTGATCGGGAGCAGACTTCCTTAGCAATGTCCCTGGAGCCATGGGTAGACTGATGCAAGAAGCTGGGATTGTGTCTCTAGGCTGGGACCACATCCCCACTGTGGGCTTCTCAACTCTAACACAGCTCCCTGTCGACAAGAAGCAGCACATTCCAGCCAGGCAAACTGGAGTTGTCTCTTCATTGGTTTTCTTTTTTTTTTTTAACGGGGGGTAACATATAAAAATACTTAAGTCTCTTGGCCATTTTTCTGTAAAAAATAAAGAATTAGAGCAGTAAATCTCATGACAATGAGACCAAAAGATGCGTTCCCTAAACAAAAAGGGAGACAGTGAGGGAAAAAGTAAGACTCAGAAGTGCTGCTTCTCAACTGGGTAATTGGTGTGTAAATAAGTCAAGTTCTGGCTTCCCTGGTGGCACAGTGGTTAAGAATCCGCCTGCCAATGCAGGGAACACGGGTTCGAGCCCTGGTCCGGGAAGATCCCACAGGCCGCAGAGCAACTAAGCCAGTATGCCGCAACTACTGAAGCCCGCACGCCTAGAGCCCGTGCTCCGCAACAAGAGAAGCCACCGCAACGAGAAGCCTGTGCACCGCAACGAAGAGTTAGCCTCTGCTCGCTGCAACTAGAGAAAGCCCACGCATGGCAATGAAGACCCAACACAGCCAAAAATAAATAAATAAAAAAGAATAAGTCAAGTTCTGGCTCAATTTTCTATGAAAAATAAAAGCATAAAAGAGAAGAGAAAAGATCAAAATGAAACAAGACACTCAGAGCCAGCTCTGACACTCAAGTGTTCACAGGAGAAACTTAGCACGTTTACGAGATAAATCTGCCTTCCCCACAAAGTTGCCTGCTCCGGAGGCATGTGCAGTTTGTTGGGACATTCTCCACACTGACAGATCGTTTGAAAATCTAACAGGAAACTCGAGTGTGGGTGCCCAGGCCTCAGAAAGAGCAAAGAGATTAAAGGACAGGCTTTTCTTCAAAGAAATTAGATTTTTGCAAAAAATCAGGGTCCCGACAGTTTAGAGGAGGACAAAGGACACTCAGAAAATCCCCTCCACAGGCTCTTCCAAAACAAACACAGTCATTTCCAACCACTCACAGGTGGTCTTCCTCCCAAAACAAATACGGAAACAAATATTTACAGAGTTATGAAAATTCAACAGAAGTCACCTGGGCACTAGGTTTCCCACCTGTGCCCAAGATCTCTGGCCTGGGATCATTAAACAGAACCTCACAACGAGTTTCCATTGTGGGACAGGAAACCCTTGGGCCAAAGAGAATTCGTTTCCAGAATGTATTCATAAAGAAAAGCAGCGCATCTTTTCAAGAAAGTGTTTGCAGCTCCAGGAGAAGAAAGGCGATACCAATGGCTTTCTCTTCATCTGCCAATATTTGCAGAAATGCCCTCAAAGAGCGCGTGACAGGGCTTCCCTGGCGGCGCAGTGGTTAAGAATCTGCCTGCCAATGCAGGGGTCACGGGTTCGAGCCCTATTCCGGGAATATCCCACATGCCGCGGAGCAACTAAGTCTGTGCGCCACAACTACTGAGCCTGCGCTCTAGATCCTGCGAGCCACAACTACTGAAGCCCGCGCGTCTAGAGTCCGTGCTCCGCAACAAGAGAAGCCACCGCAGTGAGAAGCCCACGCGCTGCAACGAAAGTAGCCCCCGCTTGCCGCAGCTAGAGAAAGCCCGCGCGCAGCAACAAAGACCCAACACAGCCAAAAATAAATAAATAAATAAAATAAATTTATTTAAAAAAATAGAGCGCATGACCGCCTTGCAAATCAATCCATTACGATCATCAACGACACAAAGTGTAGTTCTGGCTGTCGTGCTGACCACCTTGAATAATATCTCATTTGGTTGTTTACAGGAAAGGCCTTCGTTGGCTTTTCCCAAATGTCCCAGGGACGTGAATGGGTCTCAAAATTAGGAATGCAGCTGGGAGGGGTTGCTGTCCACACTCCCCATGTATCCTTTTGCTTTCTTTGATGGACCTGGAGAAAACAGGCAAGACAAGAAAGTGAATGTGGTCATGGCAGGAGGGAAGAAAGGACAGAGAATGAGAAAAGGATGGAAGGAGGGAGGGAGGGAGAGACAAAGAAGAAAGATGGGAAAAAGGAAAGGAGGGAGGAAGGAAAAATTACAGAAAAGAGAGGAGGAACAGGAAGGAAGGGAATGAAGAGCGGAGGGAGGGAGAGAGATAGAGACGAAGAGATAGAGAGACAGAGCGAGATCTGTGGCTGTCAGACCCTCACTGGTTTACACTGAGGAGCCAGATAGCCTCTCAGTGAAAAGCTGAGATTAAGCTCACAACATAATTTCCATTATGTTAATGTTGCTTTAAAATATATTGCACAGAGTGCTGCAACAATCAAATTATCAATTATAATGTCTACTCAGAGTAGAAAAGTGTTGCAAACAGAGGGCTGATTACTGCTTCAGTACATCCAATCTGCATACTCATTGTTCAGTACAGGGAAAACAAATTATCTTGTGTTGGCCCCAGTTCAAATTTAATTAAATGAGTGCAAAGCAATTATAATAAAGTACAATAGTGTAGTAATGAAAGGAAAATAACTCATTAACCTATTAATCTTTATTTATGTTCCTCTCAAATAACTATGTAATTTCTTTATCACTGCATCCCATAAGAAAAAGTAGGGTCTCACTGCTTGTGGCCTGGTTTAACAGGTCCTGTTTGGTGAAGATGCCTTTGCATGGACCGTTTATACCAACTTTCCTTAGCTTGGGGGCCACCCCTCCCGTCAAGCTCCATGCCTATAGGGACATGTACGTGGTCTAGATTGAAACTTCCTCATTCACAGTTTCCTGACACTTGTCAGTTGTCCAAGGTAAATCTCTCTGGAAGCTGAGATGTGCTTACCACAGCATATGGGGAAGAGGTATCCTGCACATCTGCTGTGTAAGGCATTGCAGAGCCAGAGAGAGGACAGAGTCACTCAGGTTGAGAGAGAGCCCAGTCCTTTAAGCCTGAGGAGATACTAAGAGCTCACACTTCACAGTGCTTTCTGAGCGACAACAGTTCTCACATGTATGATCTCATGTAAGCCTCCCAACACCACCCTGAGGTGGTATGATTATTGTTGCTTGCTTTAAAGGTGAGGACACGAGTTTTGAAATAAGGAAATGCCTTGCCCAAACCTCGAAGTTCACCAATGCCAGATCCAGGATTCTAACTTAGAATAACCACTGCTATATCCTCATTTCTTTCCCCTGGAACCCCGTCATACAGTCCAGGGACCAGTATCTCTGGTATCATCTCAGAGCTTGTCAGAAGTACAGAATCTTGGGCCCCACCCTAGACCTAAAGAATCAGAATCTGCATTTTACAAGATCCCCTGGTGATTCAGGTACATGTAGAAGTTTGAGAAGCGCTGGCAGGGGCTACTGGGTACCATGGTGCCTTTCCTGGATAGAGGAGCAAATCTTTCGTAACAACTGTCCTCTGGTTTGCCCTATGGACTCTCTCTCCAACTGTCTTCACCCTTCTGCACCCTACTGTGTTCCCCAGGAGGCTGATCTTTATGAATCCTATTAACTGGCCCCCTGGCCCTGCGCCTTCCAAGTGGATGAGGCCATATGAGGGCTTGGAAGCCAGGAGGAGACTGTGGCGTGTGTTCCCCATCTCCATAGCTGCAGAGTTGCCATGCACTGATTGAATCTCTGTCCAGAAAGCCACAGCTCCTATCAGGAAGCTGGGAGTCAGCAAATCAAGCTGAGACAAGTGCGGTGGCTAGCATGCAAAATTTAAGGCACTACTGACTCTAAGACCCTTGCCTTGTCCTGGCACTGATGTAAATTTTTTCTGTAAAGTGTCAGATAGTAAATACTTTAGGTACTGCAGACCATACAGCCTCTGACGTAACTATTGAATTCCACCTTTGAAATGTGACAGCAGTCACAGGCAATATGTAAACAAATGGTCACATCTATGTTTAAATAAAACTTTATTTTCATAAACAGGTAGCGAGTCATATTTGGCCCATGGACCATGTCTTATATAGAGCCAACCCCTGCTCTATGTGAGACAATCCCCCATGGCTGCTAACGCTAGGGTACAACACTGTCCCTTGTGGTTTCCTTTAACCCTGCTCACATCTTTGCAAACAATCCTTTTCTAAGCTTCCCTCGAATTATCCAAATTGAGTGTGCCATCTGTTTCCTGCTAAGACCCTAATTGATGCACTTGGCTTTGCATTCTCCATCACAGACTTTAATTGCAAAGGAACAACAACAACAAAACTAACAACAAAAATGGAGACTATGACCAATTACCGTGCAGTGGGGACAGAGTGCTTTACATGTATTCATCCATCTCGGAATATGATGGAATATTTCACAAAGTTGCAATATGCTCTTAAAGTTGGCTGGAGCTGAAATAAATAAATCTTTTTTTCCTTGGGGCCTGGAGTCTCAATCCTGCTGCCCTACTTGTCCTCTTCTAATGGAATGGAGGTCTGTTCTAATTAAACAAGAAAACACATCTTTTCACAAGGGGAGAACGGAAGGCATTGTACTCTGTGCTCAAAGAAAGCATGCTTTAATAAGAATCCTTTTATAATCCCTGCTTTTATTTGTTGCTTCCCAAAGCTTTTGCTGGTAATAAAAGGATTGTAAAGTTGACAAATATAAGCAGGGACAAAGAAGTTTGGGGAGATAAGGCCTTGGTGAATGGGCAAGTATTTGAAAGTGTATTGATCCCACAACACGTAGAAGATGATCCTGAAAAACTACAGCTGCCATCAGGGTGATATTTCCATTACAAAGTAAAAGTCCCTCCAGGCAGGACCATATATACCTCATATCATGTAAGAATTATGCTCAGTCTTGAGGAGGAAAATAATTCAAACTGAAATGTAGAATTTGAGATCTGAATATCTGGGCTCAGATCTTGGTTGCATTGCACTTCTCCTAACCTACTGTGTTAGTCTAAGTAACCAGCAAATGTGCTGCGTTCTGTTATGGGTATGTTACGGATGTCTGTTGTCATTCTGCCACTATTACTGTCACCAGCAGCATTCATTACTCCTCTTGGCAAGAGCCAACAATTTTTATTTGAGGTTCGATCACTCCCCTACTCAACCTTTATGCTTCTAGTGGGGCTTCATCTCCGGTGCATGGGTGAAACATGTAGCCAGACCTGGGTTGATCAATGTACTTCATCACCTGGCCACAAAGATTGATTTAGTTATAGGCACACAAGACCCAGTTAGCCAATGAGACTGAAAGCAGTAAGCAATCAGATGGGCTGTCCTTTCCCACTAGACTTGAATGTGAGGGCTGGAACTGCTGCAGCCATTGTGCCAATGTGTGGAGCTGGAGGCTGAAGTCAACAGAGTAGAATGATGACATTGTTCAAGCCCCCGGTATAGCCTTGCCTAAAGCCAACCTTAAGGAGATCAATTGGAGAAAAAAGTAAACAAGTTTTTACACTTCCCTGCGTCCAAACCCTTTGGAATGTGTCTGCAGATTCTCTCACTGAGAACGTTAAGAGACGGAGAATTTCCTACCCCATAAATACGAACTGGTCTTGTGACTTGCTTTGGCCAGTGCAATGACAGTGGAGGTCATGGTCTGCACTTACTCTTTCCCTTAGAATCTGGCCAGGATGCAGTAAAGCCTGGGCTAGCCTGCTGAAGGAGGAGAGATGAGGTAGAGGAGAGCCAAGCATCCTAGCCAACTGCCAGAAGCAGTGCTACCTACCCCATCCACTGCTAACTGCAGATGAATGAGGGAAGCCAGTGGAGAGCAGCAGAACCTTCCAACTGAGCCCAGCTTACACTGCTGATCCACAGGTTTTGAGCTAAATAAATAGCTGTTTTAAGCGACTATATGTTGAGGGGATCTATTACTCATCAATAACTAACTCATACACACAATGACACCCCACAATTTTGCACTTACATGAACCAATAATTTATCTTTTTGTTTGAGCCAGTTAGGATCAAGTTTTATGTCACTTGAAATGAAAAGAATCCTAGTATAATAAAGGTGTGCCTTCATTCCCCATCCAGATGGGGATCCTGTCTATCTGATCTGGATACAAGGTTGGGATCCATGGGTGAGCGAGTGATCAATAAATTCTTAATGATTACATAATATTTGGCAGGTTCTCAAGTCACATTTGGGTATATTTGCTCTTGAATCTCCAAAGTAATCTCTACAGGGATCATACTTTACTGGGCCTAACTCCTCAACAGGAATTCGGAAGATATAAGGGGCTTCTCCAACCATCACAATAGGTGAAAACAGGTGAGCTTGAATATCTAAGGAACCCCACTGAGCCGTCTTCCTCAAGGGAATCCCCCCAAATCCAGGGCTCAATTCTACCCTCCTTCTTATAGAAACCTGAAATTAAGTGTCATCTTTTTCTTTCTAAAATAAAAGGCAGGTACTCTTTTCAGACAAGAAGCCCAGATCCGCCTGCCCTTCCTCTCCTCTAGGACTTCAGCCATTCATTGCTATAACTTGCTGCATTTTTCCTATAATTTTCCTTTGTTTTAAAAAAGAAAGAAACTAAAGCAAGGACTCCGTAGGTATCATATTCCACCCTAGTAAAAGATAAAATCCACCTGACCTATGTCAGAGTGGAATCTAGCAGCAAGTTCTCACCAACTGTTGACAAATTGCGAGTATATGTGTGGGAGCAGGGGAGAGAGAAAAAAAAAACACCATTATTTTTTTTCTTCAGTCAGAGGATAACCAGACTTTCTCCACCCTAAGTTAGTTTACATTTTAAGTTCTTAAATGGTTGTTTTTTTCTCAAATCCACAGCCAAAGGTCAGAAGAAAGAAGGTCTTGTTGAAGACTGAAAAGAGAAATACACTCTGAAGACAGAGATAACTTCTCTCAGCCCAGAGGTCAGGCGAGGGAATCACTGGCTGACATGCACCCTTCTCTCTAAACTCTCCCAGGCCTCAACAGCTCCTTTCCTTCCTTCTCAATCCTCCTCACTTACAGGCTCATCTTTTTTTCCCCAAAAGGCTCAAAGAAAAGTCCAAGGTAATACATTTCATTCATGAGAAAAGGAAGATATACGTTCATCTGATTGATCTCTTCCAACCTAAACAACTGATGTGTCTGACAATTGCCAATGACCATAATGAGGTCCAGAGCCATTCAAACTTTCCTTCCTCAACAGATTGCAAGTATACAGACTAGAGAGAACACCACATTGGGAAACTGGATGCCAGTGAGAAGAAATTCAGAAGGTAAATAACTGATCAGAGAGCAAGTGGGATAGGTAAACTCTCAGGAGACAGGGAAACAGACATGTGATGGAGAATAGTCGGTTGAAACTAGAAACAGAAAAGTGACAAAGCAAAAGAAGCAATAATGCAAATTAGGGAGATAAGCAGGGTGGTGGGGGGGGTGGGAAAAGCAGTGAAGAGCTTTAATTCTCATCACTCACCCCCTTTCTTGAATTATAAAGTGCAAACTCCGTATCATAGTCATATGACCCTACATGATCGACCCTCCCCCATCTCTTCAGCCTCTTCCCTATAAAGGCTTCCCCTTATTCCAAGAAAACAACCATTCGATAATTTTTTAATAAAACAAAATATTAATTGTCTTTACAACAAATGTGTCCTTACTTAGTCTTTGGAGTTTGTGCCTCATGAATCTTCACATCCCAAAGGGCTGGTAATGGGTGAGGACAGGAGTGGGCAGTGTGGAAAAGTGGGACAGGAAACCAACCTCAACCATGGGGCTTAACTATCCCGATGGTCCCTGCAGGCTCCAAAGGTGCTGTTCAAGGCACAGCATTAGGGATGGGGACAGCCGTTTAGAATCGCTGGAGTACGGTGACAATGAAAAGCAAAACAACTGTTAGTCAGTTTTATCATTGTTTTAAATTCTCTACAGACTATGCATCCTTCATTGCCTGGACCCTGGGTGGACTGTTCCTACCTTCACCTGTTCCTACCTTAGCACATCACTTGTTTTTTCTCCGTTCTTGTCTGAGCACGTTTATTGAGAGAGCAGGTGTCCTTGAAATCACGCTAGAAAGCCAGCTCCACGACAGCACAGATGTTCTCACAAACACACATATAAGTGAACATGGTAAAAATTAGGATCTTTACCTTGGCTACGGGGCATCCTTGCTCTCAGGCTACTAAAACACCTTGATAATAGATTTTTTTTTTTGCGGTACGCGGGCCTCTCCCTGTTGTGGCCTCTCCCGTTGCGGAGCACAGGCTCTGGACGCGCAGGCTCAGCGGCCATGGCTCACGGGCCCAGCCGCTCCGCGGCATGTGGGATCTTCCCGGACCGGGGCACGAACCCGTGTCCCCTGCATCGGCAGGCGGACTCTCAACCACTGCGCCACCAGGGAAGCCCTTGATAATAGATTTTTGCCCACTAACTCCATCTCCTGTTGCCCTGGCAGAAACTCCCTCTCTCATTCCAGCCCCTCTCTGGAGAGCAGGAAGAGCTCTGTTTAACCAAGTCCATGAGCCTTGCTAACCGACGGCTCACGGCCCCCTCTTCTCCATTAGGGCCACACGGACAAAGATGCAAATGGAGTGGGGTGTGGGGAGGAGGAGAGCTGGTCTATTCTGGCAATAGGAATGGCGTGATGGCAAGAGACCTACGTTTAGTGATGCTTATTTCTCATCTCTATTCTGGCGCTTTCCACATTCAGTAAACTATGGCTATCAGGACATGAACAGTGCTGGGCTGAGTGACCTGTCATCCTAGCTTCTTGCCACTGGACACTCCATGCCGCAACCCCAGTAGGGTGCCTTGGTCAGAACAAATATCTACTCTATGTGCTATCTCCTTCTTGATTCCTTTCTTTTTTTTTTTTTTTTTGGTACGTGGGCCTCTCACCATTGTGGCCTCTCCCGTTGCGGAGCACAGGCTCCGGACGAGCCGGCTCAGCTGCTACGGCTCACGGGCCCAGCCGCTCCGCGGCATGTGGGATTTTCCCAGACCGGGGCACGAACCCGTGTCCCCTGCATCGGCAGGCAGACTCTCAACCACTGCGCCACCAGGGAAGCCCCTTGATTCCTTTCTTGATCTTGCTTCTTCTTTTATCCCAATTAGCAATTTTGTATTATTACTTTTTTTTGGAATTTTTGAATTTTATTTTATTTTTTTATACAGCAGGTTCTTATTAGTTATCCATTTTATACATATTAGAGTATATATGTCAATCCCAATCTCCCAATTCATCACACCACCACCACCACCCCTGCCACTTTCCCCCCTTGGTGTCCATACGTTTATTCTCTATATCAGTGTCTCTATTTCTGCCCTGCAAACCGGTTCATCTGTACCATTTTTCTAGGTTCCACATATATCCGTTAATATACAATATCTGTTTTTCTCTTTCTGACTTACTTCACTCTGTATGAGAGTCTCTAGGTCCATCCATGTTTCTACAATGACCCAATTTCATTCCTTTTATGGCTGAGTAATATTCCATTGTATACATGTACCACATCTTCTTTATTCATTCATCTGTCGATGGGCATTTAGGTTGCTTCCATGACCTGGCTATTGTAAATAGTGCTGCAATGAACATTGGGGTGCAGGTGTCTTTTTGAATTATGGTTTTCTCTGGGTATATGCCCAGTAGTGAGATTGCTGGGTCATATGGTAATTCTGTTTTTAGTTTTTTAAGGAACCTCCATACTGTTCTCCATAGTGGCTGTATCAATTTACATTCCCACCAACAGTGCAAGAGGGATCCCTTTTCTCCACACTCTCTCCAGCATTTGTTGTTTGTAGATTTTCTGAGGATGCCCATTCTACCTGGTGTGAGGTGATACCTCATTGTAGTTTTGATTTGCATTTCTCTAATAATTAGTGATGTTGAGCAGCTTTTCATGTGCTTCTTGGCCATCTGTATGTCTTCTTTGGAGAAATGTCTATTTAGGTCTTCTGCTCATTTTTGGATTGGGTTGTCTGTTTTTTTAATATTGAGCTGCATGAGCTGTTTATATATTTTGGAGATGAATCCTTTGCCCGTTTATTCGTTTGCAAATATTTTTTCCCATTCTGAGGGTTGTCTTTTAGTCTTGTTTGTAGTTTCCTTTGCTTTGAAAAAGCTTTGAAGTTTCATTAGGTCCCATTTGTTTATTTTTGTTTCTATTTCCATTTCTCTAGGAGGTGGGTCAAAAAGGATCTTGCTGTGATTTATGTCATAGAGTGTTCTGCCTATGTTTTCCTCTAGGAGTTTGACGGTGTCTGGTCTTACATTTAGGTCTTTAATCCATTTTGAGTTTATTTTTGTGTATGGTGTTAGGGAGTGTTCTAATTTCATTCTTTTACATGCAGCTGTCCAGTTATCCCAGCACCACTTATTGAAGAGGCTGTCTTTTCTCCACTGTATATTCTTGCCTCCTTTATCAAAGATAAGGTGACCATATGTGCGTGGGTTTATCTCTGGGCTTTCTATCCTTTTCCATTGATCTATATTTCTGTTTTTGTGCCAGTACCATACTGTCTTGATTACTGTAGCTTTTTTTTTTTTTTTTTTTTTGCGGTACACAGACCTCTCACTGTTGTGACCTTTTCCGTTGTGGAGCACAGGCTCCGGACGCGCAGGCTCAGAGACCATGGCTCGCGGGCCTAGCCGCTCCACCACATGTGGGATCTTCCCGGACTGGGGCACGAACCTGTGTCCCCTGCATCGGCAGGTGGACTCTCAACCACTGCACCACCAAGGAAGCCCCATACTGTAGCTTTGTTGTATAGTCTGAAGTCAGGGAACTGATTCCTCCAGCTCCGTTTTTCTTTCTCAAGATTGCTTTGGCTAGTCGAGGTCTTTTGTTGTGTGTTCATTTTAAAAGACCATTGGTAGACAGCATTCTAAGGGTGGCAAATAAGTTCATTCCTATGTCAATTCTAATTGATTAGTAGGGGTTGACTACAGCATTGTGTTGAGAAAGTTTCTGAGGTTGCATCTGAGTTCAGTGGCAAAGAATGCTGAGGTCAATTAGCAATGCCTGCCATACACTTAGAAAGGGAGAGGGACAGCATTTGGGCTGTGTTTTGTCGCCACTGCAGTAATTTCCAGGCATTCATAGATTTAAAATTCTTGGGTTCAATTATTGCAGAGGAGTCCCAAATGTTCCAAAACATGTAGCAGTTTATATTTTGTGTATGGTTTGGATTTGAATCCTCATACTTGGTGTCTGGGAACAAGTCACTTTGCTGGAGAGCTTCGTGGAATTTCCTCACACCCATATTATAAAGCTACTTTGTGATTCTCACCTCTCTTCACATGAAAAGTATCCTTACAGAAATTTATTTTTTTAATTATTTTTTAATGGTAAATATTAATGTTTTGTCACATTTGTTTTTTTTTTCAATTTAAGTATAGTTGATGTACAATATTATGTAATTTGCAGGTGTAAAATATAGTAATTCACAATTTTTAATGGTTATACTCCATTTATAGTTATTATAGAATATTGGCTGTATTCCCCATGTTGTACAATATAGCCTTCTAATTTATTTCATGCATAATAGCTTGTACCTCTTAATTGCCTACCCCCATGTTGCCCCTCCCCCCCAGTAACCACTAATTTGTTCTCTATATCTGTGAGTCCAGTTCTTTTTCTTTTTTATATTCACTAGTTCGTTTTATTTTTTAGAGTCCATATATTACAGTATTTGTCTTTCTCTGTCTGACTTATTTCACTTAGCATAATATTCTCCAAGTCCATCCATGTAGTTGCAAGTGGCAAAATTTCCTTCTTTTTATGGCTAAGCAGTATTCCATTGTACTTATATACCACATCCTCTTTATCAAAACCACAAGGAGATATCACCTCACACTTGTCAGAATGGTTATCACCAAAAAGAACAGAAATACCAAATGTTGGCAAGGATGCAGAGAAATGGAAACCCTTGTATACTGTTGGTGAGAATGTAAATTGGTGCAGCCCCTGTGGAAAACAGTGTGGAGATTTTTCAAAAATCTAAAAATAGAACTACCATATGTTCCAACAAGTCCACTACTGGGCATATATCCAAAAGAAATAAAAAAAAAATTCAAAGATACATGCACCCCAATGTTCAATGCAGCATTGTTTACAATTGCCAAGATATGGAAGCAACCTAAGTGTCCATCTTTACAGAAATTTAAATTTTAATTTGTTGTGGAAAACTAAACATAAGCCCCTTGAAGGGAGAATTCTTGATTCTCTTTGTTACTATCGTATGTCTTGTACCAAGTAGGTGCTTAGAAGATATTTATTAAATGAAAAGAAGATAGAGAGTGAGGAAGAGAAAGATGGAAGGGAGGATGGAAGAGGAGGGTGGGAGGAAGGATGGAGAGAGGGAGGGAGCTTGGGGAAAGGAAAGAGGGAGCAGGGGTGAGGTAGGTAAAGAGGGAAGAACTTAAGCTGGTCCTGAAGGACAAGTGCTAAGGCTGGGGGTAAAGAGAGTATAAACGATCATAGAAGAAGACATTACTTACCCAGAAGGCATAAGTTTGGGATAAAACAAAAAAATTAAGTGGCCCATATTCTTAGAATCATTAGGGGCTTGAGGGGTCATTTATATGTTTGTTAAGGGACTTCTCTGGTGGTCCAGTGGTTAAGACTCCGTACTTCCACTTCAGGGGGCACGGGTTCAATCCCTGGTCAGGGAACTAAGATCCCACAAGCTGCACAGCGCCGCCAAAACAAACAAGCAAACAAAAGACTTCACTGCTTGCAAAGGAGAAAATTATAACCGAAGTGCTATTTGGGACAAAAACATCTATGGTACCAGCCTTCCCACTTCTCATCCCAGAGTATGGACTATGTGTTGGTTATGGCTAAAAATCCAACAGTGTCTTTCCCCCACTGGGGTTTACTGTGTATTCATGGAAATGACAGGGGATTTAATGAAGATGTTAAGTTTGTACGTCTCAGTCAGTAGTGGGCACTATTTAAGCCCAAGACAAAAAACGGGGTGGGGGGGGGAGGGTTGGCCCAACACCAGCCAGAGGAATTTGAAAATGTGAAGGCAGAGAATAGAAAAACTGAGATCACATGACCTCAAGTCAGACGTATGCTGGGTTTGGATCTCAGCCACACTATATACAAGTCATGTGACTCTAAGGAAATTACTTCAGCCCCCCCGAGCCTCAGCTTACTCATCTATAAAATGGGAATAACATTAAATAAGGTCACACACACAAGGCATTTAGCCCAGGGCTCGGCACATGTTAAATGAAAATGTTAGCTATTATTACTATTATTTTTGTTGCTGTTATTATTATAGCCAAGATGCCTATTGCAAAACTAAGTGTGCATCAAATGTTTTCCCCCTGGGCTCATGGCTCGACTATATTTTCTAGCTTACCTTATAGTTAGATGCAACTATGTGACTGGGTTCTGGACAAGGACCACTTCCCGGCCTGGCTTATAAAATCTCCCTCCATGCTCTCATTTCTCTCACCTTCCAGCCTGATGGAGATCTCCAAAGTCCTAGGGATGCCAGGCCACTAGACGGAAAGAGCCTGATCCATGAATGACTTGTGGAGCAGAGTTCCCATTCCCACCCCGGGAACCCACATTGCACAGATATGTGAACTAGGAATACACTTCCATTCTCTTCTGTTGTGGCAATTAGGGGTCTTTGTTATAGCAGCTAGTGCTACTTACCTTAGCTGTTATGCCAACAAAGTCCTGCGGATGTGTTGTAAGAAGACCCACATAAACACAGCTTCTCTGAAGTTCCTCTTTCCCACGATTTATGTCTCCTGGGCCTTGGAACATGGGTTCCAGCTGCCCCATCAACCAACGGCTAGCACCGTTTTCTCTGTTGAGCACAAAGTCTTCATTCATTGGGTGCCCTCCAAACACATTGATCCCTTGGTGCTGGTTTCCTTGCCTATAAGCATGTGAGGGGCAGAAGACTCCCTGGATTTTTACTCTCTATTACCTGTATTAGTGAGAACACCAGGCTGCGGCCATCCATCATCGGCCAGCCCAAAATGATTCACTCTAGACTTAAAGGTTGAAGTCAACTGAGTATCATCTTAATTGGAGGGAGAGGCTCCTCCATAAAGTGGAGAGAGCTTTATGGCAGAAAGTTGTATTAATGACCCCACTTCCGTGCTTATCAGGAGGAGGTCATATAATCCCTTCCCAGAATTACATGCTGGCCAGTTCAGATAAATAACACAGATCGCCACCATTCATAATCCAAAATGTTAACAATTAATTTTTGAAATCAATCCTGAAGGGGGCTGGAAGCCCAAATGCCTAGGCCCAGACAGACCTTAGATGGCGGATTTCTCATGAGTCAAAATTTAAACCACAAACTCGTAACAAACTGTTGTCAAGAGACAGCTGACTCAAGCAATCAAGATAATATTATTCAGCAATAACCTGGGTGAAACTTACTCTAAGTGTGAATTAATAAGTCGGCTGACACTAGGCCCCAGATGTTTCCCACTCTGGCAATATGCCCAAAGTGATGATAAGCAGATTTACATACTTAACTAATATGTTTATTTAAAGGAAATTTCCAAATCCAAAATAACAACCAGATTTTTTATTTGGCTGCAGATCAAAAGACATCCTATCAATAAAGACAGAATCCAGGATAAACCTTTTCAACATCTGCTTAAAACCAAACAACAGCTTTGAGGGTTGGGGGAAAACTTAATTGCAGACAAATTTTACTGCCTCTTATATAAATATATATTTTCATGTCCCTGGGGTGGGTCTGACCTCATCAATTCCCCTGTTCACAATACACAACATTGTTCTTTTACCGGCACCAACAGCTCTGCCTTTATGGAACATTCCAGTCTCAAGGTTTTTTTTTAAGACTGAAGGACGAACAGACTTTCTCCGTCATCAGGGAAGTCGAGCAAAAGTCAGGGGCATGAGCCAGAGCTCAGAATGTTGTAGAAAAGAAAAATTTGCCCCTCTACCAACAGGAAGCGCTTTGTTTTTCCATAATTACTACAAAGCATTTATTTGGTCTCACTCTCCCTTCCTTTTAGAAGGAGATGGTAGAAATGGTGGTCCTCTTTGCACATTGACATTTTTCTTTTTCTTTTTTTTCTTTTTTTTTTTTTTTGCAGCACGCGGGCCTCTCACTGCTGTGGCCTCTCCCGTTGTGGAGCACAGGCTCCGGACGCACAGGTTCAGTGGCCATGGCTCACGGGCCCAGCCGCTCCGCGGCATGTGGGATCTTCCCGGACCAGGGCATGAACCCGTGTCCCCTGTAATGGCAGGCGGACTCTCAACCACTGCGCCACCAGGGAAGCCCTCAACATTTTTCTTTTTGTTATTGTTGTTGATGATGATTCCCCAAGGGCGAGCTCAGTAATTGGATCAAAGTGTTAATAGATCTCTGAGCTTGTGAAGGAGATGGTAACAGAATGGGTGTTGGTCCTAATAGCTCACATCCCTTGAATGTGAATTAGTTCACTTTCTGTAGGTGTTAACTGCCTAAAATTGAACCAGGATTGTTGGGCACAGAAATATTTTTTCTACCCACTGGCCAGGGCTGTAATTAAACTAGGGATCTACTTCAGAAAATCCCTTTGCCTAGGGATCTGTTTAGTGTCAGGGCCAATATTAGCCGGTTGACCCTGGCATGGGGGTACTTAGAGAATCAGAAGTCATCCATCTTCGCTCCCACTCCATCCTTTGAACTTCATTGCATTAAACTTCTGGGTCCAATCGCATCACAGCCGAGATAGGAAGAATAGGTTGGTGAAAGCAACCAAAGAAATGCAAACTAAAACAGCAATGACATACCATTTTCCTCCTCTCCATTGGCAAATATATTTCTAAATACCCCCTTTGTCACAGTTCAGATTTCCTCAATTAGACATGATATGTATAACAATTATATATGTATGAAATATAGTTATCAAAAGCCTTAAAATTTGTCTAAACTTTGACGCAGAAATTCTACTTCTAGAATGCATCTTAAGAAAATAATTAGAGATTTGTGCACAGATTTAACTATGAGAATGTACGGCTTTGCTTATGATAAGAAAAGAAATATTACAAATGACCTAAGTGTCAAACAATTGAGACCAGCTAATTAAATGATGGTCCACAATTTATAAAATTATTCAAAATGATGTAATAGAATAAAATTTAATGACAGTGAATGGTGTTTGTACTATATTATTGAGGGGGACAAAAAGGAGATTAAAAAAAAAAACCCATGTATTGCATCTTGCCACTAAAAGATATGCATGTACAAATATGTAATATGAATATATCTTAATGACATACAAAAAATTATGACAGTGGTACAATTATGCATATAGTTTGTTTTTGCTCATTTTTATAATTAAGTGTTCTATAGTGAACAAGTATTACTTTTATTACCAAAAATTCTGAAAATATTGTGAAGGTTTTGATTTTAAATCAATTGTATAAAAGTATAATTTACATACAGTAAAATGCACTCATTTTTAAGTATTCATTTCAATGAGTTTTGACAAATGTATGTGCTCATATCACCAGCAAATTAAGATACAGAACAATTAAATTATAGAATAATCATATAATTTCTACTACCCTAAAAAGTTTCTTCATGCCCCTTTGTAGCCAAACTCCTTCTCACCTCTGGCTTCAAAGCAACTTTCTGTCACCATTATGGGCTAAATTGTGTCCTTCCCAAAATTTATATGTTGAAGTCCTAACCTTCAGTACCTGAGAATGTGACTGTATTTGGACATAAGACTTTTTAAAGAGGTAATGAAGCTAAAATGAGGTCACATAGGTGGGCCCTACTCCAATATGACTGTTGTCGTTTTAAGAAGAGGAGATTAGGACATAGACGTGCACAGAGGGAAGAGCATGAGGACACAGGGAGAAGACAGCCAACTACAAGTCAAGGAGAGAGGCCTTCAGAAGATACCAACTCTGATGGCACTTTGAACTTGGACTTCTAGTTCCTAGAATCATGAGAAAATAAATTTCTGTTGTTTAAGCCACCCGGTCCATAGTATTTGTATGGCAGCCCTAGCAAACTAATAAAGTCACTATGATTTTGTTTGTTTCATATGATGGAATTGTACAGTATATGTGCCTGATTTCTGTGGCTCAGATTCAGCCTGGATGTTTTTGAGATCCATCCTTCTTGTTGTGTGTTAGCTTGAGATCGGTAGATTATTTAACCACTTGATGATTCCTTTTTACTGTTGAGTAGTATTTCATTGTTTGGCTATACCACATTTTTGTTTATTCATTCACCAGATAATGGACATTTAGGCTGTTTCCAGTTTTGGACTATTATGAATAAAGCTACTGTGAAATTCTTGAACAAGTTTTTTTCATAGACATATGTTTTCATTTATCTCGCGTAAATATTCATAAGCAGAATAGCTGGATCATAAGGGAAGGGAATGGTTAACTTTAAGAAACTACCAAGCTGGCTTCCAAGGTGGTTATACCATTTTACAGCCCTGCCAGCAATGTATGAAAATTCTGGTTACTCCACATCCTTCCCCAAACTTGGTTTCCCAGTCTTTTTTAAAATTTATTTTTTATTTTTTACATCTTTATTGGAGTATAATTGCTTTACAATGGTGTGTTAGTTTCTGCTTTATAACAAAGTGAATCAGTTATACATATACATATGTTCCCATATCTCTTCCACTTGCGTCTCCCTCCCTCCCACCCTCCCTATCCCACCCCTCTAGGTGGTCACAAAGCACCGAGCTGATCTCCCTGTGCTATGTGGCTGCTTCCCACTAGCTATCTACCTTACATTTGGCAGTGTATATATGTCCATGCCTATCTCTCAATGTTAGCCATTCTAGTGGACATACAGTTGTGTGTCATTGTAGTTTTTACATTTCCCTAATGACTAAGAATGTGAGCATTTTTTATGTGCTTATTGGTCATTTGTATATTTTATTTTGTGAACTTTCTGTTCAAACCTTTTGTCCATTTTCTCTTGAGTAATTTATCCTTTACTAGGAGTTCTTTATATATTCTAGATACAAGTCTTTGTCAGTTACATGTATGGTAATATTTTCTCCCAGGCTGTGGCTTTTCTTTTTTGTTTTTTCTCCCTTTTTACATTAAAAATTTTTTAATACATTTTTTAAAGTTTACATTAATTTACAGTTATTACAAAATATTAACTATATTTTCCGTATTGTACAGTACATCCTTGTAGCCTATCTTACACCCAGTAGTTTGTACCTTCCACTCCCCCAACCCTATATTGCCCCTCCCTTCCCCCCCACTGGTAACCACTAGTTTGTTCTCTATATCTGTGAGTCTGCTTCTTTTTTTGTTGTTGGTATATTCACTAGTTCATTGTATTTTTTAGATGCCACATATAAGTGATATCATACAGTGTTTTTCTTTCTCTTTCTGACTTATTTCACTTTGTGTAATGTCTTCCAAGTCCATCCATGTTGCTGCAAATGGCAAAATTTTGTTCTTTTTCATGGCTGAGTAATTTACATATATATGTGTGTGTGTGTGTGTGTGTGTGTGTGTGTGTGTGTGTGTGTGTATATATATATGCCACATCTTTATCCATTCATCTGTTGTTGATGGACACTTAGGTTGTGTCCATATCTTGGCAATTGTAAATAATGCTGCTGTGAACATTGGGGTGCATGTATCTTCTTGAATTAGTGGTTTTGGGGTTTTTTTGGATATATACCCAGGCGTGGAATTGCTGGATCCTACTGTAGTTCTAATTTTAGTTTTTTTGAGGAACCTCCATACTGTTTTCCACAGTGGCTGCAGCAATTTACATTCCCACAAACAGTGTACGAGTGTTCCCTTTTCTCCACATCCTTGACAACATTTGTTATTTGTGGTCTTTTTGATGATAGCCATTCTGACAGGGGTAAGGTGATATCTCATTGTGGTTTGATTTGTACTTCCCTGGTGATTAACAATGTTGAACATCTTTCCATGTGCCTCTTGGCCATCTGCATTTCCTCCTTGGAAAAATGTCTGTTTGTTTCTTCTCTGTGTCTCTTCTTTATACTTTCTTCCTCGTATTTTTCAAAGAGCAGAAGTTTTTAATTTATTTGGCTTCTGAGAAAAAGAAATGACCAGTGGTACCTCATGTGAGTTCAAGAGCATCTGCCTTTTGATCTCAGCTGAGCCTCTGGTTTTCTTACTTGATTTCTATCTCTTTTTCCACATGGACTTTTCCTCATTAATCCAACCAACTGGCGCCTACTGGTGGAAGCTGCTAGCAAAAAAGGCAAATGAGGTGTCAGGGAAGCCACAACAAAAAAAAAGCAAAGCATAACCTGTCCTGGTGCTTCTTCTGACCTCTAGGAAGGGAAGTACCATGTCTGCTGAAGCACATTCTAGTACTTTCTGGCTTTAAACTGAAAGCAAACAGTTCCTTTGTTCACAACCATCACATTTTTTTAAAGGTATGATTTGTTAAGTGCTGTCATGCTGCTTTCCCAAAAGCAGAACTAGAAAACAGAGATCCTTCAAAATTCTATTAAAAACTAGACCTTTTAGGAAATGCAGAATTGGGCTTTCTGAGCTGTAGGGCTAATTCATCCCTCTGCTCCTCTAGAATTGCCTGCTTTCTGCTGCGTGCCCCAAATGAAACGCAAGCACACATATCTCACAGAATGCAAAGTTTTTAGGGTGCATATTTCTTTACATGTCTATCCCCGGCAATCACACAGGAAGCCCCTTGAGGGCATGGCCATGTTTTGTCCATCTTTGTATATATGAACTGGCACAGAGTAAGAGCTCCATGGATACTATCCCAACTTCTAAGATACCTCTTCCTGTTCTATACTCTACTTGATAAAAGCTTTCACTCTGAAGTTGGACAGACCCAGGATCATGTCTCAGCTCCAACTCTTGTCCTTGAGTTACTCAACGCTCTCAGCTCTTGAGCCTCAGTCTCTTCAACTTACCTAAGGAGAATGATGGTTATAGTTACAATAATCACCTTACTGGTTTGTATGGGATTAAATGAGGGAACACAGTAACCCATTGCCTGGCTCCTAGTAAGTGCTCTGAAAACGTTGTGTCTGATTATTCATATGCAGTACTTTAAAAAATTTTATTTTATATTGGAGCATCGTTCATTAACAATGTTGGGTTAGCTTCAGGTGTACAGTATATGCATTATTTTATGTGACTCATCTCATAAAATTACTCTTAATGTTTGCTATGGCTAGAAGATAATGGTAATGGTGATGATGGTAAAATAACTATCAGACTAGCTGCCTTATATGCATCGTATTCTTTTATCTTTACAACACAGATTTGAATCACTGTCATTTCATCACTGTTTTATAGCTGTAACTGAAGTAACTGCATGAGGTCATGAGTCTAGTAAATGATGAAACTGGGATTCAGGCTCAAGCTTATCAGCCTCTAAGCTCTTTCAAAACAGTCATTCTGTCCCTTCACCCAAGAAGGTGTTTTCTGATGTAGAGGAGAGGATGCCTGTGGCCAAGGAGGAGAGAATAAGTTATAGGTATGGGGTTGTCAGACTGTTCAGTCCAGTGGTCAGCCAACTTTGGGGACTACTAGTTCAATCCTTCCCTCCTTTAGATACTATGTCAATTAAGATTAAGTTCTGTAGCATATTACAGACAATACAGATAACAGCGGCTAAAATATGATAGCACCTTTTTCCTCTTACTTAAGAACAGAGATATTTAATCTAAAGCTGGTATGGTAGGTTTCAATCAGCAGAATCAGGTTTCTTCTAACTTTCTGCCCCCCAAAATGAGCAGTTGGAAGAAGTGTTGCCCTTCCTCATAGGGCCAGAAACTTCCCAGCACGACTGAAAGATATCCAGCCTCAAGAAGCAGCCCAGCCCAGAAACCCTCTTTGTCTTGAAGATTTGAGACTCTCCTACCCCACCAAGTGCCACTCTTCTGCTGGCCTGGGGAAACCCCTCTATCCCCTAAGGAGGCTCTACTAGAGGCCAATGGGAGCCCCAGCTGTGCCAAGCTGACCAAAATCATACCACAAAGGCTCTGAAAATTAAACGGTCATTGGACATGTTCATCCTAGACTCATATCAGCTCCCCCTCTCACCAGCCCACGAAAGCATGCCAGGGACTGAGCCTAGTTCACTTGCTAAAACAAGAGATTTAAATAGGACCCACAGTCTCCCACCAATGATAGCCCAAATGTCCAGGATACAATTGAAAACCACCATACCAAGAACCAGGAGAATCACAATCTGAATGAGAAAAGATAATCAACTGACACCAGGACTGAGATGAATCAGATGCCGGATCATCTGACAAGGACTTTGCGGCAACCATCACAAAAATGCCCCAACAGTCAACCACAGTTCTCCTGAAACAAATGAAAAACTAAAAAATCTCAGCAAACAGACAGAAGTGTTTTAAAAAAAGAACCAAAAGGAAATTATAGACTGAAAAATATAATAACAGAAATACAAAGAGTATATCTCCCAGCTGGGTCAGCCTCTTCAATGAACCCCAGAAGAACCACTCAATGATTTCCACTTAATCTCATTGGCTGCTTTCTAGCTACCAGGGAGGTTGGAAAAGGTAGTCTTTAAGCAGGGCCACCAGGAATAGATTGGAGTCTTGTTTATTGAGTAAAAGGAAAGAATAAGTATTGGGTTATTAACTACCCATGTCTGCCACTGAAACAAAGGGCTCATACAGTGAGAATGAGACCAAGGCTCTAGGAGTGTATTAGAATATGGACTTATTATGGATAAGACCACGAGAAATCGTGTGCCCATCCATGAATAGGATAAACTTTTAGTTCTGTCTGACGTGATCCACAGTTACCATGATTCCTAAGAGTCTGCATAAAGACAATCTGATGTGACCTAATGTCACTAACACCTCAACAGGCTCACCTTCTCAGGGAAGGCCACTTAATTACCTGATTAATTTGCTCATCTTAATTAACTTGTCCATATTGTTGATAACCTTGTATTGATTGCTCTGCTGGTAGTAATTAGAAAAATGGTAGAGAAGTAAATGGAGAAGCCACAAGAAGGAAAAACACAGCATGCATTCCTTTCTCCCAGAAATCTACCCTCTAGCCTTTGAGCTCAACACTTTTTCTTCTCCTTCTGGGTTTAATATCAATATATTAGAGATGCAAATCATTTCTCTGCTAATCATTTCTACCTGCTCCATATTCCTTCTTAGAAGATCTGCCCTTTATATTTTCTCAAAGACTCTGTCTTACCCCTCAACCACAGCTGACTGGACAGTGAATAAACATATAACCTAAGGTGAACCAATCACATTCTATTTTATCAGATTTTTGGAACATGAAGAAACAGTATCAGTTAATTTTGGATGATGAAGCTGTAGGATTATGTAGACTTGGAGGTGGCCAGGGCAGCCATTTTGTAGCAGCCATCTTTGTTTTTTTCTTTTTTTAATTGAAGTGTAGTTGATTTACAATGTTGTGTTAGTTTCTGCTGTACAGCAAAGTGATTCAGTTATATATATATATATGTATGTATACATATTCTTTTCCACTATGATTTATTACAGGACACTGAATATAGTTCCCTGTGCTATACAGTAGGACCTTGTTGTTTCTCTATTTTATATATAGTATTTTGTATCTGTAGAAGCCATCTTGAACCTTGTACTCCCACCAGAAATCAGAGACACCTGGTCAGTCAAGCTTACCAGACCCCTGAAAGCTTTACAATTCCTGATCCCAGATTTTTTTCCCCTAGTCATACTTCTTACTTGGGAGCTTATAGGATACCTCTGATTCTTTCACAAAAGTTTCCTTGTACAGAAACTCACTCAAGTTTGTTGCCATTTCCTGCAATCCAATGAGCCCCTCATAGAGTAAAGCACTCTCACCGTTGACTTCTCTCCATTTTAGTTTTAAACGCCTCTCGTGAAAATGCACACTTAAGGGACCTACGAAACATCAGTAAAATGGAAGATGCTATCAAAAATATATAAACTGAGAACAGATTGATGCTTGGTAGGGGCAGGGGGTGGGGGTAGGAGAAATGGGTGAAGGTGGTCAAAAACAAACTTCCAGTTACAAGACAAATGAGTCCTGGGGATATAGTGTACAGCATGATGACTATAGTTAATGATACTGTACTGAATATTTGAAAGTTGCTAAGGGAGTGGATCTTAAAAGTTCACATCCCAAGAAAAAAAAGTTGTATGTGAGGTGATGGAGGTTAACTAAACTTACTGTGGTAATCATTTTGCAATATATACGTAGATCAAATCATTACATTATACACCTTAAATAAATAAAATTCTGTTATGTTAATAGTATCTCAATAAAACTGGGGAAAATGTATAAGCTGATACACTGCTCCCCAACCAGGACCAATGCTGTGTCTAACTCTTTCCTACCCAGGAAATCAGGGCTCTGCCTGCCATGAACATGTCACCATTTCACCACTGACTTCAGGGTTCCTTTGGAACCCCCTAATTCTCAGACCTCACCCAGATTCCCAGAAATCTATTGCCTCCCAGAAGTAATCACAGTCAACACTTAGTGCCAGTTATTTTGGCTTGGGGCTATGGGCTTGCGATGCTGGAATTGAAGTGATGCTCTCCTATCTAATTTGATTGAATCGAGTGTTCCAGTAAGACTGGTGAAGTTTTCCGTGCTTCAGGGTCCATCCTAACGAACAAACGCTGCCTCCTTTTCATAGAAGCCCACAAATATGGGCTTGTAAAGAAAATCTTTACAAACGCTTCTTGGTGTCTAGAGATCACCCAACACAATTACACGTGGGGCTATGCTGGGAAAGACTAAAATAAACCTGATTTACCCTCCACAAATGCCTTTTATTATTGTAGCATCAAAGGTGAAAAAACAATGTTTCTCCTAACTTTGACAGTTTATTAATTTAGAATATCATGGAAGTGAAAGAGCCAACAAAAATTCAAAGCAGCTTAATCAGGGAGACAGAGTCATGGCCATCTGGAGTCCCATATTCCCAACCCCGTTGTCTAGAGTCTTCATTAGCCCTGCCTAAGTTCACGCAAGTCACACAAACAAGAAAGCTCCAAACTTTGTTGAGAAGAATAAGGACATCCTTACAAAGAAGGAACAGTGCAGAGGAAAGCCATGTGCTTTTTACCACTCTCTGATGGCTACTCAGTGCTGTGGGTTTTTACCAATCCTGACAGAGCAACCATCTAGAAGCTCAACTATAGAAGACTGAGGAGCCCCATCACAGCCCTAAACTTTCACATAAGACACTAAAGCAACACCCTTTTTTCTTCTCTGTTACCTGAGCCTAACCTAATCGTCATGAATGCACAAGCTTCTGTGTTGACAAATATATGTCTACAACACCATTTAAATGGCAGCAGGAAAGGAAAAGACCACAGTTTACTCACAACTTACTATTGTAGAATGTTTACGCTCTTTCCAATATTTCACTATGTTAAACGAGGCATTGATGAACACCCTAGTAGTTAAACATCTATGTTTATCCTCAGATATCTCTTTAGGATAAATTCCTAAATGAGTTTATGTACGCCAGTTTACCTGCGTGCAGCTAAACTATTGAACATATTTAAAAATTTTGAAACTTTTTGCCAACATCCTTCTCCAGAGAGATAGTACCAAAGTATCCTTCTACAAAACTTGCAAGAAGTCTGTTTGTCGACACTCTCAACACACTGGTGATGATTATTTTTTATCTTCGACCATTCAATTTATGCTGGGCTTTTGCAACCAGAACCAAGGAAGTGCATTATCTCTTAGTCTAATAATAACTGTCCTCTCCCCATCACCACTACCAACATGACCAATTTCTCTGCACTAGGGGTACCAGCACCAGTTATACTTCTACCACATTTACTTCATTTGGAGGAAGAAAAAAGTTGCAACCAGTCCTTCATTTATTCATTCATCCAATATTATTGAGTACCCACTTTGTACCAGCATTGATGTAGGTGCTAATGAAATAGTGATGGATGAGACTGGCCAGATCCCTGTCTTCAGGGAGCAGATGGTCCCTGCCACCGTCCACATAGCAGACTGCCTGGGGCTCGCCATCTGCTTCCATCTCAGCACACTAGAGGCAGGACTGATCCCAGATCCTCCTCTTTCTCCCATAGGTACTGACTCACCAGCCTTGGAGAGCTTCACAGACACTGTCTTCTTAATCCTGCTGGTCATAATTGGAGATGGTCACCATGACAACACTACAATGGGCAACTCGTGAGCAACTTGCATATTAGACATGTCGGAGTGGTCCAAATACGCTAAAGAGGAGACTCAGTCTTAATCTCATAAAAGATTAAGTTTTCCTGCGTGCAGTCTCTCAACTGGAGGTGGTATTCTCTCTGCCATCCAAATGACTTCGACCATATGGAAAAGTCATAGGTCCCACCACCCTTCCATTCCTGAGCACCTAACCAGTCCAAGGAGGTCAGAGCTTTGGAATATTCCAGGAATCACAGAATCTCTAAGGCAGATGAGATCTTAGAGAAAGTAGAGTACAACCCACCTCCTATTTAGGAATCTCTCCATCTTTCACATACCCACATCCTCCAGGTCTGTAGCTTTCTAGGATAGATACACAGGGGACGTGACCTAGGAGCCATGATCCTTCCCCAGATGCAGCCAGACACAGGTTTTGGAACTGCAGAGAAGTATGCTAAGTGAAATAAATCAGACGGAGAAAGCCAAATAGTGTCTGATATCACTTATATGTGGAATCTAAAAAATAAAACAAACTAGTGAATATAACAACAACAACAAAAAGAAGCAGACTCACAGATATAGAGAACAAACTAGTGGTTACCAGCGTGGCGGAGGGGCAATATAGGGCTGGGGGAGTGGGAGACACAAACTACTAGGTGTAAGATAGGCTTAGGGATGTACTGTACAATACAGGGATTATAGTCAATATTTTGTAATAACTGAAAATGGAAAGTAACTTTTAAAAATTATATTTATAAAATATTTTTAATTAAAAAAACAAAGAAATGCCCAGATGTTCTGATCTGAGGGACCATGACCCGACAATGGCTCCAAACAAACTAAGATCTCTCTGGATTCTTGACTATATTCTCAGTAAGATCACATGTATCTATCTCTTGCAGATTTTACAAGAAAAAATAATGTATATTTCAGGAGCATTACAAGTCCAAGAAGATGGTGTGCGTCTGTGTGCATGTGTATATTTATATATATGAGTACGTGTCCATGGAGGGGGAAGTTCTTTGGAAACCACCCAGCAAATACAGGTGAAAGAGCCTGATCATATATGTGCTTACAAGTCTCCTCCTTTTTGCTACTTTCCATAGGAGCAAAAGAAAGAGATCTAAAGTAATTGAGCTCTGCAGCTTTCATTGTGCATTTGTTTGTTTGTTTTTGTCTATTTCCTGATGGAAGATAAGCTCTATGGGAGCTGGGATCTTGTCTAT
This sequence comes from Stenella coeruleoalba, assembly GCF_951394435.1. Taxonomy (NCBI): domain Eukaryota; kingdom Metazoa; phylum Chordata; class Mammalia; order Artiodactyla; family Delphinidae; genus Stenella; species Stenella coeruleoalba. The sequence continues at coordinate 31,602,279 of NC_137166.1, read as the reverse complement.
CTTGCTTGCCACTAACTCCCAATAGCCTAGAGTGGTGCCCGGCATATAGAAGGTGCTCAAAAGTTAATGTAAACAAATACATCATCACATTTCACACAATTGTGCTGTGAGGGGACCTCTGTTATTCATTCAGTCATCCAACAATTTTGCCCGAGTGTCTACTATGTGCCTGACATCATGTCAGCCACAAGCCATAGTTAATCAACTTCCTCGTCCCTGCCAGGTACACTTTTGGGGCCTAAATGTATCCCAGGAGATGAGAACGTGCCGCCGTTAGCAGGTTGCACAGATACCTAACATGTCATCTGTCCCTTCAAACCCATTTTGGAACAAAAGAAGGGAATAAAGATATTTGACGTATTACTGACGATGTGGATGAATTTAGTCCTCCTGCAACACACACACACACACACACACACACACACACACACTCACTCACTCACACATATGAGATTCAGCGGAAAGGATGTAGCTCTAACTATTCTACGTGAAAGTTCCCCTGTGCCCCCAGGGCAGGCAGGCAGGATCCCACCCAACTCATACACACATCTCAATGTCACCACCTCTCCCCTTCCCCAGCACGGAGTCTCGGCTTACACAGAACCTTGTCCTCCAGAGGACGAGCCTTTCTCATCCCGAGCTGAGCTCTCCAAAGGGGACTATACATCCAGCCAGGTACCAGGTGAGAAAGTCAGAAGCATGCTGGGGTGGGGGGTGGGGGTCTCAGTATTCTCAAGGGGAGGGGCGGAGAAGGGTCCCCAGAGGGAGAAGCCTCCTGCAGCCGGCTCGTGAGTGATTGGCACCTAGGTTTAATGGAGCTGGCTTTGGGGCACACTGCCATTTCAACAGATGGGCACGTGGGTAGATAGCCAACAGATAATGTGTGAGCAACAAATGTGTTTGTTGAGGGCAGTTTTCCCAGGCAGGAGCATCCAAAGAGGCTCGTCCTGAGTCTCCACGCCTGGGCTCCTCTTCTGTTTGAAAAATCTAATAGAGGCTGAGATCCCAAACACTGGGCAGGGGCCTCCACAACTGTTACCTAATTCCTGCGGGAGAGAGAAAGGGGTGGCTCCAGGGAGCACAGGGAAGGATGCCCCCAGGGGGCAAAATGATGCCAACTCCTATTCTCAACGAAGGGAGGGGTGAGGTTGGACACAAAGAAGATCCCCACGGGTTTGTCTATACTTCTCCTCTTATAGCTGAGAAATTGCGAAAACCCACTTATGACACTCATGTAGCCATGATGGGTTTTTGAGGAAGAATGGGAAACGTGCAAAACATTGGCAACTGCTGTAGGATCTTCTCCCTGGGAAATAAGAAGCTCTATCTTCACGAGGTACAAGTTATGGAAATCATGACTAGTGTCCAGACATAAGAAATGCACAGCTCATGTGCAGACGCTGCCTTATCTTGTGTCATGGGAGACCCCACGAATTGATTACAACGTAGTTAGTATTTTCTCATGATCCCAAGGTAGGGCTTCAGATCTTTTTTTTTTTTTTTTTTTTGCGGCATGCGGGCCTCTCACTGTTGCGGCCTCTCCCGTTGCGGAGCACAGGCTCCGGACGCGCAGGCTCAGCGGCCATGGCTCACGGGCCCAGCCGCTCTGCGGCATGTGGGATCTTCCCAGACCGGGGCACGAACCCGTGTCCCCTGCATCGGCAGGCGGACTCTCAACCACTGCGCCACCAGGGAAGCCCTTCAGATCTTTTAAAATGTATTCTCCAGTACATTCACAGGGGGAAAATACAGAAGTATATATACTTGAGAAATCTCCCTCCCACCCCTGATCCCCAGCCACCCCGTCCCCTTCCCCAGACTGGGACCAAGGTGCTCAGGCTCAGAATCTTTTGTGAGACAACATTCAAGGCAATCGACAGCTTTGAGGGGAGGTGGCACAGGAGATGGTACTGATTTCCCATTCAGAATCTAGTCTTTTGATTTCAGAAAAGTGGTCCAGAAAAATATTCCTAGCCTTAGTCTCTGTCCCCCAGTGGTCAGCTGGGACAGAGAAGACTTGGCTTCGGGGCAATGATTAAATCTATGATAACAATTTTGGGCACCTCTGTGTCCACAATACCCCGAGGAAAGTCTGGGCTTCCCAGAGGCTGAGACCCCCAGTGCAGGATCAATACTGCTGGGCAAGTCTTTGCTGAATAGACAATCATGGACTATCTGAGTCCTTCTCCTGGGGATGAGGGTCGAATGCCAAGATGGAACATTTCACTGGACTGTGGATGTTGACAAAGCCTTAAGAAAGCAAGGGAGAGAAGAGCAAGCACTGGCCTGGGAATCGGAAGAATCGAGGCTCTTCTCCCCATTCTGGTATCTCTTGGTTGTGGGACCTTGGGGGTGCCGCTTCCCACTTCTGGTATAAAACGAGGGGGCTGCCCTGTTGAAGAGAAGGAGCAGGGTGGTTGCACCCATGGACTTTAGAGCCAGGCCTTCTAGGTGGGAATCTCATCTCTAGCACTCACCAGCCTTGTGACGCAGTGTGAGGCACATAAGCTCTCCTAACCTTCGTGTTCCCCTAAGTAAAGGGAGGATAATAATTGTACCTCCCTCCTGGGGTTATTACGAGAATTAAATGGGCTTCCCATCCACTTAAACTGTGGGGCATAATGCATAACACATGGTACACACTCAATAAATGTTCACTATTATTACTTTATGATGACTTTCAAAGGTAGCCGTAGATAGTAAAGGGAGTAGACTGAGGAATTAACTACCTATTTATATGCCAATACTACTGAAGACAAGCAGCTACTAAGGAATTTGAAACTTCTCAATTTGCTACTGCTGCCACCCATGCCCTCCAATGGTAGTAACAGTCATTTTAAGTCAGTGATTCAGTTTAGAGACATTGATGGTAGTAACCTGCTTCCACCAAAATAAAGCTTCAAAATCACTTAGGCTAAAAGAGAGATAAGAAAATGTCCATAGGGAAGCCAGGCATTGGAGTCTTTCATGCTGAAGATGGGGTCATGGCTTTTGTCCTAAGTAGGCAAAATATGGAAGATCTATCTGGTGGTAGGAGCGTGTGGTCCCTGTGTTATCAAAGTAGCTGCCTTAAGAAATTTCCCTGAGATATGTCATCAGTGCCTCTGCTATGAGTTGAAATGCGTCCCCCCAAAAGATATGTTGAAATCCTCACCCTCAGTACCTTTGACTACGATCTTATTTGGAAATGGGGTCTTTGCACATGTAATCTGGTTAGGATGAGGTCATACTGAACTAGGGTGGGCCCTCATCCAATATAACTGGTATCCTTATAAGAAGAAAAAAGACATAGACACACAAGGAGAATGTCATGTGCTTATGGAGGCAAAGATTAGAGTGATATGTCTTCCGGCCAAAGAATGCCAAGGATTGCTGGCAAACACCAGGAGTTAAGAGAAAGGCACGGACATACTTTCACCTAGATTCTTCAGAGAGAGTGTGGCCCCATCAGTGCCTTGTTTTCAGACTTCGGCCCTTAGAACTGTGGAGAGAACAAATTTTTCTTGTTTAAGCCATCCAAGTTTGTGGTATTTTGATACAGCGGTCCTGGGAAACTAATATAGTCTGATTATGGTCAAGTTGGAGGTTTGGGGAAAAAAATCAAGGAAGGACAGGGAGATTAGATCTTTGGAAACATATATAACTATCCTCATTTGAACATATTGAGATAATTATGCCTGGAAGGATTATGTCACCGGTGTCCCACTAATCTCATTCCCATTTCAGGGGCCATCTTGCTGTCCTCACACTGGAAATCTTTTGTCCCAGATCTTACCATGTAACCTCTCTTCTTGCACTCAGCTTTTCTTCCTCAGAGACGCTTTCATGGACCATCCACACTACAGTAACCCAAGCCTCTTGGCATTCTTTATCATTTTTTTCTGTTGAGTCATTTCAAAACACTATACTGTATGCAATTCTTTGCCTCTTTGGCTTGCCCCACTCCACTGCGGCAGGATGTGAATACGGCGAGAGAGGGAACAGATTGCCTTGGGCCTCACTCTCTGCGGCACCCAGAGTAGAACCTGGTTTGTAACAGGCACACGATTCCATAATCCATCACATCTAAGATGACCTTGATCGCAAGATGCATCATTATTGTGCGCCTCTAAGAAAGAAGAAGATGCTGCTAATGAAACTCTGGCCTGACGATGACTGAGAGGCACATCCCAGCCCGGAGATGTTAAATTACGGGGGGAAAAAATCATGTCTTAGATGCAAAGACATATGGTAAATGTTTCAATAACAATGACTTCAGTAACAATTGGAGAAATCTCTTGACCCCCGTGAAGACCCAGACAAGTTACTGTGCTGACCCTGAGTGTGGTTCCAAGGCTATGAAGGTCCCACACATGCAGAGTGGAGGGGGAGAGCAGGATGCGTGCTAGGACCTGTGGGTAGGGACCAATGTGTCTGTAACAAGGGAACTTCTGGCCACTTCCAAAGCTCACGATGACATCCCTGAACTTCAGAATCCCAGCATAAGGTCGTGTGGCCTATTGAATTTCACAACTTATGTTTGATAGCACTTCCTGGCCTTCAACACACTTTCACAAGGATTCCCACATTTCCTTCCACCTCACAACAACCCTTTAAGGCAGGTAAGGGAACTGAGGTTAAATGACTCACTCAAGGTCACACGGGTAATTAGTGCCATAGCCAGGACCTGAACAAATTCTCCTAATGCCATGTCGAGACACCCAATTGACTCTAGTGCCTAACCCAAGCTAACTACAGAGCTTGCAAACTACAAATCCTAGTATTCAACTGAATTGAATTGAAATGAATTCAGCCGATGAACATTCTGGAAGATTCCAGAAAAGTATGAACATGCGTTTGTGTGCTCTTGAAAGAATCATCTAACCACAGCATTCCTGACTCACCTGTTAGAGCCCCTTCAGCCATCATGTTCCCCATTTTGGTTCCAAAGTCCTTCATGTAACTGAGCTATTGAGCCAGCGGGAGAAAAAGTCTGAGCTCCTTTGGGGGTGTGTTTTGGAGCAGTTTGCTGTTTTCTTAAAGCTTGGAGAAGAGTAAGCGGTAATCAATAGTGAAATCTGCCCGAATCTCGGAGGCTCAATGAAGGTGCTTTTGAAGCACATCTCAGAGCTTGATTTTCTGTTATTTAGTGCCAAAAGTTATTACCTCAGCTGCAGTGCAATGTCTAATTTATACCAAATTGTTAGCTGAAATCTATTAAAGTTTATTAGCACCGTCTCAGAATACAGTAACATCTCACTGGTTCTGCTCCTGTTTAAATTGACCAGCTGGTTTAACTCTATTAGCTTTGAGGCTGAGATAAACTCGAGTCCACGGGAGCCATCCACGGCACCAGGGGAGAATGAATACAGATGAGGCTCGGGGTATTTGGGGTGTTAACTGTTACCAAATTGCTACAGGCTTCATCTCTCTGGATGCAGCCGCGACCCCATCATTCCATTACCAGTGGAATGGGGAGCCCTTCTCAGAATTCAGAAAGCAGCTGTCAGTGTGATGGAGCTTCCAGCAGAGAGGGAGGCATTCCCGGAACTGGAAGGCTGACAGCCCACAATAGTGACTTGGAGGAACTTGGATTGCCTGAAACTGATTTTTCAAGACATTTCCCCATTGCCTGCAAATCTGGGACTTCTAGAAGGGTACTTCCAGTTGGACTGAGGGAAGATTGAAGATCTAATGTTACCAGTGGAGAGATGCTCTGACCTTGGGTCCATCCTACCTGTCCTCAGGGCCAAGACCTCAAAGGAATCAGACAATGAACACACAGAAACATTTAACTAGGGGCTGAATGGTACTCTGGGGTGTACTCTATAACGTACTCTGGAATGTAATCTAGAATGGCATACAGTGTTTGGTTATTCTGAACTCCCTGGAGAAATGAGAATCTTAGCCTTAAAAGCCACCCAGATCTGGTGTGAAAACTGACTTCTTTGCTTACTGCCTGCACAATCGTGAACAAGTGACCTAGACATTCTTGGTCCTAGTTTCCTCTTCATAAAATGGTTTGGGGGAGGGTTCGGGCGTTGTACACTCAGTGTTCAGCACAGACACCCAGGAAATACATAATCAACATTAGTTTCTTTCTCTTTCCCTCTGCTTAGCATTGTACAGCCATTGAGTCCATTATATTTTCATTTTGCTCATGATCTTCATCTAAGCTCCCTTATAATTACTCATGACCTTATTCAAGTCTGAAAAGAACCCAGAAGAGTAGGTGGAGCAGGAATTGATAGCCCGGTTTTACCTGAGCGAAAGTCCTTGATTCAGCGAGGTAAAGAGACCTCCCCAATGTCATATGGTTCATATAGAATGAGGTAAGAAGGCGAGGCTCCTAAGTCCTCCTCCAATGTTCCCTGTACCTCCCCATGTGGTCACTATGTCCCAGCGTCCTGTAAGGGACATGTGCTTCAGAAAAAAACAACTAGCACACCACACCCCAAGCCTATGTGAGGGCCAGAACTGCATTGTCTCATATAGAAAACAAATTTATGGTTACCAAGGAAGGGGGGTGGAGGAAGAAATTAGGGGTATGGGATTAACAGATAAAAACTACTATACATTAAATAGAGAAGCAACTAGGATTTACTGTTCAGCACAGGGAATTATATCCAATATCATGTAATAACCTATAAGGCAATATAACCTGCCAACAAATTCAATCACTTTGCTGTACCCCTGAAACTAACACAATGTTGTAAGTCATCTATACTTCAATTAAAAAAACAAGAACTGAGTTGTCTCAGAGGCAGCAGAAACAAAGTGCTCAATGGCTTAGAAACACCTAGAACACTGCTCAGAAGATAGCAGGTGCTCATTCCGTGTTCACTGAATGGCTGGACTGATGACCCAAGCTACATTCACTCTATCAGGATCTCCAGAATGGAAGTGGGAAGAGGGTACACAAGAAGCTACGTTAAATAAGGTGCAGAGTGGGAAGACGGTAGAAAGACCTCAGAGTTTCCTAAGTACATGACCATGGTCATTCAATGAGCACACCTAAAGTACACTCTGTTCTGAATCAAAGGCAGCCAGGCCAACAGGAATGGGGAAGAGAAGGCCCCTGGGGTGCTGGGCTGGTGGTGCCTGAAGGGCAGAGCTCTGGAGGAGCAGAGTGAGTCAGTCCCAAGTCACACACCCTCTACCCAGCCCCTGACACCAAGCGTCCAGCACTTGACCCTCCTCAAGACCCCTTGAATGTTTTCAAGATAATGCGTGTCCCTGGCACTTAGCAAGCAGCTTTTCTGTGTTAAGTGGAGGATGTCTAATAAAGCAGGTGTTGTTAGCTCCACCTTACAGCTAAGGAAAATGAAACCAAGAAAATGAGCCCAGCGGGAAGACTTCATTCCTTCCCAAATATTAATTAAACAATTTAGCATCTACTCTATGCCAGCACTGTCCTAGCTGTGTGGGACAGCACGATAAACAGGGCAGACAGGGACTCTGCCCTCCCAGGGGAGGAAGACAGACCCCAAGAGGAAAGTCCACCCACATCACACAACTAAATCGCGGTGTGATGAAGTTTAACAAAAGATGGAGACAGAGAGCAATGTTTAGGGGGAATTTAACCTAAGTAGGGTAATCAGAGATGGTCTACCTGAAAAAGTAGGGATTTACGCTGAGATCTAAAGGATAATAAGAAAACAGAGAGAGAAGAGTTGACTGGTGGAAACAGCAGCAAGAGTGTTCCACGTAGAGAAAAAGCCCATTCAAAAGCCTGATGTAGAGAAGGGTTGGGGCAGTTTGAAGAACAAAAGTGAAACTCGGGGCCTGGATCATGGGGAAGGAGAGGAAGTGAGGTGGGGATGGAGCTTGAGAGTTAGGTTGAAGCTGGGTCACACACAGCTTGGTTGGTCATCGTGGGTTTTATTTTAAGTAAAATTGGAACCCCAGTGGAAGGGTGTTAAACAAGGAAGTGACATGATTAATTTACAATTTAAGAAGATCACCCTCTGCTGCAGGGTGAAGAATGAATGGGGAAGGGGTCCAAGAGTGGAAGCAGATTGGCTGGTTGAGATGCCTTTTCAGTTGGGGCAGGAGATGATGGTGGCTTATTTTGGGCTGTTAGAGACCTCAGAGGAGACCTGGCCAGAATCAGAGACAGCTAGGGCTACAACCAGAGCTAGAGGCCAGGTCTCCAGAGTGTCCAACTGGATCTGCTAAATTGACTATGCTCTGCTGGTGCACAGGGCAAAGGGAGAAGATTGGCAAGAGAAATGGAAAGGTTGTTAGGAGAATCCGTCTAGAACACTGTGCTCACACCAGAGTCCACAGCCCCTGAGGGTCCACATACATTATTCTCTCCAAAAAAAATTTTCATTGTCACATGCAACTTCAACGACAAGTGAAAGGTAATCAATAGGAACAGAGTGTGGGTCATTTGGATGGCCACCTTCTGATGGAGTTCAACCACACTCTTTCAGAAAAGACCTTTGCATTTTTTATTGACCATCATGCAGGCTCTAAGTACTACTTACTACCTTTTCTCTCTATAGAAAAGAATACAGGAGAACTCAGTGCATACATTTTCATATGAGACGGTAAATTCAAGCCAAGAGATGAGAAAGAGAAGACAGATAGTATTGTTGGTAGCTTAGGTCTCCTACCCCAGGAGAGCCTGCCCAAAAGCCCAAAGTATGACAACCGTATTCAAAGATGGGAATCCAATTAAGCCGAACAACATGTTCCATCCTATTTATTGAATAGTTTTAGTTTGAATCTGCAATGATGTTTTTATTTAATATCGAATTTGTTTTGGCTTCATAATTGACTAAAACAATAAGCACAAGGAGATTGTATTTGATTTTACATTCATATATATTAACCTTTAATAAAAATACTTTATGCTCTCATTGGGATCTATGAAGATTACTTTCCTCTAAGAAGAGTCTACCTATGGCTCAAGTTTGAGAAATCCTCTTCTCAACCAAATGAAAATTAAGCAACGGTCTGCCCTATTCCAGACTACAAGACATTTTTTTCCTTGGTGGCATGAGAGAAAAGGAACACCAGACAGAGCAAATCCTATGTCCTTCCTGGTACAACTCCCCAAAGGTGCAAAATCTACTGAAAGTTCAGTTTAAAGAATGAGCTTCAATGCTATTCACTTATTATTGTATTCCCCCATTACAGTGGGTATAGGTTCTACCTTTTAGGATGAAAAGCAAGTTACTATCCTCACACCCCCTTAAGAAGAAGTCAAGGGCCATGTTCCATGAAAACTGCATATCTGTAAACCCAACCCTTGCATTCGGTGTAGAGAGCCATTCATGTTATTGACAGGCCAGCAGGTACTGAGACCGTCAGACTCTCCTTCCCCTTCTCAACCTCTGATGAAGTCTTCAGCATTCTTTACATCTTTTCTTTTCCTCCTCCTTTTGGTTGCCTGCTTTCTAGTTGAATTCTCCTAAGATAAAAGTGCCTATAATGTAGATACGCTATGTACACATTGTTAGAACATTAAGAATAAGGTACAGCGGAAAGTTTGCTTTTGATGAAGGAGAGAAGGGCAATGATGCTATGTGTTATTCTCTGTGTGGCACCCAAGGCATTCAAGGTGAGGGGAGGACCCTGGGGCTCTGGGCTGGATATTTTTAAAAAGAGACACATAATTTTTACCCAAGACTTGCACCAATGGAAGGTACCATTCCTTAGCTGTCTGATTAGGCATAAAGAAATCTTAGTACCAAAAACAATGGAGGCTGCTCATTGGAGGAAACAGACCAGGACAGGGAGGCTGGGATAGAGAGTGCAGATGACTGCTGATGTCTTGACTGTGTCTCTTTTCACCCAGTTCTGGGATGGAATGGTCCCATCAAATTCCAGAGAGGATAAAAGCCAGGTGTGTTAGCCCAGGGAGGGGAATGGCTACTGAAATAGATTTCCTTTGCTTTGCTTTGTGCATCACTACTGACCTCTATCATTCCCCATTTGCAAGGCACACAGAGCACATCCCTGCCCCATTGCTTTTTAGGTAAACATTAAACAGCACTGCGCGTGGAGGACAGCCAAAGTGTTTGATAATTTGTCAGCAGTGGCAAACCTGAGTGTTTCCATGCGATGCAAATTGCTTTGGCTTCCACATTGCTCCTGTCGCGTCAAGTGCTGATGGTAAATAGCCTTCCTTGGGATCACTATCAAGTATGCATTTTAACCACATTAATTTACGACGTGTTATCCCACTTTACGTTGTGCTACCTGACTTATTCACAGAGCTGGCCCTTTGGTGACTGATGTTTACTCATTCTAATCACCGTACTCGCCTGAGATTTTTAGGTTAATGGGACCCGGACTGGAAAAAGATTGTGTGCAGAGTTGTTCATGTGGGACTCATTCATGATAAAGACAGCAACACCTTCTGAAAAATCTATGTCTTTATGGCTGGGGAGTGGAGAGGGAGGAGGCCACTGGAGGGGGCTGAGTCAAATCAATTTCCTCACCTAAGGACTTCCTGAAACCTGCACATTGAGGAAGCAGCAGTAGCAACACCAACAACAGTGCAGATCTCCTTATGGTAATTTACATTTTTCAAATCTCTTCCTATCTATTGTTCTCATAATAACCCTGTAAGGTAAACGTGGGGGGTGGCTTAAGAGTATGGGATCTGGGCACTGACTGATGGGGTTGCAACTTGGTTTTCCCACTTACTACCCAAGTGACCTTGGGCAGGTTACTCAACCTTTCTGGGCCTCAATTTCCTCATCTTTAAAATGGGCACAGCAATCATAATTACTACGCAGAGTTGTTACAGTAAAATGCAGAACCGAGTTGGCACGTGAACGATGGTAGTTCACCAGTGGTCTCGGTCCTCTTCCTCCACACACCTGGAAGGACTGCCTTTTCCTATGCTGGACCTCAGGTGTGCCCACATGTCTACCTTCGGCCAATGAAATGAAAGTGGAAGAATATACATCACTGCCGAATGGAAGCACATGGCTGCTAGTGCAGGACACTGTGGTGCCCCCGTCCCCTGCTACAGGGACAGCAGAAGCCCATGCCACGATGGAGCCCGTGAGAGCTGAAGTCCTGGAGAAAGGAGATGTGGAGCAGAGCTCCCAGACAACTCATGACGGAGCATGAGTGAGAAATAACACTTTGTGATTATAAGGTTAATTTTTTTTAACTGAAATATAATCCTACTTACCAAAGTGATCTAGCAATGTTAAGTATCATTATCATCCTTATTTTTGTTTTACAGAAGAAGAATCTAATGCTCAGAGTCCTGGTCCCAACATGACACAGCAATGATGTGATGGAAGCGCAATGAAGCCCCGTCCCTAAAGTGGATACTAAGCGGAACACAACAGAAATAGAAATTTCCTGACACAGGGAGTACTTACTACACAGGTGCAAACAACAGGCTTCACTACTTCCTGGCTGTGCCTCAGTTTCCTCATCAGTAAATGGGAATAAAAAAATAGTATCTAGTGTAGAATTAGATGAGATAATACATATAAGGTACTCAAAGAATTATCTGGAGCATACTAAGTGATCGATAATGTTAGCTATTATTATTACTGTTATTAATAATACAAAGGACCGATTACATTACAATCAATATCACCTGGTCCCATCAGTCTGTTGATACAAGCGGTTATATTTCTATAGATATGTAAGTAAGTAATAAAGCCAGACCAGAGGCTCCTAATTGCCCTCATGCTTGCCTCTTCCTTATCCTCGAATTTAATCCCCTTGTCTGCCTTCACTTGGCCAATTCCTCCTACTATTCAATAGCTCATCGACCTGGAAGCCTTCCCTGCTCATCCCACCCAAGACTGTTAGGTGCTCCCACAGAACTGGATACAACACTTTCATAGGCTGCATTTGCTTCTTTTTACCTTTGTTCAAGGTCTCTCTTCCCTGCTGGACTGGAAGCTCCACGAGGGCAATCTATCTGACAGGTTCACAACAGTAGGGGTTCAATAGTAATTAATGAGAAGAAATAACAACGACCAAAAAACCCAATAGACAAGTGATACATGATGTGAGCAGCCATTCACAGAAGAAACACATTCAGCCAACAAACGTGAAATGATGCTCAGCCTTGCCACATGCTAAAGAAATGCGTAAGAGCAACAATGAGATATTATTTTCACTTTATAAAATGGGGGACAAAAACGACCTTGAGAACATTAAGTGCAGGAGAGGGTAAAGAGAATAGAGCAGATCCAGACTCTACCTAAATATGGGTACAATATTTTGGATGGTAAATTAACAGTATCTATTAAAATGTTAGACGTGACCTAATAATTCTATTTCTAGGCTTCTATTTCACAGAAATAACAGCATGAGTATGTAAAGATATATATTCAAGAATGTTCATTACAGTCATTTTTATAACAACAAATCAAATTGAAACAATATAGAATGCTTACCTATGGGTAATTAGTTAAGTGAAATTTGGTACTTCTTTTTTTTAAAACTCTTTATTTTATATTGGAGTATAGCCGATTAACAATGTTGTGATAGTTTCAGGTGCACAGCAAAGGGACTCAGCCATACCTACACATGTTTCCATTCTCCCCCCAGAATCTCCTCCCATCCAGGCTGCCACATAACATAGAGCAGAGTTCCCTGTACTATACAGTAGGTCCTTGTCGGTTATCCATTTTAAATATAGCAGTATGTACATGTTAATCCCAAACTCCCTAGCAATCCCTTCCTGCCATGCTTCTCCCCTGGTAACCACAAGTTCGTTCTCCAAGTCTGTGAGTCTGTTTCTGTTTTGTAAAGAAGTTCATTTGTATAATTTCTTTTTAGATTCTGCATATAACGGATATCATACGATATTTCTCTTTCTCTCTCTGGCTTACTTCACTCAGTATGACAATCTCTAGGTCTATCCATGTTGCTGCAAGTGGCATTATTTCATTCTTTTTAATGGCTGAGCAATATTTCGTTGTATATATTTACCACATCTTCTTTATCCATACCTCTGTCAATGGACATTTAGGTTGCTTCCATGTCTTGGCTATTGTAAATAGTGCTGCAATGAACATTGGGGTGCATGAATCTTTTCAAATTATGCTTTTCCCCGAAATGGGATTGCTGGATTCTATGGTTTAATTCTTGAACCAAAAAACTGTTCAGAGCCCAGAGTCGGGTTTTTTCAAGTTGCTCTTTCCTTTCATTGTTAAAACCTTTTACATAGTGGGGAGCATCTTCGGGGGAAAGCTTCATTTGGAGATTTCTGGAGGAACAGTCTGGCACCCAAAGGCCTCGTTAGCACTTGACCAAGAGAAATTCAGGAAACCCCACTCTTGGCCAGCTTCAAGTGCTTAAATCACCACCACACATATGGGGAATAAACAGAACTCTGCAGAGCAAATTAAACACGTTCAGTGCTAAGCAAAACTTCTACAGAAGCGTGTCAGTGCAAGTTATGTGAACCTTGGTTGAACCTAACACAAACTGTGTGACTAACAGAAAGTTATTTCACGTCCTTGAACTCAGTCCTCAGATCTGTAAAAAGAGAGTAATATGTTAGTGAGAGTAATTAGCGTTAGCTGCTGTCATAAACAAACCCAGTTTCAATAGCTTACTACAATCACAATTTATTTCTTGTTGACACAAAATTCGACATTGGTGTTCCTGGTTGAGTGGCTCTCCCAGAAAGCTCTCTATGCAGCTGGGTGTCTTAAATGGGGTTCCACAGAAGGCAGAGCCTGAGGAAAGGATTTACATACCTGTACTTTATTGGGGAGCATGATTCCAGGCAGCAGGAGTGAGAACAACGAGAATGAAGCAGGTTAGAAGGAAGAGTGAATACAAGGACGCCTCACCAAGTTGTTGGCCACTGAGAATGATGGAGTGTGTGATGTCACAGACTCTGAGAAAGTGCATGAAATGGGCCTTATAACTATGTATCTGTTAGAAAAAGGGTGAAGCATTTATCCACTGGCTCCCACCCCCATGGATCAAAAGTTTACTCCGAGAACCTAAACAGACATTTTGCAAAGAAGATATATGAAAGGACAACAGGTACCTGAAAAGATGCTCAAACCACAATGAGATATCACCTCACACCTGTTAGAATGGTCCGCATCCAAAGAAATAACAAATGCTGGTGTGGATATGGAGAAAAGGGAACCCTTGTGCACTGTTGGTGGGATTGTACATTGGTACAGCCACTAAGGAAAACAGTATGGAGGAGCCTCAAAAAAAAGAAGTATAACTACCATATAATCCAGCAATTCCACTTCTGGGAATATATCCAAAGGAAATGAAAACACCAGCTCGAAAAGATACCTGTGCAGCATTATTTACCATAGCCAAGAAATAGAAACAACCCAAGTGTCCATCAAAGGATAAATGGATAAAGAAGCTGGCCATATATATATACACACACACACAATGGAATATTATTCAGCTATAAAAAATGAGACAATCCTCTCATTTGCAACAACATAGGTGGGCATTGAAGGCATTATGCTAAGTGAAATAAGTCAGAGAGAGAAAGACAAATATTGTAGGATCTCACTTACATGTGGAATCTAAAAACCACAAACAAAAAAACCCCACAAACTCATAGAAAAAGAGATCAGACATTTGGTTACCAGAGATGAAGGGGTGGGGGAGGGAAAATTTGCAGAAAGTGGTCAAAAGGTACAAATATTCAGTTATAAGATAAATAAGTACTAGGGATGTAATGTACAACACGATGACTGCTGTGTAATATATAGAAAAGTTGTTAAGAGGGTAAATCTTAAGAGTTCTCATCACAAGGAGAAAAATTATTTAGTTTTTTTATTATTTAGTTTTTTTTTCTTTTCTTTATATTGTATCTGTATGAAATGATGGATGTTAGCTGGACCTATTGTGATAATCATTCTACAGTAGTATATGTAAGTCAAATCATCACACTGTATGCCTCACACTTATACAATGATGTAGACAATTATTTCTCAATAAAACTGGAAAAACAAATAAACAAACAAAAAATTTTCCCCAATGGAGCCTTCACACCTCCACACTTTTGAATTATCTATATATTCACCATCAACAATGAAGCTTTGGTGTAAATAAGACTTGCAGGCTTGAACCTTTGGCAAGCTGGTAATCAGAGCATGACTTGAATAACGTACAGGGGAATCTGAAGAGGTACTCCTGGGATGCCACACACAGAGACTTGGGGATTAAGGGGCATAGGTTTCTTCCATATTGTAGCTTGACCATCTTCACACATGGCCACCACACCACGGAAGGGGAAGACAGAGGAAAAGAAGGAGCCTGGCCTGGAGATAACATATGTTGTTTCTGCCCACATTCCAATGACCAGATCTGATTATGTACCCTTCCCTGCCACCCGCCCTCCCATCAAAGAGGAGACAAGAAATGTAACCTTCCTGCGAGCTCAAAAGGAGAAAGAAATGGTTTGGTGAACACAGAACATTGTTTCTTCCACTGGTTATACTGACAATCTCTCATAGCAGTTGAGTGCTTTGATTGACGGTGTATGTTCCAGAGACTGGGTGTTCCAGGCACATAGTAGGCAGTTGAGAAATGATGTCTCTACTTAGCACTCTGCAAAACAAAAAATCTAAGTGACTACAAAAGATATTTCTCTATGAGAAAGCTACAAAAGTGATCTTGGCTAGTAGAGATCTCACTCAAGAGTATGAGGGTTGGTGCTAACTGTGCTCAAATAATGGACCCATGGTGACATCCCTGTTGCCTGGGGCTCATGAAATGACACCGCTAAGCATGACTTGGGCAGAGGGCTGCACACAGGAGACCAGCCCTCTTGCTACTGAGCTAAGCCTTTGCTGTTGACCTGTGCACGTGTTCATCATATCACATTCTCACTGGGTGTCTTTCTCATCAGGTGGGCAATCACTGATCAGACAATATAACTTTACCCAGAGGGTCAGGAATAGATCACCCACCTGTATACTCTCTGCCTGGAATTCTCTTATCTTGTAGCTTAACAAAGATAAAGTGACCTCTACCTACACCTTGGCTTAGAGCTGGGGAAACTGGCTAAGAGCTTGGCATCCTGAGTTCCATGCCTGACTCCGCTTGTCATCCATTCAAAAAATACTGAGCAGCTAGCAACAACAGACCAGGCTCTCTGCTCAGTGCTGGGGACATAGCAGGAACGGGTTAGAAGGTCTTAGTTTTAGCCTAGTGAGAGAAAAAGACATTCAAAAATACTAACAAATAAAGATCTAACTACAAGTTGGAGAAGGAAAAGTACAAGGTTCTATGGTAGTAGTCTTTTCACGCCCATTCCCCCCTTCTCACTCATCACCAGAACTCTCTACTTTTTAGCTGGGCATAAAGTCTTCTAGAAAAAGGATTAGTTGTCCCAAACTCCCTTGCAGCTAGCTGTGGCCATCTGACCAAATCCTGGCCAATGCAAGGTGAGCAAAAGAGGCAAGCTGTTCTACTTTCTCTTCCTCCTTCTGGCTGACTGGAAGTCATATGTGATGGCAGGAGCTAGAGCAATGTTTTTGGACTCCAAGACAGAAGGCATGTTGAAGAAGGAGCCTGGTCCTCCGTGATTATGGAGCTGCCTACCAGCCTTTAATGTCTGCATACACTTTTGCTTGAGCAAGAAATAAATACTGCTATTTGGAGATGTCTTTGTGAGCGGGCAGGACCTATTTTTTGTTAAGGTCACCTCATCTGAGAGATGTAAAGGAGCCAGGTACATGAAGAGTGTACTTCTTCATGGGAACCTCATAGGCAAGAACTTTGAAGTAAACCTGAAGGAAAATGAGGGTGGCTTACAGGCAAAAGGCAAGAAGAGGGTGGCGTGGAGTGAAGTTAGGCAGGGGATGGCAGAGCATGAGTGGCTTTGCAATGAAATAGGTGTTCATCCTTGGATTTTTTTTTTTTTTTTTTTTTTTTTTTTTTTTTGCAGTACGCGGGCCTGTCACCGCTGTGGCCTCTCCTGTTGCGGAGCACAGGCTCCGGATGCGCAGGCTCAGCAGCCATGGCTCATGGGCCCAGCCACTCCGCGGCACGTGGGATCTTCCCAGACCAGGGCACGAACCCGTGTCCCCTGCATCAGCAGGCGGACTCTCAACCACTGCGCCACCAGGGAAGCCCTGATTTCTTTTAACCATTTAAAAAATGTCAAAACCATTCTGAGCTCAGAGGCTATACAAAAAGAAGCAGTGGAATGGACACGGTCCATGGGCCCTAGTTTGCTGATCCCTGCCCATAAATATTTGGCACAATGCGCGGCATATAGTGCGTGCCCAGTAGCTGACGTTAACACGTTTGTTATTCATATTAGCAAGCGAGCATCAGAGAGTGGCTTCCTAGTCCTGCAACCCATCATTCCACAAACACCTGGAAATCAGCCCTAGTCTGGGACTTTGCTTTTTCTTCTTGTCCTTCTAGCAACTGGACCTGCCCTGGGTCGGGGCTGGGATTTGGGGCGGAGGTGGGGGGAGGCGGGTTGCATGAAGCAATGCCTTGGTTTCACAGCTTCCTAAACATCCTGACGGCTTGGACCCAAAACTGCCAGATTGAAAGGGGCTTTATAAATGAAGAGCCTGTAAAGCAATTCGGAATCTGGTTTTGCTGCAGAAGCACGATTTTTAAAGATCTGTAGCTGTTCCCAACATTTTAACACTGTCTCCTGTGAGTCAAGAGATTTTGATCTTGTAACTAAATTGACTCTGCCGCAGGTTTGCCATCCTCCTGGGTAAATTCTCTGACATGCACGGCTTCAGACCCAACCCCCTCTCAAAAAAAGAAAGAAAGAAAGAAAGAGAAAGAAAAAGAAAAAGAAAAACACCCAACTCTCTCCTGTACCCAGTTATCCCCTATCTCGTTTTCTCCAAATTGAAATATTTTTTTAAAAACATCATAACCAATGTCAGAATCAACTCCCTTCAGCCCTAAACCTCATGTTCTTTTATTTGGGGTAGGAGACATTTCTTTTTAATCCTAATGTTAATATTTAGAAAAGTGGCAGCAGATTTAAAACAGTTATTTGCATCATGCCAGAGATCTATCATGTTCCCGGGACAGTTAATCAGTGTGTGGCGATCAGGCCATTTCTTTTTATGTTTTTTTTTTTTTTTTTAATTTTGAGACTGATTGTTGCAGAATCCAACAAGAAATGGTTTCAAAATAAACAGCTCAAAGAGGATCTTGGCTGGGGCCCAAAAGCAGCAGCTCTGGAAGTGCAGGCTTTTCTGGACGGGGCAACATTATCCACATTCTATAGCGCGAGGCAAGAGGCTGCCGGGCAGTGTTCCGGGGCTAGAATCCCTCCGGGCATGTGTCTGCCCACAAAAGCTGTGCTCAGGTGTGATGAACACAGTCCTGGGGCTGATTTTGTGGAGGTGGAAATGGGTCCCATCTCTTAGTGTTGAGAACAGAATTATGACCAGGAATGTATAGGCTCCTCCAACGATGGCGGGGGAGAGAGAAGTAGGAGGAGGAAAAAACAGGAGGGGGGAGAGGGGAGAAATACAGAGAGAAAAAGAGATGAAAGAATGGACGAAACAATGAGCCAGTATATGAGTGGCCTGGAGAAAGCATGCCAAGGTGGGTGAGTGTGCAGATATGCTCCAGACCTTTGGTCCTTGTGCCTTTGAGGATGTGGGCGCACTTCAAGATGGATCACCCTCCAGTGAGATCCAGAAAGAAGCGCTGTCCCCAGCAGACTTAACAAAAAGCTATTTTCTTATAAATTCAAAAATCCTATAGCTCACATACAGAGCAGGGTTTGTATGTATAAGAGAGAGAGAGAGAGATTTTTTTTTCTTTTCCTTTGCTCTTTCCCCCCAATCTCTGCTTTCTCTTGCAGAATAAGAGGTTATTCCCCCTGGAGTTCTGGTTGAGAAGGTCTGAGTTCTAGAACTTTACAGAAACTCCTCTGTTGTTTCAAGTTGGACATTTTTCTGGGATGAATTGAGCACAGGCTTGGCTGGTAAGCAGGGAGAAGGATGAGAGAGCTCTGGAAGGACGTTTCATCCCAGTAGTCTCGTGGCTGTTGAAGAGAATCCCTAGGTGCAAAATCAAAGCTCAGCCTGTATTTCCAATTCTCACCCATCTCGGAAAAGGGAAAATGAATCAAAGCTAAAAAGCGCGCAGGAGATGAAACTGAATTTATTTACCAGAACCTCCTGGTAACCAGCACTTTAGCCCATCTAATGGACAATGGTTTATCATTGTTTTTAGGAAGGATCCCCAAGGTACACAAGATTTGGTGTTGTTGTTGAAATAGAGTCCCTTCCAAGTCATCAAACCACAGAGAAATTCTGTTCAGAAGATTTTTTATAATAATATCTAACATTTGTTGAAGGCTTTCTAGATTACACATATTATCTCATTAAATCACCACATTATAACCCTTACAGGTAAGTCTTAAGATTATTCCTATTTTATAGGTGTGAACACAGACTTAGAGATTGAGATACCTTGCACAGGGTTACAGCTAAGAGTTGGAAAAGCTATGATTTGAACAAAGATGGGTCCATCTGACCATCTGTCCAGAGTTTTTGTGTTTAATCTCCAAGCTACACTACTTTCCTGTCCAAAGATATGTTTACAGGGGAGTAAACATGAAGATAAATAAAACAAAGCGGTCCTAAGGAGTTTAAGGTCACATCTAGTATATGTGACTAATTCATGAATGAAGAAAAAGTGAAGGGTTAGAGGTGGCGCTTTGCATGGAGGCCCCCAGCCTCAGAGTGCCACTTTGTGCTGGGTTCGGCCACTTTGTCATCCCATTCAGTGGTGTGTGTGTGTGTGTGTGTGTGTGTGTGTGTGTAAGTCTCAAGGAGAGCTTCCTGGAGGGGAATATATTTGAGTCAGCTTTAGCAGGTGATTAGGAGTTTGTGATATGGACAGGTGACGAGAAGGAAGTTCCAGAAAGAGGGAATAGGATGTCCAGAGGCATGGAGTCACAAACAGTATGCATTGTTTCAGGAATTACATACAGTTCTAAATGTCTGCAACATAAATTGCAAGATCAGGAGCGATCATAGCTGAGACTGGAGAAGGAGCAAAGGCCTTGAGAGTCTAAAAGGGCCTGTGTTTGATACCAAAGAGTTTGGACTTGCTAGGGCCTTCATGACCCTGCCTTGTTTAGGAGCATCATATATACATCTGTAAGGCAGAATGATGTACCTGGTGGAAAATGAAGTTATTGTATGCACTGTAGGAATATTCAGAAATACAACCTTGATATGGCCAAAGCTTGAGTTCACAAAGATTAGTTTCACATCACTGTTATTCTGAAGGATGGCATCTAAAATTAGTAATGCTCTTTTTTCTTATTTCTCCCTATACACGAGCTTTCCCTAACCTGGTCATTTGTGATTCTCCTGCAGCACAGGCACTTGGAAAGGGATAGATCAGATCGTATATACTTTTTTAGAGATGAGGTGGGAGGGAGTGATCTGCCCAGTGTCTGAGCAATACTTCTTTTTTTAAAGAATTTCTTTCTATCACAGGAATGGGACACTGACAGTTGTGTTTATACTCTTTGACCCAGCCTATGGACAAAGGCGATCGGTGTGATATTGTGATTTGTTAAAAGAAATACACAGTTGACCCTTGAACGACATTGGTTTGAACAGCGTGGGTCTAATTATACGTGATATTTTTTTCTGATAAATATAATGTTTGTATTTTCATTTTACATATCTTTAACGAAATGTGGGGAAGAGTTTGTGTTCAATTAGAGGTCAAAATAGGTGGAATCAAAATCGAGTCCTGATTCTATCCAAATTGTTTCAACTTCCTGTCCTTGGGTAAGTCATTTATCAATTCCTTTGTTTCTGAGGCAGAGAGAGCTGTACTCTCAGATTTTTGACTCCACAGGGATTGGCAGCCATAAGCCCTGAGTACTTCAAGAGTCAAATGTATATTTGGTTTTCATCCCCATTTCTGTCACAGAGCTCCTAAAACCCTTGGAATTTCTGATGCTAAGAGCAATAAAGGTGTCTCTTGTTATGTTAATGAGGTGACTGTTGGACCATACCTAAGGATGGGGGCTGGTTGCCAGGAGAACCAACTTTGCGATTAGAGGGTTGGAATTTTCAGTCCCACCTCCGACTTCTGGGGAGAGGAGAGGGGCTGGAGTTTGAGGTCAAACACCAATGGTCAATGATTTAATCAACCGTGCCTATAGAATGGAACCTCCATGAAACCCAAAAAGACTAGGTTTAGAGAGCTTCCAGGTGGATGGACGGGTGGAGATTCAAGGACAGTGGCACTCCTGGGGAGGGCATGGGAGCTCCGCCCCCTTTCCCCATACCTTGCCTCATGTATCTCTTCCATCTGGCTGTTCCTGAGTTATATTCTTTTATCATAAACCAGTAATCTATGTATAACTGAATCACTTCGCTGTACACCGGAAACTAACACAACATTGTAAATCAACTCTACTCCAATATAAAATTTTTAAAAAGAAAAGAAAACCTAGGAGAAGGCGACAGAGAGACATCGTCTGCATGCCGTGATGCTGTCCCTGCCTGAGCACACCGCCCACGGATTGCTGAGCAAGTAGGAAACAAAGGAAGTGAAGCGCTGAGGTCAGTTAAAATAGCATGCATACCTGGATCCCCGATTGCCTTCAGTAGGAAGGAAATCCTGCACTTCACTGACGATGCAAAGCGTTCACCAGCCCCCCGACACGTGATCCCCGCAGCACAAGGCTGTGACCAACCTGTCCGCCTACTATGTCAGGCTGGCCTGGCAACGACCCCATCTCAGGTCCCATCCGTGACACTGCCTCTGTCTCCCACCTCCAGGATGACCCCTTGCACCTGGTGGGCCTGAAGAGCCCAGGACCTCGGCATTTCTCCAGCCCGAGTCTGTCTGTGGAAAGTTCCAGAGGCCTCGAGGCAGGCTCCGTGTCCGAGTCGAGTGGGGTCTGCAGAGGCAGCTGCCTGGTGATCCCGGTTCCCCGCTCGGCTGGAGTTTCCCAGATTCTCTAGGCGGAGTCCACCCTGGGTTTTCGGGGCAGAGCAACATAGGAAGGGGGCCTCGACACCCTCCACCACCTGTACCTTCACGAGAAGTGACTGGCTCTTCCAGGAAAGTACCTTAAGGGACCCCGGGAGCCCGAAGCGGGCACCTTACTCCCTGCGTGCGCGCGCGCTGGGGGCACCTGGCCTGGCCTGCTGCGTGCAGATGTCGCGGAGAGCCCAGACCACCAGTGAGGGCGCTCTGAGACCCGGGACCCCGAGCTGCTGGCGGCCTCCGGGCTGACCCCGCGCACCCAGCCCTCCTCGCAGGAGATCCAGCAGTCGGCCACCGTTGGGCGCCAGTACCGCAAAGGACCTCAGGCCACGCGCTCGCCGTCCACGTGCGGCAGCTCTATGCGGACAGCCATGAGTTCCAGCAGCTGGGGCTGAGGCCCCTCATCCCACAGGGGGACAGCCAGCACTTGGAGGACTCCCTGGAGACCATCGGGGGGGACGAATGGCTACCACATCACTGTAAGGGCAAGGCCTTGGGCGCTTTGCCGTCCCCACCCACCGCCTTAGTCTTTGTGTACCCCAGGAAGAGGTGTCCACCTTTCCTGACCCTGGACTGGGGGCTCTGCAAGAGACTCCAGGCACAGGTATCTCTCTGCTGTAAAGGAGCACTTATATATCAAGAAACAATATATCAAGCAACACAAAATGATAACTCATTTTATGATCATATTAAATAAAACTTTCCAGATATTTCCATTCCTTGCTAAAAATAATGATAATGGTAATAATAAACCAGTAATCTAGTAAGTAAAATGTTTCTCTGAGTTCTGTGAGCCACTCCAGCAAATTAATCAAATCCGAAGAGGAGATCGTGGGAACCTTTGATTTGTAGCCAGCTGGTCAGAAGCCTAGGTGACTACCTGGACTTGTGGTCTGAAGGAGGGGGGCAGTCTCATAGCACTGAGCCCTTAATCTATAACCCAAGGAGGAGGTCACTGGAACCTACAGTCTATAGCCAGTTGGTCATGTAGCACAGGTAACAACCTGGGCTTCAGATTGGCATCTGAAGTGGAGGTCAGTCTTGTGGGACTGAGCCCTGAACCTGTGGGATCTGATTCTCTCTCCAGGTAAATAGTGTCAGAACTGGGTTGAATTGTAGGACACCCAGCTGCTGTCAGAGAATAGCTTGAATGTGTTGGGAACCCGACACCCACTGCAGTTAGAACTGGGTGTTAGACGCTTAACTGGACCAAAGGGAGACACATGGCTTAAGTTAGTTTAAACAGATTCGCTCAGACAAAACTATTATTCAAAAAGATACATGCACCCCTATGTTCATAGCAGCACTATTTACAATAGCCAAAACATGGAAACACCTAAATGTCCATTGAGAGATGAATGGATAAAGAAGATGTGGTATGTATATACAACGGAATACTACTCGGTCATAGAAAAGAATGAAATAATGCCATTTGCAGCAACATGGATGGACCTAGAGATTATCATACTAAGTGAAATAAGTCAGAAAGACAAAGACAAATACCATATGGTATCACTTATATGTGGAATCTAAAATGTGACACAAATGAACATATCTACGAAAAAGAAACAGACTCACAGACATAGAGAATAGACTTGTGGTTGCCAAGGGGCAGGGGAGGTGGGGAAAGGAAGGATTGGGAGTTTGGGATTAGCAGATGCAAAGTATGATATATATAGGATGGAAAAACAATAAGGTCCTACTGTATAGCACAGGGGACTATAATCAATATCCTGTGATTAAACCATAACGGAAAAGAATATGAAAAAAATATATATATATTATACACATATATGTATATATATGTGTATAATATATAGATGTATAATTGAATCCCTTTGCTATACAGCAGAAATTAATACAATATTGTAAATCAACTACACTTCAATAAAATTAAAAATAAAACCTGAAAAACAATAATAAATAGGTTGTCTTTACATGGAATGTGAAATAGGAATTCAGAGATAACCAGTTAATTCATGTGAATGATAGAATATGACAGACACATTAAAAACTTGACATCTGGGGCAGCCATCTCTTTTTTATATGGACTGAGAAGCAGTATGAACAGATATATAAAGAGAAGAATGAAAAAAGATGCTCAGAGAGAAGCAGAAATGAGAGTGGGGGAGATATGCCTGGATCCCTAGCAGCTTTTCCAGTTTCTGATAGCAATTCTGTTCTGAGACTCAACTATATTCCTCCACTTGGGTTTCATAAGGCATTCACATTTTTAGCAAATTCATTTTTCTTTTGCTGGAGCTCTCTTGAGTTGGCTTATGTTACTTGAAACTCAAATAGTTTTGACAGTACCTAGATCAGAGCCCCCGCACGCTAGTGGCCAACAAGAATCATAAAGACCAAAAAGATATACAGAAGGAGATGAGAAAAATCTCAAAGACTAATAGTGCTGAACCAAGTCCCGTATCTAAAGACTGAACATGATTTCTAGGACCTGTTCTCCAACATGGCATGTCAAATACTCCTCAAAGCCCTCTTTGATCAACCTGGTGCTGAAGCCTTGTGAAGCGAAAGTGTAGTGACTGAAGATATTGGTTTGATCCCCATGGATAGCCCTTGCTAGATTGTCTTCCTCCTCCAAGGACCTTGCTTTACTCCCTCAGCCCACACAGATGGCTTCCTCCCGGCTCTTTCAGTGAATTCTTGCACATGTATTACAACACTTAACAATAGTCTAGTGCCATCATTGCCTCTGTACAGCTCTGTCTCCCCCAGCAGATAGAGAGTTACCGCGAAGAGGATCATATCTTACTTATTTCCATTTATGCCACAGTTTTCTCACA
This sequence comes from Stenella coeruleoalba, assembly GCF_951394435.1. Classification (NCBI taxonomy): domain Eukaryota; kingdom Metazoa; phylum Chordata; class Mammalia; order Artiodactyla; family Delphinidae; genus Stenella; species Stenella coeruleoalba. The sequence goes on along the minus strand of NC_137166.1, from coordinate 31,577,548 downwards.
AAATCTTGAACCGACAAGCCTTTCGATGAATGCCTTTAAAATGTCTTTAAAGGGAAATTTTCATCAGTGAATGAGGTGCACACTGAGATATGGTTTCCTCAATCCCCTCTAAACAGCATTTGAAGGAGAATAGAGTGCTTTTGATGGATGGAGCCTCAGTTTGGAGCCTGCAGCTCTCCCCACACCAGTTTGATGTTTAGATATGTGTCCATTGGAACAGGGGAAGAGGGACAGGGTTGCTTCAGTCAGGGTGCAGAACCCAGGATCTCTGTTGGGTGCTGTAAATCCTGACGCTGTCTCCCCTATTTGGAACGTCCACACTTAGTTTTTATTCCATCACGGTGAGATAGAGATTGTAGAACTCCTAGAAGGAGAGGCTGACCAAAAGGATTCACCTGCTCTTTACTCACTATCTTTTTCTTTATTCATTTTTATCTTTTTATTGAAGAATAGTTGATTTTACCCACTATCTTAATAGCCAAATCATATGCACAAATATCACACATTCCTTTCAGGCCTCAACCTGAAGGTGAATTCTTCAAGTATCTGAGTGGCTCGGAGCCTCAGGGCTAAAACCAAGTCCCCCTCCACCCCCAGGCCACTAGTGCAACCAAAGAAAAGAGTGTACTCATTCTGGTCCTCAGTCAAGTCTATCACTGTCTTCAGAATTCAAGGGAAAGTTTATCTGTGGAGAAATACCAAGAAGCAAGCTAACCAAATTCTTAATCAAATGGGCTCTCACCAAGAGCGTAGGTATTTCTCTCTTTCCCTTAGTATAAGCATGAATCTATTTTACAGGAAATAATATAGTGACCTCTGACCTATTAAATAATGATCCTAATTTGTTAGTATTCTGTTCCTGAAAGAAGGAAAAATATCATCTCACAGTGTGTGCTAAACTTTCAGGCTTCCGCCATCATCTTCCCAGAAAATCCTCTACAACAAAACTCTCAAGCCAGCTTCCTAGAAAATTGTGGAGAAGAATCTAAACTTAGCCTTTCAAATCCTTGTGTAAAGAACAGACAGGGCCCGCAGATCATTTTCATCCTCATTAAGTCTTGCTTTGTGCTTTGTAGTAGACCTTCCAGAAGCTGGAACCTGTAAAGGTTACCCTGTGGCAAAAAGAGACATTCTATGCCATCAATGTTTGTTGGTTTCCTACTGTGTGTTCAACACTCTTCTAGTCGCTGTGGGAAGGTTGGAAGCAAATGGAAGACAAGAAGTTCAATATTATTGATACTCCTTATATGTTGCAGGATTTTCAGTTTATGAAGTATTTTTGCTTCATTAGTTCACTTACTATTACAGTTAGTATTACAACTTTTTAATGTGACAAGCAATGTAACACCTCCATTTGATACACAAGGAAACTGAGGCTTCAAATGGTTGAGATGCTTGCCCGATGTTCACATGATGAGTCCATGATGCTGTGGAGATGAGAGCCCCTTGTGTATTTACCTTAGTGCATTGGTCTGTCCATCCGCCCGTGCCTCCATTTAACATACAGGGGAAGGCAAGGGGGTGAAGCAAGGCAAGGCCATGTGTGATTGAATGTTAAACTACATGGTTCCATAGATTGCCCGAGAGGATAAGGAGGGAAAGACTGGTGTGAACCAAAGGGTTATGGGAGGCTTCAGGGAGGACATGTGTCTTGAGTGGGACCATCAAGAAGAAAGACAACATTCCCATGAAAGGAATGGAGCCTGTGAGTAGAAGAAGATTCCTCAAGGAGACTGGTAGATCCCCAGAGTGTGAGACTTAGAAGAAAACAAAACTGAAAAATGCTAAAGCCCATTTTTTTGGAGAATAAATATGTTTTTATTTTTGTTATTAGAATAGAAATTGATCTCAAATCTATCCCCGTACTTGATTTCTAGCTTCAATTATGCATGTAACTTAATGGGCTAAGACCATATTTCAGCATAAGCAAACAATATAAGGCCAGTGAAGACCATAACTTCATTTTACATATATGCCAACTGAGATCTAGCCTGTCCAATTGGTTTCCAAGATTTTCTAGCTCTTTCCATCAAAATATCTTAATGAAATCTGGGTGTTTAAAAAAATCTGGATTTTTTTTTTTTTGACCTCTTCAGATTTTTGGAAGAATGTTTTCACTTTTAATTTGCATGTTAGTTCCCATGCAGTTAAGCCTTTGTCCTCTTCAACAAGAAATTATGATGTAACTCTCTGTAACAGAGAGTTTGGAGTTGAAAACTGTGAAGCCCATTTTTTAAAAAAAGTCCAAGAAAACTGAGCAGAGACAGTAGAAAAATGTCATTCTTCATTCTTTGCCAAATCAGAAGGGCAGGAGAGAGAGAGCCTGAGAGCCAGAAGAAAGGTCTGAAATTCATCCAAGTAAATGAGAAGCAGTGGAACAAAGGGGTTTGCTCTATACGAAGAACAGCCAGGCCCTCTGGCAGGCTTCTTCCAGAGCTTCAGTCTCTGAGAGGAGAGACCCTCCGAATGCAGAGCTTGGCAAGTCTTCCAGAACTCCATCCTCCAGGATGTAGAAAATGCACAACTTCCACCAGCTCTGCCTTCACTTTCACGCAGACTTTGCTGTGTGGAGATGCCGAGAGGACGGGCAGTGATGGCTGAGAGATGAGTTCATCTTTGGCACTAGAGAGAGAATTCTAGCACCCTCTTTTTCTCCTCTCCTGAATTTCCATCCTGGCCAAGTTAGCTCTCCCAGCAACACGCTAGACTCTCCAGGCCAAGGTGAACTTTGAGAGCCTGGGCCTTTCATTGGGTTGGTGGAGGAACCATCCACTGGGTTGGTGGAGGAACCATGCTGCAAGTCTCCTCTCTGCTCTGTATGTTCTAGAACTGATATCCATTGAACCAATGGAGCAGTCGACTTGACCTTGTGGCAGAAGGGTTTGGACCACCTCACGTGGAGCCGCCCAGCTGGAAGAACCCATTTCTGTAGTCAGAGTGGCAAAGGAAAGTCAAGGCCAGCAAAGCAGGCAAGCGTAGGGCGTGCTTTTCCCTGCCTGCCCCACCTGACCCACTTCTCCACGATCCAACTGCTTCAGCCACCTCAGGCCCGGTCCCAGCTGCCAGGTTCTAACCGAGGCAGCTCCTCAAATTGCCAGGAGATTGCTCTCCAAACTGTCACCCCCTTATCAGAAATGAAGGAGTCATGGAAAGTAACTGACAGCACCTGAGAGATCTCTCATTGGAATTAAATCAGGATCTTTAAATATTTATAAAGTTCTGGTTTCTAAAATAGCCAGCCCTTGCCTTGCACACAGGCTGTTGAAATATGGGCCTACTGCATTCTAAACTGAATACTTGTCTGAAGAGTCATATATTTTGTTTGTGTGTGGGAGCGTATGTAACAGTGTGTATGATTGTGTGTGAGAGGGAGTGTCTGTGTGTGTGTGTGTTGAAAAACTTACTGCATTATGTTAAATATCCCAAGGGCTCCGTATAGAACATGACCGGAATGAATATAGGACAAGAATAACCTCTATCTCATTAGATGGTCTGAGTTTTGAAATCTACTCTGAAAGTGTGGTAAAGTGTGCAGTGTTGTAGATTAATGCACTGAATACATTTCTACAGTTCTTGATGTGTTTCATAAAAGGTCCATTTCAAAAGTGTGCTGTATTATAGGTGAACACTCTCAGTAAATAATCTTGTTACAGAAACCTAAGCAATTTTTACAAGGCGTATTTCTGGCTGACTGAACAATTTATTCTCCAGATGTCACATTGTATTTTTCCAATATAAAATGAAACAGCTTTTTTTTTTTTCTTTTAAGGCCGACTGGGCTGCTTTGTCTGAGTCTAGAACAAAGGATCTCTCCTTAAGGAGGCTGATGCAGTGTTAAAGCCCATTGCTTTAAAATTAACACCACACCTGGGAAGAGCAAGCAGCGCCATCGCTGGCTTTATTTTCAGGAATGGTACTTGACAATCAAGCAAGACATTCCCCTGGGTCATCCAGTCAGAGAAAACTCTCTGGGCTTCTTGAAAAGCCAGAGAGAGTGAGAAAAAGAGGGTGAAGAGAGTGAACAGGAGAGGGGAGGAGAAGAGGAGACAATGGGGGTTGGAAGGGGATGGGAGAGGAAAGAAGAAAGAAGAGGAGGAAGGGAAGAAGGAGAAATAGGAAGCAAAGGTAGAATGATGAAAGGGGATGGAGGAGCAGGTCGCAAAAGAAGACAAGACAAAACAAAGACGAGAGTGAAGACAAACAGTGAAATAGATCGATGGCTGGAAGAGATGGGAAATTTCGGAGAAATATGCAAATTCTGCTGCCACCAAAGGCAGCATTTGCTGAGTTTTTTTGCAGAGCGTTAAGCCCATGTAATAGTCTATGAAAAAAAAATCCCATTATCAAACAACCTTGGAAAACAGTGAATTCTGTATCACCCTCTTCCCTAGGAGACTCACAATGCACCTCAGCATATTAAAAACTCTGAGAAGTCTTGCTGGAAAGAATCCTGTTTAACTTCATTTAACCCAGTGTTTCCAAACATATTTGAAGTCCAAGTCTCTTTTTTTTCCACAAAACACCTATGATCATGTGGTTTGGACACATTCTTCTAAAGTTTCTGGCACATCTATCATAGGTTGTGTCTAGAAAGGCTGGATGGTCTTACACCCTCCACACCATTGATACCAACAGCTTATGTAAACCAAAAGCTCTATAGCTACATGACACTTACTCTGGGCAAGCCCTGGGAAAGTTATTTCTTAACATGGTATTTAATGCTGACAAAGTGTATTAGTCAGCCTTGGCCAGGTACAGCTACAATAACAAACACCCCCCAACATTTCAGTGGCTTTCAAAGGTTTATTTCTCACTCACTCTATATGTTGCTACAGCAAAGCTTAGGCTTAACACTTCTGCTCCATGTGTCTTCCAAACCAGATATCTAGGACTCATAGCAGAAGGAAAAGAAGCACCATGACTGAATCATGCAGTGTCTTTGAAAGCTTCTGCCTAAAGTACCGTACATCACATTCCATTGGCCAAAACAAGTAACCTGACCAAGTCTGAAGTCATGGGGGCAGGAAGTACACATCTCTCACAGGGAAGCACTGCAAGTTGGCAATGCATGAGGAAACTATAAACCTCTTATAGGGAGGGAGTGAATGAATGAGAACAATAACACAAGCTACCACATAGAGGTTAGAGGGAAAATGATGGCTTATTGGCATGTCTTTGGGGGGCTCTTTATGTTAGGTTCAGCCACCTCATCATCCCAGAAGGTGAAAAACAATTAGACAAAGGCTGGGAATGAAGCTGGTTCCAAGGTAGTTGTGTTAGGATATTAATCAATACAGCTGGGTCCCACTTTAAGAATATTTAATGTATGAAAAATTGCAGGTATATTCAGGTTGAAGTGTTCACAGAGAATAAGAAATCTTTGCTTAGCAAAAGATTTCTCAACAAACGTCCACTGAACAGAGCTGTATTTAATTCAATGGACTAGATTGAACCACATGAAATTGTCATTTTTTAAAAAAAGTTACCTAATAGCAATTTCATATGGTTTGACCTAATACAAAAATTCCATTTATATGTATATTATCAGAAACCATCATCAAAGATGATCAAAAGGTTTCATTTTGGGTGCTATTATGACTAACTTGGGGTGTTAAGAAGGATTCTGAAGTGGCATCTAATCTCAGCAAGAAAGAGCACCATGATCAACAAGTGCTACCTGCCATGGGATCTGGGCACTTGTGGTATATATTTGTTATCCTTAGTCTCCTGCAGTGGAGTATGGGGTACCTCCTTCCTTACAAGCCTTCATCATACCAGCAGCAATCCCTGAAACTAGGATAAGTGTCAGCCACCTCTCAAAACTCAAAGGATTTCTGCTAGAATGCAAGCAGCATCTTATTGATGGAGACATCATGGACCAACTCAAAATTTCCTCTCCTGGGGGAAAAAAACCCTCTATTTCTGGGAATTAGAGAAAACCCTACAAAAATTATCCTATGGCATAGGCTAGGCTTGAGGCAGAAAGAGGTACCCTGGTGACAGCCATCTCTGTGGAGTTTCCCACTTAAGCTGTCTTCTACAGAAAACAGGCTTGTTTCTGCAAATGGAATAGGGCCTTTGCACTGGCTATTCCTTGTGCTAGAATGTTCTTCCCCTAGAGAGCCACATCTCTTGCTCCCTTAATTTCTTCGGGACTCTGCTCAAATATTGTCTTTGTGGAGAAGCCTTCCCTGACAATGCTATAAACAATAGCTACCCCTGCCACACTCAGTTCCCCAACACCCTGCTATATTTTCCTTTCCTATGACCATCTGATGTGATGAATGATATAGGTATATAGTAGACACTCAGTAACTCTTGAGTGAATGAATGAATGAACTCAGACCAGTAACACTGTGGCCCAGCAGAAGAGGGACACCTTGGAGAAACAGCCTTTCTTACATAGATTTATTGCTGAAAACTGAAAAAAAAAAATTAAAAGAATTCTGAATAGTGATTTCAAAAATATTTAATATAACATTGCATCTGTAGAATTAGACTAGATTGTCATAAAGGAATAATTTAAAAGTAGGAGCCACTTCAGAGGAGTGTACAACAGAATGAATACTGAAGAAAAATATCAAATGAGTGAGGTGGAAGACAAACTTGATTATTGCAGCCTGATGTCAAAGGACAATAGACCTTAGAAATGAAAAAAGGAGGGAAGGAAAGTGGGCAGGCATACGCAGGAGACCCAGTTTACAAGTCAAAAAAAAAAATGTCAAAGAGGAAAGAATAAGAGGAGCAGAAGCAAAAGTCAAGGAAAATGACAGTAGAAAACTTGTCTGACCTAAAGGAAAGAATAAGTCTGAAAACAGAAAGGGTTTTCTGAACACTAGGCAAATTAGGAAAATGAGTCTTTTGAAAAATTAACTTAATTTGAGGAGTTACTTGAGTGAGTATGCCAATCACTCTGTTCAGTGTTTGCAATACACCCTCTCATTGAATCCTTACAACCACAGATGAGGTGCTACTTGTATTATATGCATTTCACAGATGAGGAAACGGAGGCCTGGAGAGATCCAGTGAGCAGTCCGAGGTCACATTGACACTGTCAGGAGTCAAACCTTTCTGGCTTCCAGGCCTCATTCAATTGTCCCACCCTGCTTTTTGGTGAATGTGAAGTGCTCAGTACATACTGATGGGTAGCACGCCAAATGCCACTTACTGGTACCTATGAGGTTAGCAACGAGTAAGATGCGCCCCCTTCCTGCAGAGCGCTCTGAGGACTTTGCCTTGATTTTCCAGAGGTGGGGATGTCTTTCACTGAGACCACCCCTCTCTCCCCCGCCATCCCCCCTCTTCCACACTCACTGCCAGTATTGATAGGCAAAATCAGGAGAACGGTACCTGTTCCTGGAGCAAAGCACAATGCAGTGGTAAAGCTCAGCGTTCAAAGCCAGACAGCCTGAGGGTCTGAATCCCGATTCTGCCACTGACTAGCTGTGTGACTTTTGCAAGTTAATTAACTTCTCTGTGCCTCAGTTTCTTTATCAGAAAAAAAAATAGCTGTCTCATAGAGTTCATGTAAGGAATTAATAAACGGAGACACATAAACTCTCAAGCACACAGGCACATAGGAAGTACTCAGTGGAAATGAGATTTCATTAGCTCTCTGGTCCGGATGGAGCTCTGGCTTCGCTGTCATCCCTCCTCCCCTCCCGCTCTCAGACCCCTGCTACAAGGCGCTGCAGCCGGCCGTGCAGATGCTGCTCCATTGAAGAGATTCACCTCCCGTTTAACTGGTTTCTGGTCAACTCCACTTGCCACCCATCTGTAGTGGGCTGTGGCAGACCCTCTGCAGCCTGGCTCTCTCTCCTCGGGCCTTCTTCATGGTCTCTCCCCCTTTACACCATTTAGTCAATGCCATTAATCAAAATCCTATAGTAGAAAACGCATGCATAAGTCCGACACATTTATTGCTATGGCAACAATTCAGGCACTTGTCCCAGTGTCAAGCTATATCAGTGGAGATAAATTCTATTGTTTTCACAGTGACAGTCTTCTCTGTATTGGACTTAATCCATGGAAAAATATAGCCTTTCTCCTTATTTAAGAGAGTGAGAGAGAGCTCGAAAGAAAGAGAAAGTGACCTCTGGGTTTCTTACCCTGTGCTTTCTTAACTGAAACCAAATTTTTTCCTTTCTTTTAAAGGAAGGAAGACATTCAGTGATTTGCAGCAGCGTCAGACTGATAATCGATCAGCAGGGTCCCTATAAGCAAGATATCCTGTTTGGAACCTGGACTTCCAGGAGGGCCCAAGTGCATGAAGGAAGTTTGCCAAATCCGGCTCTGCAATGGCCTTCCTTGTCTTTGCCTGCACCAGGGCTTAGCTCTTTGGATACCCTGGGTGAATTCAGCCTCATGCCTCAGCAAACAGTGTTGTAAATAGAAACGGGCTTGAATTTTTCCCCCGATGAATAGCATCTCTCATCCAGAGAAACAGCCTCTTCTGTGTCTTGGAGATGAGTTAAGAGTCCTCTCTCCCATCTTCTCCAGCATCTTCGCCTGCAGCCTCCCAGCAAGGTGGCGTTAAAAACTGGCTTCTGTGTTATGTGTTCTTGGAGGTAACCTGCACTCACCGCCCTGACACTTCAGGCAAGAAGTCAATTTGCCTTTTATAAGCTCCTACATCCTCTTCTATGCTGAGTCTCTATCCCACCTCTTCTTCTGGCATAGCTCAATCCCCAAAGGTGAAATTCAGGCTGAGTCTAGAAGCCTTTTGGAGCGTTGGTGTGTGCGCAATACTCTGTTAGATGCTGGGTGGTATATAAGAGAAGAAACACTAACCTCACTTTGCTGATAGTCTAGTGAGAAACACTAATATTCATTCATTCAGTCAGTCATTCTCTGATGTCAACCATTAAAGTACCCAGTGTGTGCCAGGGACTTTACACACAACACCTGTGCATTAGTTTCCTCTTGCTGCTGTAACAAATTACCACACAGTGGCTTAAAGCAACATATTCTCTTACAGTGCTGGAGATCAGCAATCTGAAATGGGTCTCGCTGGCTTAAAAGCAAGGCACCCACAAGGTTGCATTCCTCCTGGGTGCTCTAGGAGAAGGAGAATCCATTTCCTTGGTTTTTACTCTTTCTAGTGGTTGCCTGCATTCCTGAGCTCTTAGCCTCTTCCTCCATCTCCAAAGCCTGCGACCTGAGGCTGAGTATTTCTCTCAGCACCATCTCTTTTGTTCACGTCTGCATCTCTCTTCCATTATTAAAGACCCTTATGATTACATTGGGCCCATCCAGATAATCCAGGATAATCTCCTTATTTTAAGATCAGTTGATTAACATCCTTAATTCCATCTGCAGGTCTGATTCCCCTTCGTTGTATAACATAACATATTCACAAGTTCCAGTGGTTAGAATGTAGACATCTTTGTGGGGGGAGACATAATTCTGCCTACCACAACCTGTAAATGTTGAAGTTCTTTGGAAGGTAGGTATTATGATCCCCATTTTACACATGAGAAAACTCTGGGTCAGAGAATTGGAGAGACTTGCCCAGAGCCACACAGATAAATTAATGGTGCAGCTGGAAATGGATTCAGAATTCCAAAGATTCCTGCATTCTTTCCTACCTGGACCACAGTACATCACTCACTTATTCACTCAACAAATAGTAATTACTGAGCACCTCCTATGTGCATCTCTGTGAGACACCATTTGGAGGTCAGGATTGAAAAACAAGAAGGGAAGGAAAACAAGGCAATGCCCCTAACAGAAAGACAGGATAGTAATCCAGGAAGGCTTCCAGGAGGTGGTGGGGCTAGGGCTGCATCACAAGGAGATACAGAAAAATAGCTCCATTCCTTTGAGACTGCTGGGTGTATAAGTATGGAGGAGAGGGGGCGTTGCCCCCAACTCTTGCCCTCATCTCTTTGAGGAGCCCATCCCAGGACAGGAAGTCTTGATTCTTTCCAAACCTGGAGTTCAAGGCTGCTGTTCTAATTTCCACAGAGGCCTCAGCAAATTTCCACCAAGGTCATTTCCCCTTGAGTTTAGGGTAGAATTTGATGCCATGTTCCCTCAATCCCTAGAGTCAGTGGGGGTAGAGACAGAGCTCTACTTTGTTGCACGTTAGATCCAAGACCTGCCTTTCACATACTCGGCACCAAGGTCAAAGCCTCCTTTACTTTTTCTGTTCTTTCTTCCCCTCCCACCCTCCCTTCCTGCTTCCCTTCTTTTCTCTCTTTTCCTTTCCTTTCTTTTCTCTCTTGACTTATTTTTCACAAAAGGAGGTTGGGAGAGGGGGGCACAGGACGGGTGCTGTATGTCCTCAGGACTCTCCTGGGAACCCCCTCCAAATGAAGGAACAAGGCCTGTGTCTCTTAGCTGGGCATCCCCACTGTGGATCACCTTAACTCCTTCTGTGTTGAGACCTGGCTGGACCTCGTATCTAGGGAGGCCTCAGTCCTGAAAGCACAGAAGCAGAAAATGAGACTGCACTGCCGTCCTGACCAGAGTCCTCTCCTGGTTCTGACGTAGAGAGAATTACTTGAGGGTAAAGGTCCTGTGCTCCTGGGCCCTTTGTCCTAGAAATGAATACCAAATTGCAAAGAGGAACTCCGTATCTGGTTCAATGTGTGAGTGCCAGGAGAAGAGGGTGATGGGTTCTAGAGAGGGGACTTGCAATGGCATTTCCTAAACCTTGAGAAACTTCTCTCCATGAATTATGGAAGAAGGGTGACATTTAAACACTGTGTTTTCAGTGAGTAAGCCTGAAAGGAGGCCCAGAGAACATAAAAGAAGAAAACCAAGTGATAGAAGCCTGTAATGGGAGAGGGAGGGAAGGGAAAGAAACAAGAAATGGCAGGCAGTGAAGATGAGCTACAGCAGCTAAGCTACAAAGGAGGGAGGGAAGAATTCCGTGGAAACAGCAAGAATTTCTAGACAGGAGGGGACTAGTAGAAGCAAGCTGGCAGGAAGGCAATCTTTTTTTTTTTTTTTTTTTTTGGCGGTACGCAGGGCTCTCACTGTTGTGGCCTCTCCCGTTGCGGAGCACAGGCTCCGGACACGCAGGCTCAGCGGCCATGGCTCACGGCCCCAGCCGCTCCGCGGCATGTGGGATCTTTCCGGATCGGGGCACGAACCCGCGTCCCCTGCATCAGCAGGCGGATTCCCAACCACTGCGCCACCAGGGAAGCCCCAGAAAGGCAATCTTGAAGTTAGATAGGTATAGTATAGTTATATAGGTAATAGGTATACCATTGCCATTTCAAACAATGGGGGGCAATGGAGATTATGGGAACATAATGGCATTCTTTGGTGCCAAGACTAGGTGTATTAAACTGGAAAGAAGATGATGAGTGGCTTCCAGAAGCTCTTGCAGTTTGAGCCGAAAGATGATAAGGCTGGGGTCACAGCAGCAACCAGACCAGGTTTAGAGACCTCACTGCGGTTGGGGGGATGAAAGGATGGGTCTCATGGGTGGATATGGGGGGTTCCTTTTTCTTTGGCATTCTTGTTATTCATGTCCGTGCCTTTAGTTATAGACAGCAGGAAGTAGGAATCTTATTGCTGCACTGAATCAAACACAGTTGCCAAAATCCACTTGAAGACTAGGAGACCTTTATACCCTGGGGAAGAAAGGGGCTATAGAGCATAAAAGGATCTCAGGGAAACGCTAGCAAGGAACAAAGAGGATTTTGAAATTGAGGTTGAGACAGGTTTTCGTTGCCCCCATAGTACCAAGCAAAAGCCTTTGCTACAGGCAGTTCCCCAAATTTCAGCTGACCATGTTCCATTTTCATCATCTGGGCCAGATGCCTGTGCTATGTACCATGTGTGTGCTTCTCCTCTATCTCAGATCACCTCCTTGTTTTATCTACTTATTTATTTTTAATTGACTTCTTCTGTTCATTTTATTTAAAAGGGAAATGTATATCACTAGTGTAATTGGAAAATGAGTGTCATTTACCATAAAGAGAAACTAAACAGAATAAATACACTGGATATGAAATGATGTGATTACAATTTCTGCTGAAGATTTTGTGCCTTCAATCTGGTCTCTGCTGAGAGGGAATGTATTGAATTGGGGAGAGTTATTTAAGAAAATGCACTCCAAATAGAAATTTTCTCCATGGGGTAATTAAAAGGACTGAAAGCAAATTGATAAGGAAGGAACTTTCTCATCAAAGGATTCAGTGTTGTATCTGTGGGGGACCCTAAAATAATCTCCCAAATGCAAGTGCCGATTGTCCGGTATTGGGGGAAATGCTGTGGAAAGATGTTGTCTTAGCACAGTTCCTTAGAGCACAGCCTGAGGCAAAGTTTGCCCACCAGGGCTTTATGAGAATGTACAATACCAGGACATCAAGAGTGAAGGAAAAAAGATGCAAGGCAGTGATGAAGGAGAAGCAAATACAAGTGGGTGCATCACTGAGCTGGCCACAGCCTCAAAAGAAACACAATTTCTTGGTCATGTCGGACATCCCTGGAGAAACGATGAAATCATTGCAACTCGGAACTATCTATTGGAAGAAAGAAGGATGAGGAATTTATCTACAGATTCTTTGCTATGCTTTTTCTCTCATTGGATGGAGTTTGCTTCACAAACTCATCAACCCTTCTGGTTTGGGCTGCATCTTTGGACGCTGTGGGTCCAATCTGGTTAGACCTGGGCACTGCAGCTACTAGAGTGAGCACGATGGAGGCCACGCTGAAAGGCAGCTTCATTCTCAGGGGAGAATGAGGTCACCAACATTAAGAGATAAGGGGATGGTGGTGGCTGAGACATCTCTACTTCTTTTTCTCTATAGTGACAAGTTGAGGTAAGCAATGCAGGAGACCCCACTGTATGCTGAAGTTCTGTGGATCTGAACAGATGCTTCACGTCTGTTCCTTCTTTTGGAGAGTGAGAAACCATACAGGTCGTGCTGGAGGTCCCTTCTCATGATGAGGTTCTTGGACCAGATGGGCAGGTAGGGCCAAGCAAATCTAATGAGGTGCATCAATTTGTTGCTGCACTAACGTCAATGATAGTCTACCTGATATCATTGAGTTAATAGGAAGACTCATGGCAAGAGGAAATGAAGAGAGATGTAAGTAAGTTTATGTGGAAAGTTATGATTTGGAAGAAGGACAATATACTTGCTTTTCCATAGTTTGTGACTGGAAAGGGCTGCTAAAATCATCTCTTTTAACCCCTTCATTTAATGAAAGGAGGGGTGACGGGGGACTAAGAAGCCCTGGACCCTCCTCCCACTACACACACACCAAGTCAACAGCAATTTACAGCCAAATTCCCTTGTGAGAAATCCAGAAGTCGGTTGGAGGCTCCTGCACCCTGGGAGAGCATGAAACTATCCACATAGAGGCTGGTAGGGAAATTCAAGATGCCCTCTGGCCATAATCCTTACCTCCAGCACAGTGTTACAGTATTGAGAGAAAACTCTTCAGTTCTCAGCTTCTCCCTGGGGAGGGAAAGAGGTAGACACATCCAACACCCCCAACTTTTCCGGGGGCTACTCAGAGGACTTGCTTCCATCAAGCCTCTCTCGAGGTGTTGACAGAGCCCAGAATAATCTAGCCACCTGGGGGCCAGTGAGAACAGATTTGGTACTAGAACACAACTAGTTACCATAGCCTCTTCCCTGGTTAAGCATCGTGCAAATAGGTGAATGACTCCAGACCCCAGCTTCTTCTTGGGGAGAGAAAGAGGTGAAAAGAGCATCTAATGATCCAACTTTTCTGGGGGCTGCCTGAGGAATGGGCTTGGAGAGCTGACAAGATCTAGTATACTCCAGATGTCTGGGGGCAGCTAAGAATGAAGAAACAGATTAGACTAGCACCAAATTTAGAGAAGGCCCCAGAGTCTGCTGTCATACAGGGATGGCTGTTTGTTGTCTAGGACACAGACACCAACACAGAGAGTCAAAGAAAATGAAGAAGCAGGGAAATATGTTCCAAATAAAAAAGATCAATCCCCAGCCATCCCCCTAATAAAATGTAGTTATATGATTTACTTGAAAGAGGATTCAAAATAACCATAATAAAGATGCTCACCAGAAACAATACGTGAGCAAAGTGAGAATTTCAACAAAGAAATAGAAATAGAAGAAAGTACCAAACAGCGCTTCCCTGGTGGCGCAGTGGTTGAGAGTCCGCTTGCCGATGCGGGGGGCGTGGGTTCGTGCCCCGGTCCGGGAAGATCCCACATGCCGCGGAGCGGCTGCGCCCGTGAGCCATGGCCGCTGAGCCTGCGCGTCCGGAGCCTGTGCTCCGCAACGAGAGAGGTCACAAGAGTGAGAGGCCCGCGTACTGCAAAAAATAAAAAAAGAAAGTACCAAACAGAAATTAGGGAGCAAAGAATACAATAACTAACTTGAAAAATTCACTAGAGGGGTTCAAGAGCACATGGGAAGATCAGTGCCCACAGTCCCAAGCAAAGCTCTGGCTTGAACCCAGCTCTTCCAACCTTAAACCTAAGGCAGAACCCACTCTAGTACAATGTAGCCTCAAGATGAATGACCTTCCCCACCCCACCATGAAATGACGCAGCATTGACCAGAATTACATCTCTAGCTTATTACTTTGCTTAAAAGTGTACTTAATGTGAATTTAATGCTACAGACCCATGATACAGAAACAAGAAATTAAGGTGGTAAAGCTGTGTTTACTGATGCCAGCCTACTCTTTTAACCAATATACTGCATTGGTTTAAATTTTATATATTATTATATTATATTATATTATATTATATTATATTATATTATATTATACACTCACATACACACACTTCTAAAATTGTCAAAAAATTCCTGTTCCTAAGCCAGTCACTTTGACTTACCTTAATGACACGGGAAAACTCTTCAGGGAGCTTGGCATTATATTGCATCTTTTCCCTGGTAGGTTTACATTCTTTTTCATTTTTTTCCATTTCCTTAACTGACATTTTGAAATGTGCATTTATTTCTTTTTTGAAATGCTCTTTTGTGGAAATGAGACTGTGTTTGCATAACAACTAAGATCTTTGTTTTAAAATACTTGGGGTTGTTGTAAGAAACTTTCATCTCTGGGAAAAAATAAACCTGTGAAACAAGCCCAAACAGAGAATTGATTTGGGCAGTTGGGTTAAATTGGGGCTAAGTGGAGAGGAAAATGAGGGGGGGTTTGTTTTACTTTAAGATATGAAAAGTACACAGCAACCTTTTCCATCAGAGTGGAGAATAGGGTTTTGGTTCCAATGTTAGTATGGAACTAGTTACTAGTTTTGGTTCCAATGTTAGTGTTAGTATGGAACTTCCTGTTAGTGTTAGTATGGAACTTCCTGTTTTGCTCAAGGAAACAACAAGATGTTAACATACTATGGATACAAGGTAGTGTAGTGAAAGGATCATTTTCTGAGGAGTCAAAAAGCGCTAAATGCAAGCTCTTATTTTCCTTAATTCTCAAATTTCCCAGGTGCAAAATTGGGATAGCAATACCTTTCCAGTCTCACTAGGAACTTTTAGATCAGAAACCAATTATGGAGGGAAAAGGGATAGTGGCAAAACTAGAAAAAATCTCACTTCTGCAATCAGTCATGCTCAAATTAAAGAAATCTAACACCTGCCCAAACTCAAGGGTGGATCTTTATCTATTGGAGGAGGCTGTCCCTCATTTCCCCTTCCATGGCAAAGGCTTCTCTCTATCCTCCAAAGGTTTATGCTTTCCTTCCATGGTGCAGACCACTGCTGGGAAGTAATTACCCTGCTGGGATTTATGTTTTCCAACTCCCCTTAGATATTCAGTGGGACCATAAGACTGACTTCTAGCCAATGGAATCTGAGCAGAAATGATGTCCACTACTCCCAGATGTGGCCCATTAAAAAGGGGTAGGGCAATCTTCCATACTCTTTTTCTCTGAAACATAGAAACACCTACAGAGTGAGTTTAGGGGCCACATATTGAAGATGCAGCGCTACAAGATGGAAGGAACCTAGATCCCTGAATCCCTCCTTAGAAGTGAGCCTCCCAGTTAGGAACAACCAGAGGATATCAATCAGATGGCCAAATAGGAGATTCTAGCCCTCATACCCCAACAGAAATATTGATTTTAACAATCATTTGTGAAGAAGAATACCTTTATGGGAGCCCAGGAGTATAGCTAAGAGGTGCCAGCACCTCGATGTAGCAAAAAATCCAAGAATAGATGCATTGAAGCAGTTAAGACCAGTTTCACTTTACCCTTGTTGTTCCTCCCCCAAGGCGGCACAGCTCAGAGCAAAAGAGACCCTCCAGGTCCACAATTTCTCCCACCAGGGAAAGTGAGAGTGAAGTGAGTACCTGGCTTCCTCAACTTGCAGAACATGCCCAAGAGGACTATTTCTCTCTTGCCCTACCCAGAACATTAAGGGGATTGGCATGGCTGAATAGTCTGGGGACAACTAGGAACAGAGAAAAGAAGTGATGGTTCAGAGCAACCAGGATGTGGATCTCAACAACTGACCATAGGCCCTACTAACCAGCTAGGGAACTCCCACAGCTAGCCAATTCATGCTCCCAGCAGTCCCCACTGTCCACCCACCTTGTGGCCAGTGCACCACGCTCCCCTGAAGAATGCATACATGCAAACTCCTCTAGACACCACAGAGATATCATTCCTTATAAATGAAAAAGAAGACATTACAGCTGATACCACAGAAATATAGAGGATCATAAGAGACCATTATGAACAACTATATACCAACAAACTGAACAACCTAGAAGGAATGGAAAAATTCTTAGAAACTTACATGTTACCAAAACTGAATCAGGAAGAAATAGAAAATCTGAATAGACCAATTACTAGTAAGGAGATTGCATCAATATCAAAAATCTCCCAATGAAGAAAAGCCCAGGACCAGATGGCTTCACTGGTGAATTTTACCAAATATTTAAAGAATTAACACCAATCCTTCTCAAACTCTTCCAAAAATTCAAAGCAGAGGGAACACTCCCAAGCTCTCTTGACAAGGCTAACTAGCATTATCCTGATCCCAATACCAGAAAAGGGCACTTCTAAAAAAGGAAACTACAGGCCTGTATCCCTGATGAATATAGATGCAAAAATTCTCAATAAAATACTAACAAACTGAATTCAGCAGCACATTAAAAGGATCATTCGGGCTTCCCTGGTGGCGCAGTGGTTGAGAGTCCACCTGCTGATGCAGGGGACACGGGTTCGTGCCTCAGTCCGGGAAGATCCCACATGCCGCGGAGCAGCTGCACCCGTCAGCCATGGCCGCTGAGCCTACGCGTCTGAAGCCTGGGCTCCGCAACAGGAGAGGCCACAACAGTGAGAGGCCCACGTACCGCAAAAAGAAAAAAACAAACAACAACAAAAAAAGAAATATAAACTAAAACCACAATGAGAGGGTTTCCCTGGTGGAGCAGTGGTTAAGAATCCACCTGCCAATGCTGGGGACACAGGTTCCATCCCTGGTCCAGGAAGATTCCACATGCTGCGGAGCAACTAAACCCGTGCACTGCAACTACTGAGCTTGTGCTCTAGAGCCCACGAGCCACAACTACTGAGCCACGTGCCACAAATACTGAAGCCTGTATGCCTAGAGCTCAACAAGAGAAGCCACTGCAATGAGAAGCCCGCGCACTGCAACAAAGAGTAGCCCCCGCTGGCCACAACTGAAGAAAGCCCATGCACAGCAACAAAGACCCAACATGGCCAAAAACAAATAAAAATAAAATAAAATAAATTAAATATCACCTAGTGCTGTTAGAATGGCCATGATAAAAAGACAAGAGATAACAGATGTTGGTGTGGCTGTGGGAAAAAAGGGAACCCTTTGTGAACTGCTGATGGGATTTTAAATTGGCATAGTCACTATGGCAAACAGTAAATGGTGATTCCTCAAAAAATTAAAAATAGAATTACCATATGATCCAGCAATTCCACTTCTGGAAATATATCCAAAGGAAATGAAAACACTAACTCAAAAAGATATCTGCACCCTCATGTTCATTGCAGTATTATTTATCATAGCCAAGACATAGAAACTAAGTGTTCACTGATGGATAAATGGATAAAGAAGTTGTATATATTTATACAATGGAATATTATTCAATCTTTTAAAAATGAGGAAATCCTACTATATGCAACAACATGGATGGACCTTGAAGGCATCATGCTAAGTGAAATAAGTCAGACACTTACATGTGGAATCTAAAAAAAAAAAAACAACCCTCATAGAAAAAGAGATAAAACATGTGGTTACCATATTTGAAGTGCTGGGGAAGGGGGGATTGGAGGAATGTGGTCAAAAGGTACAAATTTCCAGTTATAAGATAAATAAGTACTAGGGATGTAAATGTACAACATAGCGACTATAGTTAACACTGCTGTATGATATATAGGAAAGTTGTTAAGAAAGTAAATCCTAAGAGTTCTCATCACAAGGATAAATTATTTTTTCTTTTTTTCTCTTTTCTTCTTTCTTTTCTTTATATTGTACCTGTATGAGATGATGTTATTTGAACCTATTACGATAATCATTACACAATATATGTAAATCAGATCATCATGTTGTACACTTTAAACTTATTCAGTGATGTATGTCAATTATTTCTCAATAAAACTGGGACGAAAAAAAAAGTTGGAAACAACCCAAGTGTTTGTTGATGGATGAATGGATAAAGAAAATGTGGTATAGACATACAATGGAATATCATTCAGCCTTAAAAAAGGAATTCCTGTCATTTACAATAACATGGATGAACCTAGAGGGTGTTATGCTAAGTGAAATAAGCCAAACACAGAAAGATAAATACTGTGTGATCTCACTTATATGTGGAATCTGAAAAAGTTGAACTCATAGAAGCAGAGAGTGGAATAGTGGTTACCAGAGACTAGGAGGAGGGAGAAATAGAGAGGTGATGGTTAAAGGACACATAGTTCAGTAATGCAAGGAAAATAAGTTCTGTAGATCTACTATACAGTTAATGATTATGGTTATAGTTAATGATTAATGATTATAGTTAATGATTCTGTGTTGTACACTTCAGAGTTGCTAAGAGGGTAGATCTTATGTTGTGTATTTACTGCTACTACTACTACTACTAATAATAATAATGAGGAAGAGGAAACTTTGGGAGGTGATGGATATGTTTATGATGTTGATGGTAGTGATGTCTTCATGGGTGTATATTATGTCCAAACTCGAGTTGTATACATTAAATATGTACAGCTTTTTAAATGTCAATCATACTTCAATAAAATACCTTAAAAAAGAAAAATCCAATTAGGAAAACTAAAGTGGACTATTATGTAATGGAGAAATAAACTTTTACTGTGTTAAGCCAGTAAACAGAATTAGGAATATTACCTGTTATAGCAGCTGTCATTATCCCAGTGAATATCACTTTCGAACAGCTTAATGATTTCCTTTCGGGAAATTACTTCTTCCATTGTGTGTCACCTGGATGGCACAGCAAATCGGGTGCCCGTTCCCCACTATGGAAAGTCTGAGGAGACTAACTTTTCTCTCTCCTCCTCAGTACAGCCAGGGAACAGAGACATGGCTTAAGCTCAGTTAGTCAGATGTCCTGTCCTTGGAGAGAGTGAAATAAAGGGAGAGGTACTTACATGGTTGGAGGTGGTGGCAGCACTCTGGCCACACTCTTCTGCTACAAGAGACTTACTCTAAGTCCTATTTTCCAGCCCTTCAGAGTTGCCCTGGTTCCTGCCCATTCTCATTCAAACTCAAGGCTCTCAAAAATTCTGCCAGCTCCTGATATCCTTCCAGCAAATTTCCTCTTCTTCAGTTAATTGGAGTCAGCTTCTGTTGCCTACAATCAAGGAACCCTAACTAAAACCATCCCCTCGAAAGAAGAAACTTTGAAAATAAAATTTAAAAGAGCCCATGTTCCAGTAAATACTTTGAAGTGTAGATTTGGCAGGAGTTTGGGATTAACATCTACACACTACTATATATAAAATAGAAAATCAACAAGGACCTACTCAATATTCTGTAGTAACCTATGTGGGAAAAGAATCTGAAAAAGAATGGACATATTATATATATAACTGAACCACTTTGCTGTACACCTAAGACTAACGCAACATTGTAAATCAACTATACTCCAATAGAAAATAAAAACTAAATTAAAAAATAATACCAAAAGCAAATATAGGTCTCCTAAAATATAAATATGCTCTACTAAGATGCCTCCTTAAGTTTGGCCAGGGTCGGGGGTGGGGAATGTAGGAAAGAATTAAGTGTGGTTTTCCATATACTGCAATAAATATGAAGACAGCGTAGTCAAGTCAGAGGGACCACGATTGATTTATTACATTATAATTCCTTAACAGTGTTTCATTGCCTTTTTAAAAACCATCCAGTCATTAAAAAAATCTTTGTGAATACAGTTTCCAATATCATTATAAGGGATTCTTGACAGCTCTTCATTTTTAATGGCACTGTTATAAACAGGCCCCATAATGGTTCTGTTTAGTGGGAGACTGGCTTGGGGCCAATGACTAAAGGAGTCTGGGCTTACGTGGTGGCCCTGTGCAAAGACTAATGTGAAGTTAATTTGTGCAGAGTAATTGAAGAACTTTGGTTTTGCAGTGTGATGCTGACAGTACTTTTTCAAAGGGGCTAGGCTACCAACCAGGGCTGTGAAATGTGTTTTCTCTTTTAAATCTGAAAGATGAGGAAAAACTACTGAAGTGTCAGATTGTCCTTAAACATCCAACAGGAGGACATCGTACTTATATATGCAATTCAAATTGGAAGGGAAAGCTTGTGCCTCAGGCCAACTGAAAGGAAAATGCTGGTTTTCTAATTTGTAGCAAATGGAGATGAGCTCTCATCTGGGTTGGCCAGGGTCTCCAAGAGACCTGGCAGCAGGGAAAAGTTTCCAGGAATGGAGTAGGGCTGCATTTGGGTCAGCACTGCACCCCTCTATTCTGCCTATCACCCACCCACCATAGAGAAAATACAGGAAATCCAGTCTGCCCCACCCCTGCACCCAGGGTATGGAAAATGCCCTTTGTGCTCTAGAAATAAATGCATAATGCAAGTGCTTATACCTCAATCCAGTTCCATAAACATTTACTGAGCGCTTACTTGGTCCCCGGTACCATGCCAGACATTCCTGGGATATAGAGATGAATAAGGTATAACATTTGCCTGAATAGTAGGGACACAGGGAAATAGGAACAAGGCAGATTGTAGAAGCGCTGGAAGGGTTCAAGGAGACATCGACTATTTATGCCCACCTAGCATCCCCCTTTTTGGGGAGAAGCACCTTAATTTAAGCAAGTTGTCCCTGCCTCACCTCATTCATCCGACTTGGTTTCCTGCCTCCACTGATGGACACCTTGATGGACATGACCAGAATATTCCACTTTCCTGGCCCTAGAGGTCAGTGCAGTCACGGACATTTGACCCAAGCCAGGCCAACGAAACTCAACTCTGGGACTTTGACTGGAAGGGTTGAGAAAGAGGTGCTGAGTTTTCACTAGGGCTGCTTGGCCAGTGGATGCAAGTCCAGAGCTGCCCCTGAGAATAAAGACAGAGGAGCGGAGAGTTGAGAGATGACCAGACAGTCACCTGAATTCACACGGTTGAATATCTGTACCCATCTGGGCCTGAAGCCTTTTCACCCTGGACATTTCAGGAAAGTGAATCACTTGCAACTGATAAGGGTCCTGTTTGCTACTAGTACAATCTGGAAAGGATTAAGTCAGACCCTTTCAGGGATGGCTACATGGCCGGTGGCATATGAACTGGTTGAAGGGCAATCTGTGACACTTCATGTGCCTTTCATGCCCTCAATTCCATTCTGAGCCACATGGTCACAGCAGTTCCTTGGAAGTACTTTGCCTTGGTTTGTGTCACGTGACCCTGAGTGCTGGTCACTTGCCCCATTTATGCTTAGACCCCCCTGTCCTGCCCTCTTCTGTATCCCCGGGGACTGACCCCTGCAAATTATGGCACTCATGCTTCCTTAGCAACAGGATTCTGGTAATAGTCTCATGAGAAGCCCCAACAGGAGACTGGATGATGGGAGCAGGGAAGAAGCTAAAATATTTATACCGCCCCCCCACTTTGGACTCTGTCTTTGGCAGTAGCTAAAGTTCCCTCTCCCACTAGATATCTCCACCATGGCTCCAGCTCCTGCCAGGTGGCCCTGGCTCCTGGGCACAAGTAACACCTCCTACCCTCTGGGTCCCTCCAGTCCTACGAGCAGAAGTGACTTCCTGCCATTGCTAACTCTGGGTGGCTGTACCATTCCTTATCAGCCCTTTGAGCTCTTCCACCATTTTTCTAATCGGTTCTCTACGTTAGTTGCCCTCTGTTGAATTATCTGGCATGGATTCTGTTCCCATTATCTATTGCTGTGTAACAAACCACCTCTAACCTTACTGGCTTTAAACAACAGAAGTCTTTTTAATATCTCTCACAGCTTCTGTGGGTCCGAATGAGGGCAATGGAAAAGTAAGATCACCTGCCATAAAAGAAGGCAACCTAAAACTAAATGCAAGATAATATGATTAAATTCTACCAAGATAACGTTGATTGCTGAAGGCTCTTAGCTTAAGTCCTATCCTCTCTTTGTTGAAATAGGAAATTAACAAGTCTTAGGTGTTAAAGACAAGCACACAACTGAGATAACCAAAAGGGCTGAAAGGGAATTTCCTCCTCGTAATGGAAATCGATGGTGATGTTTTGAAAGGCTGTAACAGTGCACCACGGAAAATCATCTCTCCTGCCACATAAATGGCAGCCTGTGCACCACGGAGGTGGACATCCCAGATTTGGGGGAGCAGTTTGGGTCAGGACAAGGTTTCTGGCAGAGAACGGAAGCCCAGTTAAGCTAGCTGGAATGACAAGGGCTTTATTTTAAGAAAGCAGAGCCGAAGCCTCCACCACACCCTTCTCCAGAAGGCTGCTCTGCTCTGCCTGCAAGTAGCCCATCCCAATTGCCTGGAACTCTTACCCCTCGCATCTAAATGCCCTGCTAGGTCCAATGATATCTACTAGAGATCCATTAATTTAATTCTAGAAGTGGCCCATCTTGGATGAGGAATCCAGCTGACTCAGCCAGCCATAGCCAGGTGGAGTGTGGACCTTTGAGTGCAGGCACCCCGAAGATACTGAGCCCAAGCCTTGGAGGGAGTTTGCTAGTGGCCTAGAAGCCACTGGGGAACCTAGGCAATTACCTCTGTCCAGCGGACTCGGCAAAGCCACCGGCAAGGTGGGGAGAGCCTGAGGTAATGGAATTGCTATGGGCCTGTGACTTACTCCCTGAAGCTTCAGGGCCCTGCCTAGAGGCCACTTGTGTCTTCTAATCAGTTGTTGATGGAACTTTGGTTTTGCATAAGGTTGCTCACTTTTGGGTAAACATACCAACAGGAATACAAATGCTGCTCTCTGCAGCTACTCAAAAGTTATTTTTAAGTGAATCTTTTGCTCATTTTTTTTTCTGTTCTTATATCCTCACATTCTTAAATTCCCAGAAGCAAAAAGTAATAATGACTTACTTACACTGTGTCCTGTTTTGACTTGTCAAAGTGTTCAGTTTTAGGCTCACAGCCTGGGATGCTGCGGGGAAGTAATTAGAGTGATTTTGGCTAACCTTCCTGCTCTCTGTAATTAATGATAACAAAGATGTTTAAATAACTAAGACAACAATCCCTTTCTCCTAACCCCCCAAAATTCCTGTTTATGTTTTCCTAACAGTTACACCATTTTGTCCTTTTCAAAATGGTGGTAACATATTGTTATATCTTTATCCCTCCCCCGTGATTAGGTGGGACATTGATCCCCAGCCTGCAACCCTAGTATCAGCCCATTCAAAACCTAGATCAGAGACCACAAAGGGGTTTTATTTTACACTCCAACTCTGATCAGTCTTGGAGGCTGCATGGAGAGTTGTGTTGAAAAAGGATTGTAGAGTCATATCTGGGTTGAGCCAGAAAGAATGCTAGGATCAATTGGTGATGTCTGCCACAGGCAGAGAAAGAGAGCATTGACATCACTCATGCATGTTTGCCAGAGACCAAGACAGGTCAGCATAGGTCCAGATACAACTCCTGGGAGTATACAAACAACACTTAATTTTAAAGCTCTCATTGGGTCCTCACAACACCTGGATGGAGTAGGTAGGGCTGAAATTATTATGACCATTTGATAGATGGGGGAGAATGAGGGGGAAACGAAAAGCCGTGGAACCAGAATTCCTGTGCATCTGACTCCTCCTAAGAAGGAAGACCACAGAGGTGTGGGGAAAGGCCCAACACTGATTATCCCATGATATCTTGTCATTCTTTTCTGTTCCATGGTGATCTTGTGAATTAATTAGTCATTTAAATATCCCCTCCCATTGCAGATGGATTTTTGCCCTGTGGTGGAGATCAGGGCTGAATCCTCACACCATCACCCAGAGAGGGAAGTGAGCTCTTTTCTCCCAGCTGAGTTGGAAAACTCCCAGGGAAGGACTCTAATTAGCCCAGCCCAGGCCATGTGCCCACCTCTTAGGTCACTCACTGTGACCAGGATGGTGATGGATGGTTTAACTATGCCCCGCTCTCTTTGAGGGCTCTGTCATCAAAAGAGTGACCTCTCCAAGGATTGTTGTAAGCCAGGTAGCCACGCCCAAATCTACCTATAACGGACCCTTTCCTCCAAAAACGCACATACTCATATACATGCAGTTTTTCACATAAAATTTCAAAGAGATTGTAGACCCTTCAGGCCCATTCCAGTCCCCTAATTTAACCCTGTTTACCAAAGAATTTGAATAGCTAGTGGAAGTGTTCCAAATGGCTGATAAATCTGTGGGGCAGAATCCTCCCAGTAGCCCCTCAAATCCAATCCAACGCCATTCTCCTCATCTGCCCCCTTGTCAGTCTGCCCTGGATTTGCATGCCCCATCCTCTCTTCCTTCCCCCTTCCTACCACTCAGTACTCCAACCCCACTGGGAAGATAGGAGGCCATTTCTGTGCAGGAACACCTAGAAAGAACTACATGGTATTCATCAGCTTTGAACATCACCAGGGAGTTCAAACAATGACACTGAATTATGAATTGTAGAAGTATAGAGATAGAGTTTTGTTCTCAGAAAAGAGGGTGGTGGGTTCTCTAAAGAAGAAAGTAAAGCAATATTTTCTCAACGTGTCATAAACGGTCATTTGAAAACTGTCGTAGAAGAAGCTGGAAACCAGTACAATGTCCAGACTTCACTTGTTGGAGCTGGAAGCGATGTGCACACACATGCTGTATTCTCTTTACATACATATTTACACACAATATACATAAAGAATGACCTCCTTTCCCCTTCCGCCCTTCCGTCGCCTGCAATGGTAACATTTACTGGAGACTTTATTACAAAAGCCACAAAATGAAATTCTAATCAATAAGAGTTTGCAGGATGGTGGGGAAAAAAAAGGGAATTGAATACATTCATAGGTAAAAGATGTTATTATCTCAGTTCAGTAACTATGAAAGAGAAATAGATGAAAAAATCTGGGTTTTATATTAAAAACCAGCACAGCTGTAGAGTTACATAATAAAGTATTGCCTGTATCCATGGAAATGGAGAGTAATTGATGTACCACAAGTTATTTTTATAAACCCAAACAAAAAAATTCAATCAGAAATGTCTTTCCCCGTTTTGGGGGCATTGTATATTTTGTATCTGAACATAATGCACACTTAGTGTGTGAATGCACTCATTATTGATCAGCCGTGTTGAATAGGACATGCTGCTTTCCCTGAATATTCAAGATTAGAATCCTGCGGCCTAGCTCCCACTCCTTCTTGAAAGACTTCCTCTGAATAAATCGTGCCGTGCTTTAAAATTCAGGCAGTTCCAACTCAGGGGAATAAAGGAGCCCATTCCTGGTGCTGAAGGGAACAAGTTTGCAAGATGGGGATTCTGCAAAAGGCATACAGTTGACTCCCCGCAAAATACCTGCTGTTGCCTCTCCCTCTCTCCCAACACACCCACAAAGTGCTAAGCACAGAGCAGGTCCTCCGAAAAAGCCAGGATGCACAGCCCGTTGCAATTTCCCCAGTTAAAATTCAGATTCCAGGGCTCCACCCCAAACCCATGTATTGGATTCTTCTGGGTAGAGACAGAAAAATCTGTAAAATCTATACACCTCCCCAAGGTAATGCTAGTCATTAGGCAAATTGGAGAAACATAACTGCAAGGCTGGCTTCATAGGTGTGTGACATGGACAGTCGAACAGGGCCCTGTGCTCAGTCACAATCACCCTTCCATCCAGAGACGCATTAAACTTCAATCCATGCCGCTTACTTAACCCTCGTTTCCTCTGACTTCGTCATGAACTCCATTTTCCTGCGTGTTTAGGGACTCTTTAAGTCATCCGCCATCTCACTGAGATCCTAGGCTCCGCTAAAGTCTCTTTCCATGGTCTCAGCACACTCATGCTTGCAGTCACCAGATTCGAAATATAGAAATTCCCACACCCACCATGCAATCCCCGAATTATCCCATTGCTCAGACTTCACTTCCAGAATATCTAAGCTCAGCTTCCCATCATCCCCACTGGACCTCCTCTTACAGTGACTTTTCTTGATCCACACCTTCCTTGACTATAAACCTTGTCCCTTTTTCTGTTCTAGCTCTAGCTAAGTGGGTAACCCTGGCTCTGACCTATCACGTCCTATGAATGTTAGTGCCACACATCACAGTAACAAGACAGAATGGCCCCGCCCAAGTTCTCTGTATATTACACTTTCCTCCTCCTCCTATCAGAAGAATGATATCAGACAGCATGAAGTAGTTCTTAGTCACATTGAGTGACCCCTAGTTCCTGGCAAAGTGCCTTGTGCACTGTAGGGTCCCCAAACGGATATCAGAGTGTTAATTCTAAAGTGTTCAGTGTCAGAGTATTAATTTAAAGAAGAAAGGCAGTATGAAAAGAGTGTATTACAAAATAAAGTTGGAAATGCTTTCTTTGTATAGACGTAGCCTACATGACTATGGTCTATTTATGCTTGGAAAATTAGGATACGTTCTACCCTGGTCTCTTCATGCATATTATGAAATACCATTATTGAGGGAGAGACCGAGTCCAGAGTGTGCTCTAGTCAACAAAGGAAGAAATTCCAACTCGATCATAAAGCTTTAGTTTAGGATTTGTTGTTGTTATTTCCACAAAACAGAGGCTCCCAAATTCTAGATGAGCAAACATTTCCTGGAAAACCAGTACTCAACAAAACAAAACAAAACCCTGATTTGTTGTGTTGGTCAATTTCCATGGAGTAAATATTCCCACTACAGCCAATTTCAATCTACCCTGGGTTTTACAATTGACTCGCAAAATTTCCAAAGCTTGCGTAAACCAGGACAAATCAGCTCCAGCGCCCCATTTTGCAAACCACTGTGCCTTGTGCTCTGAAAGATACAAAGCCCCTCTCCCTGACCGCAGTGAGCCTATAATCTAGTGCAGACACAGACATATTAACTTTGATCAATTCAAAAGAAATATGCATCAGCCTTGGTGTTTACTGTCATTTGGAGCCCATCAAGGTAAATACAATGAGCTTCCATAAAGGTTTAATTCTCAGAGATTGCTAGGCTCAGAGATTGCTAAACCTTCCCATAAAGGTTTAATTCTCAGAGATTTAATTCTCAGTAATAATGCAGCTATAATATCATCTACTCTAAATGTTCTACCTTACTACATTTTCAAGACTCACATTCTAGTAGAGTTCTTGGTTATTCTTTTTTCAACATGAAGGCATTTGTGCTAGACACAGCTAGTCTTTCAAGACATTTAAAGACCATTAGCAAAAAAAAAAAAAAAAAAATTCCACACTCCAACAGAAATTCTTTTAATGGAAGAAGATAAAATTCCTCTATTTGTTCTCAGATTTTGTATTATTTATGAACAAATCACAAATCACAGGGGTAGGGGGCAGCAAATAGAGATGAAAGCATATTACAGAAACACACGCTGATGTATGTACAGCACGTCCTGAAAATATTCCCCTATTCCCTAGTCGAATGTGTAAAATGATACCTCTGGTAATACAGTGCACTCAGTAGTGAAACTAGTAACCTTTAGAATCTGCAGAGATTTCTGTCTCCGGTAATAAGTGAAGTCTTTAAGGTTCGGGTTTGTCCTGCAAGAAAATTTTAGGAGAAAACCAAGACTAAAAGTCAGGATGAAGAAAGGCTTCCTTTAATAAGTTTTCTTAAGAGGGAGCCATTCTCTGATGACACATCCTATAAAGATTCAAAGGTCTAAACAATGAAAACGAGAGAATACCATATTCCGTGTAGCTCATTTTGAATATGGCCACTAAATTTTTTTCTTTCAAACTGTGCTCAGCTTTCTGGCTGTGGCCACCATATTCTCTCTCTCTCTATCTCTGAGCTACCACATCTCTTCCCCACTGGGAATGGATTCTTCAGAGAGCCTCGAATTCTGAGACCAAAAAGTTCATACGTTTACTGTTATGCAGCTTTCTTACAGATGATGGTCTGCAAATCTTTTGCTACCCTTGTTCCCTCACCCTTCTATAACTTCTCTCTCCATCTGAGAAATCTCTCAACACCCTTTAGTATAAGCCTGGGAAAGTAGACAAGTTCATGGGGCTCTGTTGCCAGACACCTATGCGTGGATTCAAGTTCCTTCTGCATCTTCCCTCCATCTACTGCATTCCACTTGGGTAAATTTCTCAGCTTTCTGAAGGATTTTTCCCATCTCTAAAATGGGTCCATTGTAATTCTTAATAAATGTTGTTTTTAGTTATCCAGTTCAAATGCATTCATGAAGGTTGGTACAATCTTCCCAGCCAGAGGGAATCTCTCCCTTCTAGTTTTCTGATAGACTCCATTAGGTAAGTGTCTCATCGTCCTCATTAAATTGAGCCTACCCGAGGCAACCTCCATTCATTATATTCATATTCATTCATCATGGTCAACCTTGAGCGCCCAACAATGCCTAGCAGAGTGCCTTGCATTCTGGAACCTCCTTAAGGAGTGGTAGCCCGTCTGTCTTTCTCACCGCTCTGTGCTTCAGCATAGAGCTAACAGAACTACACATGCAAAACGTATTCGTGAGATGAAGAATAAGCATGTAAGTAATAGCTTAATTAATACAGTTTGTAAGAAATGATGCATAAATCAATGGGGGCCAATTGCAAGTTCTTAAATGTCCTTGTTCACCATTGTACGCCTGGTCTTTAATATGATCATGTTCAGTAAATGATTAGCGAGTGAATTAATCAATGGATCAATCGATTGATCCAGTGACCTAGTGTCTTCTATTGCTCCGTGGAAGGCAAAAAATACTACTGGAAAGTCTGAGTAATATTTTGCTGTTAGAACCAATGAAACATAGATCACACAAAAACAGATGAGTTTTCCCTAAATCAGTGATTCCCAACTAGGGCGATTTTGCTCTCATAGCGGGTATTTGACAATGTCTGGAAATATTTCTGGTTATCACACTGGGATATTGCTCCTGGCGTCTGTGGGTAGAGTTTAAGGAGGCTGTTAAACATCCTACAATGCATAGGGCAGTTGCCACAACAGGGAATTATTTTGCTTCAAATGTCAATAATGCAGCATTTGAGAAACCCTGCTGTCAATGATCAGCTATGGAGATATTTTTTTTCATAGCAACATACTGAAATGTGAATCAAAATTAGCGAGACTTTATCATGCCTGCCTCATTCACAGAGTCATAGAAAGTCAGGGTTGAAGGGAACACTAGAGATGATCAAGTCCAATCTCTTCATTTTACCATGGGGACCCTGCAAGTCCTGAAAGGGAAGAGAAAGCTCCAAGCCGCACAGTTGGTAAGTGGCCAACCCAAGACAAGAAGCCAGGATTCCACTGCCCAGGTCATTCTCAAGACCTTTCCCCAACCCTTTCCAATGTGTCAGCAACTGAGCCTCCGTTTAACTCTCCCCTGCAGGTTCAGCCCCAGCCCAGATGCTGCAGCCCGTTTTACCCCTAGAATAGAGCACTGTGTCCCCAACTCCCATCATTCACATCCTACACTGATGACTTCTGCCATATCCATGAACCACCGGTACTATTATTTATATAATAATTTCATTTAAATGGACACTGACTTTTTTCTTTAAAAAAAGTCTAATAAGGAAATCTTTCATCAGCACTAGAAGTAAAAGCTGGTATGATTTGCCATAATTAAAGGGACCCGAAATCGACACAATACAAACAAAAATGTTGTTCGGTGCTAGGTGGATACTGTTGCATCTGTAAGTCTCTGAGCCTGAGACCCCTTGTTATAAAGAGAGATTCGGAAGCGTAGGAGGTGTTAAGGTTAAGGTTATGCTGGCAGCAAACTGAGACTTTCTCCTTAATGTAATGAGGTATTGGAAAAGAATTGAAAAGGGAATGCATTTCTCAGCATTTGCTTCAATATAATTTATTACTGTGACCATGCACCCCTTAAGATCATCTTGTTTTCCCTCAGCGATATATTTATTTTTGGAAATATTGGATTCGAAGAATGAGTGACCAAAATCACTTCTGCCCTCTTTGATATAAGTTTCTTCTTTTGTCTCCCAGACTGAAAGATTGAGGGCATCCTGAGTTTTTCTGTACTCACATGCCAAGTGCAATGAGCTAGGAAAATGAGAGTGACTCGATGAGGAATCATTTACTGCACTGCCAACTTTCACAGGATATATTTTAGGTGGTAGAAGCGTGTATAGGAGAATTCTAAAATAATCCCCAGTGACCTTCACCTTTGTATTAATCGCCTCCCCTTTGACTGTGGGTTGAACCCGTGAATATGATTATATCACAAAACACACCTGTGATTGTTACATTCTATTTCCAGAGGGAGACGACCCTGGGTGGGCCTGACCTAGTCATGTGACTGCTTGAAAATCAGAGTGTTCTTCAGCTGGTTGCAAGAAAGAGCTGGCCTGGAAGAAAATAAACATCCATGTTGGGAACTGCCTATGGGGACCACATGGCCAAGGAACTGGTGGGAGAAGACTGGAAGCTGAGAGCAGTTCCCAGCTGACCACTAACAGGAAAACGGGACCTCAGTCCTATATCTGAGAAGAAATGAATTTAGCCAATAACCAGTGTGCTTACAAGAGGACCCCAAGGTCAGACTTCTGACCTACAGAAACTGTGAGATAGTCACTTTGTGTTGTCTTAAGCTGCTAAGTTTGTGGGACTTTGTTGCCTCGAAAGAGAAAACTAGTATGAAGTGATACAGAGATGAACATGGTTGACTCCCTGGCACCAGGGAACTTATATTCTAGCTCTGGAGATAAGATACGCATAGAGGCAACTTAAATATTAATCAGGGTATATAAGTTTATGTCTGAGGAAGACACAAGCAAAGTGAAGAAAGACATGTGGCAGAGGAAAACCAGAGAAGGCTTCATGGAGGAGGTGACATTTGCACAGGCCTTAAAATTCAAAGAGAATTTCAACAAGCAGAGAGGTGGGCCCAGTGCATGCATGTATCTACGGGATTGACCAGATTCCGCCTTGGCCTTGTGCACAGAGCCATGGAGTGTACAGGCCCTGGGTTCAGAATTGTCTAGTTTCAGTCCTGGTTCTACCATTTACTAGCTGCATGACCTTGCACAACACAATGAAGCTCTCAGATTCTCAAAGTCCCCATCTGGGAAAGAGAGGTAATAATAACAGTGTCTACTTATGGTAGGCAGAGTCACAAAGCCAGAACATGGTAGAACCTTCTTCCCTCGCTGTGCTGACTCCACACCTGTATCCACCTACGGGGATTCGAAGCTTCTGATACTGAACAACTTCCTTGAGGCTGCCTCCATCATTTGTAGGGCCCAGGGCAGGACTAAAAATAGAAGCCCACGTACCATATGTCTGGATATTTACAAGCTATAAATCAAGCAAAATGCTGTTAAATAAAATAAGTACCATCCTCCCACTCTGCCAACTACACCTTCATAATGACAACATTTTTTTTTAAGGTTTTTTAAAAGATAGGCTTCGGCTGCCTTGCCTCAACTTGGGACACTGCTGAAGGGCCTCCCCAGCCCCAGTGGAGCCGAGGCCTCAGTTGTAACCACAGAAAGGACCAGTTTCTCCCTTTGTCTGTCTCTTTCTACTCCCCTACAGGAACATCTCCTGAGAACGTGACCCAGGAACCTTCTGTGAGCAAGTCTGTTCCCAGGGGACCTCATCCAAGGCAACCACCCTCTTACCTCTCATCAGGTGAGGAATCTTTCACCTGTGGAATGTCTCCAGCCAGGGGCCCTTCTAATCTGCACCGTTGGCTCCTGGACCCATCTGCCTAGCACATGCTGGGCCATACCTGATGGCTTCAAAGCCAAGAGCCACAGTTATGGAGGGAAGTGTTGTTGCCATTACCTCTTTATTAAAGCAAAGCAGTGCATCCTCCTTTGGCAGTTTGCCACGTGAATGCTCCCCTGGGGAGGACCAGCTCTGTGTGCCGATCGCATTCGGTATTTAAAAAAAACAACAATATTTCCTTATGTGCAGAGAGTCCATGTGTCACTTGTTGGCTGGGTTTGTTTGGGATTTTATTATCATCCGTATCACTGTAGCGTATTATTCCTCAGCAGATTGGACAAGTTTCAAGGTTAATAAAAACGTTCTGGCAAATTGTTATTTTGAAAGTGATTGAAGGAAATGTCTCGCTCGAAGCATATGTTTGACCTTTTGGGGGAGGATAAGGAAGAAAGTGCTCATGGAAGCCTCATGCCGTTTGAGTTCCTTGGACAGCTCTAAATTGTTTGGCGAGCGTTAAGTTGCTCTAAGCGCCTCAGAGACAGCACTTCCTTCCCGAATCCCTTTCCCTCCACTTGGACGTGTCACGTTAGGTAACAATGATAATAATCAGAAAGTAATAAGAAGTTGCATGTTTTTGAGTCCAGCCCGGCGCTCCATTATGTAGAAGAGGGAACTGAGATTTAGAGAAATGAAATCACTCGTCCAGGGCCACAGGTGTGGAACCTGGGTGAAAACCCAGGTCTCTCCATCCCAAATTTCCCAATAGTGTTTGTCTTTTGCCGCAGCTGGGACACTACAGGCGCTGGCAGCCCCCGGCCTGCCCACGGCTGTCCCCTGGCTGCCTTCCATCTGCCAGTACCTGTGTCTCTGTGCCTGAAGCCCGGCTTTCCCCAGCTTTATTGAGGTATAATTGACAAATAAAAATTGTATATACTTACGGTGTGCAACATGATGATTTGAAATACATATACATTGTGAAATGATTATCAAAATCAAGCTAATTAACACATCCATCACCTCACATAGTTACATCTGTGAGTGTGTGTGTATGGTGAGAACACTTAGGATATACGTACCCATTCAAGTCTATACAATACAGTATTCTTAGCTATAATCAATCACCATGCTGTACATTACAGCCTCAGAACTTATTCATCTTATAACTGAAAGTTTGTATGCTTCGACCAACATCTCCCCTTTTTTCTCTCCCCCCAGAACCTGGTAACCACCACTCTACTCTCTGCTTTGATGAGTTCAACTTTTTTACATTCTACATATAAGTGAGATCATGCAGCATTTGTCTTTCTGAGTCTGGAATATTTCACTTAGCAAATTGTCCTCCAGGTTCATCCAGATGTGTGGAAGGCTGCACTGCCTTGCAGAGAAGTGCTAGGGAATTGCAACCCCAGAAGAAGCCCTCAACACTCGATTCTTGAGTGTTGGCGTATAAATGTCCCAGCCCCTTGGTGGGAAAATTCTGAGGCCATGTGTTCCTCCTGGGGCTAAACTCCAGTCCCCC
This sequence comes from Stenella coeruleoalba, assembly GCF_951394435.1. Taxonomy (NCBI): domain Eukaryota; kingdom Metazoa; phylum Chordata; class Mammalia; order Artiodactyla; family Delphinidae; genus Stenella; species Stenella coeruleoalba. The sequence goes on along the minus strand of NC_137166.1, from coordinate 31,543,829 downwards.
ACTGTGGTAGCTGATCTTATAATGCACATTTTATTGGCTGCCTTCCCTTCCCTGTGTCACTTCTCTACTGCCCCACGGGTGTCCTCAACACCTCCCAAATGAACTACTTGCACTTAAATCTTTGGTTCTTTTGGAGTAACTTTGGAGTAATCCAAACTGAGACAGGAATTCCCTAAAAATACCTCTGGGATTGGGACATCTGTGACCAGTGGGGACTGAGACAAGACAGATGTTGGGCTGCCCTGCTGTTGTCCTGGTGATAACACTGACCTCTGAAAATTCTACCACCAGTCACTTTGGTCCTAACATTACTGACCCCAGGTTACCACTCAACCACCTTCACGTTGGCTGGAAAATGCTATTCCAGGTAAAATCATGCCCAAGGAAATATGTAACCAGTAGCTATGCATTTAAAACTTCCCAAGATGCTAAAGGACACACACAATCAGACAGCTCTAAACAATGCCTCTAGGTGTGATTTCTCCCCACCCTACAAGGCAGTGTGCAGTGGTGGTCTGTGGCGGTCAAGTCCACGGACTCTGCGCTCAGGCTCTCTAGGTCTGAATCCCAGCCCCACTACTTACAAGATGAAGGCAAACATCTTAATCTCTCTGTGACTTAATATCCTCAGTAGTAACGTCATGATATTAGTACCATCTACCTCACGAAGTTGTTGTGAATACAATTTAGTTTGTATAAAGAGTTTAGATCGTGCCTGGAACATAGTAAGTGCTGGATAAGTACTTTTTCTTCTCCTTCTCCTTCTTCTTCTTCTTCTGCTACTGCTGCTTCTTCTTCTTCTTTTTATCATTATCATTATTAGCACACTGGGAAAGAGATAAGGACGAGCACTTAATAAATGCAAGGTATTATTTACCAAAGTTTGCCCAACTCTCCTCTTACAGGACTCATGTTTCCATTTACAAAACCACAGTGGAAATTAGTTTATTTATTTATTTATTTTTAGTTGAAGTAATATTGACATACAGCATTTTATTAGTTTCGGGTGTACAACATGATTCGACATTTGTATACACTGTGAAATGGTCACCACAATATGTCTAGTTACCTTCTGTCACCATACAAAGTTACAGAAAAAATTTGTCTTCTTGTGATGAGTACTTCTAAGGTTTACTTTCTTAGCAACTTTCAAATTTGCCATAAAATACTATTGACTATAGTCACCATGCTGTACATTATAGCCACATGACTCATGTATTTTATAGCTAGAAGTTTGTGCCTCTTGATCCCTTTCACCCATTTTGCCCATCCCCCAACACTCCTCCCCTCTGGTAACCATAAAACTATTCTGTTTCTCAGAGTTCTGTTTTGGTTTGTTTGTTTTGCTTTTGATTCCACATGTGAGGGAACTCATATGATATTTGTCACTCAGCATAATGCTTTCACTTTATTCACTTTATTTATTCACTTAGCATAATACTTTCAAGGTCCATTCATTTTGTCACAAATGGCAAGATTTCATCCTTTTTTATGGCTGAGTAATATTCCATTGTATATCTATATATTACATATATGTATATATTATATGTAGTATATATATATATATATATATATATATATATATATATACACACTACATCTTCTTTATCTATTCATCCATCAATAGACACTTAGGTTGTTTCCATATCTTGGCTATTGTAAATAATGCTGCAGTGAATATAGGGGTGCATACATCTTTTCGGATTAGTGTTTTTGTTTTCCCTGGATAAGCAATTCCAGAAGTGGAATTGCTAGATTGGATGGTACTTTTATTTCTAATTTTTTGAAGAAACTCCATATTGTTTTCCACAGTGGCTAAATCAGTGTACATTCCCACCAACAGTACATGAAGATTCCCTTTTCTCCACACTCTCTCCAACATTTGTTAACTCCTTGTCCTTTTGAGAATAGCCATTCTGACAGGTATGAGGTGATATCTCCTTGTGGTTTTGAGTTTCATTTCTCTGGTTATTCGTGGTGTTGCAAACCAGCAATCTAGAGTCACCAGGATGCAGGAGTTTGCTGATGGCTCTGGGTCACTCCCTGCTGAAACTTTGTGCATACCTGTCCAAGCGGTACATTTCAGTAGTAGTCCAGATGTGCTGGAAATGTCACATTTCTAAAATAACACCTCCCTTTTTCATACGAAGACCCTGTACTGTCTCACAAGCCAGCCCCACCATGACTGGGCTCTCCTTCACCGATCCAACCTCCATTTCACCTGCTTTCCGCTTGTGGGATGTTCGTTGCCCCAGTGTCCCACTAACGTTACACTCTGTCCAGCCCTACTTTTGTGTAGTTGCTTCTGCTACTTCCCTTTTGAAGGCTTGCCTTTCCCTGCCTTTCTTGAAAACTCCATTCAAGGGATCCTTCAGAGTTTTCCTTTCTGCCAAAGCCCCTCTATTCTACTCGACCCACCTCCTCCACGGATACTTAGCCTTTCATCATCCTCTTCTTTCCCGGCTCGTCATCCACACACACTGAGCAATTCATTATAGTTTGTCTTGTGAAAAGGAAAACGTTCTGGGTTTACAGTCCCAAAAACCCTAGGCATGTATCTCCTTTAGCCAAGATACATAACCTCTCTGAGTCTTGATTTCTGTATCTATTACCATTCATTCATCATTTGGTCAACATACACTTTTGAACAGCTGTTATGTGCCAGCCCTTGTGCCAGGCCCTGGAGATGTGACAGCATTGAGACTACATGGTCCCAGCCTTCGTGGAGCTTAGAGTGAAGCAGGGGGAGACAGACACTAAACAAATAACGACAATTAATTTAGCTAATTGAATTAGCTAAATGGTGCTATGGCTACCATGCCCACATCCCCTCTTTTTACCAGGAGATCTCCTGCACCTGCCATGGACAGTGGTACCAAGTTCCCCTACCAGCTGACAGCTTCCTCCTCTAAGCACTGATGTCTCTATACCTGAGGGCTTCCTCGGTAACAGGAGCACCTTGCAGCCACTGAGAGAAGGGAGCAGGTGAAGAAATACTCCACATTTCTTGCCTCTCGATAGGACAATTCTAGGGTATGTTCTAGAGCAGGGTTTAGCAAACTTTTTCTCAAAGGACTAGATAGTAAGTATTTTAAGCTTTGCAGCCCTTACAGTCTCTGTCACAACTACTCTGCTCTAGACAACACATAAACAAATGAACATGGCCGTGTTCCAATACAACTTTATTCACGAAAACCGGCAGTTGACCCCAGGGTCGTAGTTTGCCAGCCCCCATTCTAGACTCTCAGAGGGTCGCTAGGGGAACTGGGTCCAGTCACCCCCAGCTGTAACTCACCCATTAACTCTTTGTCTGACCTCCCTCCTGTGCTCCCCTTCGCTACTCCATCACCTCCCAGATCCTAGGCTTGGTTCTGCTTTGGGAGAATCCAAATTGAGACAAAGGGCTGTGAAGGAAAAGTGTAAGGAGTTATGAGACCCTATCATGGGAAACTCATCCAGTCTGATGGGGTCAGAGGAGTATTCAGGAAAAGGGAACAGCATGGGCAAAGCCCTTAGCAGGAAGGAGTCATGGCTGCTTTGAAAAACTGGATAAAGACTAGGTGTGGTTGGAGCATAGGAGGAGATGGAAATAGAAAGAGAGAGGGTGGCCAGAGCCTGTGGGACCATAAGGCCTTGAGCCTAGATCCTGAGGCAGTGGGTGCCACTAAAGTGGTTAGGTAGCTGAGTGGCGTGATGTGATGTGAATACACAGAGCTGCACTCAGTGGGCCCACAAGAAATTCTGCCCCTGCCCCCTGGCCTCTATTAGTGGCCTCCACCACTGCCCCACACACCTCTATTCGCTTAGAATTCCAGGCAGGAAATCACCCTTGAACAGGACTCATAAACAGTTAAGTACCCTCTATCAACAGGGGATCGAAGGAAAAATAACCAATAAAAATACATAATAAAACAACTACTGAACAAACAGAGCTGCCACACTCGAGCCCTGCCACGTTATTACTTAGACCTGGAGGAGGATTTTGGAGGATTATGATTTGATTTGGCTGGCTCCCTGCCAATTATTTCAAAATGCCATTTATTCTTTCCCACTTCGTATCTTTGTCTTGGAGAACTGATGCTCTAGAGTCTTTGGTGAGGAAGCCTGGAAAAATAGCCCCATGCCTCCCTTACACAGACAAGAAAGAAGGAAATGTCACCCAGAGTTTTCTGTGTATTTTTATTTCTTCCAGAAAGCCCCTTCTTTAAGGCACACAGGTACTTCTGAACCCAGCATCCTCTCTGAGAGGTAACCCTGCACTGCTCATGAGCTGAAAAGACTGTCCACTAACCTCCCCTGCAAGAATCCACCCAGTATTGGGAACTTGAGGGTGGAGTAACTACACAGAGACCTAGGGAAGCTCTTAGAAGACTCTGGGCACAGTGACCAGGTTGGCAGGTGAGTATTCCCTAGGAGAGGTTCAAGGGGGAGACACTTGGTCCATGTGGATTGATCAGTCTGTAATAACAGCCAGGCCCTCCAGCAGTAGATTTCAGGACAAAGCCCTGCACTTCTCTGGGTCTAAAGTTATTCAGACGCACACCACATACATGCTGTATAAGCGTGTGAGAGGCATCCTTTCAGTCTCTTAGCCTTCCTTGATATGTTGCCCCAACATATGAACCTGTGTGTGTTTGTGCACATCTGTTAACTAGGTTTCTTCTGGGTTGTTCTGAGGAAACAGTACCATCCTACAAGTAACATCAGAGCTGACATATTTCTAGACCCAAAGGAAAGGTCAGCCCATGTGTCTCCCCCAGAGGTAGCACTTGCATTCCAAAGTTGGCTAGACCTCTCTAAATTTCTTATTTGATTTCTTCCGCTCTTCTTCCAACAGAGGTGAACTGAATGTATTCCTAGGTCTGGTAGTTAGGGAATCATAAATCCCAAAAGGGTAGGAGCGTCCCTTTGGCTAATGTTTTAGTGAGATTTCTTTTGGTTTCAACTGACAGAAAACCCAGCTCATACCTGCTTAGGCAAAAAAGGAGAGTATTAGGCAAACCCAACTGAAAAGATCAGGGATAAGACTGGCTACGGATACAGCTAGGTTCCTTCTGAATATTCTTATTTATTGTCTCCTCTGTTAATCATCAGATATGATGAAGGTCAATCGCTACAAGTTAGTTTTTAAGTCTCTTCAGGATTTTTAAAAATAATTATTTTACCTACAGGAAGAGGTTACCAAAATTTATCACTCACTAGCAATGACTCAAGACATTTTTGACCCTTAACAGCAACTACATTTCATTGCAACCCAGTTATTCTTTTCATTTTAAAAAAATGTTCTTGATGACCCACCGAATTTGTTTTTAACAGCTCACTAATGGGTTATAACCTACAATTTGGAAAACACTGTCTTGGGATATCCTGCTCGAGCTTTCCTACTGAACTTCCCAAGCAGCAGGCAGGAAGGAACTGAGTCATGGGGACTCAGTTTCCCTCTCTCTCAGCTGAGTCTTTGCTGTGATGGCTTCATCCTTGGGTTCCACAAAGAAGCAAAATGGCGCCAGTGGCTGTAGAATCTGTGTCCTCTCTGTTTTCATGCGAGGGGCCCCTGGCTCTCCCAGTATTTCTAGCAAAAACTTCATCGTGTCTCACCGGCTTTCATTAGATCAAGTACCATTCCTGAACAAATTGCTGTGACCGGAAGAATCCTACTTATGGATTGGCCTAATGATGTATTGCATCCAGGTATGGAGCTCCACCCAAGCACATGGGCTGAAGGTTGGGGAAGGAAAATCAAGGCATGCTTACAGAAAAAAGATAATAGGGAAAAAAACTGCAAAAACAATAGATGTTGTCTACAGGATTAGTCCTAATCACAGGTGAAACTGGTAACTAGCCTGTGATTGGCAAGTAGGGGATGGGGGTCACTGCCCCAAGCAGTGGCTCCCAGCTGTCTCACCAATACCTGGGATAACCTTAACAGAGGTCTGAAGCTTCCCTTTCACAACAGAAAATAAAGCTTAAGGTACAAATGCTTCTAGGAGAGAGGAGTCAATGCACACTAAAGTGTAAATGGCTGATGCAAAATTTTCTTTTGACTGGGGTGGAAGGAGAAAGGTATCATAGAAGGATCCATGCAATGGAGTGGAAGAGAGGTATAGATAAGAGAAGTGCAAAGAAGAAAAATTTATCTGCCTCCATCAGGATTTAGCTTAAGGTTATCCCTGCTCTAGTGAACTGGAGAAACCATCATATTTTAAAGTTAAGTCCAAAAGAAGCTTCTACATTGTACAAAGGAATTTGTCCTTGCTGCTACAAGTAGAAGGAGAAAATGGAAAACATATTTCCAGCCCTCAGAAGAACTAAAATTTACTTGGGAAACAGAATATATGGTTACAAAATCAGGATCCCTCTTTACAGGTTACATCGTGAATGGCCTCCCCTAGAACTGTGTGGGGTACAGCCTGTAAAACCACATCCAGTGGCACTGTAAAGAGGGCTTAAAGTAAGTCATTAGCAAATCTAAATAAACTTCAGGAAGAATTCCCCAAATTGTGTTCTATGGAGTACTAATTCTTCAGGATTTTAATGAGTATTAGATAATGAAAAGTTCATTGAATTAAGGATTTCAAAACATGCGAAGTGCATGAGGACCTCTGCAGGACTTCTCAGAGCCTTTAGTATGTTAACCTGTGCAGTAGATATCCAAGAGGGGAGTATAGAAAGAGACACTATCCAAATATATTTGATGATAGAGTTATGTGCCAAAAAATTATGCTTTGAGAAAAGCTGACCCTGTGCAAAATGAATAGCAAGCAGTTTTCCTCTTTCAAGACTTAGTTACATTCATTCAGCAAATTATTATTGAGCACCTACTCTGTGCCAGGCACAGTACCAGGTGCTGGAGACATATGGTTAAGACAAACATAGGTAAGTTCCATGCCACTGATGCTTACAATCTAACGAAGGGAAAGATATTAAACAGATAATCACACAAATAATATACAATCTACTCTTGAACAACATGGGTTTGAACTGCATGGTTCCACTTATACGTAGAGGTTTTTTTTCAATAAATATAGTACTTGCATTTTCATTTTACAGATCTTTAACTAAGTGTGGGGAAAAGGTTTTGTTCCAATAATGATCACAATATGTGGAATCCAAAGAACTAGAGTTTGAGTCGATTCGATCCAAACTGCTTCAGCTTCCTGCCCTTGGGTGACTCATTTATCAATTCCTTTTTTTGAGGCAGAGATAGCTGTACCCAGATTTTTGACTGCACAGGGAGATGGCACCCCGAATCCCTGTGTTGTTGTTCAAGAGTTAACTGTATAATGTCCTATATGATGTCCGTGTAAATCTATTTAGAGATGTGTTGCTTTGAGCTGATGCATATATATGCATTAAGTATGCATATGTATTGTGTATATATATACATATATATACACAGTTATTTTTAAAAGAAACTGAATTCAGTAAAACTGATTCATCAGAGAATTCTAGAACTGGAGCAGACCTCAGAGAGGATCTGATCTAACATGTTCATTTTAGACTCATTCATTTTCACAAAAAACATTTATTGAATGCATACTATATGCTAGGCTCTCTTTAGGCACAAGGTTATGGTGGTAAACTAAAAAGTAAGCCACTGCCCTCATGGAGCCTATAGTCTAGGTGGAGGGACAGATGTTGATCAAATAACCACACAAATTCGTTCACGTGAAATTCATTCATTTTTTTTCAACAAAAATGTATTGAGGTAAAGCCCAAGGTTGTAAGGACATAAACTAAAAAGAGGCTAGTCCAGTCCTCAAAATGCTCATAACTTAGGGGGGACACGGACCTACAGGCAACAATTTGCTCATAACAATAATAAGGACTGAATGGCTATTTCTGCAAACTAAAATGAGAGCAGATAGAAAGAGGTTACATTTGGGGGACGGTTAGGGAGAACTTTGTAAGAGGAAGTGTATGAACTGAGCCTTAAAAAGTGAGGAGACAGGGCTTCCCTGGTGGCACACTGGTTGAGAGTCCGCCTGCCGATGCAGGGGACACGGGTTCGTGCCCCGGTCCGGGAAGATCCCACATGGCGTGGAGCGGCTGGGCCCGTGAGCCATGGCTGCTGAGCCTGCGCGTCCGGAGCCTGTGCTCCGCAATGGGAGAGGCCACAGCAGTGAGAGGCCCGCGTACCGCCAAAAAAAAAAAAAGGTGAGGAGACAAAGCCCCAAAGAGGTGAAGGGGCTGTGAAGCCACACAACCTCATAGTGACAGATGTAGAGGAAAAACACTAGGGTGCCAGAGCTTCCAAAGACTGCAGGAGAGCCAGCAGCTAGAGCTGACTTCTCTGGGGTCCTTGAAGGGAGCTTTGGACCCTTATAGACTGAAAAACATTCAGAGGGAGTCAACTTGAGCCAGTTCCCCTCTACGTGGCAGCATGTAAGTCTGCGTGCATCTGGTAAGCCCGGTGCAGTGCTGAGCGGCTCTGAAGCTCATTGGTCTGAGCCAAAGAACAATCTGGCTTCTGAGGTGTGTTTGCTAGCAACTCAGATTACACCTTCCACTTGAAGAGAGAAGCTGGGACAGATGCCAAACCCACTGCAAGCCACTCTGGTCCTTAAAATGGCACTTATAGGGGCTGTAGAAAATATAAGCTGGATCAATCACTCAAAATAGAAGAGCAATCATAATCGTAAAATTCTCATTCAGCTCAATTCAACAGACAGCAACAAAGGGACTAATCCTTGTCAGCTCTGTCATCACCCAGCTAAAAAAAATAAGTGTAATAAGGATATAGCTATAGATAGAATTGATATGCAGATATCATATACATACACAAATATATCCAAATCATAAGTATGCAGCTCAACAAGTTATCACTAACTGAACACACCAGTGTAACGAGCACCCGGACTTTAATTAATTAATTTATTTTTGCTGTGTCGGTCTTCGTTTCTGTGCGAGAGCTTTCTCTAGTTGTGGCAAGCGGGGGCCACTCTTCATCGCGGTGCGCGGGCCCCTCACTGTTGTGGCCTCTCCCGTTGCGGAGCACAGGCTCCGGACGCACAGGCTCAGCAGCCGGGGCTCACGGGCCTAGTTGCTCCACGGCATGTGGGATCCTCCCAGACCAGGGCTCAAACCCGTGTCCCCTGCATTAGCAGGCAGATTCTCAACCACTGCGCCACCAGGGAGGCCAGAACACCCAGATTTTAAAAAGACCCTTACCAACGTCACAAAAGCCCTTATGTTTCTTTCTAGTCACTCCCCAAGGTTAACCCCTATCTTTATTCCAACAGCATAGATTAGTTTTTCCTGTTTTGTATTCTATAGAAATGGATCATACAGTATGTACTTTTGAGTGGTGTCTTCTTCAATCATCGTGCTTGTGAGATTCTTTCATATCGTTCTGTGTGGTTGTGTATTATTCAGACTCAATGTACAATATTCCATTGTGTGACTATACCAACATTTATTTACCTATGTTGCTGTCGATGAACATTTGGGTAGTTTCCACTTTGTGGCTATTACAGATTGCGCTCCTATACGCACTTTAGTACATACCTTTGGTGATTACAGGTGTGAATTTCTCTTGAGTATATGCCCAGGCGTAGAACGCTGTGTTGTGGAATATATGTAAGTTCAGCTTCAGTAGTTATTGCTAACGGTTTTCCAAAGTGGCTGTACGTCTATTTACACTCTCACTAACAGCGTTCCAGTTGTCTCATGACTTCAGGAACTCCTGGAATTTTTTGTCTTTTTCCGTTTTAGTCATTATGGCTGGTGTGTGAGCGGTAGCGGCCACGGCTCACGGGCCCAGCTGCCATGGCTCACGGGCCCAGCTACTCCGCGGCACGTGGCATCCTCCCGGACCGGGGCATGAACCCGTGTCGCCTGCATCGGCAGGCGGACTCTCAACCACTGTGCCACCAGGGAAGCCCTGCATGGTCGTTTTAATCTTTGTATTCTGGATGACTCGTGACATGCTTCACTTTTTCATATGTTATTGGTCATTTGGTTACCCTCTTTTGTGAATTACCTGGTCAAACGCTTTGCTCATTTTTCTATTAGGTTGTCTTTCTCTTCCATACAGATTTGCAGGAGTTTTAAGTATATTTTTGTTGTGAGTCTTTTGTGGATATACACAATGTTTGGAGGGTTGCCTTTTTACTCTATGTGTCTTTCCTTGGATGGAAGTTCTCAATCTTAAATTATTCCAATTTATCAATAGATTTTCCTTAATGGGTAGCAACTTCTGTGCCCCGTTTAAAAACTCTTTGCCTACTCCAAGGTCATGGATATTTTCTCCCATTTTCCTCTAAAGGCGTTACTGTGTTGCCTCTCATACTTAGGTCTCCAATCTATATGGAATTAATTTTTCGTATGGTGTGAGATAAAGGTCAAAATACATTTTTTCCATATGAATATTCAAATTACACCTAACAAGTTTTTTTTTTTGTTTTACATCTAACAAGTTTCAATACTGAGGGAAGACCAACAGATTTTTTAGAGAAGCCAGCGGGGGATATATAGAGAAAATCTGATTAATCTAAAACATAGCATTAGGGCAGAAGAAGAGTATTCGTGTTTATATGATCATCTCGAAGGCTTTGTACAAAGTTCCTCTAAGATGAAGCTAAGTCTGCCTTTTCAGTCTAACGACCCATCATGTTCCATACAAGACTAATTGTGGCTGCCCACTCACCACGTGCTTCGTCGTGTCGCCACGCTTTTGCTCATGTTATTCTCTGCCTGGGATGACTTCCCTGTCTCTTGTTCATGACCTGTTACTCCTTAAGACTGTTCTCCAATGCCCCCTTATCTATGAAGCGGTCCCTGATTCTGTTCCCACAACAGTTTCTCCCATCATGTAATTTGCCTGCTTCTGTGATAGCAGTTATTTTACCCTGTTTTAATTCTCTGCCTCACTTCCATTAGACCGTGAACTCTTTGAAGGCAGAGACGGTGTTTTATGTTGGTATCTCCATCATTCAGCACAGTGATTGGCCCATATAAGCTAAGTTAATTTGGTTCTGGTTTGATTAATGTTGAATAAATCAAACTAATGGGAATGCCATCAAAAGAGACATTAGAAGATAAAAATGGGACCATGACATGTCTTAGAAAGTAGAAAAGATGATGAACATAAGGTCTTTGGTACGGGAATAAAGACGCAGACCTACTAGAGAATGGATTTGAGGATATGGGGAGGGGGAAGGGTGAGCTGTGACAAAGTGAGAGAGTGGCATGGACATATGTACACTACCAAACGTAAAATAGGTAGCTAGTGGGAAGCAGCCGCATAGCACAGGGAGATCAGCTCGGTGCTTTGTGACCACCTAGAGGGGTGGGATAGCGAGGGTGGGAGGGAGGGAGACGCAAGAGGGAAGAGATATGGGAACATATGTATATGTATAACTGATTCACTTTGTTATAAAGCAGAAACTAACACACCATTGTAAAGCAATTATACTCCAATAAAGAAGTTAAAAATAAATAAATAAATAAGGTCTATGGTAATATTACCCTTTTTGAACAAGAGAGGAAACTAATGGCAGAGGCAAAGGAGGAGGATTAAAGAAAAGACAGAGACTTCTGTTTTTATCCAGGATGGAGTAACACTCACCATAAATTGCTATAAAACTGGATAAAATATGCCAGACATCTATTTTCAAACATTGGACAAAATGCAGCACGGGAATGTGAGAAAAAAGAGAGGTGAGCCCCATGTTTACTGCACTCTGTATAGGGACATTTTCCTGACCATGGCACAGGAAGGTGAAGCCCAAGGCAAACAGGATGGTTCTGCTGAGTTGAGGAGGCCGAGATTAGAAGTTGAGACCAATGAAGCAACTGGAACTTGGAGGACAGGGTTCTGAAGAAGAGACAGTCTCTAGAAGCTTGTATGGAGAAGCCCTGTGTGTGCTTGATTAAAAGTTGGACCACACTGGGGCTTCCCTTGTGGTGCAGTGGTTGAGAGTCCGCCTGCCGATGCAGGGGACACGGGTTCGTGCCCCGGTCCCGGAAGATCCCACATGACACGGAGCGGCTGGGCCCGTGAGCCATGGCCGCTAGGCCTGCGCGTCCGGAGCCTGTGCTCTGCAACGGGAGAGGCCACAACAGTGAGAGGCCCGCGTACCGCAAAAAAAAAAAAAAAAAAGTATGTACGAACTTTTGTCAATGACTAAAGCCGCAGTGCACTCTACATTATTTCCCAAGCTTTACTCTTTTGCTTACCACCTTCATCAATGTTGCAATTATTTGTTCAATATCTTTCAATTAATTTCAAAAGGCAACTTGGGGTACTACAATATATGGAGTACTAGTATCTCTGAACATAAATAGAAAATATGCATTAAAAATGGAATTCAAGCAAAACAATGTTGTTACAATTTAGCTACAAACTATTGCTTTCCAGAGACTTTGAACCTGAGGCTTGCTCTGTCTTTGTTGAGAGCGAGAAAGAGAAAGAGCTTGAGAGAGAAATTGATTAGCAGATGTTACAGAGGCGTTAAATACAGACTAACTCCTGAGAAGCTCTTTTTGTTGAAATCTCAAGGAAGGAAACAACTTAAAAAGAAATAACTTTCTCAACGTGCAACTCAGTTTCACTAATGATCTGTTCCCAGAATTTTATTCCCCCATATATTAAAAAAATGGAAATAATAATAACCTACCTCACAGGTTTGAGCTAAATGTTAGGCAAAATAAAATGTGGAGGGTTCTTACCCCAGGGCCACTTACATTTTCCATTTGCATGTTGAAACTGAGGATGAAGGGGTACTCCTAAGAAGAGGAAGTCACCATGGTCTAGAATTTTAACTTGCTAGTAGACTTTTTTTTTAATTTTAAAATTTCTGAACAAAATGTAGAAATAAGATTCATTACTAAAAGATATTAAGAATAGCATTCCCTGACACATGGTTTCCGCAATCATTATTCTACCTCTGTTACTCTCCTTGGGGGAGAGATAGTGTCTTTTACTTTCAGTCTCTCTCTCTCCCTCTTTTTCTTTTTTACACACACACACACACACACACACACACCACCACCACCACCACCACCACCACCACCACCACCCCCAATGAGCACTTAATTAATACTTGTATATTGTGGAAGTTTTCTTGAAGACATAAAGCCCCAGGCCTATCTCATTTTCAAAAGACCTTATGTCTATGTGGCACTGGTCATTTCTCTAGTTTAATAATGGAAACTTTGATTCTATTGAAAATAATTCCTAGTAGCAAATTAAAGAAAACTTTTTAGTAAATTTGAATTTAGGAAAACTTCAAAAAAATAGGACCATAAACCTCTAGAGATAATGATGTATTTATTCCTGGTAGAAGAATCTAAAACTCACTTATATTAATACTACATCTTTCTCCTCCACTGACATGAGCTGTTAATTAATTGCACTTATTGCAATCAAAAATAATAAAGAACAAGCAACATAAAAAGAGAATGTTGTCAAATCGTCACCATACTTCAGACATAATGTTTTTTTCACTTTCATCAGACCTTTATTATCTAGCAGATACATTAATATTTATGGAGTGCTTATAGAAGAAATCTGTTAGAATTTATAAATAATAAAACTAATGTCTTTTTAAAAAGTAAATCAAGAATCCCATCATAAAGTTGCCCATAATTCACAGCAGCAATAAAACAGCAGAAAAGCAGTAAGCAAACAGGGTTATATTCCACTACTCAGACAATCTAACTACCTCAAAGTGTTTTTGGCTTTTTTTTTTTTACAATGAAAAAAAAAATGTTTTGGCAACCCAACTCATAGGACTCTTTTCATCAATCTGTATGGGGTCATAAGGGATTATATATACATAGCAATTCATGCTAAGAGATTTTCTTTTCCCCTGATTTGAGACTGGGATATTATGTTTCCTAATATATTATTCAGGATTATAGTCTATATTCCACACTGAGACTTATTTTGTGCTATTTTATCAGTTTTTAGTATTAAGATTAGGCAAACTTCTTAATTATGCAGACTTCTATTTCTATTCTCAAGTAACATGTTGACTGAATATTCTCTGATGTTGTCCTAGCAATACAAATCCTCTACTGCTCAAAAATTCCTGGAAGGGGGAAGGGAAAGACAAATCCTAAAAAATTATTTTTAGCATCAAAAGATAAAGGAAGTAAAAAATATTGAAAGTTGATGTAAATATTTTTTTCTGTACGAGAGTAGTGATAAACAAATAAAAACATTTCACTATGTACCAGCAGACCTGAACTCTGGTTAAGTTTAGCTTTTCTCTTCTTTTATTCCAAAATATAATTTCTCTCCCTCTAGATTATTGAAGTCTTATTTTGATGATAACCATGTTCCTGAGAATAAGGAAGTTAGCTTTCTGTTCAAAATGCAACATTTTCAAACCCCTGTATTAATAACTGAACTGGACCAATTGAAGAGCTAATGTGAATTGAATTACTGAAGTCTGTGAGTCACATAGGTTGAAAAAAGATCACAATTTGATGTTGTTCACTTAGTGAACACATACTACCTACAAGCTGCTGAGAAAGGAATAGTAATTTCAGTATCAGCCAGTGCTTATGTTATTTTTATTTTTATTGTTTGGATTTTAGCCTTTAATAAGAAACTTACCAAATTACTTTACAAATGCATTGGATAATTTTTTACTGACTTGAAAAAGGTGTAGTTTTGTTTGTTTTTGTTTCTTCAAATTTTTACTACTATTAAGTATTTGAAATGAATTTCTTGCAGACAATATCTATTAGATGGTGCTTTAAAATCCACTTTGTCAATCTCTGCCTTTTAATTGTTGTGTTTAGATCATTTACATTTAAGGTGATCGTTGATATGTCAGGATTTACGTATGTTCCAAATATGTTCATGAATGTCGTTTCAAGGTATTAATGTGAGACTAAGCATTGGGAGAAATAATCTTCTGACCAATCAGATAACAATTTCAAGTTGAGTGATAAATCACATTGTACTTCCCACCAATAGAATAGCCTTTACCCAGCCATGCCCTGATATTACACTCTTGGATTATATTGTGAGATGTTTTAAGAAACTGCTAAACAAATATACTACTTCATTTATTATAAGGATGTTTTTGAGTACATCACCCACTATATTCAGTGTCCATTCTATAAATGGCAAGTTAAAATTTTATTTTAGGCCTCACAAGGAAGTTTTCTTTCTCCTGAGGAATAAGAATAGATTTTTCAATGAACAAAATGATTTTGAAAATAGTGTATATTTCACTTTTTGCTAAATTCCATGAGGCTCAACACCAACTTTTTAACTTTAAAATTATAAGCTTATAATTGATTTACCCCCTACCCTTTATGTTATTGTGGTTTTCTATTTTATTTCATACGTTATAAACACTATAAGATGGTGTTATTTTTCCTTTAAGCAGTCAAAAATCTTTTATATATACTCATACATGTACCTTTTTAAGAGCTTTTTGTTCCTTCTTGCAGTTCTGTTCTTCTAACTGGAAATATTTCCCTTAGTCTGAAGAACTTGTTTAACCTTTCACCTTTTGAACATTGGCACTGTTTCCAGATTTTGCTGCTATGAATGTTTGTTCTCTCTGTTGAGACATACGTTTTCATCCCCCTTGAATAAATACCTGAGAGTGGAATAGCTAGGTTTAATGATAAGTAAGTTTATATTTAACTGTATAAGAAAGTACTAAAGTGTTTTCCAGAATTGCACCATTTTACATTCCCACCCCCAATGTATGAGAGTTGTATGCGTGGGTCTGTTTCTATGGGCTAATTTTTCTCTTGATTATGGATCACATTTTCCTGCTCCTTCTCCTGTGTCATATTTTATTATATTCCAGACACTCATATAAAAGAAATTAGAGACTGTAAGTCAGTATTAACTTTCCATTGTCAGAGAAATTGGTTGAGGGACTAATCACATTGACTCAATCAGGAATTAAGATGCGTGGTGGCTGGGTTGTAACTAAGTTAGTTTTAGTCTGCCTCTGATTTCAATTGTCTTGAGGATAGGAAACTGTTTTGTGGTCATCGTTGGTCCCTTCCTTTAACAGAAATTTTAGTTCTTGACACTGTGAGATTGCAGGTGATTTCACTTTCCTTTCCAGCCCTGTCCCTGGGTGCTTTTGCTGTGCCAGGACTCAACAAAAGTCCTATGGAGGAAAACTCATGGACAGAGAAAATAATTCCTCGATCCAGCCCACTTTTGATAACTATATTATGTTAAAAATGGTTTATTCATTTTAATTTTCCTTCAATTCTTATCCCTTAGTCTGTATTTCAAGGCCCTGATTTCTATTTTATTTTATTTCTTATATTCTTTTAAGTTGCTTCAAATATTTGTTAACCAAGACAGACAGGGCCTAAATATATAAATAAATAAAGTTAACCTAAGGTTACTGCATTAATTGTATCACAAAACTGTTTTTAATGATGTTCTTTAAGGTCTTCAACCTTCTCTGAGAAACCACAGAGGAAGATCATTTTTCTTCAGTCAACCTTGGTTTTTCAAGATCCTCATTGGAGTCTCAAGAGTGCTAAAGAACAAAAATATAATTTATTAGTAGAATCTACAATGGATGGGCAATTGTTGGCTACTGAATTGAACTCATTTTTCTGAGCCAGTCTCTTTAATGAGAAAAATGAAGGAAATAAAATAGGACATTTAAAAACTAATAGAAATCTTGAATATAATAACTACTGACAAAGGCAATTAAGGAACACTTTAAAAATTTTTAATAGAAATAAATGAGCATGTTCAAATGACAGGCATCCAAAGGAAAGAAGGAAATTCATTAAATTTAACTATTGCATTTCTCCTAATTATTTTCCCTAAATCAAAGAAAAAATTTTACAATGTTTAAAAAAGTACTATAAATAAAGATTCCTGAGTTTTTCAATGTATAAATATGATTTAACATTGTTTCCTGTGTATTTATAATTAAGTATCTTTTTACCATCATATAGTTCCATAATGAATTCAGAATCACATGACCATGTTTCATTACATGGAGAAATGGGAAAAAGTCGGACTAGAAAGTTCTTTTCAATTGATTAAGGAGATTTATAAAAGGGAGGAGGAACATTAACTGAAGCTGTGCAGCCCACATCTCTCGGACACCTCTTTCCATCCACCGTTTTATGTTTCTAGACAGTATATAGAAACACAACTTATATAGAGACTTATGCAGCCTGATGATACTTATGAAATATTCAAGGATCACCTACTAAGAGGGAGAAAACTACTCTCAAATACAGTCAGATACATTTAAGAGCAAAGAAAATTTGCCATACATCTCCAGCTATATGAAAGTGTTTTCTATACTGGCTAAGTGAAAGTTTTCCCAGGTTTCCATTTCAGAGTATGGAAAACTGGGCTTGCAGTGGGGAGATAGAATACATAGGTAAGTGATCTTGAAAAAGATCTGCATGCAGGTCTTCATGTTCAATGACCTTTTTATCTGTTTGGGATTCAAGTACAGTAACAGTGATCTCTTTGCCAAAAATTGCTTAGTCTATCGCCTGCCTATATTAGTAGGCAGTCCAGTATTTCTTCCAAAGGCCTCTATTTGTTCTCCATGAAAGGCAGGGGTTTATTTGGAAGACACAGAAGTCTTCCAGAGCTGCCATCAATGCCCTTGCCGCATGGAAACAGTGTCACTCTTGAACGCCTGTTACGCACAATCACATACCTACCTTGCAACCAGATTGTGCGGGATAGTAAGCAAAACACCAAGACCATAGGTGATCTTGCCTCATGGTGAGTTTGTGCTGGCTTATGAACCTTATGTTGGATTATCCTGGTCTATCAGGCAGGTTCTTGTAACATTGCATCAGGAAGTTGTGTCTACGAGGTTTTCTAGTGTATGACTCTTTCTCCCAGGAAGCTCGATGGTCCCGATGCCAAACACCTCCCTCCATCCCCACTATGAGTTCTTTGGATGGGCAGTCTTTGCCAGGCCAAAAGGAATCCTGCAGTATTTGCTCTGGGGAGTACCTGATTACCTTATGCTTATGTAACTACAGCAAGCCTTCAAGAAGAGACTTCTCGCATCCCTCCCGGCAGTGTAGTGACTGAAGTTGCACTTACAAAAGAATCCAAAGTGCTTGTCCATACTAGGGACGGCTACCCTTAGAAAAAAGTGGGAAAAATTGGCTTGTGAGTGTTCCCACTCCTCCAGTGCAATATACCCATCCCAACAAGGCTTTGTTCTGGGCGGTTGTGTCTTGGCCCTCTCTCCTTC
Source organism: Stenella coeruleoalba (assembly GCF_951394435.1). Taxonomy (NCBI): domain Eukaryota; kingdom Metazoa; phylum Chordata; class Mammalia; order Artiodactyla; family Delphinidae; genus Stenella; species Stenella coeruleoalba. The sequence goes on along the minus strand of NC_137166.1, from coordinate 31,525,644 downwards.
TCGGTCTACACACTCTTCCTGGTCAGTTCCATCTGGTTTCCCAGCTTCCATCAGGTTAATGTGTGTGTATGGATAACTCTGCAGCCGAGATCACTCTCCTCAGCTTCAGATGTGTACACCTAACCCTTCCAGACACCACTACCTGGATGTCTCACAGACTTATCAAAACTCACCACAAACCCCTCCTGTGTTCCTTATCAGTCCAGGGCACCATGGTCTACCCATGGCCAGAGCCAGACACCTAGGAGCCATCCTTGATTCTGACCAGCCTTTCATCCCCCATCAATTCTATTTCCTAAATCTTTCCCAAACCACCTTCCCATGGTCAGCTCACTGCCACTACACTTTCCTAGGTTACCACTATCTCTTGTTTGGAATTCTCCAACGGCCTCTTAGCTGGTTACCAAATTACCTGCTTTGTCTCTCTTTGATTGATCTTCCAACTTGCAGTCAAATGATCCTTCCAAAAGGAAATCTGACTTCCCACTCCACAGCACTCTCTATGATACTTAAAACTTGTTCTGAATTCCCTAAAGATAATGTCAAAATTTTGTAACAAGTCTTCCACAAAGCACATTTTAATCTGGCCCTTGCTGCTGCCTCTTCCTCCTCCTCTTCCCCCTCCTTCTCCTCTCCCTGCCTTTTTCCTCCCCCCTTCCTCCCCCTTCCTCTTTTTCCTCCCCCCTTGCTCCCCCCTCCTCTTTTTCCTCCCCCTCTTCCTCCCCCTCTTCTTTTTCCTCCCCCCTTCCTCCCCCCTCCTCCTTCCTTCCTTCCTTCTCCATCTCTCCCTCTCTCCCCTGCCTTCCCTCCCTCCTTCTCTTCATCCTTCCCCCTCCACACCCTGATTTTTCTGGCCAAATTATAATCCTCTCTTTTACCTCCATGACTTTGAACATGTTGTTCCTTCTGTCAAAGCACTTTTCCTCACTCTTTTTCCATAACAAACTCTTATATATCACTCAAAGCTCATCTTAAATGTCCCTCACTGGAGAACCTTTCTTTACCCTCTTAGGTTAGGTTAGGTGCCAGCTCTACAGGCAGGCATTTCCCTGATCAAGGTACGTTCATCTTTTATTAATAAAGTCAATAAATATTTGTTGTGAACCTATGACATGCCAGGCACTAGGGAGATACAAGTTTCATTGCAGAGATTTTAAAAACAATAATAAAAGTGACTAAAACTTCTTTATTGGAAAATATCACCGTGCACCAGCAATTCTAACAATGTCAGTGATAAATGCCCCTCTCTGAAAATCTTTTCTTTTCCTTTTTTTTTTTTTTTTGGTAACAGCTTTATTGAGATATAATTCACATACAATACTATTCAGCCACTTAAAGTGCACATTCAATGACTTTTAGTATATTCACAGAGCTGCGCAACTATTACTACAATAAATTTTAGAACATTTTCATCAACCCCTAAAAAGACCCCTGTACTCTTTATCTATGACCCTCCCTGTTCCTCTAACCTGAGGCAACTACTAATCTGCTTTTGTTCCTATAGATTTGCCAATTCTGGACATTTCATCTCAACGAAATCATAAAATATATGGCTTCTTTTACTTAGCGTAATGTTTTCAAGGTTCATTCATATTGTAGCGTGAATCAGTACTTCATTCCTTTTTTTTAAAAGAAAAATTGTGTATATTTAAGGTACACAACATGATGATTTGATATACGTATATATAGTGAAATGATTATTATAGTCAAGCTAATTAGCATAGCATCTCCTTACACAGTTACCAAATTTTTTGTGATGAGAGCTCCTGAAATGTGAAAACTTCCAGTATTCAGTACAGTACTGTTAACTGTAGCCATCGTGGGGTACATTAGATCTCTAGACTTTTTCATCCTGTATAACTGTGACTTTGTACCCTTTGACAAATATCTCCCCATCCCACTCTTCCCCACCCCACCCTACCCTCAGCCCCTGGTAACCACCATTCTACTCCCTGTTTCTGTGAGTTCAACTTTTTTAGATTCCACGTATAAGTGAGATCATGCAGTATTTGACTTTCTATTCCATTTGTCCACTGATGGACTTTTAGGCTGTTTCCATCTCTTGGTTATTGTGAATAATGCTGCAATGAACATGGGAATGCAGATATCTCTTCAATATCCTGTTTTTATTTCCTTTGGATATATAGCCAGTAGTGGGATTTCTGGAGCACATGGTAGTTCTATTTTTAAGTTTTTTAGGAAACCTCCATACTGTTTTCATAGTGGCTACAGCAATGTACATTTCCACTCACGGTGTACCCAGGTTCCCTTTTCTCTACATCCTCAGCAATACTTGTTACCTTTTGTCTTTTTGATAATAGCCATTCTAACAGGCATGAGGTAATATCTTATTGTGGTTTCGAATTGCATTTCCCTGATGATTAGTATTGTTGAGCATCTTTTCATATATTTTTTGGCCATTTGTTATGTCTTCTCTTGAGAAATCTTTATTCATATCCTTTGCCCATTTTTAATCAGGTATTTGTTTCCTTGCTACATAGTTGTTTGAGTTTCTTATATATTTTGGATATTAACTCCTTATCAGATGTATGGTTTACAAATATTTTCTCCCATTTCATAGGCTGTCTCTTCACTCTGTTGATTGCTCCCTTTGCTATGCAGAAGCTTTTTAGTTTGTTGCAATCCCACTTGTCTATTTTTTGGTTTTGTTGCCTGTGCTTTTGGGGTCATATCTAAAAGAAATCATGTCAAGAAGATTTTCCCCCATGTTTTCTTTTAGTAGTTTTACAGTTTCAGGTCTTACATTTAAGTGTTTCATCCATTTTTTTCTTTTTTTTTTTTTTTTCCGGTACGCGGGCCTCTCACTGTTGTGGCCTCTCCCGTTGCGAAGCACAGGCTCCGGGCGTGCTGACCCAGCGGCCATGGCTCACGGGTCTAGCCGCTCCACGGCATGTGGGATCTTCCCGGACCGGGGCACGAACCCGTGTCCCCTGCATCGGCAGGAGGTCTCGCAACCACTGCGCCACCAGGGAAGCCCAATTTTGAGTTCACTTTTTTATGAGGAGTAATGTAAGGGGCCAGTTTCATTCGTCTGCAAGTGGATAACCAGTTTTCTCAACACTATTGAAGAGATTGTTCTCTCTCCATTGTGTGTCCTTGGCTAAATGTGTGGATTTATTTCTGGACTGTCTTTTTGTTCCATTGGCCTATGTGTCTATTTTTATGCCAGTGCCATGCTCTTTTGACTGCTATGGCTTTGAGGTATAATTTAAAATCAGGTAATCTGATGCCTCCAGTTTTGTTATTTCTGCTCAAGATTGCTTTGGCTATTTGGAGTGTTTTGTAATTCCACAAGAATTTTAGGACTGTTTTTTTAATTCTGTGAAAAATGCCTTTTAAATTTTGATAGGGATTGCATTGAATCTGAAGCTCACTTTGGGTAGTATAGATATTTTAACAATATTAATTCTTCTAATCCATGAACACAAAATATCTTTCCATTTATTTATGTCTTCTTCAACTTATTTTATCCATGTTTCATAGTGAAATATCGTTTTTTAGTCTAAATTCTAAATAATTGCTGCTTTATCTGTTGAGGCTTAACAATATATATAAGCTTCAAATTAGCACATTTTATTACCTATGCCTTAATAAATATTTCATCCTACACGCGAGGTAATTCAGACAACTCCCAGGTATGCAGTGGTTCCCCGTTGCACCAGGACTCAGCCCCAGGGTATGTCTCAAGAGAATAATTCTGCAAATGTTCAGAACTGTTTGGGCTTGCTTCCAACATAATGTGTGTGTCTCTAACACCTGGCGTGTGACATATTCCTGTACTTATCTAGTAGATTCAAAATAAGCAATGATAGTGAATACAAAGATGAGGAATTTGAGTTACTTCAGTTCTGTCATTCTATGTGACAAATAGAAATGTTTTATTTATGTTTAAAATAGTGACACAGTACAAAGAGCTAGGTGTAATTTTTTTTCTTTGGTAAAAGTAACTTTTAGGTCATATGTGAAATATTTTACTGAATTGAAATGCTATCTTTAAAATTGAAATTTATTCTTTTTAAATTGCTTATTGTTTGTTCCAAAACTAAAGGACAAATCAAAATATAGCAATTATTGTAACATCATTAATTATTATATAATTATTACTGAAAATAATTTTGTTGTAGAGAAAAGAGGGATATTTTTAAGTGCTTCATATTTTTAAAGACATTAGATACGTTACTAAATACAACAGCTATACTTATAATTAATTGGAGACTGTTAACTGCTTGCTGTACCTGACACTGGGTGCTTTGAATCCATTAAATCACTTACTTTATGTCGAAGTAAAAACTATATTATTGTCATTAGTCCCAGCTGTACATGAGGAAACTGAGTCATAAAGATGCTGTATAAGAGGTGAAGGTGGAATGAGAACCCAGATGCTCTGATTCCAGAAACTGTGCTATTAACCACAATGCTGTGCTGTTTCTCAATATTTCATCCAATAAATAATCATCACAAGCCCCAGTTGTGTGCTGGGGACTTTACTCGTGTTATCTCATTTAATCCTTTAATCCTTATAACAACACTATGAAGTAGTTACATTATTCCCGCATTACAGGTTTAGAAACTGAGATTCAGAGAAGTTCAGTCACTCGCCTAGGATCAAAGTGGTATAAGTGTCAGAAAGGATATTCTGGGACTTCCCTGGCCGTCCAGTGCTTAAGAAGTTGTCTTGCAATGCAGGGGACATCGGTTAGATCCCTGATTGGGGAACTAAGATCCCACATGCCGCGGGGCAACTAAGCCCACGCACCGCAACTACTGAGCCCGCGCGCTCTGGAACCTGAGTGCCACAACAAGAGAGAAGCCCACCTGCCGCAAAGAAGAGCCCGTGTGCCACAACTAAGACCTGATGCAGCCAAAATAAATAAATAAATAAACAAATAAATATTTTCTTTAAAAAAGGAAGAAAGAAAAAAAAGGGTATTCTGATTCTGCCCACTCTGGCTCTAGAACCCTCTCTCTTCCCACTGCTCCTTCCATTTGTTGTACCACAAAAGGATGGTGGGCTTCTGAAGTGCTAGAAAGGGCTTCCTGACTAGTGATTGCAGTCTCTGCTGGAGGGGCAGTGTTTGCCTGTTAAGCGTGACTCTGTTATTCCTTCCCTCACAGCCATAAGAGAAAGAAAGAGGAGGAGACACATCTTGCGAGTAAAAGGGGTTGGAAAGTCTTCTCCAGGTTAGAGAAGCCCAGGAGTTAGTGCAGCAGAAGGAAACTGAGGCTTGAGCTTCAAAGTGCAACAGCTAGACAGAACAGTAAACATTTTCTTGATTTGTCAGAGACAAAGCTCTGCCAAAGGAGAGACCAGGCACTGCAGCTGTGTGGGGTGGGCACAGCTGAACAAGGAACACCAACAGGACTCCATCTCTCTCTTTCCTCCATTGGCTTTAGTCTTGGGCAGAGCCTCCTAACATGACTGTAAGAATGGCCTCCCACAGCTGCCTGCTGCTATCCCACCAGCTGCATAACCCCTGCAGAAAGAATACTTCTTTCCCAGTAGGGACAGCAAAATTCCCAAGGCTGGCATTGAATGCCCCATCTTGGGTCACATGCCCATGCCTGAAATAATCAGGCAAGGGGACATGAAAATTCCCCTATGTCAAGTCTGAATTATGTGTCAACCCCTCGGACCACAGTGTAGAGTCAGCCTACCTGAACCACATGAATTAAGTGGGAAAAGACATTCTGTTGTTTCCAGAAGAAAAGAAATGCAAGATGTGCAGACAAAAAGCATAACAAAAACTGATATTTCCGTTAATGGTCATCTTGACTGCCAAATATAACAATTCTTTCTCAGTCCTCCTCTGACTTGTCTTTCTGGCCATAGGTCACCTTGCTGACTGTCTTGTACTTGTTTCTTACCTACAGCTTGATCTTGGGATCACATCAGCCATTAGAAAACAATGTAGGTGTCCATCCAGTAGCTACACTTGGGTCAGTCTTCCAGGCCACACAGATATTTATAAATCCAAAGGCCTCAGCCTCTTCTAACGTTGCATGATGGCAGTCACGCATGTGACAACACATTTCCCATGGGCGTTATGACGGAATTAGCCATAGCTGTAATGCTACTACTCCTCTCTTACAAAAGTATACATGAACGTAAGCCACAGAGAGCAGCATTATTACAGGCATAGCACTGATTCTTCTCTCCCTTATTTTTTCAAGGCATTTGAAAATTTCGGTTCATAGTTATTAGTCATTTTGCAATACATCTTCCAAACCAATCATGACAAACCAGGATTTCCAGGTAACCAGGTTACATAGCTTTTAATCATCTTGTCATTCCACCCACAGTCTTTATCTGTACCATTCATTTGGTCATGGAATCATATTCTAGTTTGCATTTTTGTTTGTGTGTTTGTCTTATGTTACTATTTTCCAAGGGTTGTAAAGACAAATGCCTACTGAAGCAAGGCAAATAAGGCTGGATTAAGAGTGATGGGAATTGTGATGAACTGGGGAGTACATTTCTCAGTAAAAGGAAGTAGCCACCACTCAGGTCCTGCTGGTTGTTGCCATGACAGAGTGTGGCATCTGTGTTTCTAAGTCCTCTGATATTCTCTAAGAGAAGCCTGAACTCTCAATTTTCAGGTGAAACATCCCAATTTCTAAATGTTGGCAACAAAATCAAATTTTAGTTTTTATTTGATATGTTTAGTTATTTATGCTAAGACACTAGATGCCAGACAAATTATATCTGCTGGCCACATCTACCATTTTGCAACCTTTGGTCTCTATGTCTTGCACCTCACCAAGAGTGTACACTCCTGGGAATGTGGGTGGATTAAGTATTTTTCTGCAAAGCTTATAGCACTCATCACAGGATGGAGCTCATGGCAAGCAGTCAATAAAAAAGAGAAATAAAATAAGGCTCGCAGACAAATGTTAGAAACACAACAAATGCGACAACAGCAATGGCACAGGACATGATATCCATTTGGATTTGTTTTCAAAGATGTCAAATGACCTCACCCAAACTTTCTTTTAACCAGTCTGTGATTCCACAGAAGCTGCCTTTCCAAACCTGATGAGTTAATTTAAATAAAAGTCACTCAAACAGTCCCTGCATTGCTGTTGTAGGCTAAGATGTTGTAGGACTCTATAGGCTGTGATCAAAACCCCTTACCCCAAAAAGCTACTCACGGCACCCACCACATTTTTCTCCCAGCCTTCTCTCATATTCTAGAGAAAGCCCTTAATCTGTACATGGTACATACCAGTGAGATTTAGATATGATTTTAGCAAATCTCTGAAGCTACTCTGCTGCTGAATTTTATGTGTCAAAGCCACATTTAAGGAGATAAGGGTCTTCAGCCAGCCACAGAGAGGGAAGCCCTACATGGCTTTGGTCTCCGAGTCTACATTGGAAAAGGACGAGGTGATGATTTGTATAGGTGGCACAGGCTTGAAATGTTCGTTGATCAAGCACTATTTGAGAATCACTTAAATGGAAACGGTACATAACTCAACATTTCATTGATTCATTTGCTTTTCGAGCTAGTGACTGGTGGGACCAGAAAGTGATATGGACTGAAGTCTAAAGTCAAACTTACACCAGTTGCCTCTCTGTGTCCACCTCCAGCTTTAGAATTAAAATCGGCACAACTCATGAGAGTGTTTGAGCGTGGCTGCAAGAGTGGCAATGAGATCTCTGGTTGAGGGAAAGCCGTCTCCTCCTTCCTCCACTGTTCCGATTCCCTGCTCATTGGTCCGCCGTACAAGAGGATGCCTCTGCTTCTGTCCTTTGCATCTGACACAGCACCCTGCAGGCTGAACAGGCTTGGGGGGGCGGGCGGGGTTAGGAAAGTGCCAATTATTAGCTGGTGGGAAAATGTTATTAAGTCCATGGATGAGGAAGGAGAAAAGGAAGTCAGGATGTCCCAAGGAGAGGATGAAGGACTTCATTCTTAGGATATGACAACAGCAGAGACACTATAACCATTTCTCCTGAATGACTTACTCTTTTCTTATTCATTGCTTATATTATACTCTGCACTTCATTTACTATATCATTTGATTATCAAAACAACATGAGAATGACTGTTATTTTTTTACTGATGAGAAGTTTTCTCAGAGAAGATAAATGATGAGAATGAAATTGTTGTGTTGCAAGAGTCTTTAGATATCCTTAATCTTATCCCATTTTATACATATGGAAACTGAGACCCACAGAAAATAAATGGATTGCCCAAGTCCAGTGGGTATTTATTAGCAGAGACCAGATGAGAACCCAGGCTTTCCAACCTGCAGCCCCCCATTCTTGCTAAGCAGCCATGAAGCCACCAAAACAAGCTTCCCTTACTTGCCCTGGTGCCAGCACTACTCAGGACTGTGTTCTACAAATTAATCTTTCTATCATCTCAAATCTAAGGCTTAAAGATAAAAGGTAGAGACAGGATTCAAGAGAGGTTGGTCAAGAGGTCTTCAAAGTCTTACAAAATGAAATAAATTATGAAAGGAAAGGCAACGTAAATCAACCAAATGCCTTAAATATGAACTTGTAAGGACTCCCCGCTTGTTCAGTTTCATCCCTCTAATGCTGACAAAATTTTGCAGAGTATGGGTATCCAGCAGATCAAGATTAATGAATAGACCAGGATTACTTATAATTGACCTATTCATTGTTCCTATGCAGATGGTTCTACTAAGTATGTGAAAACAATTTGTTCTCTTAAATAGGTTATATATTCCCTACCCTCAATTTTGTTTACACTATTAATTTGCTTAGCAAACCCTTTTTTCCATATCTAGTACAAAGGTAAACTTCAGCCCAGCCAGAAGGTCTGAATTATTCATACATTCTAAATTAGCACGGTCCAGATTAATGAGGTTTTATTCTACTTTTTATCCTCAACTACCTTCCCTTGGGGCACAGAATCATTGCTATCCTCTTTCTCCTTCCCTATTATCATAAGCTATATCCCCCAAGTGAAGCCCCTTTAAAGGGGCACCTGGTTACAATCTCTCTAGGGCTGCTCTGAACGCACAATGAAAGAAAGGCAAGTGGTCACAGAGCTACAGAGTTTCTGTCACCCCATCCTTGGTTCAAATTCTTTACAGTGACTAGCTGTCAAAAGCTTAACTTCCTCTTCTCCCACATATAACATTTTTAAAAGGACTTGGGTGAAACTAACACAACATTGTATATCAACTATACTTCAATAAAAAAACGAGTTGGACACCGTGAGGCCATTAGCTGGGGGGACAGAAGCAGAGAAAGCCTTGGAGGGTCCTTTCCAGTGGACCCCTTGGCAGTCATGCACTTGCTTAGTGAAAATTAGAACTCCAGCTCCATGAGACAGTGGCTGGTTTACAATCATCCCCTGCTCTTTGGTGTTAGGTAGATACATACGTTTTAAACACTCATTTTCCATACACCATTCACGAACAAATACACCCTCCCTCCAAAAACATAACTGCAGGAAAGGAGCTCTCTCTCTCTCTTCCGCACACTCTGCCAATGTCATCTCTATGATGTGAAAACCACTATTTGAGATTGGTGCAATCTGTGAAAACTAAAAGCAGAGAAATTCTGTATGTTTACCCAAGGTAAGTGTGTCAGCACCAGGAACATAAGAGCAGGGACCGTGTTGAGGATTAGCTGAAAGCCAGTCGCCGTATGCATGCTCATTTCCTCTTTTACTGCTTAATTCCCCCGCGATGCCGTCTGATCAGTTCTCGAATGTCCCCTGTGCCTTTGCCTTAACAATCGAGCCTGGTAGGCCATTCCACACATTTAGTGATTCTCCGCATGAAAAAAAATGCTTCCTGACATCTGTTCTGAATTTGTTTCTCTTTAATTTCCATTTATGCTCCCTTATCCTAACATCTGTGTCATTCTGAAAACAGTAACTCACACTGACGTTATCTGTGCCATTTACAATTTTATATTCCCCAGCTAGAAGTTCCTCTTAACCATGTCGTGGATGTGGAATTCTGGTTGGTGTTCAGTCCAGCGAGAGGGGCTCAGCTGTGATTTCAGAGGGTTCAGCTGATGTGTCAGCCCCCAATCCTTTCTCAATATCTTTTTTGAAAGAGAAGCCAGCAGCGAGGGTTGGGGGAGGGGGGTCAAACCTGGATAAACACAGTCTTTCAGTTGGAAACCTTTCTGCTGAGGCCTCTCCCCGGCCCTCAGTGCAGAGGTGTACTTTACTCTCAGTACGCTAGGGCTTACCCGCCCACTTTCCCAACAGTCATTTTCTAGCACAATCCAGAACCTGGGATGTTTCATGCACTCAGGAAACATTTGTGGGGTGAATGCACAAACCAAAGAAGGTAGGTAGGTGGAAAGGAAGAACCGAAGGAAGGTTGGCTGTCTCTTAGAAAACAGAAGAGGGCACGATCGAAAACTCAAAGCCAATTCTAAAATCATCACGTCCTTCTGGAATGTATCTGCTTCTTAGGGCTGTTACTTGGATGCTCCAAATTTCTCCCCTACTTCGCAGTCCCCACTCTTCAGGTAAATCTCTCTCCTGTGTGTTGACAAGTTCATTCTGTGCCCAAGTCATCGACGTAAATTCTAATCATTGCTACAGAAAGCTGTTTTCTGGCCACTGCCATGTTTTCTGGCTTGTAGTTCCCACTTCTGCATCCCCCATTTCATCTCTGCCTCTAAGTTTAAGAGCATGCATCTGAAACATGTCCTGAGACCCAAGCGCACCCTCCAACAGTTAAAGAGCCTTCAATTTTAAATTTATTTATTTTATTTATTTATTTTTGTCTGTGTTGGGTCTTCATTGCTGTGCACGGGCTTTCTCCAGTTGCGGTGAGCGGGGGCTACTCTTCATTGAGAGGAGTGGGCTTCTCATTGTGGTGGCTTCTCTTGTTGCGGAGCATAGGCTCTAGGCACGCGGGCTTCAGTAGTTGTGGCATGAGGGCTCAGTAGTAGTGGCACACGGGCCTAGCTGCTCCACGGCATGCGGGATCTTCCCAGACCAGGGATCAAACCCGTGTCCCCTACACTGGCAGGCGGATTCATTTTTTTTTCCTCATATTTTCATTTTATTCATGACTTTTTTGGTAAGGTTGACAACAGAAAAACATCAGAATTTATATCTTGCTCATACTGATGGCTACTACCACAGCTCAGTAAGTTATAGAAGTTTAATAAATATTATAAATATTATTATTAGTATTATTTTTTTTTTTGTGGTACGCGGGCCTCTCACTGTTGTGGCCTCTCCCGTTGAGGAGCACAGGCTCCGGACGCACAGGCTCAGCGGCCATGGCTCACGGGCCCAGCCGCTCCGCAGCATGTGGGATCTTCCCGGACCGGGGCACAAACCCGTGTCCCCTGCATCGGCAGGTGGACTCTCAACCACTGCGCCACCAGGGAAGCCCATAAAAATTATTTTGATTAATGATGATAACATCGGTCAGGCTGTTATGCTATTATCAGCTGCCAGATAGAGGACATTGTACTTCAGAAAATATTTTCAAAGGTTATTAAAATTTCTTCAATTAGTTTAGTTTAGTTTTTTCCATTCAAGTCAGTTCTTGATGATTGCCTAAACTTCATTCTATTGTTAGCAATTCCATGGAAATTGAGTTTACCCTCCTTCATAATAAGAAATGGTGGTAAGGAGGAAATAAGAACAGGTACAGTATTTATTTATGATATTAAATATAAAGATACTGTACATGCCTTTGGATGGGCAGGCGGATTCTTAACCACTGTGCCACGAAGGAAGTCCCTAGAGCCTTCAATTTTAGAAAAATACTACAGTCCTTCAAGAAGTGTTTATCTGTTGCACAACTACTCTGTAGCAGGCATTGAGCTACATGCTCAGAATACGACGAGGAAAAACAGACATGGTCTCCATCCCGATGGGACTTAAAGTCTAGTGGGAGAGGCAGAAAAAAGCCCAAATAAGCAAGCAAATCAAATTAACCCCCAGCTGCACACTCTGGCCAACGTTACGAAGGAGAGGAGCAGGGCACTGAGACGGAATGAGGGGACAGCTGTTTTTCCATTGAGTGATCAAGGAGCAATCACAAAATATATTTATCATAATAAATATGGAGCCACAGTAGCCCGCTGCATCATGAGCTAGGAGTTGGTCCAATGCAGAAGTTACTACGAGCCACATGTTGGTGGAGGAGAGACAGGGGCAAAGAGAAGTTAGAAGGCAACCTCTATCATGGCAGCAGAGATGGATACACCTGTACCTGTGTTCATGGGAGTGAAGAAGCAAAGCCTATGCTTGTTTTCAAATAGGAAACAACTGGAAAAACATTATTATTAAAGCTTAAAGAAAGGAGAGCTTGGTGAAAGCTGGAGATGTCAGAAAAGGCTTCGAGAAAATGAAAGGACTTAGGCCGGGCTGAAAGGGATAAGAAGGTGAAAAAAAAAAAAAAAGCCCTGTCCCTCTTCTGGTCCAGGGTACACTATTTCTCGCTTTAACAAAAGTTCCCGCTACTAACTGCTCTCTTTGGTGAATGAAAATGAAATTTCAGATTCCAAAATGAAATCCTAAAATGTTACTCTGGCCCTGTCACCTCACGCTAAACTTTTTGATGGGTCTCGCTGTCTTCAGGATGAACGCTGAACTTTTTCAGGTGGTACAGAGACCCTCATCCTCTGGCCCCTGCATACCTATCTAGCCACCTCTCTTGAAAGTCTCCACAACCCACTCTTTACCCCATAAATTTACATTCCACTTGCACCAGTTTCCTTTGTTCCATGAGTTACGTGACGCACTCTCTGTAGATACGTGCTCCTGTCCACCTGGATCACTCTTTAGTCTTCCACTTGACGACCGCCAGCTCACCTGCAGAGGCAGGTGATGAAATCGCTACTCTGGGGAGCCTCTCTGAGTCTCCCCCATGTCTGAGTTGGGGGCCTTTGCTATGCAATCTGACGGCCACAGTCTACGTAGCATGACCCTAATCGCATAATATTATGTCTGTTTAATTCCCTTCCCCCCGCATTATAAGTTTTGTGAAGGGAGAGCCCACGTGAGTCTTGTTTACCACTGGCTCCCAAGAACTAACAGCTCTTCTTGGAAGTAAATAATGAGTGAGTACAGATTAAATTGTTGAACCACATTGCTGAACTAAAAGAATCTCTGGCCAGTGGTCCTAGATCTTCCACAGAAAGATGATAATGGCATTCCGTTGACCGATTCCAAGCTTCCTCATTGAAATCGTCCCGTTCAGAGATGAATCAGCCACACGAGTATAAATCTCGCCCGAACTAGAGAGCCCCAAAGAGACAGAGACCAGAGCTCTGCCTATTCATATCCAGGAAGAAATTAAAGGGAGGCAAAGAAGTGGGAAAAGGGGGAAGAGACATTGCAGCACTTCCCCAAACGGAGCCAGCCTTGGCACCAGGACGTCCAATAAAAGCCTTTCCCCTCACTTCCCCCAAGTTATGATGAACACTGTGCGTGAGGATTCCATTTCCCCCTTTTGGAATTATTTATGGGGCACTGGGCTTAAATACAGATTCTACCCTTTTGGAGAAAAACGTCATATGTTTCCCCCAATTTTTTAAAAAAACATTAGGTATACTGATCCTGTTTTTAAGTAAGCTCCAGCCTGTGAGTAATAGGTAAGTTTTCTTTCTTGGTTATATCATACTAAAGCTTATTCAGATATGATAACGTTTTTGCTGCTGTATCTTGGCAACATGATTTATTCTGCAAATGCTCAGTGTTACCGTCTCACAAGGCTGTACCATCTGGGTTGAATTAATAGGCTACCCGGAGAAATAAATGAGAATGGTCTCCCATAATTAACATGTAGGTAAAGTATATTTAACAGATTATTATAATTAATATGTCAGTTACTGATTTCATGCTAAATAGAATTGTGAACACAAGATATTAAGATTAGTTACCCTCTCTGTGTGTGCCTTGAAAAAAGGCAACAGGGAAAGAAATGAGGGCACAGAGTCCAGTATCAATAGAATTGACCTTAACATTAAGAACATCAGATACCAAAACTCTAAGTAAACAGTGACAGTGTCAGGCATTATAAGCTGGGAGCAGCAAATTACTGGTTTCATAAATTCAGAGTTTATGCCAGAGATGTCCAGAATATCCCAGATGTGACCTGCAAAAGCACAAGAATGTGGTTAATTTATACACAGCTGAAAGCGGCTATCGAAAGGAAGGGGGTGGGGTACGGGAGGCAAGACAATGAACGAAACCAGCTTTGCTCCTAATGCCAGTCTGCATTCCCTGCTGCTCAGTACCGTATGCAAAATGCCAGTGTGAGGGAGAAAACCCACAAAGGACACCTAGAGGTGATGGGAACTCGGGGGGCATAGGCACCTGTGCTGGATCCTCATGGGATGTGGACAGGGATTTTGTCACCTGGCATGAATGGCAATAGGTGGGTCCTGGGGAACAAGGCAGTGGGGGCCAGGGAGAAGAGAGAAGGTGACTCACCGACCTTTAACGTGTCTTTCACGACAAATTCGTCTATCGAGATTATTAAGTTCCATTTCTTTCAAGGCTTCTGGGAAAAGGAGAGATTCATCTTAGCAGAGATTCTCCTGGGGATGCTGAACTAAACTGTTACCTCACCCAGCGAGGAAAGCCACTCACCTTCCTTCAGGTTCATCCGGTTTTCCCATAATGGATGTGCATGTGCTTCATACCACAGTGATACAACAATTTTTTTTTTTTTATAATTGTGGCTTTAAAAAATTTTTTTTAAATTTTTTGGCTGCCTTGGGTCTTCATTGCTGCGCACGGGCTTTCTCTAGTTGTGGCGAGCCGGGGCTTCTGTTGCTGTGGAGCACGGGCTCTAGGTGCACGGGCTTCAGTAGCTGAGGCACGTGGGCTCAGTAGTTGTGGCTCGCAGGCTCCAGAGCACAGGCTCAGTAGTTGCGGTGCGTGGGCTTAGTTGCTCTGCGGCACGTGGGATCTTCCTGGACCAGGGATTGGACCCGTGTCCCCTGCATTGGCGGACGGATTCTTAACCAGTGTGACACCAGGGAAGTCTGGTCCAACAATTTTTTAACGTGTGTTTGCTTATGTGTGTAATTGAAGCAAGAATATGAATTTGCTCTCATCACTCTGGGTTTGCCTGGTCTTTGACAGGTGGTATTTTTTCTGGACAAACCCGTTGTCCCTCACTCCTCACTACTACCCAGTGATCAGAAACTCTTTGGGAGTTTCCTCACTTTCTCACTGATTTTGAGCTTCTAGGCTTGGATTAAAGCTGTAATTCTGGTTTCAACCGGCATGTCCCAGCTGTGTCTTCATTGGCCTCCAAGGAAGGGCCATATTTCTGGGGAAGCTTCTCGGTGGGGGGGGCGTTATGTCATGTCTCCCACCTCCCCCAGCAGAGAGCAGTGCAGAGCATCCCACCCACAGAACGTCTGCTTCAGGGCTCCCTAATTGATGAACAAATGGATTCATGAATCCTCCAAGCTGAGCCTTCCTCAGGGAGTCTCTGAGGATGGAGTTCAGCATGTTTCCAAAATAATCAGGGCATCAGAGAAATGGCAGATAGAGTCAAAAGGAATATACCTCCCAAGAACATGACTGTTTGGCCTTCAGGAACAGAACAAAAAGAAACTTCTGTATCAGGCTTTATCTCAACAGTACAAAGGAGGGAGTAAATATTGTCTTAGCCAAAGTGGTCATTAGAAAGAGGAACCATCAGGTTATCTCAGGAAAAAACAGGGATTTATTGGAATGATTCGGAGAAGGGTATCCAAGAACAGGAAGCGTTCTTGACCTCAGGAGAGAGTTCTCACCAAACGGGAGCTACATTCCCCAGCTCTCTGTCTCTTTCTGGGACTTCACTGTTCTCATCTCTGTTTCTTTCCTCCAACCTGCTTCATTCTCTTTTTTCTCTGCAACATCACCTTCTCTGTTCCATTTGCACATGGGCCGGGGCATGGTTCCACCTTTTAAATTCTTCCCAATTAAGCTGCCCCCCAAAAGCTTGACCTGAGTCCTGATGCTACAATTCCAACCCCCTAAGAGAGAATACGACTGGCTGAGCTTGAGCCATGTGTTCGATCCTGGTCCAATCAGCTGTGCCAGGAGTAAAGTGGTCCAAGTTGTCCCCTCAGCAGGGGTGGACGAAACAACTCACTAGGAGGGAGGAAGGGGGAGATGGAGGCAAAGTGATTAACATCATTGGAATTAGTTCTCTCTTCCTGCTGACTTACCATCACAGTGTAGAATGTTACTTGCTTTTTTCAAGAAAAGTTTATCTTCACTCCACCTTGGCTTGATTAGTTCTGGTTTCTAAAACACCTTTCAAAAGCAACTTTCATTCAAGGTGTTTCCAAGACAGAAGTCCAAAATTGTGAGGAGAAGAAGGTATTACTCTGTAATATTGTTAGAGTCATCAGGAGTAGGGGCCCCTATGTGTTTTTGGAGATCTACTGTATCTCTTACTCCTGTCACAGTGCTTGGCTCCTAGTAGATACTCAAAAAATATTTATTAAAGGAATGACCCAATTAATGAAGTCTTACCAAAGGCTGTAAGCCACCGGCATCAGTGTCTTAAGCAGCTTCTTAAGGATCCCCCTCGCACTCAGCAGACAGTAGCTGCAGGATGTTTCAGAATTTGGCTGTGGGCATCACTGAGGGTACCACCCGTCACTGCCTGGTTCGGTAGCAGCTCCCAAACTCCAGCTGAGTCTGCAGGTGGGCAGCATGTGTTCAGAGGGGAGATGCGCACAGCTTAGGAAGCTGGCTCCAAATCTGCCACCATACACATAAGCCCTGGGCTGCTCAAGGGAAGACAGGACTCAGATGAGCTCTTCAATATAAAGGAGGCTCCAGTGCAAGTGTGACAACCAGAGCCACCGAGAAGGCACATCGTCCCTGTGCCCGAATGTTCCTAAGCACGGGAAAAAGATCTAAACCTAGCAAATGCTAGGATATTTCACTGGAATCCCTTTTAATAATTCCAAAAATGGTCTCCCATGCATTTACTTTAAAATACAAAAGCACTTTTGACCCTGCCACTCTACTTCTAGGGATCTGTTTTATAGAAATATCTAGTCCTGTGAGCAAAGATATATAGACAAGGGTATTCACTGCAGCAGAGTTTAAAATAACACTTTTTTTTGTTTAAAAATAAACTCTGTATATGTGTTGAGGGAAAACTGTACATCCATAGAAAAGGGTTGAGAAAATACATACCCAACTTTAAAACTGATTACCTCTAGCAAGTAAGACGGCAGAGGAGAGCCACTGAGGAGAATTTTCATGCTGTACCTACTCACTACTTTCTATTTCTGTGTTTAAAAAATTTTTATTGGAGTATAGTTAGTTTACAATGTTGTGTTAGTTTCTGCTGTGGAGCAGAGTGAATCGGTTATACATATACATATATCCACTCTTTTTTAGATTCTTTTCCCATAGAGGTCATGACAGAGTACTGAATAGAGTTCCCTGTGCTATACAGTAGGTTCTTATTAGTTATCTATTTTGTATATAGTAGTGTGTATATGTCAATCCCAATCTCCCAATTTATCTCTCCCCAGACTTTCCCCCTGGTAACCATAAGTTTGTTTTCTACATCTGTGACCGTGTTGAGTTTTTATAAGCATGTTTCCCTTTTGTAATTCTCTGAAATTTGTTAAAAATAAGGAAAATGGAAATATATATATATATATATATATATATATATATATATATATATATATACCTGTACCATGCACACTCTCCACATAAAGAACCTGCCTCAGACACTAAGTAGTTTACTACAAGTCACTTGTCTAATTTGGAATTGGAACGCAGTGGAATCCCAAATCACCTCCATGAAGCAATGGGCTTACGCTGCATCACGGTGCATTTGAGCTAGATGTAAAGATTCAAACCATTATGGACTGGTATTCATTGTGACCCATTAGTAGAGTAATTTATGAAGTCAATGAAGGGGTTTAGAACGCGGCCACTTGTGTCTTCTAGACTGCATTTTGCTCACTTATAAGCTTTGTGACCTTGAGCAAACTACATAACTCTTTGGCATCTCAGATTATTTGTAAAATTAGAATAATAGTAGCATCTATCCCACAGGTCATTGTCATTTATTTATATAAATACTATATGTTAAGTACAGTGCCTGGGATAAGTCCTCAAATATCTTAATGAACAAATACGTATCACTCACAAGAGATGTTATAAAATGCAGAAGACAGATCATCTGCCAGGTTCTTAAAGTGTGATCTAGAGTCCTCAGGAGACTGTAACTGGGCTTCTGTGATTCTGAGAGCCACCCAAAATTACATGGGAGAGAGCATAGGTGACTCTTCCTAGGGACACAGTACAATCTTATCACATCCTAAAAGTTCCCCCAGAAGGCTAAGGATGGCTGGTTGAAACCTACTTCCTCCTAGAGGCAGGGGTTCTAAACACTCTCCCACCAGGATGGCACAGTCCCAGCACCAGTCTCCACACCCCGCTTCTCAGGCCAATCCTTTATTCTTGCTGGGGGTTCAATGGCCACCCTCTTTCACCAGAGCTGAGTCTGCCATGGCTGCCCAACCAGTCAATCTCACTAGGTTAGAATAAATCTAGTCTAACAACAGGTTGATAAATCCATAAATATATTTTGTCACTGAGCTGACCAGTTTGGCTGAGTTACTCAGCTGCACTACTGAATTAATCAGGACTATTTCAATGTCAAGCGATGGAAATACAACTCACTCTTGAAGAAGAAGTTGTTGACATAAAAAGTCCAGAAGTGCATCTCATTTCAAGCAGGACTGTGTCCCGGGGCTCAAACAACATCATCAGAAATCATTCTCCATCTCTTATCTCTACTTTCTTCTGGGTTGGCCTCCATCTCAGGCGACCAGGTGGCCACAGTGAAGCTCAGCAGCTCCGAGGGGGTAACCCCACTTTAGAAGAGAGCTCATCTTTCCCACCAGTTCCAGCCAAGCTCCAAGATTTACTCCAATTGGGCACTGATCTGCCTCTGAACGAATTACCACAGCCAAGGAGGTGGACAGCTCTGATTGGTTAGCCCGAGTCCCGCCTCTGGAGCTAGAGGCTGGAATCACCCACACAGAACCCCATGGATTAAGAGTGGGTGAAGAATGGTTTCCCAGAGAAAATAGGGGCCTTGTTACCAAAAGAAAGTGATGAATGTTGGACTGGACAACTCTTTGCTACCCTGCGATCAGTCATCTCAGAGACACAGCCTCTGCATTGGTTGGTGTACCCAAAACACAACAGCCAAGTCTCCTTTAATGAAAACAGCCTAGCCCAGTCCTGATTCTGCAGCACCACAAGTTCAGGCAAAAGACTTCCGAAACGAAGGATGTCTTCAGTCTTCTCCAACAGATAAGCCACGCAGACACAGCTTCTGCTACTTACTCTCCTCTCGGTAGCTCTCACTGTGGTTTTCAAGGCTCATATTAGCCTGTCAGAAGGAAGGGATTAACAAGTATTTTGATTTCTGTTGAAAACACGTTGTTTCAGAAATAAAGTTGGCATGGCAGTCATCTTGGTTGATTTAATCTCTGACACAGGAAGCTTATTTATAGCATCACAGCCTTCTGAATGTTTAAAAACTCAAGCTTTATCAGCCCGCTGTGCTTTTCCTGCGAAGTATGGAACGGCACTAAATGAATAATGCCACCTGGGCCAACAGCACAGGCATGTTCTAGAAAAACACAGCTTTCATCTTCTCCTGGTACGTGTGAACTCCCTTCTGCTTAGCCTGGATCCCTCCTGCAGGATGGTTCCTGGCCACCCGTCCACATCCTAGGAATGAAGTCCTGAAGGAACCAGGCTGGGCTGTGACCCCCTTTCCCAATCTGCTTTCCCTCTCTTCCAAATCTTCTCCTGGATGGCTGGAGACCTCTCTGAATGGGATGAGTTTCTCCGTGCTAGCTCTTCCCCAGAGGTAACCCCTTGGTAACCCCTTATTTCCACTACCAATCGCGTTCCACCGGGCAAGTGGCAAGAGTATTTCTGAGAAGTGATGTTAAAGCAACCTAAGGCAATCTCCTCGTTTTTCAGGTTAAAGTGAGTCTCAAACAGTACAGTTTTTTTCCCCTAACAATGTAATCTCCACTAAAAGTAGGTATTGGTGACAGGGACATGGGTTAATTTAGGCATTTAACTTTACCTTCCTGTCACAGGAAAAATTGATTATCCTCGAGTTAAAAAGTAAGTCGTTCTGAATGTATTTAAAACAGCCAGGCGATGACATCTTTTTGGGCAGAGGGTCCCCAGTGACTACTGCAAGTATAAACATTTTATCATATTAATTTATGGGCAAGCACCAACAGCCTCAAAGCTGTATTCTCAAAGCAGTGTACTTTCTTTTACAAATCAAAGGATCAGAGACATTGTTTTCTGGATCTCAATGTCAGTCGTTACCGTTTTGACGTTTAGACAGAAAACAGACTGCATGCATTTCAGATCAAGCTAACACCACCTCTTTCTAGAATCTGGCTATAAAAATAGATGTGCCACCCCAGGACTTTTCTATAAGACACAGAGCACAAAACAACTAGAAAATTACTCTCCATTCCTAATTACAAGCTTGATTACAGGAAAGTTCTCATCGGGGAAGAAAGTTCTCAAAACTAGGCCAGGGACCTCTGGAAGAGGCACATGACTAGGTTTGTGAACTATGAACACTGAGTATTAGTACAGTGACCACACTTCTGAACCAAAAACTAGGACAGATGGTCTGAGAAGCGTAAGCGTTCTTATGGGGGTAAATATTGAACCGAGGACCGTCACAGAAAATGCAGAAGACACAGAATGATATCTCGGGCCTGGAGTTAAAACTTGGGTTTGAACTGCAAATGTACCAACTCCACGACCATGAGTAAGTCATTCTTCCTAGGCCTCAGTTTTCTCATCTGTGTAATGGCAGTAATCACAGCACTTTCTTCTTTTTTTTTTTTTTTAACATCTTTATTGGAGTCTAATTGCTTTACAATGATGTGTTAGTTTCTGCTTTATAACAAAGGGAATCAGCTATACATATATATATATCCCCATATCTCCTCCCTCTTGCATCTCCCTCCCACTCTCCCTATCCCACCCTTCTAGGTGGTCACAAAGCACCGAGCTGATACAGCACCTTCTTGACGTTGTCATGAGAATTAGATGACATACACTGAATGTTATGATACTAAGTGAAGTCAGACAAGAGAAAGACCAATATCATATGATAACGCTTATATGCAAAATCTTTAAATAATGATACAAATGAACTTATTTACATAACAGAAACAGACTCACAGATTTAGAGAAGGAACTTATTGTTACCGGGGGAAAAGGTGGGGGCAGGGGGAGGGATAGATTGGGAGTTTGGGATTGATCTGTCCGTACTGCTATATTTAAAATAGATAACCAACAAGGACCTATTGTATAGCACAGGGAACTCTGCTCAATACTCTGTAATAACCTAAATGGGAAAAGAATTTGAAAAAGAATAGATACATGTCTATGTGTAACTGAATCCCTTTGCTGTACACCTCAAACTAACGCAACATTGTAAATCAACTACCACATAAGATAAACATTTTTTAAATAAATAAATAAATGAGATACACTGAATGTTAAATCAGGTTTCTTTGTGTCATGGAAACCCTTAAAGTCAAACACCACCAAAGAGATGCCAAACCTCCCTTGGGAGACACGCTAAAAAGTTGTAAAACTGATTTTTTGAGTAACCTTGGGGGAAGGCAAGAAGTTTGATTGAGAAGGCCAGTACTAAGGATTTTTTTTAAGTCTCTGGTGTACACTGTCAGTGTTCATCACGCAAAACTTTGGTACCAGCAATTTCCACCGGAAAGAGTAACCAGTGGAGGGACATACAAGCAATGTGTCACTTTGGAGGGTGTTGCCATCATGGCTGCCCTTTGGTCATCTGTGGGAACAGACACTACAGTACCAGTAAGATGCAGCAGGGAAGGAGATGGCTGGTACACAGAGATGCCCAAGAGAACAAGTTTTTGGATCTCACAAATTCCTGCTAGGTATCTCCCTGATCTGATGGGGTTGGATATCCCACTAGGCAGATACAATCAGAACCAAAGAGATGTGGTCTGGAGTCTTATTTTTCACTCCAGGCCAGTGTGGGCTAAGAAATACAGATTCCAATTAATGTGAAAATCCTCAGTCTGTAGAAAACACATTGTGCTTGAAGGAAGCAGCTCACTGAGGGAAGCGGCTGACAAAAGCTGTGAATGGCGTGCGGGTGAACTTCGCCAGGACCCCAAAGCCTGGGGTCTCTGGAAGGAATCGGTATCACCTGGGCCACAGCAAGTCTCCTCAGAGGTGATAGCCCTGAGTTGGAACTTGGAGAAAAATTTGACTGTTAAGGTGGGAAGTTGCCAGAGTTTTCCATGAGAAGAATGATATGCCTATAAGACTTCAGTGTATTAAGACTGTAGCTTCTTCTCTGATACAAATGGAAGAGGAAAAAAGTGTGTGTGTGTGATAAAGCAGGGATAGGAGTGACTTCTCTGCTGACTCACAAAGACGACCTCCCTCCATGTTGCCATCATGGCTTGTTTCACAGGTCCTTGCAAAGCAAATGTCTATCAGCGCAGAAAGAAATTTCTCCAAGGAGAAGACAAAGCTAGGTCTAGACTCCTCCAAAGGAGGAAAGAACTTGGGAAGGAAAGGAAGTCAACCAAGAACTGAAGACACCAAGGAGAGGGGTGTTAGAGAAAATTAACCTCCTGATTCCTGAGCGTGGGGGAACGATACTCACAAGGTCTCTGGCTCTTCCATGACTCCGTGACACTGCAAGAAGCCTACAGGGACTTTCATGGCATCTGTGCTGCTGAGGAATTTTTAGAAGGTGTCTCTTTTGGCCACTCAATATTGGAGGCTCCAGATCCGTAAGGAAGTAGATGATTCTGTTGAAGTTTGGGGCTGGGGGGGAAGAGGGAGGTGGGAAGGAAAGCCAGCAGGCACAGAAGCCGACCAAACAAACCTGAACACCCACTGAGTCCCTCCTCACCTAGGTGCTGGGGTGGAAGCTTCGATGCTTGTTAGACAGAATGTCAGGGCTGCAAGGGCCTGACAGATAGTACCTGAACTTCAGTGATTTCAAATTTTTGTAGTTTTTGTGAACATTTTTTAAAACAAACATTTTTACAGGAAAACTCATATCACTCTCATAAATAGAAACCTGAGCTCTTTTGCCAAAAGAAGGTAATTAAATAACAACAATGATAATAAAAACAACAGAAATCATATTAAGATACTGAGTGATAGCTTTATGCTGACTCCTGCTGAGAAGACCTCCTCTCTCACCCTCTCTCTCTAAGAGACAGGAGCAAATGTTAGGAGGTTATTAAGACACACAGGGCCTGAAGGACAAAGAAAAAGACCTGTGCGTCTGAGTACTCTCGTAGCCACAACCTGGGAGCTCCACCCCAGTTTACCTCTACTGTCAGTGAAGGTCAAGTCCTCAAGGTCATCCTCACCTGAGTCCTCATCCTCTTGCTGGATCCAATCTCCCATTATTCCCCTTTCTCCCAAAGCCACAGTGCTTGTGGAAATAAACTTTATCTTCAACAAATACCCCTGTATCCTTAACTTCTCCCCTAAACATCTTCTTCACCTCCTTGCCTTCACTGAACACCTAAGCATCCCAGGATGGGTTCTCTGCAAGCCGCAAGATGCTGAAATGGAGTCTGGCACGCAGGGTATTTGTTAGGGACCAGCTCCCGTGAAGGGGGGTGGGTGGGAGCAGGGTGGGACGGAGGGAGATGCTGAGCGTGCCTTTCCTGCTTTTGGGCGAAGCGGCTCTCTGCAGCCCTGGAGAAAGCAATGGCTGGAGGCTGTCCGTGGAGGTGGATCTGGGTGCTAGTCTCTGTGTTCACCACCCCAGGCAACCCAGATTCCCCTGCAGCCCTGGCAAGCGGGGCTTGGCTTTTTCTTTTCATGCTGCGCATACTCCAAGATCTAATGGGGGATCAGAGACTCCTTGCTTCTCTCTTTGCCTCTCATTCCAATTCTTTTCCCTCCTCCCAGGGCCCCCGTGCCATGAGGTGCCTGCTATCAGACTGCGCCGTCGGCTGACCCTCTTTACAGTCATTCATAGATCACGCCGCAGCCCCCTGCCCCGCCCCCGGACCCAGCGCATGAGCCTCGTTCACGGGTTATACCGGCAGCACTTCACTCTCTCCCGCCCCCCCCTCCCGCCCCCATCCTGTACCATTCTTGGCAACTTCAACACCCTCTGGCTATGACTCCAGCATCCACTATCTCCGCCTCATCACTTCCGATTGTGCATTTCTACACCTCAGCCAACCTGCCCTTGGCACCTCGCCCTATTTTAATTTTTTTCATGACTTATGCCGTTATGATATGGTTAATACCTATTGATTGTTTCTGCTCTGACCTTCCCCCGCCTCCCAGGATAAAAGCTCCAAGAGAGTAGGGTCCTTTTCTGTCTGGTTCACCTCTCACCCTCAGAGCTCAGAACCTACTTGGCATGTACTAGGCATTCTCAATAAGCGTTTGTTGAATGAATGAATGAATGAATGATTCAATCGGTCAAACAGAGATTTTCTTCTAAAGTAATGAGTAGAACTAAAATAAAATTTAAAAGTGAATTCTATTTTCCCCTGAGTAAGCTGATCGATGTTAATTAACGCTCAGACCTCTTCACACTTTTGTATGCGCACACCCCACATGCTGGGAAACACTGGTCTGACTCAACCCTTTCCTTTCAGCGATGTAGAAGCTGAGACCAAGGCAAGGCAGAGTCTTGTCTGAGGTCTCAGGGCAGGAAGCTAAGGATCCAGGCCTCTTGACTCTCTATTTAACCATCTTCACATCCCTCTGTCTGCTCTTATTGTCAACAGGATGGTCATTTCACCAAGTGGTGTTGTGGAAAGAGCTGGTCTTGTGAAGGGCTGGCCTCAAGTTCTGGCTCTACTCCCCACCAGTGGAGCAGTTTGGGGCTGCTGTCAACCCTCAGAAATGGGGACGTTGGGCTTCCCTGGTGGCGCAGCGGTTGAGAGTCTGCCTGCCGATGCAGGGGACGCGGGTTCATGCCCCAGTCCGGGAAGATCCCACATGCCGCGGAGCGGCTGGGCCCGTGAGCCCTGGCCGCTGAGCCTGCGCGTCCGGAGCCTATGCTCCGCAACCGGAGAGGCCGCAACAGTGAGAGTCCCGCGTACGGCAAAAAAAAAAAAAAAAAAAAATGGGGACGTTAAACCCTCCTATCTGCAATGTTGGGAAGCTTAACAAATGAACTGTCTCCAGCAACACCTAGTATATTGCTGATACTCCATAAATGTTAATTCCCTTCCTAAGAGATTCATTCTATATTTAATTAATTTTATTGAGCTGCCTTTTAGAGTGTCAGGTGCTACCTCAGACCCAGGCAATTTAGTTCATGGTTTAGTTGAAAGGATGGTGGCGTAGCTGGTTAATTTGATCACATTTTGTAAATGAAGGCTCTTTACGTTTGCTCGCCAAATAGAAGGCAAGAAGACACAGTGCTAGGTAAAAAGAAAATCCATAGAAAAGTCCTCCACAGATGGAGTCACCAAGCTTACGCACAACCAGCACTCATGCAAGGCTCCCAGTGGTGAGAGGATGGAGGAGGGTTAAGGGGGAAAGGGGAAGAGGGGGAGGGGGAGAAAGGGAGGGGGAAGGGGAGGGGAAGCAGCAAAGCCGCCTGCTCAGGTCCCCAGATATCTGTGTGACGGTGGCCACTGGGGAATGACACAGGACTGACAGTATTCGTAAAAGTTTTCAGAGCACAAGCTTTGAAGTCAGACTGATCGAGGTTCAGATCCTGGTTCTGCCAGATACTCACTCTGTGACCCTTTGGGTGACAAAGTATCTCTCAGAGCTTCAGCTATCCCATACCTATAGTAAGGACAAGGGAGGACCTTTCTTGTAGACTTGCTGTGAGAATTAAATAAACCGACTATGGAAATCACAGTGCCTGGAACATAAAACATCCGAGAGTTTGTCGATGACTGTTAATGATTGTCATTGGAATGCCACCTTCTTTCATCAAGCTCAGGTCGATAGAGGTAGTGTCAGCGCCTGAAGCAAGTCAGTTCTCAACTCCAGACACTAGATCCCCCTTCCTCCTGCCTTCCTTCTCTGTCACCCCTCCCCCTCCTCCTGAATTCACTGATAGACTCTGGCTTTCATGCTTTCATGCAGAGGTCACTCTTCCGGTTATTTTTAGACTTGGAACATTCCATGATCCCTGAAAGAGGACACAGGGTTTTGGTGGAGCCAATCCTGGGCCAGGAGTCAAAGATTAGGATTTAAGTCGTGGCTCTTGCTTACTGGCCGCCCATGCTTAGGTAAATACTTTTTCCTCTCTGGTCCTCAGTTTCCTCCTCTATAAAAAGGCCGTAATAACCATCCTTTGGGAGGCAGTGACCCAACAGAACAAAGACTTTGGAGTCATGCCGACCTTCTTCCAGCGTTGGCTGAACAACACCCTGAAGATCTCAGGAAACGTACTTCCCTTTCCTGGGCCTCAGTTTCCTCCCCAAAATGGAGATAATGGTAACTCTCTCCCAGGTAGATGTGAAGATTAATTGAGTTAGTTAACATTTCTTGAGCACTTGTTATCCGCCAGATGCTCTTCCGAGAGCTTTACAAATTTAAAGGCATTTACAGATGAGACAACTGAGGCACAGAGAGGTTAAGTGACTGGCCCAAGATCACCCAGCTAGGATTCAGCTCCCAACCATCGGGATCCAATGCATGTTAACTTCTGCTTCCTCTCACGCGTGATGCCTGCAAAGCACTGAGCACAGTGCCCAACACATAATAGGCACTCAATAAACATTCGCTGTTATTACTACGTCATGGGGTTTCTGTGAAGATAAATGAACGCTCTACCTTCAAATACTTGGGAAATTTCTGTATACACAGAAATCAGCAATGCAAATGCAAATGCAAACCAAGAAAACCTGAAACTACTGTTACCCAGCCCCATCTCCTACATCAGGAGTTGGGAGACAGAGTCCAGCTAGCTGCCACCTGTTTTTATAAATAAAGTTTTATTGAAACATAGCCACACATATTCATTTACATATTGACTACAGCAGGAGTGAACAATTCTGACAGAGACCATATGGCCTGCAAAGCCTAAAATATATACTGTCAAGCCCTTTATATAAAAAAAAAAATTGCTGAATCCTGTCCTAAATCATGTATTTTAACTAGAGTTCCTCAACAGTCAGAAGATTTGTTTGCTCAGTAAAGACATGACGCAATGGAAAAACTATTGACTTTGGAGTCAGAACAAAAGAACAGCAAAGCCACCTGACACCTCCTGAGTGCCCATGCCATGGCTGGCAGTAGCTAAGTGTCTGATGTGCATAACCTCACCTAATCTTAACAAACCCATGCAATAGGATCATTACCATGTTACAGATGAAGAAACTGAGGCTCAGAGAGGTTAAGCAACTTGCTTAAGGCCACACAGCGGGAACTTGGGGGAGCCAGAACTCAAGTTCAGATCCAAAGCTCTACTCCTAACCCTTGCTTCCCGCCTCCTGCAGCCTCCAGAGCCAGCTTTGTCCCTTCCTAGCCACGCAGGGACATTTAAGTCCTTACTCTGGATCCGGTAATGGATGTCTTTATCAATTCCAAAGCATCCCCAATTATCATTTTCCCTTCCCTTTTCTTCACTCTCCCTCTCTTTCCCAAGAAAAAAGGAAAGACCTGCCCCCTCCCACCAACACACACACACACACACACACACACACACACACACACACAGAGCCCTTGGTGTTGTGTGCTGAGCAGGGATGGATTAAAGAAATAGAAAGATAGGAAATCAATATGTAAATGGGTGGGGTTTTTCTTTTTTCGTTTGCAATTCAAAGTCATTTGGCCAATTGTCAAAATGTCAACTGTGAGTTTTCTCTCTTGTTTTCTCTCCACATCCTTCTCAGCTTCCTCGCCTTTCATAGTGTGCGCTGTTTTTGTTGGCCCTGCTATGGAGGAGGGAGAAATCCATCGGTTTCATTAGCTCTTTGAAAAACGAGGTGGGACCAAGTTGGCGAGGTGACGAGGTCACCAAGAGTCATTTATCATTTTCGATGAGGCATAATGAACTCCTCGAAGCTGGACTCTAATTTAATTGTCTTCTACTTAATTGAGGAGAAGGAAGCCTGTTCCAAGGTACTGACTGAAGGTGTTTTTATTGAAACAGAGACAGTTCTCATTTGTAGCCTGTAGGTGACAGGAAAAAAAACCTGCTTCTTGTTAAACTGTCTCTCACTCTCTCGCTCATTCAAGGCAATCTTTATTTTGTGTCTAGTGGAGTCTAGATTTTCCTCTCCCGACTGATCCATCCCCTTCCAGTAAATGGTACCACCATCCATCCAGCTGCCCAGGCTGAAAAGAAAGGAGTGTGGTTCCTCACACCCCATAGTTTCATCGGGGAGCCCATCAGCAAGTCCAATCAGCTCCCTCAAAGCTGACCATTTCTCACCATCCCTGGTGAGAACTTTCCTGTTTCAAGCCACCACTAACACTCACCTGAATACCTACAAACCTTCTCAATATTTTCCTGTTTCCACTCTTTACCCTCCCAAGTTCTTTGTCCGTTCAGCAGCCCAAGTATGGAAAATCTAAATCAGATGATACCACTTGAATTAGTTATCAACTGCAGCAGAACAAATGACCTCAGCATTTAGCAGCTTCAGGTAAAGAATAAATATTTATTATTTCACACAGTTTCTAAGGATCAGGAATTGGAAAGCGGCTTAGCTAAGTGGTTCTGATTCAGAGTCTCTAGTGAGGTTGCAGTTAGGATGTCAGCCTGGGCTGTTGTCATGTGAAGGCTGGACTGGAGCTGGAGAATCCACTTCCAAGGTGGCTTACACCCATGGCTGTTGGCTGGAGGCCTCAGTTCCTAACCACATGGACCTCTCTTAAAGCTGCTTGACTGTTCTCATGGCATAGCAGCTGGCTTCCTCCCAAGTGAGTGAACAGAGAGAGAGAGAGAAAGGCAGAAGCTGCAATGTCTTTTACAGCCTAGTCTCAGAAGTCACAGTTGTCATTTCCACATAGCCTGTTAGTTACAGGTCACTCTTATTCAGTGTGGGAGGATATGAATACCAGGTAGCAAGGTGGGCACCACCTTGGACACTGGCTATCAGATGACTCCCTTGCTTTAAACCCTCCAATGAGGGGGAAGGGTAAGCTGGGACGAACTGAGAGAGTGGCATGGACTTATATACACTACCAAACGTAAGGTAGATAGCTAGTGGGAAGCAGTCGCATAGCACAGGGGGATCAGCTCAGTGCTTTGTGATCACCTAGAGGGGTGGGAGAGGGAGGGTGGGAGGGAGGGAGACGCAAGAGGGAGGGGATATGGGGATATATGTAAATGTAGAGCTGATTTACTATGTTATACAGCAGAAACTAACACACCATTGTAAAGCAATTATACCCCAATAAAGATGTTAAAAAAAAAAAAAGCAATGGGTGAAATTAAAAAAAAAAAAACCTCCAATGTTTTCCTACTGAAATTAGAATAAAATCCCAATTTGCTATTACGGTTTAGCAAGCCCTGTGCAATCTGACCTCCACTTACATCCCCCTTACCCACTTGGCTCCAACTACTGTGGCCTTCTTTCTCTTTCTCAAGCATATTCCTGCCTCAGGACCTTTTCATGTACAGTTCCCTCTGCCTGGAATGTTTTTCTTCCAGACTTTCATACAGTTGGTTCCCTGTCATTCAGGTCTAAATACAAATTGTCACCTCCTGAGAAGCCTACCCCAGCTACCCTATCTAACTAGAGAAAAATTGATGTATTAATATTAAATTTTTAGAGAAATGCAGTGGATTACTGCAGAATACATACAGTGCCTTTGTAAACATTGCCCTCCCTCTACCTGCCCCCTTATTGAGGGTTCAAGAAGGAAAGTAACCAATCTCAATTTGGTCTAAAGATTACCTGATCTGGGGAATTAATTGGAATATACTCTTCTAGGTAGAGCTCAGATGCTTGGGTAATCTCCCTTTTCCCCATGTCTCTCTGTGCCTCACACCAGAACCTCAAAGAGGTAGATAGCCCCCCAAAGATGAACAACCCCTTAGAGCCAAGTGGAGACAGCCAGAAGCAAGCTCTAAACCCTCAATCCACGTGAATCTAATGCTTTCGACCTCTTGGCACCTACCTACCACTTACAAAGCACACTGATGCATCAGGTGCAACGCTAACCACTTCATGACTTCATAAACTGCATCCAGTGTAATTCTCACAACAGACGCCTCTATGAAATAGGAAGTCTTATCTCCACTTCACAAATGAGGAAACAGGGGCACAGGTGGGACACTATACCAATTAAATGACATGAGCCAGGATTCAAATCCTGCTTTAAGTGCAAAGTGTGTAGTCTTAACAGCCCATTATATTACCTCTTTCAATGTTTACAGAGGCACTGTATGTAGTCGTATAGTAATCCATTGCATTTCTCTATGGAATTTTATATTAATATATGAGTTTTTCTTACCTTAAGCATTTATTGAATAGCTGCTATGCTCTCAGTCCTGTGCTAGTTGCTATGGGGATCCTGGAAAGTGTGACATCATTCCAGCCTTCAAGAAGCTCACAATTATACATTGGTTTGAGAGGTTAAAGGAGAGCAAGTCATTTCTCTAATACTTGGGGAAGTGAGAACGTTATCGAGATGAGTAGAGTAGGGTGGGGAGGGACATTTAAGGCCAGAGAGGATATGAAGTTTGAATTAAGCCTTGAAAAATAAGCGAGCTTTAAACAGCAGAAGGGAGGAGTGGGGCGGGGGTCTTGTAAACAGAAGAGTCTGTTCTTACGAAAGTGAAGAGGCAAGAAAAGTCAGAAAACAGTGAGATGACCAGTCTGAGTGAAACTGAAGCTGTATGCATGAATGGAAATGGTGTAAAAACATAAAATCCGACATAAAAAGAGAATGATATGTGAAGGGAATTAACTGACTAATAAGGCAGGTGTCCATAAATATTAGTAAAGGAATGAGACGTGACAAGAACTAGTTCTTTCCCAAGAGAATATCATTGGATAATTAGGCTTACATCCTATCTGCCTGCTCTTAAGTAATCTAAATAGAAAATCCAGGAAACTGAGTGGTCACATGTGTTCAATCAGTCATGTGTTCTGGATCATATAAACAAATACTTTAAGTATTTTCTGTTCTAGCACAGTTCATAAGAACTGAATCCCTCCTCCGTGCTCGGAACGATGATCAGAGTCCAAAAGAGTTGGTTTCTAAACCTAGTTCAACCACTTCCTGGTTAAGTGACCTGACCAAGGTAAATAACTTTTCTAAGCTCAACTGTAAAATATGGAGTAAGAGTACTATAGTTACAGGGCAATCGTGGGGATTCGTTGAGATAACATCCATGTTTTATAGGCACTCAGATATTAGCTTTCTTTCCCCAACTCTGACGTTTTATTCTCTAAAGCACATGGTTCAGGTTGGTTTAGAAAGGGAGGAAGGAGAGCGGCACAGCGGGAGGTGGCAGCCTCATAAACAGGCATGCGTAGTGGACATCAATTACTCTGGCTCCCCAGAATAGCCACTCCCCTCGTTTCCTGGCTCTGCTCCATGTCCCTGTTCTAATCATGTTACAGAACCTACCTTCCTGGCCAGAATTATTGTGGGAAGAACTTATCCTAATCTAAGTCAGACCAATGACAGGGCTCAACCTCTTGGCTACAGCCATTATACCAGAGATGGGCACCTGACACAAACCAGGCCAATCAGATTCTTCCCTGGAATTTTTGAACCTGAACCCAGGAGACTGGCTGAGTTTCACTTCCTCTCCTCTGTTATTCCCTGCCCAAAAGAGGAAGTAGTTTGACAGTAATAGAAGGTGTGAATCTTCCCATCTAGAATAGTGACAAGACTGAGAGAGACCATCTGAGAAGTATTTTGGTTCCAAGTTCCACCTGTGCCAGATCCAGCCAGCCCTGCCTTCCTTGTTTGGTGAGTCAAGAAACTTCCCCTTTCTGCCTAAATAAACTTGAGTTGGGCTTCCGTCACGTGCAACCCAAAGAACCCTACACCAGAATGAAGAAGGAAATGAACTTGTCATGTCTAGAGAACAATGAAGAGACACACTTCGTTGGAATGAGAGATTTATTTTAAGGAGTTGTGAGATCAGAGCTGAATGAGGAGGGGTGTGAATGCCACCCACCGGGGAGTCACTGAGGCTTCTGAGCATGGAGCGACATGGTGAAAGCCGTCACTTAGGATCAGGAATGTGGGGAGGGTCATCTTTGATGAATAACTGCAGGGAGAGGCTAGCGGCCGGGAGGCCGCCTTGGAGGCTGTTGGAAGTGGAGCAGGGTAGATTCCAGTGCATCAGCCTTCAGCAATGGTTGAGTCATGGGGCTTCACCTTGGTGGTGCTTGTGCCCTGAAAGCTGCTTCCACCTTTGGAATTTCACTTGACACTGGCTTCATCAGGGAAAATGTCTATCGACAGTCACATCAATAGGACATGTGTAATTAACTCAGAGTCCTGCCCCCCAGGGGGTGGCCATGGGGAGGGCTCAGAATATAAGAGCTCAATATCATAGTCAAAGCTTTTATGCACGTGTCTTCCTCCAGTGGGTTCCACGCTGACAGTGTGGCTAAATGAGGCTTAATTCGACCATCCCAACAACCTATGGTTAATGACATGACATTGTTGTAATTTGCATTTGGTAAATGCAATTTGGGGGCTATTTTCTCTCTCTTAGCTTTCTCTCCTGGGTTCCTGGACACCTGTGCTCCTTGGGGGGCAGGTTTCCTTTTCAACACCACAAATACCATCTCTGCTATTGGGACACAACAGTTAAATAATGTGAAATTGCACTGATGCCAGTGAAATAAAAGTGAGTGTTACAAAACCGAGTTCCTTCCCTGAACATAATAACAGTAAATTTCTAGGGTCCTATCGTGTAATATCCATTAGATTTATTATGTTGCAATTCCCAGTCCCACTAGTTCTGCCTGAGGGTGAGTATATTACATTTCATCACAGTTTCATTTTCTCCTACAGATGAGAAATGGGAATGCGATTGCAGTTATGTAGCATGCATGTGTTAAATCTGATCTCTAATAAAATCAAACACATCACAACTCAAAGCATTTTAGCACAGTGTCGGGAAAATGAAACACCATCTGTCATCATGTAGAGATTGCCTTATTATAACACAAAATCAAACTGCTCAGTGTGAACATTGCTACTTAATAAATGGGTAAATGAAAACTGATAATTATGGTCTTATTTATTTTAAATGATTACTTAAAGCCACCAAAAGTGCAACATAATTTGTCAATTAGGCACTCTGGACCCCATAACAGTATATAGAGCAAACACCCCTCAGTAAAAATGGTGCATAGACTTGGAGAGAAACAAAGGGGAGAGACTGAAAGGAACTTTCAAGAACTGCCAGACGTGGAGATGAGGAAAGAAGCCCAAGACTTGAGAAATCCTGGTCCGTCCTGATCAGGTGGGGGCAGTTTCCACATCAGAATCGCCCAATATTTTCACTTGGAAAAAAATCAACAGTTTCCACGGTGCAGGAAGATATGATGAGAGACTGAGGGTCCCAAGGAGAGCTGGTAACACTGCCTTCATTCCCATGAGACTCATGTAAGATGCTGTTTCCAACTCTTGGGGGCAGGAGGTTTTTAACTTGGTTTTAATCTTTCATTTGAATAGCACACTATTAGGCTAGAGTTAGTCATTTCTGAAAACAGATATTAAAGTAGGTAGAAAATACACAAGTTGGGAGAGAGACATAGGAAATTTGAAGAGAATTAAGGGCACTGATAGTTGTGAATCCACTGTAACATGGACAAGGGCTTTGTTCTTCCCCGGAAAAAAGGAAATGGAAACACCTAAATGACTCTCTGTGATCAAAGATACAAGCTGATGTCTCTTCCTAATGCTTCTACCTATAATCCTGATTATCTGCCCTGATGAAATCGCAACCATTCCTGGGATCCTATGAGATGTTACAAGAGTCTGCAAGCCCAAGAAGACAGAGAAACGCCTCCTGTCCCTGTGCTAAGCCGTTTGGTGTAGACGTAGTACACAGGGATTAACAATTCTAGACTCTTCCTTTGACATGTCACCCAGTTTTTCAGAGTCTTGCAAATACTGCAAATTCTCTTAGTCCCCAAGAAACTGATGCAGAGTTTACAGACATCCCCTAGGTTTCCCAAACGCCTCCTAAGACCTAGAAAACGCCCCCTAAGACCTAGAAAAGGTTTCCCAAACGCCCCCTAAGACCTAGACCAGGAAAATAAATTGAGTCTGAAAAATATATAGTCTACTACCATCTTACTATGCCCCTCCTCCAAAACCTTAAAGAGTGCTTTCATGGAGGGATTATCTTAAGTACCATCACAATTGATTTAATATCCTAATTTCAAGAAAACTTTATTACAAGGTGGTTTCATCTCCAATATTCCATTCAATTAGGTAAATATTTTGGAGCGCTTGCTATATTTAAATCAGTGAGGTGATTTAAATAAATAAGCAGTTTGCATTTGCATGTAATTTGCGACCCAGTTAGATAGAGAAAACTTTCAAGGATTAGAATTTGTGGTAAAAGAAGGTAAAGTTGCATTCAAAGAAAAACTGTCTTGTTGTGGGAAAGAGCATTTCCAACTGAGGTGATTGGGAAAGGCTCATAAAGGAGGTGGCGTATAGGATGGACTTTTTTTTATTGAAGTATACTCGATTTACAACGTTTCAGGTGTAGAGCAAAGTGATTCAGATAGATATATAGATATATTCTTTTCCTATTCTTTGCCATTATAAGTTATTACAAGATATTGAATATAGTTCCCTGTGCTATACAATAGGACCTTTTTGTTTATCTATTTTATATATAGTAGTGTGTATCTGTTAATCCCAAATCCCTAATTTATTCCCCTCTCCCCTCTGGTAGCCATAAATTTGTCTTCTATGTCTGTAAGTCTATTTCTGTTTCATAAATAAGTTCATTTGTATCATTATTTTTTTAGATTCCACATATAAGTGATATCATATGATATTTGTCTTTCCCTATCTGACTTACTTTACTTAGCATGATAATGTCTAGGCCCACCCATGTTGCTGCAAATGGCATTATTTCATCATTTTTTATGGCTGAGTAATATTTCTCTCTCTCTGTCTCTCTCCCTTTCTCTCCATATGTATATATATATAAATGCCACATCTTCTTTATCCATTCATCTGTCAATGGACATTTAGGTTGCTTCCATGTCTTGACTATTGTAAATAGTGCTGCAATGAACATTGGGGTGCATGTATCTTTTCGAATTAGAGTTTTCACAGGAAGGACTTTGAAGAACTCAAGAGGTAAAGAGGATGAGGCAGAAGGAGAGGTATGGTTGGCAGAATTCTAAGATGACCTCATGGTGTAAAAAAGAATTTGTCCGGTCTTTGTCCCAGGTTCCTGGCATACAAGTCCCAAAACCTTTGGGATTTCATGACTGAGAAGAATGTTTCTGTTATACTAATGAGGTAACTCCTGGTGGGCCCTTAGATAGTCACCAGAAAGACCAACCTTGTGATTGGGGGGTTGGAAGTTTGGGTCAGCCTGGAACTTTAGATCTCCCAGGGAGAGGGGGGGACTGGAGATTGAGATCAATCATGCGGCCAATAATTTAATTAAGCATGACTACATAACGAGACCCTCAATAAAAACTCTGGCATCCAAGTCTCAATCCTGCTTGGTGCACACATGGATGTTCTGGGAGTGTGACACACCTTGACACCAAAGGGAGAGGGCATGGAAGCTCTGTGCTCCCTCCTACGCCTCACCGTATGTGTATCCTTTCTAATAAAAGTGTAATCATAAGCATTACTTTTCCGAGTTCTATGAATCATTCTAGTGAATTATCAACCCCCTGAACTTATAACCAGTTGGTAAAAGGATGGGTGGCCTGGGATCTCACTTGCAGCTGGCATCTGAAGTAGGCTCAG
This sequence comes from Stenella coeruleoalba, assembly GCF_951394435.1. Lineage (NCBI taxonomy): Eukaryota > Metazoa > Chordata > Mammalia > Artiodactyla > Delphinidae > Stenella > Stenella coeruleoalba. The sequence goes on along the minus strand of NC_137166.1, from coordinate 31,489,726 downwards.
TCTTACAGAGAACTCTGCCCTTAATTTATGGAGATTATCCTCAGTGGGTCTGATCTAATGAGGTGATCCCTGAAAAGGAGTGGAGCTCTTCCTAACAAGAGAGTTGGAAGCATCAGAGGGATTCAACAAGAGGTATTCACCATTGCTAGGTTGGAAGATGGAGCAGGCCATGTGGCAAAGAACACAGCAGCCACTAGGAGAGCTGCTTCAGCTAGCAGCCAGCAGCCAGCAAAGAAATGGGGACCTCAGGCCTACAACTGAAAGAAACTGGATTCTGTCACAACCATGTGAGCTTAGAAGAGGGCCATGAGCTCAAGATGAGAGCCTAACTGACACTTTGATTGCAGGCTTGTGAAACTCTGAGCTGAGAACCAAACAACACAATGCCCAGACTCTGACCTACAGAACTGTGAACTAATAAATAGGTTTTGCTTTAAGTCACTAACTTTGGGGGTACTTTGCTACACAGCGATAGAAAACTAATAAAAGAGGGCCTTGTGATGAATATGTCAGGAATCACATTATCATTCTATACAGCCATATTGATTTGTCTGTCCAGCTTCTCTGATTATCTGGGATTTTCCCCATTACCATCTGCATCACTCCAACCCTCATGGTTATCATTTTGGAAACGTGACCTGCCCCAGGGACAGAACTGATTGGTCCAGGAGTGAGACCTAGACAGACCAATAGAGCCCTTCTCTGGAACTTTCAGACTTGAGACACAGAGGGTGGCTGAAACTATAAGATGTATGTATCAATAACTAGTGGTGGGTGTGTTTTCTCCTATGTGGGAGAACCTCTGCTGTGAAAGAAAAAGAATGAATTCAGCACGTAGAGAGAAGCAGAGACAAGAAATACTGAGGCTGTCTGACACCAAAAACAAAGGCAACAAAGCAAAAATAAACAAGGGGGACCACATCAAACTAAAATACTTCTGCATAGCAAAGGAAACCATCAACAAACTAAGAAGACAACCTGCTGAATGGGAAAAAATATTTGCAAATCGTATATCTGATAAGGGGCTAATATCCAAAATATATAAAGAATTCATGCAACTCAATAGCAAAATAACAATTTGATTAAAAAATGGACAGGGCATCTGAATAGACATTTTTCTAAAGAAGACATAGAGATGGCTAACAGGTACATGAAAAGATGCTCAACATCACTAATCATCAGGGAAATGCAAATCAAAACCACAACGAGATATCACCTCACACTAGTTAGAACGGCTATCGTCAAAAAGGCAGGAAATAAGTGTTGGCCAGGGTGTAGAGAAAAGGGAACCCTAGTACACTGTTGGTGGGAATGTAAATTGGTGTAGCCACTGTGAAAAACAAAATGGAGGTTCCTCATAAAATTAAAAATAGAACTACCATATGATCCAACAATCCTACTTCTATGTATTTATCCAAAGAAAATAATATCACTAACTCAAAAAGGTATATGCCCTCCCGTGTTCATTGCAGCATTATTTACAATAGCCAAGATATGGAAAAACCGGTGTCCATCAATGGATGAATGAATAAAGAAAATGTGATATATATATGAATATTATTCAGCCATAAAAAAGAACGCACTCTTCATAACATTGTAAATCAACTATACTTCAACTTTTTAAAAAAAGAATGAAATTTTGCCATTTGTGAAAACATGGGTGGACCTTGAGGGCATTATGCTAAGTGGAATAAGTCGGACAGAGAAAGACAACTACTGTATGGTCTCACTTATACGTGGATCTAAAACAAAACAACGAAACAACCCAGCTCACAGATACAGAGAACAGATTGGGGATTGTGGAGATTGCCGGCGGGTGGGAGGGAGAGAAGGGGGCGGGTAGCAAAATGGGTGAAAGGAATCAAAAGGTACAAATTTCCAGCTAAAAGATAACTAAAGAAGTCACATGGATGTGATGTACAGCATGGTGACTATAGTTAATAATACTGTAGTCCATATTTTAAAGTTGCTGAGAGAGGAAATCTTAGAAGTTCTCATCACAAGACAAACATGTTCTATAACTATGTATGGTGATGGATGTTAACTAGACTTATGGTGGTGATAAGTTCGAAATATACGGTCATCCCTGTATATCTGCGGGGGATTGGTTCCAGAATGCCCCTCACTTACCAAAATCCCTGGCTGCTTAAGTCCCTTATGTATGTATGTAAAGTCCCTTATGTATGTATTGTACTTGTCCCTTATGTATGTATGTATGTAAAATGGCATAGTATTTGCATGTCACCTACGCACATCCTCCCATATACTTTAAATCATTTCCAGATTACTTATAATACCTAACACAATGGAAATAGTTGTAAATAGCACATAAATGTTACGTAAATAGTTGCTGGCACATGGCAAATTCAAATTTGGTGTTTTGGAACTTTCTGGAATTTTTTTCCTGACTATTTTAATCTGCAGTTTGTTGAATCCAAGGCTGTGGAACCCGTGGATACAGAGGGCTGACTGTATACAAATAGAGAATCATTATGTTGTATGCCTGAAATCGATATAGTGTTGTATATCAATACCTCAATTTTAAAAGAAAAAGAAAGAAATATTGTGGCCGTATTTGAGCTCCGGGTTCCAGTTCTTCTTTAGGCCCAAATACAACTTGGCTTTAGGTTCTGAGAGACAAGTATCTTTTACAAGAACTTCCCTTTTGACTTAAGCTGAATCAAGTTGGGTTCTGTCTACTTTAATACATACAGTCTTAATACAATAATGTTAGTAAAATTTCAGTTTTCTAATTTACACTAGGCCGAGCCTAAATTCTGCATGTTCTAAGATAATGCGTCTCCTCCAGGGAGTATATTCATGGTTACTCCACAGATAGGGTGCTGGATTCCCCGACACAAATCTAAACAAGGCCTTTATTTTTACCTTTTAGATGTTTCCAGAGGATGCCAAAATCATTGATTCATGTGATCAATTCAGCAAACAACCTGTTAATTAACGTTAAGAAAAGAAAGAACTTAGCCACAGTTGGTTCATTGAACTGGCCTTGTAGATAAGCTTCAAAACCACATTGCTGACACAAAGATTTGCCTGAGTTATGACACATCCAGGACTACACAGGATAAAGGTGGAGGGACTTCCGAGTTCTGGGGGCTGCTCTTCCTCTATGTTTCCCTCATTATCCAAAGCCCTGAATGCAGCCACATCTCCTGGACTCTCTCCAGGAAGTCAGGGCGTCAGCCAACATCTCCCTTTCATCTGGGATCACGTCTACCAAAGCCCAGAAGAAGTTCAAGACAATTTTAAAGCATCAAAGACAACACTGGATGTTTAGAGGAAACTTGGCATTTCAGGCCTCCTACCCATTTTTCCCATGAAAATCAAATGGGAGTGTAACACAAATGAAAGGATGAGTATAATCTTTTCCTGTTGCAAAAGATTGAAAAACAAACCTCAAATTGCCTTCGGCAAAAGGGGAAAAAAAGGAGCTCAAGTAACGGGAAATCTGAGGGGTTCAGCTGCATAAAGGCATGGACACCCTCACCCCCACTCCCCCATCCACTCCCTCCCCAGCTCCAGCGACAGCTTCAGGATGTGGTTCCTCTCTCTCTCTCTCTCTCTCTCTCTCTCTCTCTGGTGCCCCCCCCCCCCAAAATCGGAGTTGCACTGAAGAGTAGGAGTGACTTCTAGGCCAGCAAAAACAACAGGTGTCCACTGCCATAGTCTTGCCTGGCTCCAGTCTCCGTGGTACCCCTTCTTCACACCTGGAGCCACTTGACCTACGTTTTCAAGCTCAACTGACCACAGGCTGACTTCTGGCATAGGAAATCTGAGAAGCTTCAAGCTATCGCTCCGAAACTCGGCCTCAAGTCACTTTTGCTGGTTTTCCAGTTCTGACCCAGCTTTATATCCCAGGATTCTCTTCTTGTCCCCTAGACCTTCTTGTCTTGGCCAGCTGCCTTAGGTATCTCCATTAACATGGAATGACCCAGACTTGCTTTGCTAATTTTGTCCCAGAAACTGGCTTGGAACCCCAGTTCCGTCTTGGGCCATGTGTGGACAGACTTCATGATGGCAACATGGATGTTAGTGTGTTATGTATTTCTCAATTATCCATCATCATGTACCACTTGCCTGTTGAAACTCCTCCCATCTCCTGTTATCTCCTGCTGAATCCTCAAAGTGTGTCCCTAATCCAGAGTATCATTTGTCCTCCATTGGCTGGGCAGGACTTTTTTCAATTCTTCAAGGCTATGTCTAATTTTAAAAAATAATGCCTCTCTCTAGGGGGCATTTTTATATTTGCTACCAGCAGCCACCTCCCTTTTCTCCAGTACTCTAATTTTCCTCTTGGGAGCCTATCCAGTGTCCATCCATGGATTGTTTGGCCTCAGATTCACTCCTCGCTTTCCCTTGCTCTATTCTGTATTTCAGGATTGCTGACTCCTACAAACTGAATTTCCTAAGCCCCAGTCAGATGTTTTCCAAGAGAATTAACTAATGAGGGGCAATGGCAAGAGACTGGAGGGTAGGAGAAAGGGAGATGCCATAGTATTTCTCTCCCTCCATCTCTGCCTTGGGTGATGTGTCCAGCAGTGGGAGTATCTTCTCCATGGCTTCAGCTCCTACCAGGCAGCCTCTGCTGTAGCTCCTGCTTCCACCAGGTGGACCTGGCCCCAGGGCTCTGGGAATTTGCTTCCTTCCTTCCTTTGTCCCTCCAGCCAAGCTGCGGTAGCAACATCCAGCTGTTGTTAATCTCAGGATTACTCCACCATTCCCACCTGGCTTCTCTGCTCTGCCATAACTTGTGTAACCAGCCGCCTGCATTAAGTTACCTCTGCTTTAAATATTCAAAGTAGTTTCAGCATTCCTAGTTGGACCCTGTTTGATCCCACTCTTTCCCCCATTCTCAGTCCATTTGATTCTAGTGAAGCTGACTCCACCCCCAGCTGTAAAGGTGGGCAGGTGACCATGTGACTTAGACCTGGCCAATCAGAACATCTCATCCCCCTGGCCACAGTGACTGGTTCAGGAATTTGCATATGGCACCATCAGAGCCAATGATAAATGTTATCAGGAATTATGCTGGGACTGCTGGGAAAGAGACAGATTCTCCTTATTCTCTTGGACTTCCAGGTGTAAAGATATAAGCCCATATCTACCATCAGTCATCTTGCCAGTCTCTGAAGAGAGTCCTGGCTGAGAATGAAGTCGATATGGGTAACAGCAGAGCTGAGAGATAGAGGGAGGAAAAATGAGTCTTGATAATATCTGCTGTCTGATACCGTGAGCCCCTAGAGCCTGAAGACAAAAGAAACTGCCTTATGAAGAAGGGGAAGAAAAAGCTATATCTATATCATCTGTATCTATATCTATGTCTATATCTATCTACCTACCCACACATAGTTTTTTAAAATAGCTGAAAAGCCCAGTCCAAAGGCTAAATCCAAGGTCTCACGTAATATGATCAGGACAAGGTCTTCCCTCTTCCCCCACCTTTTTCTTGGTTCTGCTTAATTATGTGCCAACTCTAAACCACTGTGGCTAAGGATATATAATATTTCATTGCCGGTCCCGGCCATGGGTCTACCCCTAGAAGCGCGGGAGAGGAAGCGGTCAGCCCCAACCAAACTACATGGAGAGAATTGGGGGAGAAGTGGTTTCCTGAAAGTGTTCGCAATGTTGTAATTTCCAAACAAGCAGGAGGCAGTAACAGTCCCTGACCTGGTCCAGAGCTCCCATTCGTAGATAGGAAAACTAAAGACTGGAGAAGAGATATGACATGCCCCAGGCCACACAGCCCAAAATCACTTTTCTATGTCTGGTGTCATGGTAGCTGGAGACCTCATTAGCCTCCTTCCACAACAATTCACCGAGAATACCGTCCATGAGCTTCAAACAACACTCAGAATATTTCCAAACTTTTTTAGTTCATGGTACCCTTGAAATCTCAGGAATTGTTCCCAGTGCCTCTACGCCAAAAGAAATACGTAACAGTTCCAAATATTTGGTAGTTAGGCTCAATTAACTAAGTATTTCTATTCTAACAACTTAGTAACCATTTAAAAAAAATACAAATAAGTTTAAAGAAAAAATAAATTTTAATTTCATTCTAATGCCCATAACTAGTTAATGGGAGGCAGATACCCACCTATTAGACTTCTCAAACCTTGGAATCAGATTTGATACCACTACCCTTACTTCCTATTCCACATTGATGTTGACACACTTCTTGCTTTTGATCACAGTAACTGTCAAAAAAAAAGAAAGAAAAAAGAAAAACAGCTTCACGAAGATACATCATAGAAAGAAATGTAGTTGAACTAATATTCACTACCTCAAGCTAGTAGTTTATATAGTGTCCAACAGATGCTGACTATCACTGGTTTCCTCCAAAAACTGTTAAAAATCCTGCGGTGCCACTATGAGTTAGCTGCAGTGCTTCGATACACCTTGACAGATGGTTCAGGAACTGCAGCCTTAAGATAAAGGCCTATGGCCTGCCCCCAGGGGTAGCACCTTGAGCCACAGAAGGGAGGCATGGAGGAGAATGAGGGTGCTGCTGGCAGTTGGCCAGATTAGAGGAAATCCCTTGCCGTCTGAGCAGAAGAGGCATTACCCCTAAACTCCTTGCTCATCAGAGAAAAATGGCCAAGCCACCCCTAATTCTAAGGAATCAGCATAACCACCTTTGGCCTCCTTCTAAAGGCAGTGGGACCACCATCGCCGCCCCCAAAAACCACTTGCGGCAGTATTTATTGCATTTCAGAGGTTTGCTTCTTCCTTTTGCATCTCTGACCGTTCATCTCATGACAAACTTGCGCAATAAATTCCTTCAGAAACTGATGCAAAAATTCTTTTCAAAATTATATAGTTGCCCTAAAATGAACATTAGTGCTGCTTACTGACCTGAAAGCAGAGAGATCCGTGCTTTGAACATGGCTCTGCCATCCCCTTGCAGTGTGATGCTGACACACACACACACATACAAGCCCCATTTTTCTTATTTGTTAAAAAATAAGGAACTTCCCCGGTGGTCCAGTGGTTAAGACTCTATGCTTCCAATGCTGGGGGTGCGGGTTCAATCCCTAGTTGGGCACCAGGATCCCACATGCTGTGCGGCACGGCCACATAAATAAATAAATTGGCTTTAAAATAAATAAGGTGGGGGTAGACTTTGAGATTTTACCAACCAGTAGATTTTTTAATGCTTTGGATATCAGCCTATGATTGCCAAGGTTTAATTTTACCAAAGACAAACCAAGAGCCACTGACATCTACTATCGCCATTACTTTATAATATAAAGGTTATTTTAGCATTAAAAAAAGGAGAAAGAAAATATCCCCCAATAATCTCCATTTTTAAAGCTTGTTTCTTTTACTTTATTAGGAAAACTCATTGTTTGTCCTTTTTTCCATTTTGCTTCAGACTGGTGAAAATTTCATCATAGGTCAGCACAAGCTTCGAATGCGTATTTGCACGTCTGAGGCATCCCTCCCATCTTTGACTTTTTAGATGTTCACTGCAACAACTTAACTTTCTGAGCCTCAGTATCTCCATCTGACAAATGGGCACAGAGAAACCAACTTTACTTCCCAGGGTTGTTATGAATGTGAAGTGAAAAAGTGGTTGTAGTAGTGCTTTAAAAAAAAAAAAATTAAGGTACCATTCCTACCACCATCTTTTAAAATCCTTTATGTTCCATTCAGCATCAAGACTGCAATTATGGATCTCCCAACTTTTTCTCTAACTCTCCAGCCTTGACTGGTTTAATTTAGACACTGAACATTAGTTTAACAAAGTGCTTTCATGTTTATTATATTGGATTAGCAAATTATAAGCTATCATTTGAGGCTTTCAAGAACACCCAGACAAACAGTCTGCACACAGGGAACCCTCATATAGTCACCATATGGGCTTCATTTATTAAAGCTTTGGACCCCGAGCGTGGGGAGAGCCAACCTCTTTGCAGAGAGACTCCTGAGGACTGGTTGCTAGGAAGCTACAAAAGCTAGTGTTTCTAATGAGATTTAAAGTATCATAAATTATATATTATTTTCTGCACTTAGGACATTCATAGCTCCTTGGCTTATTTTGTATTTCATTTTGCATTGGTGACATATAATCCTTTACATATAAAATGGCTTGCATAAGAATTCCCTCAGAAATCAGAGCAAAATTACATTTCAAAATTATTATTTTTTCCTCTCTAAAATAAAAGTTCACATTTCTTTGTCTCCTTCTGTGTGTCCAGGGCAGGCAATTGCTAAGAATTTATTCTCTCCAGCTTAAAAAAAATTAATCCCAGCCTTTACCAATAATAATTACTCAAGTGAATACTGTGAGTTGAGTCTGGAGCTGCTGTTAGTAAGAATTCTCATAATTCCATTTTCTGATGAGAGTTAATGTGGGTTCTGCGGGTTTAATTCCACAGATAATTACGGAGGCAATATTTAAAAAGCCTGTTTAGTTGGTACCCTTCCTCAACTCCCTCCAGTGTTCAACATTAAATAAAGAGCCATTCCACAAAAGAAATTCAAAAACTATTTGGTTTAACTGCCCATCTTTAAGGAGGAGAGTCATTATGCAAATATGGTACCCAGAATTGGCTGGTGGAGGCCAGTTCTGTCCGATCTGCATGATAAAATGCAGCCCCTGGTCTGTTTCAAAGGGCCAGGGGCATATTTCTGCAGAGAGTGGACACCCATAGAACAAATTAAGAGAGTGGTTTTCGATTAAGAAGCTGTTTTGATCAGGAACATTTGGGAAATGAGATTTTTAACACCTTTGGAAAGCAATGGTCCCTGAGAAAGACGTGTTTTCTTTTTTGCTTCCCCTTTGTAACTTGTCTTCTTCTCCATCACAAGCTTCTCACATTAGGCAGCTTTCAGGGACATCTCTGTGATTTAATTTAGCAAGCTCTATTTTTCACTTTAAACAAAAACCAAGGGCTCTAGCAAGGTACAATTAATTCCAGCAAAAGTTTAGGAACAGGTGTAAGTCGGGACATGGAGAAATCTGGGAGGCGTGGATATGGCCATCAACAATTGGATGCAGGAATATGGAGCCCAGGTCTTCTTGGAATGTTGAAAGTCATCTTTGTCTTGCCTTCACAGTAGCCAGTTTACACACTACTCCCCATTATCTTCCCCCCAATTCCAGTGTAGGGGCATTTGACAGATCAGGCTCTATCTGCTTCAGGGTCCTGATCTCCACCTTCGATTGCTTGATTTCTGGACTCAGCTTATCCCTCACTGGGTTAGTAGCTGACCAATCAGAAATCTGGGCTTCACTCAGCATCCCAGCCCCCTGTTCCCTCTGCTCTGCTTTATACCAAAATATCCTTTTCCAATTGCATTCAAATGCAACTCTTCATACACTTGTCAACTTATGAACTATGTCCTTTAGCTGTAATTTCAAGAAAACCAGGAGAGTGTAGAAGGATGACATGGAAGGCTGGAACAAGTGGCAAAATGGAAAAAATAAGAAATTGTTAGCAGATTGAAAAGAGCAATGGAAATAGGAAAAAAGAGTCCGAAAATATATATATAAACCAGAATCATTAGGGTAGCTATATGTGAGTTCTGAAAGTTGATTTATATTTTCTTTTTTTGGTCTACTTGTCTTTTCTACATTTTCTACAATGATCATGCATTACCATTACAAATATTTTAAATATTTTTTAAAGCGTGTACTGATTTCCCATGTTGATATGGCCAAGTGAAGCCTTCAGGTGTGGCTGCACGAGCTTGGACCCTCTTGGGCTTCAGCTTCCTCATTTGAAAAGGAAGAATCTGATTCTGAAGGTCTCTTCTGGGGCTCACGTGTTGAGTCATCTATGAATACCTGTTTCATTCTAAGGATAAAAGAAAAATAAAGAAGCAAAAGGATAAGGAGGCAAGATAAATCTTATTCCTACGACTCAGCAATATTCAAGCTATAAGAGTGCTTGGAGATCTTCCAAAATGTTCCTGTGTAAGAATTATTTGAAAAGAACTATTCCACTAAGCAGAAAAAATGGTCGAGAACCTCTGATCTATTTTAATGCCTTAGATAAGAAATTAGTGGCTCAAGGATGACTTGAGTCTGCTTCAAGCTAGAAGCAGGCAGAGCTAGGACTGGAACTTTGATGGCTTAGATCTGTCTAGGGCGTCTTCTACCAAATTATGTGCTTTCTTTAATTTGTGATGTTTCCGTATTTGACCCCTGAATAGGGTGACTATTCATTGCAGTTTGCCTCGGATCGTCCAGGTGTACAGCTGTTGTCCCAGTGAATTTATTAATAGCATCCCTTTTGCTCTCAAAAACGTCTTGAATTAGACAATACATTTTATGGTCATGTCACTCACCCCTTAGCCCTCTCTCAGCCTGCCAGCATGACACAGCTTGACCTGGGTTCCCTCCTTGACATCTATCTTCATCAGAGAAAGGACTGACCCTAATATCTCAGAGTCCATCTTCATTCATGGGTCATCTTATGGTCTGGATGACAAAAGAGATCCCAGGAGACATAGACCAGGGTTTGGTCTCTTAGCTCAGGAACCAAACTCTTCAACAAATCATAAGGGGAGGTGGGATGAATTGGGAGATTGGTATTGACATATATACACTATTGATACTATATATAAAATAGATAACTAATGAGAACTGACTGTATAGCACAGGGAACTCTACTCAGTGCTCTGTGGTGACCTAAATGGGAAGGAAATCCAAAAAAGAGGGGATATATGTATACATGTAGCTGATTCACTTTGCTGTACAGTAGAAACAAACCCAACACTGTAAAGCAACTATACTCCAGTAAAAATTTAAAAACAAACAAACAAGCAAAAAAAAAAAATCATGAAACACCATGCAGAGAGAGAGGCCAGACCTGCTTAAAAGGAGACCACCATATCCACGTGGGGCAACAGCCCCTTTCTTTCTAAAAGGAAGAATATTGTATGTAAAATGTCTCATATCCCCACTAGGGATATGAGTCTTATCCAATCAGCCTCTTTCATTCGTTTGACAATTCCTATGTGTCAGGTTCCATGTTAGTCCTTGAGGAGAACTACGTCACAGTCTGTATTCCCAAGAACTTCACGGTCTAACTGGGGTTGGGGGGAGAGGTAAGGATACAGATTTTACATATCACTGCCTCATCTTTACCATTCTTAGTCTCCTCCAGACAATGTGCCATGTCGTAGGCACTCACAAAGATTTGTCGAACGCATTCATGAATGAACTCATTAACTAACATTGCCTTATTCTGTAATTGCATTGTGTATATATTTCTCATCTCCCAAGGGATAGAACCATATTATGATAGCATGGTAGACGCAGAGAGACAGTAACCTGTAACAGGTAAGAAGTTGGGTCTACAGGCAGAGTTCCTAGGTGTGAATCTTGGCTTTTCCACCTGCTAGTTGCACAGTTTGAGGCAATTTACTTTACTTCTCTGTGCCTCAGTTTCCCATTCTGAAAATAAAGATAATAATAGTAGCTACTTCATGGGGTTGTTGAGATGATTGAGCTAATGCATACTCAGTACCTGAAGCAGTGCCTAGCGATGGTGTTGTGCTGGTAAATGTTTAACAATCAGCTTTCTGGTGGTTAAAACACACACACACACACACACACACACACACACACACACACACACACACACACACATACACACCAATTTGTCCCATTTGCTGATTTCAGTGGTGTAAATGCTTCCGCCACCAATCACCATCAACATGAAATCACTGAACTCAGAGCTGGGAAGAGATGTGTCCAATCTGTTTGGTGAGCCAGCTCTCCATTGAGTTATATCTAATGAGCTAATGTACATGAAATCATTTCCTAAACTTTTGTACCTGTTAAGTTTGCTCTGTTAATCTTTTTCCGTTTGCGGTCCTTATTGTGTTTGACAGAATGGTAAAGATATGAGGTCAATTTCTCAATAATTATACGAACAAGCCAACTACTGTCTCAAAGTCTGACTGAGCACCAAGGAATGAGGGAGGTCCCCTTCACAGCACTGTCCACTGTGTACAATGTTGTCAAGTTTCTTTAGAAAGATACCATGATAATAAGTCAAAGTTAAAGGACTTACTATAGTCTACAAACTGTATCAGGTGTCTTAAATACATCATTCCATTCTATCCTCACAACTTTGAAAAATCAGAAATATAACCCCAATTTATAGATGAGAAAACTGAGGCTCAAAGGGGTAAAAACAAGCTCTTATTCCACCACCGCTAAGTGACAAAGCCAGGATTAAACCCTGGTCTGTGTGATGTCAAAACTCACACCCTAAACCACTTACACTTGAACTTCCATGATGCTTTTAGGTCCTAAAGTCATTTTTTTAAAAATTTATTTTATTTATTTATTTTTGGCTGCATTGGGTTTTTGTTGCTGCATGTGGGCTTTCTCTAGTTGTGGCGAGTGGGGACCACTCTTGTTGCGGTGCATGGGCTTCTCATTGCGGTGGCCTCTCTTGTTGCAGAGTACAGGCTCTAGGTGTGCGGGCTTCAGTAGTTGTGGCTCACGGGCTCTAGAGCACAGGCTCAGTAGTTGTGGCGCACAGGCTTAGTTGCTCAGCAGCATGTGGGATCTTCCCGGACCAGGGCTTGAACCTGTGTCCCCTGCATTGGCAGGCGGATTCTTAACCACTGTGCCACCAGGGAAGTCCCCTAAGATCATTTTAATTTTGACTATTTGTGCCAGTAGGCAACATATCATAGTGGATAAGAGGATAAACTCTAGAGCCAGACCAGGTTCAAATAGTTGTCTGCTTTTTATCAGCTGTGTGACTTCAGGCAACTTACTTAGTTTCTCTGTGCCTCTGTTTCTTCATCTATAAAATGGGGATAATTATGATAACTGCTTTAAAGTTTGTTTTGAGGACTAAATGAGCTAATATGTATGAAATATTTATAACAATGTCTGGAACTGAAAAGTTCTATGTAATTGTTTAGTATATGAAAATGAAGTTCCTTTAGATGAGGTGAGATTATCCCTGGATTTCAAGAGAGAAATCACGTGAAACCAACTCTTAGCTACAATAGCCAGTTCACTTAATTCACTTTCCAGAAAAGCTCCAGGCAGATGAAACCAAACAATAACAGGACCAAATACAGACAAACAGCAGGCCTAGCTTTCCTCTCACACGTACACTCTGCACCCTGAGTTTCCAGTTAAATGACCTCTATGGAAACCCCAATCATAACAGCTTAAATTTTTCTAAGCAGGTTCTTCAATGGTGACTATCAGTGCCCCTCAGAGGACACAGGATGGAAAATAAACAGGAGTTTTTATATGATGATAAACTCATGACTTAAGCAGCCTTTCCTCAGTTATGAGCAACACAATTCCACTCAGCTAACTAACCCCAAACAAAGCCACATAGACATGGCTCTCTCTCACATCCCTCCACATCATAAGTAAACACTCCTGTTGAAAGGCAAAAGCTTTTGAAAAATCTGATCAAGATATAGACCCAGGTGACATTGCTGTATCCACCAAATGGGTGGCTTTCAAAAAGTACCTGGAGGGGTCTCATTGAGTTCTTCTTTTCTTTCTAACTGGTGGTGGCAGCAATACAAGTTGGATGACCCATATACACCTCCAGAAACTTTTTTTGCATAGTTTTGATAGCACCCCTTGAAACCTTTAACCACACATACACCCATGTAGGCCATCACCTCCAACACAGTACTTACCATGTTTTCCAATAAAGTCTGTGTCTTTAAGGATTACCTCTTATGTGTAGAAAGTTATAATAAGATCTAACTACCAGTGTACAAGATCAGGGGTCAGAGGAGCATTATAAATGGTACTACTGGGATGCAATCAGCAAAACTTGGAAATTCTATAGGGTAAATGATGTGGTTTCTTCCATGAATAAAAGGGAACGAAATTGTTATAGATTAAAAGAGAGTTTAACTGATGAAAGAAATTAAAGATGATAGAAACAGATGGAGAGATATACCATGTTCTTGGATTGGAAGAATCAATACTGTGAAAATGACTCTACTACCCAAAGCAATCTACAGATTCAATGCAATCCCTATCAAACTATCAATGGCATTTTCAACAGAACTAGAATAAAAAAATTCACAACTTGTATGGGAACACAAAAGACCCCGAATAGCCAAAGCAATCTTGAGAAAGAAAAACGGAGCTGGAAGAATCAGGCTCCCTGACTTCAGACTATACTACAAAGCTACAGTAATCAAGACAGTATGCTACTGGCACAAAAACAGAAATATAGATCAATGGAACAGGATAGAAAGCCCAGAGACAAACCCACGCACATACGGTCACCTTATCTTTGATAAAGGAGGCAAGAATGGAGAAAAGACAGCCTCTTCAGTAAGTGGTGCTGGGATAACTGGACAGCTATATGTAAAAGATTGAAATTAGAATACTTCCTAACACCATACACAAAAATAAACTCAAAATGGATTAAAGACCTAAATGTAAGACTAGACACTATAAAACTCTTAGAGGAAAACATAGGAAGAACACTCTTTGACATAAATCATAGCAAGATCCTTTTTGACCCACCTCCTAGAGAAATGGAAATAACAACAAAAATAAACAAATGGCACCTAATGAAACTTAAAAGCTTTTGCACAGCAAAGGAAACCATAAACAAGATGAAAAGATCACCCTCAGAATGGGAGAAAATATTTGCAAACAAAGCAACTGGCAAAGGATTAATCTCCAACATATACAAGCAGCTCATGCAGCTCAATATCAAAAAAACAGACAACCCAATCCAAAACTGGGCAGAAGACCTAAACAGACGTTTCTCCAAAGAAGATATACAGACTGCCAACAAACACATGAAAGAATGCTCAACATCACTAATCAGTACAGAAATGCAACTCAAAACTACAATGAGGTATCACCTTACACCGGTCCTAATGGCCATCATCAAAAAATCTACAAATGATAAATGCTGGAGAGGGTGTGGAGAAGAGGGAACCCTCTTGCACTGTTGGTGGGAATGTAAATTGATACAGCCACTATGGAGAACAGTATAGAGGTTCCTTAAAAAACTAAAAGTAGAACTACCATATGACCCAGCAATCCCACTGGGTTGCAACCCCAGCAATCTCAGGCATACACCCTGAGAAAACCATAATTCCAAAAGAGTCATGTACCACAGTGTTCATTGCAGCACTATTTACAATAGCCAGGACATGGAAGCAACCTGAGTGTCCATCGACAGATGAATGGATAAAGAAGATGTGGCACATATACACAATCGCATATTACTCAGCCATAAAAAGAAATGAAATTGAGTTATTTGTAGTGAGGTGGATGGACCTAGAGCCTGTCATACAGAGTGAAGTCAGAAAGAGAAAAACAAATACCATATGCTAACACATTTATATGGAATCTAAAAAAAAAAAAAGGTTCTGATGAACCTAGGGGCAGGAAGGAATAAAGACACAGATGTAGAGAATGGACTTGAGGACACGGGGAGAGGGAAGGGTAAGCTGGGATGAAGTGAGAGAGTAGCATTGACATACATACACTACCAAATGTAAAACAGCTAGTGGGAAGCAGCTGCATTGCATGGGGAGATCAGCTCGGTGCTGTGTGACCACCTAGAGGGGTGGGATAGGGAGGGTGGGAGGGAGACGCAAGAGGGAGGGGATATGGAGATATGGGGATATATATAGCCTATTCACTTTGTTATACAGCAGAGACTAACATACCATTGTAAAGCAATTATACTCCAATAAAGATGTTAAGAAAAAGAGAGAGAGAGAGAGAGAGAGAGAGTTTAAAGCCATATGAACCAAATGCAATGTGTGGACTTTGGTTCAGATCTTCATTTGAGCAAACCAATTATAGAAAGTCATTTTGAGATTGTTTGAACACTGATTGAATATTGGATTATATTAGGAAATTTATGTTAACTTTTTAGGTGTTAAAGACATTGTATTTATGCTTTTAAATCCTTCTTATCTCTTAGAAATCCATGCTGAAGTATTTATGGATGAAATAATGGGATATCTGGTACTTGCTTTAAAACACTTCAGGCAGAGGTGAGGGGCATGGTGGGGGGGGGAGTCAGAATTGACGAAACCAAAGGACTCTATGTTGATGGTTGTTGGATGTTAAGTACAAGAGGGTTTATTACACTATTCTCTCTACCTTGTATGTGTTTGAAGGTTTCTATAATGAAAAGTTTTTTCAACTTTCTGAATCAGAAACATGTGAATCCTCTCTGACTTTTCCCCTCCCTTCTTCCCTACCCGCTTTCCCTTTGCTGTTCAGTCACTAGGGCTGGTCTCTTCTACATACTAGAAACTGTCCCCTCTTCATCCAACAGCAACCACCTTAGTCAAACCCTCATTTCTTCCTTCCTGCATCATTGCCACAGCCTCCGTACTGTCCCCAGTCTCCAAGCTCCTGAGCCTTCATCTTCTCTCCCACCAGAGTAATCTTACTAAAATGCAAATCTGATGAAGGCACCCCACTATGTACAACCCTTCAATGGCTCATCTTCATCTTTAACCATAACCCACAAGGCCCCTCATGATCCATCCCTTGCCTACCATTCCAGCCTCATCTTCCCATCTTGCCTTCAAATAAGTAGGTTCCAACAATACCAGGCTACTTCTCATTCATTTGACAAGAATTTAATTAACGGGCCCCTATTATCAGATGAACGCCATGCTAAGTATGGGGAACACAATTGCAAAAACCACAGACAAAGTTCCTACCTCATGGAACTTATAATCCACTAGGAAAAACAATACATAAATAAACAAGACGGTGATGAACAGTGAATGTATTCACTTACAGTCCCCTGAATTTGCTATGCTCTTAATCTTCTACGTCTTTGCACATGCAGTTGCTTTTATCTGGAATGCCCTCCCACAATCAGCTCCCTTCATCTGCTGAATGCCCACCCATCTATTCACCCTTTAGGATTCAGCCCAGCCATAGCTTCCTCTGGGAAACCTTCCCTACCTCCCTCAGGCTTGGTTTTTCATCGTTGTATCACCAATATTTTGTACATTGCCTAGGCTAAAGTAGGTCTTTAATAAATGCTTATTTAAAAAAAAATGAATGAATGGATCAATGAATGGATTTCTGCCTCCCTTAAACTGGCTTTCTTGGTCTTTTAAGTTGTGAGTGTTAAAAGCAGAGGTTACATTTGAGCATTATTCTATATCTTGAAGCACTTGAGATTATGATGTATGGTGTATTAACCAGAGTCATTGAAAATGGATATTTGCTTAAAGCAAAAGTTTCTCTGCGCATTTCCAGTGAATCGTGTTATGTGCAAAAAAGGCTCTACCATGAAACACACTGAGTTAAAGAAAAATTACACTGAGTAGTTTTTTTTTAGCTCCAGGATTTCTCAGAACCTTTAACATGCTAATTTGCACTGTGACCCTCCAGAATGATACTTTATATAATTTTCCAAAACATGTTTGACCAATGGACCCATTTGTTCTAAGGGCATCTCAACAGATGAAGGTCTTGAAGAGCATCTTTTAGGAAGCATTGGTCTACCTGATGCTCTGCATAAGAGCTTGCCTTTACTGGTCCATGTGACTTACCATAAAATAAGTAATACAACAGGGCTTTGAAGCAGTGACTTTTCAACAGCAAGAGAGTGCTGAAGCTCTCTTCTCCCTTGCCTCCTGGTCTGTTAAAGTATGGTAATAACACGTGCTAGAATGAAACCAGCAGAACGAGAAATAATTTACAAGGATGGGATGTAGAGATTTTATTGTTGTAGTGTGTTATTATCACTACTTTCCAGCTTTCTCCCTTTCTGTCTTTATTCCTCAATCTATACAGTAAAGTTAGCAACGCCTTAGTGATTGAGAAAATGGCATATCAATCAATGCTCGTTGAAACGAACGTACAAAAATGAAGATCTCTAAGGACAAAAGCCAGGAGCTGCTAAGGCTGCTTCTAGATATGTGAGAAATGAAATAAGAGTAGACTATATGACATTTGGGAGAAGAGAGTTTCTTTTAACACAGTGGTTTACATTGTTTTCGAGAACACAAAGAATGCAATAAAATACATGTGAATGTGCGATTTTACACATATATATGAATACCTGCCTTACACTATGGTGTGAGAAAATAAAATTGATGGAGGTTTTCTTTTCAGGCTATATCTTTGTAGCTTAAATGATGACTAATCTTACAGATTAAATCTGATCTCTGGATTATTGATATTAGTTCTTTCTTTGGCTTGACAGCTGTAGGATGAAAATGTCATAGGAAAAACACTGAAATTGACTGAGCCCAATTAAGAAGGCAGGACCTGGGCAGACACATAAAAAATACATCAATCACAGCTCCGAGTTTCATTTTTAAGTCAGAATATTTTTGTAACTGGAGAAAGTAAGTTTAACACACTATATTAGTAACAATATTATTTTACATGATGATTTATGTAATGATTTAAGCTTTAGTCCATTGTTTAAACCTAATCTGTCAACACATAGTAAAGATTTCTTAAACTCTTTTAAAAGCACAATTTGACCAAGAAATGATCAGACATGGAGGAGACTTTATCATCTTCAGAATTTCAAGCCGTGCTTTTGGTGAAAGCTTTTAGTTAAACAAAGATGAATCTGTCTAATCTGGCAATTCGCAAATAGGCTCATTTCAGTACCCATTCATTAATGTGCTGATTAGAATCATAATGTAGAGTTGGAGGCATCTTAAAGTCAACTCATTTATGGAAATGCTCGTAAATTTAGCACCTCATTGTTCAAATAGAAACATTCCATAATTATAGAATGTAGAAAGAGAGTAGATTTTAAGCAATCGAGGACGAAGGAGCATACAAGTTCCTCGTTACAAAGTATCTAGACGGAAGTGACAAAACCTAAAATCAGAAGACGTGAAAGATATCCAGTATCAGTGAATGGTAAAATTGGCAGATTCCAGCAGACTCATCTTTATCTCAGTGCAGAAAGCAGTGGGAAAGAAGGAAATGGAGGGGTAAGGAGAGAAGGAAGTCTTTAGAAGTAAGATTGGTCGTGAGCTGATTATTGTTGAAATGACATGACTGATACGTGAGATTGACTATTTTTATATTTGTGTGAAACTTGTCATGATAAAAATGTAAAAATAGGGCCTCCCTGGTGGCGCAGTGGTTGAGAGTCCGCCTGACGATGCAGGGGACGCGGGTTCGTGCCCCGGTCCGGGAATATGCCACATGCCGCGGAGCGGCTGGGCCCGTGAGCCATGGCCGCTGAGCGTGCGCGTCCGGAGCCTGTGCTCCGCAACGGGAAAGGCCACAACAGTGAGAGGCCCGCGTACAGCAAAAAAAAAAAAAAAAAAAAAAAGTAAAAATATGTATATTTGACTTCTAGCAAGAAACATACTAATTTTAAGTGAATAAAAAAGAAATCAAAAGTAAATCAAGTACTGTGAAAGGAACACATTGACTATAAAGAAGAAAGGAAGGAAGAAAACTCTCCAGAGAAAGGAAGAAACCCTGTATAAGGAATATTTAGAAGAAAGCAGGACGAGCTGAACATAACAACAACAACAACAAAATTGTAACTGTGTGAGGTAAAGGACTTGTTAACTGCTGTGTTAAACTGCTTCGCGGTATATACGTGTATGAAATCATCACATTGTACGTCTTAAACTTATACAGTGTCGTATGTCAATTATATCTTAATAAAGCTGGGGGAAAAGAAAACCAGATGGACGGTGATACAGATGTGTTTTGATAGATAACACGTTTTTCAATTTCAAGTAAAAACAAACAATTATTACTGAAGTACACTACATATTTAAAAGAGTACTAAGAAAAATGTACAGACAGAGGAGATAGATGTCGCTAGGACCAACATTACAGAAACTATTCAAATCAAAATTCTCGTGAGAAGGTGGTTGAAATAAAAAAGAGGGAATATAAATTCCTACATGGGAAACGGAGACTTGTGAAGGCAAAAAGGGCGCTTCAGAAAGTTCCAAGGATTTCTTTTCTCTCTAGGATAGCATTCATCCCAGCCCAGCCAAACACCTTGCCCCTTCTGTGACCTGTATTTCTTTTTTTTTTTTAAGTATACTTGGTTTACAGTGTTGTGTATCTAGTGTACAAGAAAGTGATTCAGTTTTATACATATATATATTCTTTTTCATATTTTTTCTGTTACAGGTTATTACAAGATATTGAGTATAGTTCCCTGTGCTATACAGTAAGACCTTGTTAGTTATCTATTTTATATATAGTAGTGTGTATCTATTAATCCCACATTCCTAATTTATTCCTCCCCCGCACTTCCCCTTTGTTAACCATAAGTTTGTTTTCTATTTCTGTTCTGTAAATAAGTACATCCCTCTGCATACTTCTAAGTGGTCCTAGGACAGGGCCGAAAAGAGATGACATGCACGCCCAGGTTCTACCTCAATAGGTACAGCGAGAAGGTGACAGGTGTGTAGCTGTGCTGTTTAAAACCTTAAAATCTTTTGCCATTGAGTTTTCCTGAGTTTTTAACATATTCCTTGTGACTGGTGGCATACCTGGCAACTAGGCATTATTTCTCAATTAATATTTGTTGGATGAATAGAAGAATGAATAGGTGAATGTATGAAAATAAATGGATGAAGCACAGAACATTCCCTGTATGATACCATCTCCACTAGATATCTGGGCACGTGAGTGTCAGACTGCATCCAAGTCTATTTCGACTTAAAATGAACACATCAGGCAATAGTGGCTTCAGGGTCACCGTCATTTTCTCCGTGTCCCTCACTCTTCTTGTCCAATCAGTCCTCAGTGTCAATGTCACCTCCTAAATATCTCTCAAATCTACTCCTTCTTCCATTGTCTCATTAGACCCTTATCATCTTTCACCTAGACTGTCTGAATAGTTTCCTAACTAGTCTTCCCTTAAAACTTTCCTTTCTCCAATATGATCCTCTTTGACCACAGATCCATCATGCCTCTTCCCTTAT
The DNA here is from genome assembly GCF_951394435.1 of Stenella coeruleoalba. Classification (NCBI taxonomy): domain Eukaryota; kingdom Metazoa; phylum Chordata; class Mammalia; order Artiodactyla; family Delphinidae; genus Stenella; species Stenella coeruleoalba. Next base: position 31,468,822 of record NC_137166.1, on the reverse strand, counting down.
TTAAACCGTCCAAAGCTCCCCTAACTCAGAGGGTAAAATCAAAGATCTTTAGCCCAGGAAAGGTTTCCCAAGATTCCCTCCACCCACCCACCAGTTTCCTCCTCTTCCATTACACCCAGCTGTACTTGTCGGGGGTCATGGTGGTTTTGTAGGCTTTTCCTATATAAGAATGCTTTTTTCTCCAGCTAGGGCACTATAGATCCTTCCAAGCCAATTTGAAATGTAACCTCTGAAAAACTTTCTAATCGTTCTTTCTTCTGTTTCCATTGGCATTTAGGTCATAGGCTTTTATAAAAACTTATCTGATTATCCTAGAATTATTAGTTCACTTGTCCGTTTTTCCTACTAAACAATGAGCTCTTAGATGGAAAATATCAATTCTTATTCTGGTCAGAATCTCCCATGTCCAGCAGGCACCTGACATATAGTAGGTATTCAATACATGTTTGTTGTATTAATATAATTCACATTTGAGAATGAGATTAAGGACAGAGAAGGGAGTGACCCAAGATAGAGTCCAAAAAATGCTATGAAAAGTCCACAATTTTCTTGAAAAAAAAACATAAAGGAAGATATATGAACCTAACACATAAAGTCCCTAAATTAGCAAATGTTGGGAATGTAGTAAGCTTTCAGGCCAACTATTATTCCATCATTAGGAAAAATGAGAAACTATAATCCCACTGTTATCTAACCTTTCCCACTGTGTAATGTCATTCTATCTCCAAATCATTTTCTTCCTGGTCTGGCAAAAGCAAGAAGTTGATCCAAGAGGAAGATCACACCATGGATTTGAGACCTGAGTCAGAAATGAAAAAGGAAGGAAGAAGGAAGTGAACGAGGGAAGAAGAAAGATCTAAAAAGATAAATGCAATGACCTCGTTACATCAGTAATTTTATTTACCAGGTTTTGAGGCCCCAGTATTTTGGGAGGCCTGCTAATAATAAAAATCAGCCCAAAACATAGATACCAAATTACAGTGACGTGATGTCTCCTCTCTTCTTGTTTCCTTCTTTGCTAAAATGTCCTTGATTTCCCCCCATTAATTGCACACAAGTTCTTCTAACATACAGAATATCTTCTAAATTACCCACTAGTGTGAGCAATTCGTACTGTGTGAGCTGAATGAAATACTCAGCTCCTCAAAGCTCCCCAAATACTTTCTTTCAAAAATGATCCACTATTTTCTTAGTTTGAATAGTCTTTTCATCGTAACCTCAGTGACTACTAAAACAGTTTAATGTTATTAGAATGTCATCAAGTTTCATTATGTTTAATAAGAGATGGTGACAAGAGATAATTTTAAATACATTTTCACCAAAATTAAAATCACAAGTTGTAAAATTAATCTTCGAAGTGTCAGTTATAATGTGATGTAATTTCAGTCTTCTTAAACTTATTCTCATTAGCTGCTCTGGTATGGAGCTCTAGCAATAAAATTATAAATATGGCAAAGAAGTTAAGGTCTTAAATACCCATCTTCATTCTCAATAATGAAAACTGTGGTTTGCCTCATCAATTTATTTGCCACTTTAAACAGATTATCTAAAGGAAATTGATTGATATGATCAAATATCTCATTGTCTATTCATCATTCGGTGTATATTCATCAAATATTTATACATAGAACATTGTTGGTAGGCCCAGTGTGAACTAACAAGAAGGGTAAAAGACATTGCATGCTCACTTTCCCCCATTCTCTGTAACGAACTCAGAGAATAACCTGGAAAAATATCCAATTCAATGTGATTTGTATTTATTTATTCATATCCTGTTTCATGTAAAAAAGGTTTTTGAGTTTCATTTTTAAAAATACCTGAAATACGAGAGTATAAAACAAAAGATAAATTAAGATGAAAGGAAAATGAAAGAAAACATATGGTCAGGTGAACATTCCATTAAAAGAGGTGGACTGTAAATGAGGCAGAGAGCTCCCTGTGGGTCAAAGCAAAGAACACACACACACACATACATACACACACGTGCGCGCACACACGTGCACACACATGCACATACACACACATACACACACATACACCAGTTGCTTAGAGAATGCCAAGCTTTTCTGGAACTAAAACTCAAATGATGCTTTCATGGAACATATAAGGGATGCTGCAATGTTTCCTTGACGACGTCATATCTGTATCTGATGGCATGGCGAGTTTCATGTAGCTTAGCTGATAGCAGAGTGGTAATAAGAGGCCAAAGCAACATGGGCTAAGGTTGCTGCTTTCTATTCCTCATCTCCCAAGGACTCATTATCTAGTTGGAATCCCTGAGGAGTCCAGTCAGAATTACAGTGCATGTGATAAGAACTATGGTAGTCTCACACACAAAGTATCATGAAAACACTAAGAAACAGGTGGCCCTTGGGCAAAATTGTAAAGGAGGAGGAGGAGTTACCTTAGACTAGAGGAAGCAAACCAGCAGGGCACAGTCAAATCTCACAGTCGGCTGTATCTTTAAATGTACACCAGTTGCTAATGAATTCAGATTCCCCATTCCCCCCACAAAAAATTGGAAGATTTGTCAGTCTAGAACCCGCATTCCTGCATGACGAAAGTTGGTTGAGACTGAGCAGTGGCCTCTTCTTTTGATACAGTGAGCACCCTCCAGTTTGTCCCAAATCCCATCCAATCCACTTCACTCATGAAGTTACCTTCCTTAGCCCCATGGACAGTCAAGGAATAAGGGAAGGAAAGGAATCAGCCCATGCAAAGGTATGAAACAGCATGGCACCTTGGGGAAACTGGAGTGAAAGGTGTGTGTAGGAATGATGAAGAAGAGGCTAGGGTGGCCAGCAAAAGCCAGATGCTATTCAAGACAGTATTTGTTACAGGCAGAATAAAAATTTGTCACACCTGTTCTTTGCTCACGTGATCCATTGACTCCATTTGCTGCAAGAAGCTCTTAGGGTCTAATTGTTGCAATGGTTGTAGATCTTTAGTGAAGAGCTCCACTAAGTATTTAACACATGCGTCTGGGAGAGGTTCCTTAGGAACATTAGCGTTCAAAGACTTACATTTAGATCGCTTTGCTGCACCAGAGTGGGTTCCCCATTTGAATGTAACAGTCATAAATAATCCCTAGGAATCAGTGTCCTCAGGACATTTCTTCTGTATCTGGAAACCCGTACTATAGTGAGTCTTCCCCACTCCTTTTTGCAGACGCAGAGATCAGTGCAAAGACTGCTTCCTACATGAAGCCATCTGCTTTTCATCTACCTGGATGTGATCTCTCCCCCCATTGAGTCCCTTGTGGCCCTCAGTGCTTGGTATCTTTATATCACAGTTATTTGTGTACACATCTCCTCCCTTATTTGTTGAGATTTTGGGGGGAAAAATATCAAAAAGACTTCCAGAATGAGAGCAGGAATTTCAGTTTGATGCTCTTCTGTATCCTATATACTTGTACCACCAACTTCATTCAGTCCACAAACTATAATTGACCATGTACCAAACACTGTTCTAGGCACTGAAGAACCACATTCTAAAAGAGGAAGAAAACGGTGCTTAGCTAAAGGGATTTAATTCTAGAAGAGAGATATGTTTATTTGTAGACAAATGAAATCATTTCAGATGGTGATAAGGATACAAAATGCAGTGAAATAAAAGACAATGGCTGGGGGAGGGATGCCCGCTTAGAGACAGGGGTATCAGGAAAGACCCCTGTGATGACTTGACATTTGAGCTGAGACCCAAAAAAATCGTGGAGAAGGAAACAAGCCATGGAAACATCCGAGGGCAAGATGTTCCAGGCAGAAGGACAGCAAAGGCAATCACAGGCAGAAACAAGCTTGGTGAGTTTGCAGAACAGAAAAGAGGTCAAAGTGGCTGGATGGCAGTGAGTGAGGGAGAGAGAGATAGGAGGCGAGGCCAGGGAAGTGAGCACTTTAGTGCCCTGTGGACTAACTAGGCCAGGGTTCTGCAAGCTATGGCCCATGGGTCAAATCCAGCTCACCACCTGTTTTTGTATGGCCAAAATGGTTTTCACATTTTTGATTAGTTGGGGAGAAAAATCAGAATCAAAATACTTCATGACAGGTGAAAATTATATAAAATTCAAATTTCAGCATCCGTAAAGAAAGACTTATTGGAACGTAGCCATGCCCATTCACTGACGTATGGTCTGTGGTTGCTTTCATCCAACAACAGCAGTTGAATAGTTACAACAAAGAGCATATGGCCCACAAAGCCTAAGATATTTACTATCTGATCCTGTACAGAGAAAGTTTGCCAACTGTTGAACTAGACTATAAGCTTCCTAAGGTCCATTCATCTAGTCAACGAATATGCCTTGAGGGTCTCTTTTCCAGACATGATGTTGGCTTCCAGAGAAACATGGTGGATTAAGTCAGACAGTGGAAGATTCTGAATTCCAGTAAAGATACATTAAATACTGGGTGAGCAGGAAGACAGTTTTCTTTGAGCTCACGGATTTACAAAAACTCTTATGACCCTCTCCCACTGAACAAAATCATCTGGCCCCATTTTTATCAGCCCCAAAAGACAAGAAAAGCTGGATCCTGAAAAGTGACCAGCTTGTGATAGAAATGTAGCCAATCAGCAAAATCTAAAGGCTCTGAAATATGTTTAGTCAAACTTTTTTTTTCAGAGCAAATACGAAAAAAGACGATGAAGTCCTCAGAAACAGAATATTATTTAGCAAGCGCTGGAAAGTGTTCTCACTGCACTAATGAGTCATTAAGTGAGGCATTTGGGAACTGGGGAGGTGCTATAATTAGGTTATCTGTATTTTTAACACAAGAAAAATAATCCAAAGCGGCATTAACCAATGCAGCTGTATTGGAAGGGGGACAGCTCTTTGCAAGTCTCCAAACAGAGGGGAATCGTTTTTAACAACTCAGAGTTCAGCTGAGCAGTTAATTTAACAAAATGCTTAAGAACAAACCGTCAGCCATTGGTTGCCATCCTTAACTGTCTCCTAGTTTTACCCTAACTAGAAATCAACACACCATTCCAAAACACCAGGCCTGTAGAGATATCAGTTTAGATGGAGTGGAAACAGCAGATCTGATCATAACAAAAGGGGAACAGAAATGAAGTGAGTGACGGGTTAGGGATTTCACATAATTAAATTGTCAAAGGCCACAAAAGGAATGTGAAAATCAAGGGATATCACCATCCTAGGGGAAGAGAGAGGGGATTTAGTTATAAGTACATTTCAGAGGAAGATGAAGAAAAAATAGATGTCCAGATTGCTCATTTTTGGCCTAATGAATAAATCATCTTGCTCTCCCCCAACCCCCAATGCACCTGCTGCTTTGAAAAGTCCTTCCACACCAACCCAACAGTAAATGCCTTACAATGGCTCCAACGAAGCTGGAGTCCCGCCAATGAAAATTACCACTCTTCAACCAAGATAAACATCATATTACTTCATTACCCTTTTAAAACATATGCAAATTAAATCCATTATTCTTTTTTCACCCAGAAATGAGGTTCGTTTGGCTGGAATTCAGCGATTCCTTTTGTTGCAATTGACCATGAATGGATGAACTTCATGTAGATGGTGCTCACTCCCCATCTTTGAATCAAACATTAATACCATTTGACAGTAATAAATAACACTTATCACAATAGGGATGGAATAATGATTTTCCCACTCAGCTGGCTCATCAGAGCCTATCAGCTGACAACTGCATAAATGAGATTAGCATAACAGCTGCCTATGACAAATGTATCTAAATCCTCCTAATGCCAGCTAGTGCTTTGATCTCCCTATCAAGTCGATGCCAAAACCCAAATCCATTTCTGCAAAATACATCTTGTTTATTACAGATACATATGTATGTCCCAGCCCAGTCTGCAATCCCAAGACAACCTTAATTCAACGAATTTGGAATATTGATTGAAAATTGTCAACTCTGGCTTTGTACTTCCTTCTACGACATTGCCGAATATTTTAAGAAATTTATATTCAAGATGGAGTTTATGCTTTGCCTTCCCATACTTCCCCTTGAGTCACTCACTAGAATGTAATGAGGTCCCATTCTGATGTTTTCAAATGAAAATAATTACCATGGTTTCATTTTGATTATTGCCTTTCAGAGGTATCAGGTTCATAAAAATTTAAATCAGCTCCAAGTAACATAAGCCACAGTCCTTTACTTCCTATTATACAATCACAGTGAAACACAGACTTGTTCTTTGTTTGGGAATGCAAATGGAGTTTGATCAAACCTGAACTAGAATGCCTTCATTTATCCTTCTCAACAATCCACATGGCTGATGAGGGTAATATGAGAAGCAGTAAATACACATTTTTGGTGTCCAGGTCCCTGCAAGTCTCCATTTGTTTCTCCTACTGAACTTGAAGTTGAAGCAAGACAGAGAGTCCAGTGTCCAGGAAATAATATACTGGATATTAGGGAGATTAGGATGTAAGGAGTTAGAGATTCCCTTAAGAAAAGGGAGGCAGTTTGGAAAGCAAGGCTAGCACGTGAATAGAGTGTAGGTCTTGTTACTCTGTCTTGAAACATACTAAAGGCGATGGGCAGTAGTACCTAGTTTACCTCCTGCCCCTCTATGTGGAGCATTTTAATCATGTTCGTATCGCAACACTCCTCCAAACAATAAAATTAGTCAGTCAGTCAACAGTCATTTGTTCATACAATAAGTATTTATCAGGGGGCTGCCATGTACTAATAATTAATAATGTAGGTGCTAGGAGTACCACAGAAGCCAGATAAACAAAGTCCTCACCCTCATGGGACGTTCCAGAGGACAGATACGAAGTACTATTGAAAAGTAATTACTTAACAGTTGAGAGAGACAGGATGCTTTTCAGATCACATATTAGAGAAGATGTGAACAGATTTCAACATTCGCACAAATATGAGCCGTCACAAATAAGAACAGACATAGGTGTGTTAGGCAAATACAACTGATGAAGACCACATTTGAGGTCTGACTTTTGAGCAATTTTTAGACTGGGGTTGGGATTCCTCTGTAATTAATTAGCCCAATGTAGAGTGCTCAATATGAAGCCTCGGGGGATATCCATTAATTGATTCAACAAACGTGTATTGATCAGCCCCTATGTGCTAAGGATACTAGCATGAATGAGACTAAGTCTCTGCCCTCCGTGGCATGCCATCCCAATGGTGGAGTTATGGGCATCATCATGATTTACAAAAGTATAAGTCTACTAGGCTAGGAGGAAACAGGTAAGGGGTTCATGAAGAAGTGGACTTTAAAATGAGACTAAAGAGTGAAGGCTGGTTATAATACACAGCAGAGGATCCGTGCGACAAAAGGAGACACCAGATAATATCAGCAAAAGGCAGGCATGTCAGAGCAAGAACTTCAGCAAGATCAAATTAAGGAGATCTTGGTCATTAACACCAGACCCCTTTGTAGTTGTCACAAAGTGATTTGTAGTTGGATGGACATGTGTTTCTTGACATTAACTCTTCATAAACCATCTATGCTTCATTGTGTAAGGTAGATCTAACCATGAGTGAAGGAGTCCCACAAATATTATGAGGGCAAGACTTCATAACCTTCCCAGAGATGGTAGAGAAGAAAAGTAATGCACTTAGCTGAAAGGTTGTGGAATAGAATCTAGTCCTTCTTGGTTTTGCTCCACAAAACCTAGTTAGACATTTATTAGACATCTGTTAGTCAATTGATATTCACATCAATGGTCCCACTGGAAAGAGTTCTGAAAGTCTATTTGTACTACATGCATTACCTGTTGTCGGAATAAACATTATGCATCACACAACAAAATTCTGCTTTTGTCAAATATATGAAGATGGTGCTATGACTAACAAGATACGAAAGATTTTTAAAGCATTATTGAATTTGTCTTAGTTCTATTATTGTGTATTTTTTCCATTCCCAGACACAAAAGTACTACTATCATAAAATTAGCATTAAAAATAGAGGTTTTCACCATATGATATCACTTATACATGGAATCTAAAATATGACACAAATGAACCTATCTGTGAAACAGAAACAGCATCACAGCCATTGAGAACAGACTGGTGGTTGCCAAGGGGGAGGGGGAGGGGGAAGGATAGAGTGGGAGGCTGGGGATAGTGAATGTAAGCTTTTATATATAGAATGGATAAACAACGTCTTACTGATAGCACAGAGAACTGTGCTATCTGAATCCCTTTTCTGTACAGCAGTAATTAACAAAACATTGTAAATCAGCTATACGTCAATTAAAAATTATGTAATTCAAACAAAGAGAAATTACGCAACTGAGGTAACTCTGTATGCTTAAGGCCTCTTCCACAAAGGTGGAACTAGAGATTCAAGCTGAAAACATACAGGATTATGACCAATAACCCTATTAAGGATTATTTTAATCCTAAACACAAGTATGATATCCCCAAATAGTCTATTTGGGTTAGAAAAGTTTCTACATGGACTGTTTGGGCTCCTGAAAAGAGCCATCTTTTGTAATCAAATCATTAATGAGTTCAAAGGAAGTGGTTCTGATATGCTCTTTATGTTATTAAAAGACATCAGAAAAGTATAAGGTATTGTTGATTTACAATGTTGTGTTAGTTTCAGGTGTACAGCAAAGTGATTCAGTTATATACATATACATATATATATATTCTTTTTCAGATTCTTTCCATCGTAGCTTATCATAAGATATTGAGTATAGTTCCCTGTGCTATACAGTAGGTCCTTGTTTTTTACCTATTTTACGTATAGTATTGTGTATCTATTAATCCCAAACTCCTAATTTATCCCACCTCCCCCTCTGATAACTGTAAGTTTGTTTTCTATGTCTGTGAGTCTGTTTCTCTTTTGTAAATAAGTTCATTTGTATCACTTTTTTAGATTCCCCATATAAGTGATATCATATATTTATCTTTCTCTGACTTACTTCATTTAGTATGATAATCTCTAGGCTCATTTTTAAACTTTATTTCATTAGAGAATCAAACTTTGTTTTAAAAAATTGTATATTATTTGCCTATGCAGCATCTCCTTTCTACATTCCTGGGAATTCTCTCAAATTCCTAGAAATCTGAAAATAAAAACACACACAACCTCATAAAAAATATATGTAATAAAATTTAAAAAAGAAATAGAGGTTTTCATAATGTAAAAAATTAGAAACTTCTGGTCTATCTGATGAAAATGCCATACGGAAAAATGATCGATTCTGTGTTATATGTCTCACCCAGCTAATGATTAAGAATAATCAAGCAATTGATTCACTTGATTTCACAGAATTCCATCATTAACACGACACCAGAGACTTCTATTTGATTCAACACGACACCAGAGACTTCTATTTGATTCAACATATATCCAAACTTGAAAATAAAATAATGGAATCAATAGAGTCAGTGTTATTAAGAAGACCATAGGTTTCCACCTCAGTCACGACTGAAACCTCTGGCCGTGTTTTTGGTTTCTTTGTTTCCATTCCGAGCACTTGCTATGTGCCTAGCACTTTGATGGTGCTATGGAAGAGACAGTAATTTTGTCTCCTGACTTCAAGGATCTTACAGTATAATTGGGGAGATAATATAGAGAAGATGTATACCTTGGGGGGTGGGGCGTGGTGGTGGGATGAATTGGGAGATTGGGATTGACATATATACACTAATATGTATAAAATGGATAACTAATAAGAACCTGCTGTATAAAAAAGTAAATAAAATTCTGAAATTCAAAAAAAAAAAAAGATGTATACCTAAGTTCCAATTCAAGACAGAAAGAGCTAAGGACCATAAGAAATAGGGGCGGTCAGAATGGGAAAATTGTCCCAAACACTGGTATCAAGAAAGTCTGCTGGAAGAGAAAACATAGAAGATGAGTGTGGGAGACTGGGCTGCACTAGGCTTCTGGTCCAGATTGGCTAAAACTTCTGAGGACAAAAGGATAAATCAGAAACTAAAATTTAGGACCAATGGATGGAGGGTCTTGACCACCCTCCTGGGAGTCACTAGGCTTTGGGGAGTCATCATCTACTTTTTAAACTACAGAGTACAGTTTAATTTTCTTTATACGACAAGAAGTCTGGATGTGGGCAGCCCACAACTAGTACAGCTGCTCCGTGGCACCATCAGTTTCTATCTTTATATTCCATCATTTTTTTTAATTTAGAAAAAGAAAAAACATTTTTAAGTGTACAGTTCAGGAGTGTTAACTATATTCATGTTGTTGTGCAGCCAATCTCCAAAATTTTTTCATCTTGAAAAACTGAAATTCTATAGCCATTAGACAACAATTCCTTCATTTCCCATTAACCACAATTCTACTTTGTTTCTAAGGAATTCAATACTTTAGATGCCACGTTTAAGTGGGATCAAAGCAATATTTGTCTTTTTTTGTGGCTGGCTTATTTCACTTAGTATAATGTCTTCAAATGTCTTCCCTCCATGTAGTAGCATGTGACAGGATTTCCCCCCATTTTAAGGCTGAGTAAAATTCCATTGTACATATATACCACATTTTCTTTATTGATAGACATTTGGGTTGCTTCCATCTCTGTGGAATACAGTGAATAATGGACTAATATTGCTATGAAGATGGCTGAGCCATCATGCACTTTTGAGGTAGAGAAAATGATAACCACATAGATACACAGCCATAAAGATTTGAGAGGTTTTACCTCACTCAAACTCTCATCAACTGTTAAAGAATAGTAAGTGAATAGAACTTATTCAAATGTACAAGTGGCTCTTGCCCAGACACGGTTGTTTGGAAATGCCTCAGCAAATAGCCCATTCAACCAACCTTCCTTCCACCCTCCCCCACCAGCTGGCCGAGATTCCTCAACACTCTCAGCACCTACTGATCTCCTGATCTCAAGGTCCAGGCTAGCTGGATTTGTAAGACTTCACTGAGTATGAGGGATGTTAATCAGAGACTCTGCCTGGGGCTACAGCTGAGGTGAAAGTCGGGGCTGTAGGGCAGACACATGAAGAGAGAAGCAAGGATCAATGAAAAAAATGTGGCCTGCCATATCAGGAAACAAAGGGTGCTGCAGCCCTCAAGCCTTCACATTATGCCCCGGGCGCCTCCACCCATGGTGAGCCCTGAAGGAACTCAGGATGATAAAGCACAGGATAGCTGAGGTGCACAGCAAAGGAAAGATTTCAGTGAGCCCAGACTCTTGCATCTTCCCATACATACAAAAGCACTAAATTTCTTAATGCCAGAGAGAGGGTTTTCTTAAATTAACAGTAATCTTTTGAAGTTCTGACTACCTGGTCTTTGCTGCAAAAACTCATATATCCTGTCTCCTCCCTTACCTCTTCAGACCAGTCCCTCAGAGCGATCTGAGATGCTGTGTCCCAGGCTTAAGTCTTCAGTTTTGTCCGCCAAATAAAACATAATTCTTAACTTTTAGGTTGTGCATTTTTTTTCAGTTGACACAAGAAAAGCCATCTTCTGCAAGAGAGCAAAGGGGTTACAAAGAGAAAGACAGAGATGAGAGACCAAATGACCCCAGAAGGAAACCAAAAGAATCAGTGCCTTGGTTCTGGACATATTCTAATCCCAGCCCCCTGTGGCTTCTGTCACATACCCCTGTATACTTATAATAAATTCCATTTCTTGTTTAAGCTAGCTTGGTGTGGGTTTCTAGTCCTTAGAGCTAAAACAGCCTTCACTGGGATAGTGACATAAAACATCGCCTAGTGTAGATGATAAATGTGTTTGCATTCATCAAAGTGATATTTCAATGGGTCTGTGGTCAAATAAGTGCTCTCGCCTTGCAGTTTGTCGCTTCATTTAGAATCGCTTGGAGCAGGGTTCACACTGCAGTTTGAAGACAGGTCTCTTTATGTGGCTTTTTCATATGATAATGTAGACTGTATTTTCAGCCCAGCCCTCAATCAAATGGGCATCGTCTTAAAGAGATATAATTATAGTAGCTATTTTGCTGGCTCTTAACTGAAGACAAAGCAAACAGTATGCTAAGAAATTATATCCAATGATGACACTTAGAACAAGGTGGGGAAGAGGGTCAGGCAGCATAGAGGGACTGCACATTCCCATCTGTAACATTTTATCCTCAGAGGACTCCCCCCTAAACTGAAGGAACATGAGGATTGTTGGGTAATTTTTCTTGGGTGTAGGGACTGTGTTACTTTAACAGGCTGTGAAGTGATTGATGCTGGCATACCCAACAAATCCAAATAAAATAAGGAACAATAGCCATGATCACCAGTGAATCGTATTCAGCAATAACCACTTAAATCCACTGAAAACAACTTAGGTAAAACAGTCAACCATTTTTTGTTTTGTTTTATTTGTTGTTGTTTATCTTTTTTTTTTAACATCTTTATTGGGGTATAATTGCTTTACAATGGTGTGTTAGTTTCTGCCCTACAACAAAGTGAATCAGCTATACATATACATATATCCCCATATCTCCTCCCTCTGCGTCTCCCTCCCACCCTCCCTGTCCCACCCCTCTAGGTGGTGACAAAGCATCGAGCTGATCTCCCTGTGCTATGCGGCTGCTTCCCACTAGCTATCTATTTTACATTTGGTAGTGTATATATGTCCATACCACTCTCTTCATCCCAGCTTACCCTTCCCACTCCCTGTGTCCTCAAGTCCATTCTCTACGTCTGTGTCTTTATTTGTGTCCTGCCCCCAGGTTCTTCAGAACCATTTTTTTTTTTTTTTAGCTTCCATATATATGTGTTAGCATACAGTATTTGCTTTTCTCTTTCTGACTTACTTCACTCTGTATGACAGACTCTAGGTCCATCCACCTCACTACAAATAACTCAATTTAGTTTCTTTTTATGGCTAAGTAATATTCCATTGTATATATGTGCCACATCTTCTTTATCCATTCATCTGTCGATGGACGCTTAGGTTGCTTCCATGTCCTGGCTGTTGTAAATAGAGCTGTGTTTATCATTTAATACTAACCATTCAAATTCACACTGGAAATTTTTGCCTTCCAGTGAAGAGTCAACCTTGACAATTTCACAACCTTGACAAAACCTTGACAATTCTTTGTAGTTTAAAATCGCCCCAAAGTTAAAACACTGTAAAAATGATTAACTATGATAATATAGTCTATCTTAATGCCACAATCAGCAAATGAAACATAATTAGAGAACACCTGGTTTGGAGTCCAATTATTTATCCATCTCTGTTTGTTAAGAGAGAAATTTGACTTGGTCCATCATGAAAGTCACCAAACTGCATTACATATCCTCTGTGGTGAAATAATTACATTTCAAACATACAGCAAATGTGTTTGAAAGTGAGAGGATAAGAGAAAATAATTTTAAGAAATACAAGTGATACGTGCTGGTATAAATCTTTCTAATTTTCTTTCTTTCTTTTTTTTTTTTTTCATTTCAAACACTACATAAGGTTCACTCAGACAATTGGGTTTGTCTGTAAACACAACCGACCCATTCTCATTGAAAAGACCCTTTTCTCACTCTTCAGCTAATAATATTTTCCTTTTGTTCCACCTCATTACTTCGAGATCTCCTCCACTTTTCTAAGCTAAGTAATTTCTCTCCCTCTTCACTGTCTGCACCTTTACAAATATTTGAAAACTGTTATCATGACCTATCCTGGTATTTACCACGAAGCAAAAATCTTCAGTGTCTTTAATACTTAATAACTGGGCCAGTGTCTTAACTGTTTTTCTCCCTTGTAATTTCAATTGTCTAACGTGTTATGGTAATTACCTAACACAGTCCTCGGCATCACAATGTTGAATTCAAAATTCATGTTGTTTTCCTTAGAAAATGCTGTCTTGGATGAAACTACTCCAAGAGGTTATCAGAGCCAAAGAGGCACCACTGAGTCCTAGACAGTTATGAGACTTTGGTCGTGAGATTAACATAGTCGTCCTACCTCTCTCACCGCGTGGCTATGGGCAAATCAACTTCTATGGATCTCACTTTCTTTTCTTACAAAGGGAGAGTTCACACAGACTGTCTCTAAGATGCCTTTTAAATCCATGATTCTAAGGCCAACCTGCATTTTAGATTATCCCATTTTAAAACCTAAATCTAATCAAGTCACTCCTTTCTTAAGAGCCTGTGGTTGTTTCCTAATGCACTTATAGTAAAATCAAACTTCTTTGCAAAGCCTGCAAAGTGCTGCATGGTCCAGCTTCTGCCTACATTTCCAGCCTCAGCTTGCATCACCCTGCCCATTGATCTTCAGCTAGGTTTCTCCAAATAAGACCTTGAAAAAAAAGGATATGAGTTTATCTGGAAGGGGAACGATAAAGGAGTGGGGAAGAGAGGCATTCAAGGGAAGGAAGCCAGCAAAGGGTATCTTATCAAGCATCTTACCATGATGGTTTCCTGAGGTTCAGCCCCAATGAGGACCCCTGGGAGACTGTGGGGAGAACAGAATATGCCTCCTGGTCATCCCTACCGAGGGATGGGGCAGTTGGGACATGTCTCCACCAACCCATTCATCATAGGTTGAGAACAGCTCCTGGGACATCAACTCCCTGGCACCTCTAGCTTGCCCAATATGTTGACCCAGCACGCAGGAAAAGCTGCCACTGTATACAGGACTGATATAAGGGCTGATGATATAGGGCACTGACACATCTGCTACCCCATTTTTACAAAAATCCAGGCTTGCAGGTCTTCTTCCCGTTCCTCAGACTTGTCCTGTCCTCTCTTTTAGGGCCTCTGCAAACATGACCCACTCTGATTCAGACACATTGCAAAGCTCCCTCCATCTTGGTGTAAGCGTCACCTTCTCAGGCAAGTCTTCCTTGACCACCTTAATTAGGTTACCCTCTTTATTGTATTAGCACTCTGTGTTTGATCCCTTCAGAGCATTCTTTATACTTTGTAATTACGTTATTATTTTAATTTATTTTACATTTGTATATGCCACTAGAATATAAGTTGTCCTTATAGGGACCATGTCTATTTTATTCACCAATGTATAGCCAGCATCTGATAAATGGCTGGTAATCACTAAATTGTTCTCACATGAGTACATTTTTGAAAGCCCACAGTTGTTTGTAAAACGTCATCCACTTATACTCAACAACAAAAATGTTTGAGTGAGATACAGAGGAAACGTTTTGATGCGTGTTTCTCCTACACATTGAAAAGTGCTGATTTCAATGGTCTTCTGGAGGAGACCATACCATAAATTACTATAGGTACTCAGCTCAAGTAACTTGTACAAGTACAGTAGATGTAAGTAGGGATGCAGATACTAAAGCAGTCAGAAGACAGGATTCCAGTCTAAGCCTTCTATGCTCCTATGCTTCAGGCAATAATTGTCACTTTCTGAGCCTCTAGTGTATTTGTTCTCTTTTTTGGAGGTTTTAATTTTTTCATTAAAAAAAATCATATGAGGAAATTAGGTTATCTTTCAAGTCTCCCCTTCAGCCTCAACATTCTCTCAGTCTATTAACTGAGAAACAAAAATATGACCCTTGCATATTATAGATGTTCAACAAATATTTCTTTTTTAAATGCTTAACAGGGATGCATGGTATGGATGGCAGAGCCATATGTACAATTACATGAAATTCTGAATAACTGAATCTCAACTTCATCTGCAAGAGATGGTGGCCTTATCTGAGTCAGAAACAGCAAATATCGGGCTTCCCTGGTGGCGCAGTGGTTGAGAGTCTGCCTGCCGATGCAGCGGACGCGGGTTCGTGCCCCGGTCCGGGAGGATCCCGCATGCCACGGAGGGGCTAGGCCCGTGAGCCATGGCCGCTGAGCCTGCGAGTCCAGAGCCTGTGCTCCGCAACGGGAGAGGCCACAGCAGTGAGAGGCCCACGTACCACAAAAAAAAAAAAAAAAAAAAAGAAATAGCAAATATCAATACTTGCTCTGAGTAGCACTATTTCCTGATTCTGTGCTCATGGCAGACATCACTAATCAATTGCCATACTCCTTACCACTGATCAAAATGTAGCCCCAGAAACCTGACATACACTAACTTAACCAAGAGATCAAGGTTAACACTGCCAGTGGTAAGTTACACTGAAAGCAGGATAGCATGATATGATGTGATGAGAAAGACACCCTACTTCTGTGGTATTTTTCCCAAAAACCCATAACCCCAGTCAAATCAGGAGAAAAACATTAAGACAAATCCAAATGGAGGGATATTCTACAAAATACCTGACCAGTATTCTTCAAACTGTCAAGGTCATGAAAAATGAGGAAAGACTGAGAAACTGTCGCAGACCAGAGGAGACTAGGAGACATGACAACGAAATGCAATGTGGGGTCTCAAATAAGATCCTCGGTCAGAAAAAGGACATTAGTGAAAATAAATAAATAAACACACACACACACAAACCTGAATAATATCTAGAGTTTAGTTAATAGTAATGGACCAATGTTAATTTCTTAGTTTTGACAAATATACCATGTAAGATGTTAACAGTAGGTCAAACAGGGTAACAGGTTTACAGGAATTCTGTGTTATCTTGGTGATCTTTCTGTAAATCTAAAATTATTCTGAAGTAAAAGGTTATTTTTAAGAAGTCGGTAAGCCAGACCCTTCACTAATTATATGTTTAACCTCTTTGACCTTCAGCTTTCTCATCAGTATATCTTTAATCTTTTCAGATATTTTATGCAGATATAAAAGATTGAAATTAAATACTTACTATTAAATCTTGCAGTTAGAACACCTTGCCTGGGGCACATAGTAGGAGAAAAATAAACGAGCCCGCCAAACTCAGCACTGCTTTTTTCCCACTTTCAAGTAATTTGAGTTGCTATGCCGCCACAGACCTTTCTAAATGAAGGCTTTTGTTAAGTTTTTAATTTAAAAATTAGTTTTCCAAAGCATCTTCTACCTACACCCAAATTTAATTGCAAAGTCTGAAATCTGGGCACAGGGAGAATTTATGGAGTATTTTGATGCTGAGGAATCACTGCCCCTAACACTACCAACCAACTCAATTGCTACAAATCTTCTCTTAATACCCTCCAGATGACATCCAGGCTGTGGCTAGTCTTTGTTAGATTCTTACAGCTTTTCCCTTGAAGATACATACCAAGTGCAGTATTCAGGCTTTCTATGTACTTCTGGATCCCATAATTCATTGCCTAGGTGAAATGGGCCGCTTTTGAAAAGTTGGAGACTACAGCCTTCACTTTTCAAATTGTGTAGCTAGCAGATTTCATTTACAGTATATTGCAACAAGTCCCTGGGAGTTTCCACCTAAAGCCATAAATCAGAATCAGTTAAGAAAAATGTTCAAGAGAATTTCCCATTTCTGCAGATAGACAAGGTTGAGAAATATCAGAGGCAGAGTTATGTAGTGTGAAATGACACTTTCTAAAGGGCTTTTCTGAGCAATTTATTAAGAATTTGTCAAAGACTTGCCAAGTGCTCACCAGTGAATTAAGCATGTATTATAATGCTTATTGTAGCATTTAAAGATCACGATACTTATCACTTAGATTGTACTTAACATGCTCAAAACATTTTCAGTTCTAATTAAATATTCTCCCACGTGTATCTGTGTAGAGAAATAACCATTTATAGGAGGAAGAAATACCCAGACTCACAAATAAAAAAAGTCCATCAGAGAAGGCTTGGGAACTTGAGTACAGCATTAAATAGGTAGGCAAATGTATAGCATCTTGAGTTTCAGCCAGAAGTCTAAGCTGGTTCCTCAAACAACAATTTGGATTTCAGTCTTCTCATCAAAATGAGCCTTAATGCTTTTTTTTTTTCCCTGAAGTTTGAGCTGCCCTAGACAGAGTCTTCTGAGGTTAGGCTAATTACGTGAAGCCAAACAGGGAAGCCAAGAGATTCCAGTTTCCCAAATGCAGGGTTTGTCTTTTCAAAAATCAAGCTCCACAAATATGGGTTCAACCTATTCCAGCTTCATGACTTCCTCTTCTTCGTTTTTTTTCAAGTTTAAAAAAGGCATCACTATTTCCCAGTGGAATCAGCACTCTGGTAGAGGGAACCAACCAAAAGGAGAGGTAATAATTTTGCTATTTGAAAATATGGGGTAAGAATTTTTCCTGAGAGAAGTTTGGGATTCAAGATTCAAGTTCGGCCACTCAACGAGGAGCTTTAATTTTAATGTTCCCCCACTAAACGCTAAATTTAGTGTAACCGTGAGTCCCAATGGTAGACAAGATGGTGGTATTTATCCAAATGTATCAATGCACGTCCTTTGGTCCAAGCATGGAACATATAAGCATCTGTCCCAAGGTCATACCACGTATGAAGTATATGTACAAGTGTGTTTATTGTAGCACAGTTGATAAGAGGAAAAAACTGGGACTCTTCAAAAGGCCCCTTGATCAGGAAATATATATTCATCCATCAAATACAATACAACCCTGCAATAGCGTGAGTTAGAACTAGGGTCACATCAGCTGGCTCTATTAGTATCCTGCTGCTCCACAGAGAATCAGCCACCACAACTTTACCCAGAAGAGCAAAGAAACGAGAGCTAGAGTTTTTCAAAAGCTAAATTACTTGGCAGGCGACAGTGCTGTCATTATGTGTATGAGCAACAGAGCCAGATACTATGAATTCAAATCCCAGCTCTGCCCTCCACATGACCTTGGGCAAGGTGGCGATACCCATGATCCTTGGTTTCATTATCTATAAAATGTGGATGATATTAATCATATGCCCTCTGTAGAGTTCTTATGAGAATTAACTGAGACAATGCACGTATTTAGCACATTGTCTAGCATACAGGAAGTACTCAGTCAACATCACCTACCACGCTAATACACAGCTAGAAGGGATCTGAGAGCCTCACTACTCAAAGTAGACTTTGGGGAGCAGCTGGGGGAGCTACAGCAGCAGCCCCTGGGAGCTCAATGGAATGCAGAATCTCAGGCTCTACCCCAGATACGCTTAATCAGATTCTGCATTTTAACATGATCCCCAGATGATCCGTAAGCCTATCATAGTTTGAAACTAGTAAATCTGGGGTAGGGACTGAGATTCTGCATTTTCAACAAGCTTCTGGTCCGTGGCCCACACTTTGAATAGCAAATTAATTTTGAGATATACTGCCTTAAAATTTGCCCAGTTCTGCCCCCTCTGTTTTATAGATGAAGGAACTGAGTTCTGAAAAGGTTAACTGACTTGTTCAAGTCACACACACACACACCAGTCCGTGGTAAACCTGAGACAGACCCAGCCCTCCTTACTCGGCACCTTATACTTTAAACGAAGCTTTTGGATTGCAAATTGTCAAACCAGCACAGCTCTCTAAGAGCACAGTGGACAGTTTGAAATGGACTCACTACTGAATTCTGAGAATCCGTAGGCGTGTCAAGGTAAGTGAGATCCTAAATGGCTGTTTTAATGAACGCCACGTTATAATTCATGCAGAGTCACTGTTGTACCTAGCAAATCCATAATTAGAGGTAATTTTGCACCTGCTGTCACAAGAAGATGGCATTTCCTTTAATTTAGCTTGATGCCTTGACTATACTGTGGGAGCGGCAGGAGACAAGGCAATCTCTCACTCGACTCCTGGAGAAAACACACAGCCTCTGGTCTGTGGTTATGATTAATAAAGCCAGTTAACGTCCTCGGAGTCATCAGCTGCTGCTTCTCATCATACTGATGCAGAATCTTCCATGAGGCGGGAGCGCTTGTCACCATCCAACCTGTTGCAGAAAACGTGAGAGGCCACAGGGTTCTTTTTAGGATTCCCAAGAATTCCATTCAAACTAACTTGGATAATTATCACTAAAGCAGCTGTGAATTTGTTCTAGTTCAAAACCAGGAGTTTGGAAGGATACCACCTTTTCTTGTGGGCTGCTTTAAATTGGGGGAATTTTTGTGGCACCAAGTCATTAGGGATGTGATGGTTAATTTTCTGTGTCAACTTGACTGGGCTAAGAGATATCCAGGTAGTTGGTAAAACATTATTTCTGGATGCATAACATTCTGTGAGGATGTTTCTGGAAGATTAGCATTTGAATTGGTGAACTGAGTAAAGAAGTTGGCCCTCCCCAATGTGGGCTGGCATCATCCAACTCATTCAGGGCCCGAATAGAACAAAGGGCAGAGGAAGGGCAGTTCACGCTCTCTCTGCTCGAGCTGAGACATCCACCTTCTCCTGCCCTTGGACATCAGCGCTCCTGGTTCTCAGACTTTTAGACTCAGATCAGGACTTACACCATCAATTCTCAGGCCTTCAAACTCAGATTGAATTACACCACCAGCTTTCCTGATTCTTCATCTTGCAGACAGCAGATCATGGGACTTCTAGACCTCTGTAACCACATGGGCCAATTCCTATATTAAATCCCCTATCTATCTACCCCCTGTTGCTTCTGTTTCTCTGGAGGATGCCGGCTCATACAAGAGGAGAGAGGCTTCTAGACACACTGACATCCACTGAGAGGTCTCTATCTGGTGTTGATCATCAGTCCCCAGGGTCACTGCTATGTCCAGTCACAGGATTAACCCATTCCAGTGCTCTCTTGGGGACTCTTGGGTGCCCAGACTTTTTTCTGCTGCTCCGTGCCAGCCAGAGGAAAAGGGGGGCCAGGTGAAGCCTGTCCTCTACCACAAAGCCACCACGTCTGCTCTGGTGTCATGCTGAGAGAGTATGGAGAACTGTGGAGTCTTGCCAGCTCAGGGTTCAAATCCAGGTTTAGCTGAGGCCAAGTCACTCCTTAACCAATGCATGACTGAGCCTCTTATTTTCCCCTTCAGTGTTGATCAGTAGGGGGCAGGCTCGGGTTCTGGCTACCTAACTGTGTGACACTGGAAACCTATTGAACATTCTAGGGGGGAAGCAGGAAGGTCAGTCTAGGGAGTCAGAAGAAGACACAAGTCCCTGGGACAAGTCTCTTAACCTGCCTGGCTGTCCCTCTTCAGTCCTGACACTCTTCTCAGCAGCTGAGGAATATTCCATGATGGCAGTCACCATCCTTCGTTGCTTTAATCCCTTGCTGATGAAAAATTAGGTCATCTGCACTTTTTCCTATTTTATGCAAAGCTGCAATGGGCAGTCTTTAGAAAGTATCTGCACAGGCTGTTGTTACCTGATCAGCAGGGATGGGGACAGAGTGTGAGGTCACTGGAACCACTCTGGACTCTAGTCCCCAACCATACCATTCATTCCCTCTTGGCTGTCTCTTTTAAAGGAGTGTTCCTTCAAAATGCAGGAGTGAAGAGAGTGCAGTTTACAACTCGAAGACTCCAGTTCACATCACAGTTGTGCTGCTTACCAGTTGTGTGACTGTGAGCCAGTTTCTTGACCTCTCCTAGCCTCAGCATCCTCACCTATAAAGTAAAAATACTGCCTTCCTCACAAGGTATTGCAAGGTCTAGATGAGATATGATAAGTACAAAATATATAAAGTGTTTAGCATTGTGTTTCACTATTGGCAAACACTTAATAAATGGCTTGTTGTTGCTGTTATTATTATTTTGACTTGAGTAGGGAAAAAAGAGGAAGAGCAGGAGAAGAGAGAAGGACAGTGAAACATTTAGGAGCTTATCATTCATGGACACACCAGAAGGTGGTCCACACCTGCTCAAACGTGGCTGTCGGGCTTCCCTGGTGGCGCAGTGGTTGAGAGTCCGCCTGCCGATGCAGGGAACACGGGTTCGTGCCCCGGTCCGGGAAGATCCCACATGCCGCAGAGCGGCTAGGCCCGAGAGTCATGGCCGCTGAGCCTGAGAGGCCCGCATACCACAAAAAAAAAAAAAAGTGGCTGTCAAGTGAAATGAATTGTCTGCAAAGAATGGATGAACCTTCACCTCCTCAGCCGTATCTCCACTTCCTGCCGTATCTCCTCACCTCCAGGAAAAAGGGAGTCCATCTGGGGTGACTCAAGAAGACCCTTCAATGCTCCGAAATGGCAAATAACTACACAGGTATGTTAAATTCATAATAACTTTCTGGTGTAGACACATAAAGTCGGTATGAATTCCCAACGAAATGCAATTGACTCTAAGCTATTTTAGTAATTGTGGGATTTTGTTACACATAAAAATCATTCATGATGACTTGAAGCCAAACTACATTCCAAAGGGTGTATGTTGTTTGGGGTTTGCTTTTTAATCAAACAGTAATAGGGGATGCAAAATTATGGGGAACGTAATTACAGGGTTGAATTTTTTGGGGGGTAGGTTTTGTTTGTATTTTTTTTAAGGTTTTATTGTGTTTATTCTATTTGCCTCTCATGAGATTCAAAATACAATTGAAAGTGGTATTAAAAGACAATCATTACCCCAAGCCCAGAGGATAGAAGGCTCAGCGTGTTGCATATGAGCCACTTGATTTCAAGTGGTGTTAAGAGGGTTTTTAATTACTCAGCTTCGGACTCAGGTATCACCTTCTCTGACAAAACAGCAAGAGAGGAACAGCTTTCTAAATGGATTAGATCACTTCCCCCACAACCTGCCCCATGACTGGGAGCCATTTTGCCACACCGGGGAAGCTGTTTTAAACCAGCTCATTAGAGGGGGCAGGGAGAGATGCTATTCAGAGTTCCCCGGGGCCCGTGGGGAGAAAGCTGAGGGGAAAGTAGGCAACTCTCATCAGTAGTCAACATCTCAACACTTCTCCCCACCCGAAATCTGCCTCTTTCAAGGGCACCACTCAAACTATATGGAACGAACAGAGCAATACCTAAGAGAAGGGGCTTCAGAGTTGATCAAAAAGATCTAAGCTCCAATCCCAGCTTGGGTACACAGAAGCTTAGGCAGTTCTTCAGGGATTTTAGACTCACTTTCCTCACCTGGGAACAGGGCATATGAATATTATTTGCCCCATAGGATTTTTGTAAGAATTTTTTAAAAATTTAAGTCTTGGCAAAATGCTTCTCCCTCAGTAAATGTTCATAGGAAGTAACTATAATTAGTGTTATGATGATGGCCTTTCTTTCCTCAATCTACCAAACCAATGTCATACAACAACTTCATTCTCGTCTCGTCCTAAATCATCCTTCAACCTAGTGTGTCTTCCATGACGCTCAGCTTCACCACTGGCTTCTGTGAGAAGGGTGCCCCATTCACACAAGCCCTGATCACTCTGCTTTTCAGCTCTACCATCTCTTACCCCACCTCAAACTCATAGTAAAAACTACAGGTGGGGAGAGTGGGACTGAAAGTTCCAACCCTCCAATCATGTGGTTGACTCCACTGGCTACTAGCCCCCATCCTTAGGTGAGACCCAAAAGTCACCTTGTTGGAACCCTCTTGCACTGTTGGTGGGAATGTAAATTGATACAGCCACTATGGAGAACAGTATGGAGGTTCCTTAAGAAACTACACATAGAGTTACCATATGACCCAGCAATCCCACTACTGGGCATATACCCTGAGAAAACCATAATTCAAAAAGAGTCATGAACCACAATGTTCATTGCAACTCTATTTACAATAGCCAGGACATGGGAGCAACCTAAGTGTCCATTGACAGATGAATGGATAAAGAAGATGTGGCACATATATACAATGGAATATTACTCAGCCATAAAAAGAAACGAAATTGAGTTATTTGTAGTGAGGTGGATGGATCTAGAGTCTGTCATACAGAGTGAAGTAAGTCAGAAAGAGAAAAACAAATACCGTATGCTAACACATATATATGGAATCTGAAAAAAAAAGGTTTTGAAGAACCTAGGGGTAGGACAGGAATAAAGACACAGACGTAGAGAATGGACTTGAGGATATGGGGAGGGGGAAGGGTAAGCTGGGACAAAGTGAGAGAGTGGCATGGACATATATACACTACCAAATGTAAAATAGGTAGCTAGTGGGAAGCAGCCACATAGCACAGGGAGATCAGCTCGATGCTTTGTGACCACCTAGAGAGGTGGGATAGGGAGGGTGGGAGGGAGTTGCAAGAGGGAAGAGATATGGGGATATATGTATATGTATAGCTGATTCACTTTGTTGTAGGACAGAAACTAACACACCATTGTAAAGCAATTATACTCCAATACAGATGTTAAAAAAAAAAGTTACCTGTTAACATAGCAAAAAGCACCTTTATCACTCTCATCACTTAGGAAATTCCAAGGGTTTTAGGAGCTCTGTTCTGGAAACCTGGACAAACACCAAATATATATAGGTTATCATAAATCATGCTACCACACTACCTCACAGGGCTGTAGGGAGGACTGAATGAGTTATTTCATGTAAAGCACCTAGAACGGCATTGAGTAAGTGTTGGCTATTTTTGCTTTGGTTTATTGTCCCAAACACATGTGCGTTCATTCAATTCTCAGAACCATGCCTATGAAGAAAGCAGAACATGATTTACTGATGAGGTTTAGAAAGTTGTCCCTCCTATCAGAGTTCACCTTTGTTCTTCCAAACTTGCGTCAAGTAGAAAGTCAAATCCCCCCTATATGATCACCCACCCAGAGAAAGGCACTGTTAACAGGTGGTGTGTGTTATTCTACATGTTCAAAAAATATGAATACATATAAATGAAATTCTTCTATACAACCGGCCTCATTTTTTAATTTAATAATATATTGTAGACATCTTTCATGTCAATATTATTGGCTACCTCATTCTTTCCGATGGTTAATTCTGTCCCATGGCATCCATGTACCATACTGTGTTGAACTAATCCTCTATCCACCAAAATGTGATCCTGCATTCATCATCATTTTAAATGCATCCACACAAATGTATCTGAGTATTTAGGATACATTTCAAAATGTGCACTATCTAGGTCAAGGAATATGAATATTTAAAATTTGGGTACCTATTGCCTGTGCACCCACCCCAAAGAGAGTTTTTACTGTATTTTATCTATTTGGTTTGCCCTTTCTTCTAGTTCTGATCAAATTTTACCTTGGGTTACATTTCATTTCTATCTGTATTAGTTTGCTAGGACTACGGTAACAAAGTAGTCTTACAGACTGGGTGGCTCAAACAACAGAAATTTATTTCCTCACTGTTCTGGAGGCTGGAAGTCCAAGATCAAGATATCAGCAAATTAGTCCTTTCTAAGGTGCCTCTTCTTGGCTTAGAAATAGCCATCTTCTCTCTGCATCTTCACATGGTCTTCCCTCTGTACCTGTCTGTGTCCCAATTTCCTCTTCTTGTAAGGACACGCATCATATTGGATTAGGGCCCACCCTAATTTCCTCATTTTAACTTAATGACTTCTTTAAACACTGTATCTCCGATTGACATATATACAGTACTATGTATAAAATAGATAATTAATGAGAACCTACGGTTTAGCACAGGGAACCTTACTCAATGATCTGTGGTGATCTAAACGTGAAGGAAATTTTAAAAAGAGTGGATATGTGTATATGTATAACTGATTCACTTTGCTGTACAGCAGAAACTAACACAACATTGTAAAGCAACTATACTCCAAATAAACATTTTTTTAAAAAAGACCCTATCTCCAAATACAGTCACATTCTGAGGTTCCAGGGGTTAGGATTTCATCATATGAATGGGGTGTGGTGTGTGTGACACAACTTGGCCCATAACATTACCTGTCACCTAACAATTGCTTTTTGTATTTCTGGAATGCCTAGTATGAAAAAAAAAGAACTCAAAGAACTATTAAGGCTCTCCAATGAAAAATTCGTATGAATGCATTTAGTAGACAACAAAGTATGTTGAAAGATGAAGGGCAGTTACTACACTGTTTCTTCTTGCCTCTGCTTCTCCCATCACCACATTCATGCACCCCCTACCCCTCTTGGCCTCTTCAGAGTTTACATTCCTCAGGAAGAGGTCTGCTTCCTGTGCAGTCTCCAAAGGTAATCAGGACTCACCCTCCCTCCCCAGGGTTTGTGAAACTCTATGCATTCCATGCTTCTAAAAACAGTAACCATGACTTGGTGACACCATCCCAAAAGGGACCAGTTGGCTTTGGGATAGCAGACCACGACTTCATCGGGAAAGCCATTAATCATAATTATGAAATAATGAAATGGCTGTCAATTTGCCCATGCCTAATAACACCTAGTTAATAAGAGGGTTTTTTTATTTCTCGCAGTGGAAATGGATGGCAGGGGATAGTGTTTCTGGGAGAACATTACACGTCTTGGGTGGCTGAAACGCCTTGGCCGTGGAAGCCACTCAGCTCTTGGCTGTATGCCCCGGCAACGCTCTATGAGACGTGCAATAACCTCTCCGAAATGCACTGCCTGCCTCTGTCTTATTGCTTAATGGATCCTCTTCCAACTGATATGCCTGTGCATTACCATGGCTGCTTCCCTGCCGTGAGAGCCCATAAAAACTTGTTTGGCTTTTTTAACAGGACTCTCCAAAACAATGTCAAGAACATGAACTTCTAAATGACATCATACTTTGTCAGAGCTGTGAGTCCTGTGACATTGGCCAAATATGATCCTGACGTCTAATAAAAACGTCCGGGTCCATCGAAAGCATTACCATATTTCAAAGAATTTATATTGCAGCGAGGTGGGGGAGAGGGGGGATGGAAGAAGATAGGAACTAATTGGAGAGTGGAGGCTGATATTGCCTTTGGCACCATCCCCTAGTGGACACTCTTCGTATCCTTCCTCCTAATTGCATCGTTCTAATCACCAAAATGTCTCTATCAGGTACCTAACTGAGTGCTAGGCTGTGTGAAGCACTGTCCTAAAAGAAATTCATTTCCAGATCAGTCGATTCTAGATGTTTCTGAGAAGGCGTTCCAAAAACAGAAGGACAGTGTTCAAATCCCAGCTCCATCACTCCCTAGCGGGACGCCTTTGGACAAGTTTCCTAAGCTCCCTACCTAACCCATTTCTCTCAAATATTAAAAAAATAATAATAATCACATATAACAGTATGTTGACTAGGGCTGAGAACAAAGTCTTTGCAAATTACATATAATCAAAATCATCTTTAGAAAATCCTTTAAACCCCTGTTGTCCCTCTAAATCTACCCCTGTAATCCTCAGGCACATTCCACTTTGAGACCTCTGAAAGGCAAGTCTAGATCAAGGGTTGACAAACCATGGGCCAAATCCAGCCCACCACCTGTTTTTGTAAGTAAAGTTTTATTGGAACACAGACACACATTCATTTACATATCGTCTGTGGCTGCTTTCCCACAGCAGCAGAATCGAGTGGTTGCAACAGAAGCCATATGGCCCACAAAGCCTAAAATATTTCCTCTCTGGCCCTTACAGAAGAATTTTGCTGACTCCTGGTTCAGGAGCAGATGTCTGTCCATGCCACCCCCTCTGCCTTCAAGACGACTCTCAAATCCCTCGCAGTGAATGGAGAGAGATGGAGAATTCTCAAGCACACCACTTGCCTGGATGGTAGTCTCCATTAAGTTGTAATACGTAACCTCTACAGCCTTAATTTGGGTTAATGGAGTTGTTGGTTGCCAACAGAATTAAAAAGAAATCTTGGCAAACATCTTGCGCAGGAGTTAGGTTCTGAAATCAGCTAGAACTGCACTTGGGATTTGATTTCCCTAAACTCAGCACCTGTCTTTCCCAAGTGGGAATCAAAGTGAGGGGTGAGGGGTGTCAGCACAGAAGCAGGGCCTGTTGGGAGAGTTCTAGGGTTAGGCTCCGTCCCCCTGGGAGCTGGCAGGATGGGAGACTGAAGAATTCTCTGCGAAGGGACAAATCAGGGCTTCTTGGCTACTGGCTTCACAGGAGCCTTTGACAAACTGGCTTTGCCCTCCAGCTCAGTGTTTCGCTGTCAGTTCCCAATGTCATCTCCACCACTTTACCCATTCCAGCTCCTTCCTTCCCGCGAGAACAGCTCAGAGACACTTCACAGGAGACATTAATCACGCTGATTAGGCTCGACCTTCCCTTTTGTAAACTAATGTTGATGGCCTCAAACCAATCAGTACCTGTCGCAATGTTTCTGGTCCCTAATGAGAGTGCAAGACAGTGCAAGGGGAGAGTGCTCTGTGTGGGAATTAGGAGTCCCTCCAGGCCCGGCCTGCTGGCGGCAGCTGCCAATTCTGGGAGGAAGTGGTTTTCAGAAATTTCCTCATTGCTGTGGCCTCTTTTTTTGGTCTTTTTTTCCCCTCAGCTCTATTGAGCTATGATCAACAAAAACAGTACACGTTGTACAACGTGATTTTTTTTTCAAGATGTACAACATGATGATTTAATATGCACATGCACTGTGAAAAAATCAAGTTCATTAGCACATTCATCACCTCACAAAGTTCTCTTTTTGGGTGTGTGTGTGGTGAGAACACAAGATCCACTCTTAGCAAATTTCAGGTATACTGCACAGTATTATTAAGTCTAATCATCATGCTGTACATTAGATCCCCAGAATTTATTCATCTTGCAACCCTTTTATGGTCTACATTCATAAGGCTGCCCCTCTTGGAAAAAAAAACAAAAACAAAACAAAACACTACATTTATGCAGCATCTCTGCATACAGTTATCTCCCTACGAAGATGTTACAGATTAGGGGCAACAAACCTGGGCTCTTGACTCACACTGCCAGGATATGAATCTTGTGTGCCTCGTACTAGCCAATGGTCTGTAGGAGTGTGAATTTCTTTATACCTCAGTTAGATCATCTGCAAATGAGGGACAGTAGTCAGGGCCAGCTTTGTGGACCAGTGACGTCAGCAGTTACACAGAACTCCACACTTAGCAGGGTCTTGAACTTGATCTAGTTCTCTGTGGTCACCAACTTGAAATTCTTAGGAATTTTTAAACAAAGAGGCTTGCATTTTTATTTTGCACTGGGCCCTACAACTGTTGTCGTTGTCCTGAAGTGGGTACCTCCCTCACAGGGATCACTGGGATAGATGAATGCATGGGAAGTTCTTGGTACAGTACCTGGCACATGGTAAGCATCCCCAAAATAAGCTATTCTCATCAATACTGCTTATCTGATATCACAACAGGCTTATGAGGCAGACTGAACTGAGTCTATGATTTAGCCAACAGTATGATTTTACTTTACAAGTGAAAACTTTGAGGCTCAGGGAGGTGAAATATCTTCTCAAGATCATCTGACTCAGCTTTGTTCAACAAATGTTCTTTCATTCATTTATTCAGAAAATGCTTAGTAGGTTCCAATTATGTGCCTAAAGGCTTGGGGAGACTAGCGAAAAAGATAGACCAGTGTATCCCTCGTGCATCTAACCATCCAGCACCAGCTCTTCAAAACCATAACCCAGGGTCACTATCCTCTAAGATCAGCAGAGCCAGCTCATGTGCCCTTCCAGCGGTGACTAAGGTGAAGGCACCCTACAAACACCTTTGGTCGTGTCCCAAGGCCTTTGCGGAATTTTCGAGTCTCAGTCATGGAGGTGTGTCCACTGCCCCAGCGTTAACCTCCAATGTCACTTGTCATTCTTAGGCTTCCCTCCTGCAAGGACACCCCAGGGGATGACCTACTGATCCTTCATTTTAGTTTCCTTGCCCCTGGGGAGAAAGTTCATATGCACAAATATGGCTCTGCTCAGCCCGGTGCTCTGGGGTCTTGCTTATCTGAGAAGAGGATGAAACAGTGAGTCCCTAGAACCTAATCAGCTGCTTGTCCATCATAGCAGAGCCAGAGCAGGAACTGCAGTTTCACCCTCTAGTCCACCTGGTCCCCAGGATGAATCGGTCCCCTCCTTATGGCCCCTCCAATTGATCCCAGCACCCATGGGATCATTGCCAAGAACTCACAACCTTGTTTCTGCCTCACCCACCCCCATTACAGGGCCTTTCCATCTATCCATGCAATAAGATGTGCTGTTAAACCAGCATTTCCCAAACGTAGAGTCATTCATGGTATTTTTCCACGTCCTCGTACACCTATCTTATAAGGTACGTAATATTTTTCTTCAAGTTGCCTTTTTTCAATTAAATAAGTTTATTTAAAAGAAATGTTATATCTTTAACGGCCCCACTTGCCCTAAACAGAAAGTGACTGCACAGAGGAAAAATAAAATAAAATAATATAAAATAAAATACTGGGTAAGATCGTGTGGGTACCACTTGTAACCACCTTCCATACCTCAAGAGATATGCAGGGCCCACTCCGGGAAACTCAGGGTTAAACTAATTCCCAGCACTTCATTAACAGCTGACAACACCTGAGTGTACTACCTATTTGTGGATATTTGCATTTTTATAGGAGACTCTTGGAAACATAATGCTTAACATATAGAAATAACATGGGGATTCTAAGCAACTGGTAATACGAGGTATTTTGCTGAGAGCAGGGCTTTCCGGTAAAGCTGAAAACTTAACACATGGGCAGCCACTTTACTCATCTCTGAGTAATGCAGACCCTGGACACTCAAGAGTGGGGTCTGGACTCCCTGTTGAACGGAGGAAGAAAGGTAATCTGCTTTCCCAATGAACTCTGTTTTCTTTGTGCTTTGTTCCTTTCCCAAGTGAAACCAGATAAGGAACGGCTGCCAGGTCCTCCTGTCATTACAAATGACTGGTGGAGATGTGAGTTATGGAACAAATAATCTAACAGGTATCTACTGAACAGATGTTCAAGTGCTTATCTGCTGATAGCCAGGGCTGGCCTGCTGCAAAATGGAGAAGACGGTCCTGTTTGTCAGCCACGCCTTTCTTGTCTATCTTGCTTTCCCCCTGGGGGGTCATGATTCCCCTCAACTTCTCAGGGGTCCACCCTTTCATAATGCACCTGCTGACTTTTCCCTCCTCTCTTCCTACCTAAATTTGACAGCCTTGATCCATTTCAAACATTGGAGCTGCTCCAGGTAACACAATTAGAACAGGAATACCCACGATGAGCTCTGTAACTTTGCATGCTTCACCATCAGCTCAGCATACAAAACTTTCTCACTTTCTGCCCCACGATTAATCACTCCCCTGGATGACTGACAGTGGGAACATTCATTTCCTTTGGACAAAAGCACTACTTCCACCCACTGAGTGTCATCTTGTCACCATGGTCTCAAAAGACAGCCATGAAAGAGTCAGCCATTTGTACATTTCACAATGTCCGGGCAGTCCAGTCTTATCTATGACTAATTTGTTATGCAGATACAGAACCTTCCAGAGCCTGTGGCCTCCTACTGTTGAAATGAGATGACCTCAAAGAGAGAAGACATGGGAATGAGTTCTAGACATGCTAGAAAGCTAGGGAGAAAGGTAAAAGGACCTAGTACTTGCCAAATGACATTTCTTTTAATAATCAAATTATAGTGAATCCAAGTTCCCGTATGCTTAGGTGATCCAAGGTCCAGTCTTTCCTGGAGGTTTCTCTTCAAATATCAGAGGGATCCCCTCTGATATTGCTTACTGGACCTGTTGCTTACTGGACCTGTGAGTCAGGCTCCTCAATGTTACCCACTGCCACCTCCCAACTGAGACTGACTCACGGGCAACCCAGAAGGTGTGACAGCCTCATCTTCTGCTGTTGGTTGCCCCGGAGAACTTCTCCTTCCCATGGCCAAAGTGGCCCCACAGCTGGAACCCAAACAGCTCAAAAAGTGTAAAGAAATGCCCCCAGAGATTGCCTACCATCTCCAGTGCCTTGCTTATGTCCAACTAACGCTAGATGGTAGGTCTCTGCTAATTGGTTCAGGTCACGTTCAAGCAAGCCTTGCAACAAAACTGCCCAACACCGCAAAACAGTTTTGTGTGAAGTAAGAGATGAGCTGGATGTTAGACACCGGCTGGGACATTTTCACATTATTCCCAAACGTTTTGCAAATAGAGTTTGTTGCTCCAATAAGGATAGTGGGTAAGCAGTGACTTGTGTGTCTTTCTGGGTGAGTGCAGACTCAGGTTTTAGACTTTTTCTTCTGCTAAAACAACAGCACACCAGATCATAAGGATCTGCCTGGATTCAGGAGTTTGACTGGGACTATCTGGTCTACCAAGGTGTGTGCTTCCCACTACTGCAGGCCAATAAATTGAAATTCGGGGGCCCACGTTGCCTCTGTCTTCCCTAAGGTGCTATTGCATGGAGGAGGAAGCCACCCCAAAATAGATAGAACAGCCAGGGAATAAATGTCTCCCAGCCCCCAACATCTATCCCAGACAAATGAGAACATGGATGAAACAAGAGACTCTTACAGTATAATTTTCAATGCCTTGAATTCTTAACAAAACCTCCAAACAAGAATCTCCTAGGAGAGGATAGAAAAATGCAACTGAAATAAAGACTTTTGGAAACGAAAAAGAAATGGCACATTTGACAAGGGTCAGCTGGCCAGGCTCCTGTGATGACAGCATTCTGGGAGTATTGATGTGTATCAAGAGCTGTAAATGGTTGCAAAAATGTACATGGATTCCTTGACATAATGTACTAGCTCACACCATCTGCCACTTTCAGCAGTCATGGACTGCATGCTTGAAATCCTTTTTAATCACTTTCACTTAGCAAGGAGTTGAACTCCAAGCTAATTTTTGAAAATCTACCACTAGAGCACTTCCTTGGGGTTGTTGCTCTGGTGACCTTCAGGGATACCTAAGATAGACAGAAGTCTATGAAAGAATGCCAAGCATTTCAAAACTTGTGCGCTAGCCTACACTGGGTACTAAATTGAGCTTCTCTTATGCTAATAACGTTGGCCATACATGGTAGATAGGGCAGTGAAATCCCCACATACCAACATGTAGTTTCCTATATTCTCAGGGGGCAAAAAAGAATTTTTAATATAGTATGGGCACTTAAGCCCATTACTCTTTCTCAAGAAACTCAAGGTCTATTCAACTCAAGAAACCACGATGCCAACACTTCAAGGAGAGTATGACAGTGCTAAACTTATTAAAGTCTGATACCGTATACCCTAAACCATGTATGCTACATTTCCCAGTGAATATAAAATATTTTTAAGGAAATGTTCAATTATACACAGTTTTTGCCTTAGACATTTAGAGTCCTAACCCCAGTCTTAAGAGTTAAGCCTTCTTTTGAAATTCTTTCCAAGTCCACAGAAAGCCACCCTCTCTTTGGAGATTGGAGGGAACACGTGTAAGGAGACAGAATACCCAGAGTTAGTGGGTGTAAGGGTCTCTGAGATAGACTTTCCAATTTCTGGTGGGTTTGTTTTGTTCTCCCAGGGAAGTGTTGCCTTGGCAACATTTTGCCAAAAAAGTCAACTTTTAGGGCCAAATAACAGGACTTTCTAGAAAGGAAATAAAGATTTTTCCTGTCTTTCAAAAAGAGCATAACAGGGCTTCCCTGGTGGCGCAGTGGTTGACAGTTCGCCTGCCGATGCAGGAGACACTGGTTTGTGCTCCGGTCTGGGAAGATCCCACATGCCGCGGAGCGGCTGGGCCCGCGAGCCATGGCCGCTGAGCCTGCGCGTCCGGAGCCTGTGCTCCGCAACGGGAGAGGCCACAACAGTGAGAGGCCCCCGTACCACAAAAAAAAAAAAAAAAAAAGAGCATAATAGAGAAAAAACATCCCAGATCAGGGCTACATGCACTGCCACATACCCCAGAGAGATATGAGCGGAAACCACACATTGGCACCTAAACAGAGACAGTTATATAATGAGACCTTTTTTCAGGTATCATAACTGAAGCTTTATTTTAATATGTTTCCTTATTTTCGGAACATCACTGGCCATTAAAAACTTGTATGCATGGGTGATTTTACAGTACAGTAAATAAAAGACCTTTACATATAAGCCACAGATGTCTGTCTCTCTCTCTCTCTCTCTCTCAATGGAATGACCTTTGGGGTTACATTGCCAAATGGACTGATTTTAACACCAAATTCCATTGCTCTGTGTTGGCTCCAAGATTTGTTCACCATAGAATGAACCTGTTTCCCACAAAGCCTCAAATTCATCTTGTGGTGGATAATCTTATGTCTCAACTTGACTGAGCCATGGGGTGCCCAGATGTGGGGGCAAACATTATTCCGGGTGTTTCTGTGAGGGTGTTTTGGGATGAGATGAACATTTAAATCAGTAGATAGAGTAAAGCAGATTGCCCTCCCTAACATGGGAGGGGCTTCATCCAATCAGTAAAAAGCCTGAGTAGAACAAAAAGGCTGAATAAGAGGGAACGCCTTCTGCCTGACTACTAGAGCTGGAACACGGGTCCTTCCCTGCCTTCAAACTCGAACTGAAATATGTCTTCTTCTTGGGTCTTGAGGCTGCCAGCTTTTAGACTGGAGTTTACACCACCTGCATTCCTGGTTCTCAGGACATTGGACTCAGATTGGAACTATACCACTGCAACTCATAGGTCTTCAGCCGGCTGACTTTAGATTTGGGGGACTTCTCAGCCTTTATAATCACGAGCCAATTCCTTGTAATAAATCTCTTTATACACACACTTGCACACACACATACACATATATCCTATTAGTCTGTTTCTTTGGAGAACCCTGACTGAGACTTGCCTCTGTAGGCAGAACAGTCTCTGTGGTTTGTGCATCAAACTAGGTCTCAACGTGACTGTATTCATCAGAATAGGCTCTGGTAACAAGCAATTCCAAAAACTCAGGGACTTCTGGCAACATTGGTCATAACTCACAATACTCACCCATCCCAGGTCAGTAGAGAAGCACAATTATTGCAGTCACTCAGAGATACAGGCAGATGGGGTAACCATCACCCCACCACACCCCCCCCCAGATCCTGCTGGTCACTGCGCCAGGAGAAAAGGAAACTCTGGACAGTCTTGTACCAGGAATGTAATGTTCCAGCTAGAAAGGACATGGAAAAGACAAACTACTTTTTCTTACAACTCATTGACCTGGGCTGGTGCATGGCCTCATCCAACCATTAGGAAAATAAGGAGTACAATCCTACTGTGTGCCTGGAAGGCAGAGAGTTGGAAATATATAGTAAGGATAGCTAAGGTCGGCTATACTCATTTAAGACATGATTCTTACTTCCTCTGCTAATCTTCTTCGGTTGTCTTAAGAATCACAAAACAGTCTGACCAGATCCTGTGAACTCATTGCTAGAACAGTAAAAAAGAAAAAAGAAAAGAAAATCCTTGAACTGACTGATAGGTTGTCCAGCTAGTAAATTTTCATTGAAATAAGTAAGTAAATAAACAAACACAGCACCCTCAGAGTGATGCCTGGGATTCTTCTCCGATGGTCCAGTTTTGCTTTGTGGTAGTAGAAAAGCATTAGTGCCCAAGACGAAATGTTCCTTGAAGACGTCCTTTTCTCCTCTGTCCCACTTTGTGGGCAGTGAGCTTTCCAGAATTCTTATCTCATAGTCACTAGTCTTGATTTTAATTCTCTTCCACTCACCCCCGAATTTATCTTCCTTCCATTCCAAGAATTGATGCTTTATTCAGGTGAGATATCACATTTATCTCAAGAGCATCATTACATAAATTGTAGAGCAAGGCAGTGGGAGGGTAGCCTTAAAATCAGTGAGAATAACTGCTTCGTTTTATGGATAAGGAAATTGAGGCCCAGAAGAGGAAAGTTACTTTTGCAGGTCAGAGTCAAGGCTCCTAACTATTAGCCCAATTCACTTTTTACCAAACCATGTGTCATCGTGGAGGAACCAAAAAAGAGATTTATTTTGCCCAGGAAGTATGGGAAAAAACAAACAAACAGAAAACTAAAAGGGGCTAGTCCCATGAATCATAGGGAAAGAAAGGAAGGTAGAAAATGAGTACCTGTGATGTTTAAGAAAAAACTAGGGGATGCTTTATCATATTCAAGATTTCCAAAAACCATGTTTCATGATGTTCATGATTCACCCTCCTTGTCTTTCTCTCTTCAGTCTCTCTTTACTTACGCACAAAAAGACACGAGTTAAACAACAACAGGGTATGAAACCATTTCACTGAGCATTTCAGGACAGGTGAGTCATAAAAGAAAATGACCACTGACTCATTCCTTCTGAAGCTGAAAGGAAAGAAAACAGAGGTTCCTGTTGCATGAAGGGCATCCTTACAATTGACTTTTCCCCTACAAATGGTGTTTTCCCTGGGAGTCATATTCTAATCTATATTCATAAAGACTAGTGCAGAAATCAAAAGTTAAATAATACCTCTGGCCTTAGCCACCGACCTCTTCATAAGCACAGATTGCATTCTCACCTCTCTTGGAGCTCTTTGATATCTAACATATATTTAAAGTAAGTATCAGTCATATAGAACATCTGCATAATCTTGGAGAGGGTTATAGTCATGCAAATAATACTAGTAGATGAGGGACCCTGGGATAAAGGCACTGTTCACTGTAAGTCCTAATTTGAAAGCTAGATCTGTAACCTGTCACTCTAATTACACCAGTCCTCTGTCCTCCACGGGTCCCCTACATATCCATGTGTCGTGGCTTTCAGTGGAAGGGACAAAGCGTTTTAGAGAAGCGACAAAAGTGTTCTTGTCAATTACAGCAGCTATTAATACTAATTGTGCTTTAGAATTCTCACTAACAACAGCATCAGAGACCCTAATTAATACACCATGGTTTATAGAGATAGGATGAAACCGAGGTGTTACTGACACCAGTGTAATAACCAGGCTGGTTGCAATGTGAACTGGCTCAGAGTTAGAATTTTAAGTACCATACAGAAAAGGAATTCGTATCCTTCAGTCTCCTGTTGTAATGGGGGTGTGGGGAGCCGGCCTCAATTGCAGAGTTGTGGCTGGAGGAACATAAAGCCCCTGAAAGGGGAGTCTTGCTTTCTAAACCTTTTGGAAAATGGAAAGGCCTTCCCAGTGTTGTCAGTTCGAGTAAACGTGTGCAGTGGGGTTGCACACAGAAGGGGGCTTATCCTGGGAAGTTTCACCTTCACAGTCAAACACCAAGAGAAAGAGTTACAAGGTGACTTCCATAGACCAGCTTCTACTTCTTGTCGAGAGAGTAAATCGGAGTGGAGACTTCTAGAAAAGAAGAAGGAAAGTGTCTCTTCTTTTGTTGATAGAATTAAGTGCTTGCCTTGGACTTGGAGGGTATTATGCCAAGTGAACTAAGACAGACAGAGAAAGACAAATACTGTATGATATCACTTATATGTGAAATCTAAAAAAATACAACAAACTAGTGAATATAACAAAAAAAAGAAATAGACTCACAGATACAGAGAAAAAAAAACTAGTGGTTACCAGTGGAGAGGGAAGGGGGAAGGAGGAAATAGGAGAAGGGATTAAGAGATACTACTATGTATAAAATAAATAAGCTACAAGGATATATTGTATGGCACAGGGAGTAGAGCCAATATTTTATAATAACTATAAATGGAGTATAGCCTTTAAAAATTGTGAATCACTATGTCATATGCCTGAAACTTATATAATATGGTAAATCAACTCTACCTCGATTCAAAAAAAAAGAGAGAGATTGCCTTGGTTTGGGGGTGGAGGGTTACACTTGCGAATAGGTGTTTATATCTAGGTGTTTGTATCTGTAAAAGAAACACACACACACACACACACACACACACACACACACACACACACACAACTTTTCTCAGCCATGCTCTGCAGAGCTGCATGGCCCAAATTTACAAGATTTCCTCTCCATTCCATTGGTAGAGGCCCTCTTTTCACACATCTCAGAGGGCCAAGAGACTATTCCAGATGGTAAAACAAATTCCCTTCATTTAACTTGAATTTATATCAAGATCTGTGTGCAATAGCTTTGAGCACAGAGGCAACCGAGGAAGGGGATCTTATTTCTCTATGTGTATTATTTTCAGATCTCTGATCTCCTTTGACCTGGTCCTGTGTCCTACTATGCAACATTTCCATGCACAGATACTACAGTCAAGGACTTGTCATAGAAATCCATTAGGACATGCAATCATGCTCTTAACAGATTTCTTCTCTTGGGCAGGGAACAGTCCTGGCCAGTGATGATGCACAGGTGAGAGGTTTTGTCAAACCAGGTACCGATCTCGGTGACCAGGACCAGTCATTTTACTGCTCTGTGCCACTGTTTCCTCAGTGGTTGAAAGAGGGTGACAACCACTGCCCCTGGTTCCTCCTAAGAATGTTATAGTGAGGAAAGGACGTGAATGCCCTTGGATGGGGGAAAGGTAGTATACAAAAGTTGGATGTTACTAACCAACTAAAGGAGAAGTTTTTAAAAAAAGGAGTAGAGAAGGGAAGATGAGAGAAAAAGGAAGGAAAAGAAAATATAAGCATATTCACAAATAGAACCGTCCACCCTCAGAGGAGCTGTTGGTAAATGTCCTTATTCCATGGGATGTTAATAGGTGTTATATAATAAAAACATTCTAGCAATCCCATCCTTAGGCCCGTAGAAGAGAGGACCCTGACCTGGGTCTTGAGTGACAGAGGCCTAGCTCTGGTCCTTCCCTGGTTGTACCCTTCAGGGCAAGGAGTCCCAGGTCCATGGGGGCATGTCTGCTTAGAACACACACCCCTCCTTCTAGCCCACACTCTGTGTCCCCAACAGTCCCCAAGCTCCTATGGGAAGAAGCTTGGATATGGATGTGCTATTAGAGTGTCCACACACATAAACCAGAGGCTTCCTGTAGTGTGGGATGCAACCAGGGGTGGTATGGGAGAGAGAACAGACAATGAGCTGGGGGCCAAGGAATAACCCTCCCAATGCAGAAGCCTAAGGAGTCCAAGAATTCCAAATCCAAACCTGGATTTCCACGTAATTGAGAAGGCATATTCATCAGTATATTGAGGATATAGTATATATTACATAACAGTTTGTTATGGTATATGGATCTCCACTTACTCTCTTGTCAAGGCCCTGAAAATATTAGGAGTGGGCCTAGATTCCAGGGTCAATTAAGTTTGGGCAACACTGGGATAAACACAGTTAAACAGACTTTTTTTTCAGGGCAGAGTGTCACAAAGCCTTAAATATGCATCATGCATTATGCATATCCAAGAAGGGATTATACTATATTTCCTTCATTCCAAAATGCACATTTTTTTTCACATTTTAACATTTCCGAAATCAAAATGCATCTTACATTGTAGTCAGCCAGAAAAACGGCTGTGCAAGAACATATGCATTAAAATTTGCATAGTGAGTGTCAGTGGCTTGGAAGAAAATCTCAGAGACAATAGTGGAGTGTGTTTTAAGAAATGTGGCATCACCCAAACTCCTGGTGACATAGAAGGAGATACCTTGGGGGAAAACACA
The DNA here is from genome assembly GCF_951394435.1 of Stenella coeruleoalba. Taxonomy (NCBI): domain Eukaryota; kingdom Metazoa; phylum Chordata; class Mammalia; order Artiodactyla; family Delphinidae; genus Stenella; species Stenella coeruleoalba. Next base: position 31,429,910 of record NC_137166.1, on the reverse strand, counting down.
CATATCGATGACTCTTGGAGTCAAATGATACACAAGAGTCAAACTCAACATGAAAGAGACCTAAGAAATTTAATTGGCTTAAATTTTCTTCTTTAGGTGTATGCAAGAGTGATTATGACAAAAATGTATATAACTACATAAATATTAGACAACTCTTTCAATAAATATAAAATAAAAATTCTAAGCGCTAAGAAAGAGTTGTTTCATGGTTTAGTCGGTAGCAATTTGCCTTCCTTAGTTGAGCACAAAGTAGTGGTAGGTATTTATTTAATGGCATTTTGGAGCCTATGAAATACTGTAGCATGCAAAGCTTCCCAGATGTCTTTGAACAGGGAGGCTCTTTTTTGCTAAATGATTACTTGAGATTAATGATTTCTGGATCATACTTTGAAAAGGCTGCATTATATCATGAAATATTGAAATGTAGGGGTTGGAAAGGGCTTCAGATGACCCAAATCCTCACTTTCAAGCTAAGAAAAGTGAGATACAAAGGGGAAGTGACTGGTCCAAATTTATACAGCACATAAACGGCAGATGTAAAACAAGCTACCCCGATGCCTGATAGAAAATATTTGATCCCTAGATCAATTGAATCTTCCTGGATTTTATCACACTCATTATTTCTGTCCCACACAGAGTGAGTCAATCAATATTCTGTTCTTTTGTATCTTGGCAAACTCAAAACTTGTTTAGGATTTGCTTGTCAATCACCAATTAAAAAAACGAAAGTGACTGACAAAGAAAATTCATCCAGAGGTCTATAAGCCCACAGATTCAAGAAGCTCAGTGAACCAGTAGCAGAATAAATTTAAAGAAGACTGCCGCAAGATACCATAATCAAATTACTGAAGGCCAGTCTTTTTTTTTAAATCTCCAAAACAGTCAGAGGCAAGAAATATAAATAGGTTAAAAATGAAAGAATAGAAAATAGATGTGCAAACACTAATCAAATGAAAGCTGGAGTGACTTTATTAATATTAGACAAAGTAGACTTCAGAACAGGAATATCAGCTGGAAGCTTCTGAGGAGATTTCTGATATTATTACAGGCATTACATCTAACATCAAGTGATGAAAATGTAAATCATCGAGAAGACCTAACAATCCTAAACATATACACCCAATAACAGAGCTTCACAATATATAAAGCAAAACTGACAGAACTAAAAAAGAGAAAGCAGCAAATCTACAATTATAGTTGGAGATTTCAACAATCCTCTCTCAGGAATCAATAGAATAAATAACTAGAAAATCTGCACGAGTACTCCCAGTTTTACAGAAATGTACGTACACAACTCTTTGGAGAAGCACACATTTTGAACCTGGATTTTACCCCTGTAAAGTAATGATGCAGACCTCTGAAACTGTGCTCAGCATTGAGTCCTGTCAAGTGAAGGGGGTATTATCTGCATTTCAGCTTATGTCAAGAATGAAACAACTCATGAGTCATTAACTATGGGCTCTCCACTTCTGCCCAAAGCATTTGAGAAGCTAGCAGGAACTTTTACAGAGAGTTTATCACTGAATGACTGAAATGTGTACCACCTCTTTCTTGGGGACAACAACCCCATTAGGACACAGAGGGGGTAAAACATGCATACCCCCTTTCCTGTGTCATTTATCTCTAGAGAATGCTAGATAATTCCCCTTGTGGTAGATGGATACAATCATGGCCCTCAGTGAATCATGCTTCCTTGTACCTGGGCTCATATGTAGTTTCTCCCACTATGACTGTTGTCTTGTCATGTAACTTGCTTTGGCCAATGGGACATCAGCAAACATGTAAGGTAACATATTCACAGGTCCATCCTAAACCCCAGAACCTGTGAATATGTTACCTTATGGGCAGAGGCTTGAAAAGCACTAAGAAATTGGGGTTTCTCTCTCTCTCTCTTTCTTTCTGGAACCCAGCCACCACGTCAAGAGTCTAGGCCAGCCTCCCAGACACATGTGCCCCATGATAACCAAGCACCAACCACCATATATGTGAGCCAGCCATCTTAGCCAACCAGTTCCAGGCAAGCAACCATAAGTGACCCCAGATGAGACTGGGGGAAGCCCTGCAGAAATTGTGACAGAACTGCGCAAAATAAGATGATTGTTTTAAGTTTGGGGGTGGTTTAGAAGGCAGCGAGCAATGACCTGTTATTCCCCAAGCAACCACCAGCTCTGTACCAAGAAAGGCATGAGTAGTAACCACTCTTCTGGTGACTCAAGGGAGAGACAGAAAATGTCTCATTAGTATCGCCTAGGAATTCAGGCTTAACCTGTTCTAACGCAATCCCTCTCTCAGCCCCGCAAAACGACATGTTAATAAAACACATGTGCTGGAAATCCCCTGATACCATTCTAGGCAGAACTTTTTGGTTAGGAAAAGAAAAAGAAACTTAATTTGAAGCTTTAATAACCTCCCAATTAGGTTGTTTCTGTTAGTATGAATATTTAATCTTGACAGTACTGTGACTATTTTAGAACTGAACCAAAATGAAGTAAAAATGATCATAAATAATTTCATTATTAAAAATAATCTTTGTTATGTATGTTCCTGTGCCTATCTTTTATTAAGTTTACTTTTCATGTTGACATTTTTAAGGGCATAATTGTATGTTTTCGTTCTTAGTAATATTGTTACCATATATTAATTATGGCATCATGCCAGGAACACTAGTAATGAAATTTGTTGCGTTTTTAGCCCAGCCATAGTCTCTCTCTCCTTCACAACTAACAGAGGGATGATCGACTTTGAGCTGTACATTGATTCCCTGAATTATCGTCTCTCCTTCTTAATTTGTGAGTCAAGCACCATTGGTCTTGATTTATGGGAAAAAATCAGTGTAAACAAGAATGGAAGGGATCGTTATCTTTGCCCTTTTTTCAGGAGTTTCCTGGAGGCCCCATATAGCACCCAAGGAAGGGTGATACGGTAGGCAGAAAAACAGCCCCCCAGAGATGCCCACATCCTAATCCCCAGAACCTGTGAATATGTTACCTTCCATGGCAAAAGGGGCTTTGCAGATGTGAGTAAGGGCCTAGGGATGGAGAGACTATTCTGGATTCTCTGGGTGGGCAAAATGTAATCACAGGGGTCCTTAAAAGTGGAGGAGGGAGGCTGAAGAGACATGCAGAGCGGTAGATATGACAACAGAAGCAGGATGGGAGTGATATCATGTGAGGACTCAACCCACCATGGCTGGCTTTGAAGATGGAGGAAGGGGTCATGCATCAAGGGATGTGGGGCAGCTTCCAGAAGCTGGAAAATGGAAGGAAATGAATGCACCTCAGTTTGTGAATCTAGGCATCCCACTCACAGGCTGCAGAGCAGGAGGCTAGCTATTTAACCTCTCCAAGCTTCCATTTTCTCGTCTGTAAAGTGAGGATAATAGTGGTTATTTCCTAAGGTTATTGGGATCATTAAATGAGGTGATTTGCATAAAGCTCTTAGCACAGTGTCTAGCACACTTTAAGTACTTGTTAAAGGTCAGTTATTGTTGCCATTATTAAAACCTGTTGTGACCGAATGTGTGATTGTTCCCACTTATTTGCATTCTGCCTTCGTAGAGGATCCCACTGCCTGTCCACATGCAAGAAATCTACAGAGCCTTCCTAGAGGTGGTGTGCACCCCCAGCCCCCAGTGTCAGGCTTGGAAAGGGGGCTTCTTTGGCCAATGGATGGTGAGCACACCTGAGCTGAACCACATCCAAGGGGAAGCGTCCAGGCACACAGGTTGGCTGGGCCTCTTTTTCTTTTCTCTTTGTGACAAGAAAGTCATTTCCCAAATAAGGGCTGCTCCTTCCACCTGGGTCCTGGCTGGGAAGACACACGGCAGAGCCACAGCACATGTAAAGAGGGATAGAAATGTTTATTGTGGGAAGTCATTGAGATTTGGGGATAGTTTGTTTTCACAGTAAAGGTGACAAACACACCTCTCAGAGATACAGTTTAGAGAGTCTGCCAGCTCACTTTCTGTCTCTCTCTCTCTGTCTCTCTGTCTATTTCTCTGTCTCTGTCTCTGTCTCTCTCTCTTTCTCTCTCTCTCTCTCTCTCTCTCTCACACACACACACACACACACACACACACACACACACACACACACCTCTCCCCAGACTATTCCAAGAACTACACTTCACAGACCCACAGATATAGAGAACAAACTAGTGGTTACCAGTTCAGAAAGAAGGAGAGGGGAATTGTAGGGGTGGGAAGTGGGAAGTACAAGCTATTGGGTGTAAGACAGGCTCAAGGATATACTGTACAACACAGGGAATATAGTCGATATTTTGTAATAACTGTAAATGGAAAGTTACATTTAAATTGTATTTAAATATTTTTAAATTTTTTAGTAAATTATTAAAAAAAGAACTACACTTTGTTCTCAAGTACTCTGACACTCACATTAGTATTCTGTGACCCCCAGGGTCCCTAACCATAGTTATTCCAAGCACAGATGGACCTTTGGCCTTACTGGGGCCAAATAAATTCCCTGTCTGAGAAACTTGGAATTGTGACATAGAGGCAGCTAGAGACAAGCTCTATCTATTCCAAGAACTAAGGGATTTGTGCAGCAGATGAGGTAGAAGAAGTGACCCAGTTGGATGATCTTGAAATATCATCATCAGACTTGATATCAGACATTTGCACCTTGGATAAATTAACAATCTGTGAGTGTGAGGAAAATGAGGAGAGGAGTGAGGGCATAAGCCACTGAGCATTTTATTGGATCTGGGGAGGGTTCTATCTCAAGGAAGAATGGTAAAGAGTAACAGTAGTTTGAACAATAAAGCAATGAAGACCCAACAACAAAGACCCAATGCAGCCATAAATAAATAAATTTTTAAAAAAACAATAAAGCATCCTACTGTCTTACATATCTAAGCACCGTAACTTCCCTATATATGAACCTTCAGGTTGCGAGCTTTCAAAGATGCCAACGTGCGTTCACACATCCAGTCACGTAATGTAGTTCACGTGTCTGGCATAAATTTTCACGTGTGTGCATCCTCTACAAGTGGTTGTGCTTTGTGTACTTTACTGTACAGTACTGTATAGAGTACAGTAGTACAGTACCTTTATTTCAAGCCCAGGATGTGCTGAAGTAAGCGTAAAAGCAGTGGTGATGTAGCTGGTATTACTGTACTTTTTAAGGTACTGTACTGTAAGATTAAAAATGTTTTCCTTACTATTTGTGTTTGCTTTTATGTATTATTTGGTGAAAATATTATAAACCTATTATAGTACAGTACTATACAGCCGATTATGTTAGCTGGGTACCTAGGCTAAATTTGTTGGACTTAAGAACAAATTGGACTTACAAACGTGCTCTTGGAATGGAACTTGTTCACAAGTAGGGGACTTACTGTATAGAGCTAGGTGTTTCTGAGTTGTTTTAGTCTCACATCAGAGATCAATATTCCTTTTGTTTTTTTCTTCCTTTTACTCCACCATCCTCCACATGTAGATTTTCAACCTCCAACTTATTACCTCATAATCACAAGATGGCTGCCATAACCCTGGGTATTGCACCCTAACACTACAGCATCCAAAGCAGGAAGGGAGAGAACAAGCCCTTTCTTTCTACATGTCTCTTTGTAACCAGGCAGGAAAACTCCTTCCAGAAATAGCATTCATCTCATGCCTCATTGGCCAGGACTCTCTCACTTGATCACTGTTGAGGTTTGAATTGTGTCCACCCCAAAATCTATGTGTTGAAGTCCTAACCCCCAGTACCTCAGAGTGTGTGACCTTATTTAGAGATAAGGTCTCTATAGAGAGGTAATCAAATTAATGTGAGGTCATTAGGGTGGCTCCTAATCCAATATGACCTGTGTCCTTATAAGAAGAGGAAATTTGAACACAGACACGGACAAAGGGAAGATGATGTGAAGACACAGGGAGAAGACGGTCATTTAAAAGCCAAGGAGACGAGCCTGGAACAGATGCTTCCCTTGTGGCCCTCAGAAGGAACCAACCTTGCTGACACCTATATCTTGGACTTCCAGCTTTCAGGACCGCGAGACAATACATTCCTGTGACTTATGCCACCCAGTTTGTGGTATTTTGTCACAGCAGCCATAGCAAATGCATACAGCCACCCTTTGCCTAAGTTCAAGAGATGCCACGAGAGTGAATACATAATCAGCCTCTATTGTGCGAGGCAGACCCGTAGGCATAGAATATAGAGGAGAAAATGCCTGTTGGCTGGGCAACCAGTAGTGACAATCCCCATCTTTGTTTGCAAGTCACAGAAATAGAATCTGACTAGCTTAGTGGGGAAAGGAATGCATTAGAATCATATAAAGAAGGGGTTCGGATTAGGGACTTGAGGGGAAAGCTAGAGAACCAAGCTCAGACAAGTATAGAAAGCAGGGTGGAACTGGGGGTCTGGATAGCAGGAGTGACACCACCTCTTCTCATATCTCCCCCACTATAATGAATGAGCTCCTGATACACTTTCTGCCCTTAAAATGCTTAATATTCCAAGCTCCAGGAGAGACTGGACCCACCTTTTGACCAGGTAAAAACAGAGAAGCGTAACCTGAGTTAAGTCCAACAAAGCAAGCCTATACTAAGTTGAAGACAGAGAATTCTCCAAAAGAAAATTAAGGAATTATTTCTTAAAGGATTAAGAATAAATGCTGGGGGGCTTCCCTGGTGGCGCAGTGGTTGGGAGTCCGCCTGCCAATGCAGGGGACACGGGTTCATGCCCCAGTTCCGGGAGGATCCCACATGCCGAGGAGCGGCTGGGCCCGTGAGCTATGGCTGCTGAGCCTGCACGTCCGGAGCCTGTGCTCCACAACGGGGGAGGCCACAACAGTGAGAGGCCTGCGTACCGCAAAAAAAAAAAAAAAAAGAATAAATGCTGGGAGGCCAGAAAAATCCATCCACTACACTGGTCAAAGAAGGGCAATGGGTACAAAGACAAATAAGCCTTTCTTACAACTATTGCAGGTGTCCCAGATCCTGGGGAGGGGTCCTCAGGGCCAAGTTATTTTTAAGCTGCCCACACTTTTCAATCTAACACCCCCAGCTCTTGAGCATGATAACTAGTTACCCAGTATCCATTCAGGAATCATTTTCCAATCTCTTCTTCTAAATTCTCCCTATTCCCTTTGGATCTTAAGCCCTCAAAGGACCAAATTAAAAAGCAAACACAAAAGCACTGGTGTCAATTCACCAGGATCACCCAGTTTCTTCAGATCCAGCAACTTTTTGCATACAAATAACAAAGAAAAAAAATCACTTGAGTCTTTGCTGACAAGGTACCAAAACATTTAGTCAATTAGATCACATTGGCAAACAGACTGTCACTCTGGTCGAGGGAGGGGAGAGAATCTGTCACATTAGTTCTTTGACTAAATTGATGGACTGCCTTGGTCAAAATAAGTCTTTTTTATTAAATGTTGACAGATCATAATATATCAAAAGGAAAATCTACAAAAGCCACTTTTCATCTATGTAAACAGTAAAATCAAGATGGCATATCGGAAATCTCTAAATAATACTTTGTCTACATAAAAGGGTGTAATTCTTTAGGTCAGAATAAATTAGGAAAGAAAGCCTCCTTTTTGAGTAGAAAAGGGTTGAGAATCTAAATTACCCGGAGATGGTGTGTCACCAATATCAGTATGATTTCTCACCACCTCTATCATTTCACAACTACCTGCATAGTTTCAGCCCCATATACTATGCACGCCATTCTGTTTTCTATTATTATCTTATTTAATCTGACCATCAACTGTATAAGGTAAGGAACTGCTCTCCCCTTTGCAGAAAGAGGAAACTGTGGTTTATGTGGTCTAAGTAGCTTCCCCAACTTTAGACAGGTATGAAATTTCAGAGTGGAGATTTGAACTTATGCCTGACTTCAAAGCCCTTGGTTTTAACCACTGTGCTAGTGGCTGCCTGCTAAGAGCATCTGAGTACCTTCCTGTCAACTTTTTCCTTGGGCTGACTCAAAAGTTCTAGAACATTCTTTTACAACAGTTTGGGATCAAAGAGGACCCACTTTCATCAGCTCCCATAAATACAAAGTTGACCTCTTGACAACCCTGGCTTCAAAATTCCTTCACCCAGGGGAAATGTGCTGCCGACTGGAGCTGTGAGCAGCCTTGCTTAGTGTCAGAACAGTGACCTAAAAGAGCCAGTCTGCAAGGACTGGAAAGTGAATTACAATAGGAGAAAATCAGACTTCTATGCAGTGGATGCTTGATGCATTTTTAGAAGCCTAACAGTAATAGGGGGAGACCTTCAAGATGGCAGAGGAGTAAGACATGGAGATCACCTTCCTCCCCACAAATACATCAGAAATACATCTACATGTGGAACAGCTCCTACAGAACACCAACTGAATGCTGGCAGAAGACTTCAGACTTCCCAAAAGTGTGGCTGACAGGGTCTTGGTGCTCCGGCCGGGTGTCAGGCCTGTGTCTCTGAGGTGGGAGAGCTGAGTTCAGGAAACTGATCCACCAGAGACCCCCCAGTTCCACATAATATCAAATGGCAAAAGCTCTACCAGAGATCTCCATCTCAACAGTAAGACCCAGCTCGCCTCAACAACCAGCAAGCTACAGTGCTGGACATCCTATGCCAAACAACTAGCAAGACAGGAACACAATCTCACCCATTAGCAGAGAGGCTGCCTAAAATCAAAATAAGGTCACAGACACCCCAAAACACACCACCGGACACAGTCCTGCCCACCAGAAAGGCAAGATCCAGCCTCATCCACCAGAACACATGCACCAGTCCCCTCCACCAGGAAGCCTACACAATCCACTGAACCAAACTTACCCACTGGGGGCTGATACCAAAAACAACAGAAACTATAAACCTGCAGCCTGTGAAAAGGAGACCCCAAATGCAGTAAGTTAAGCAAAATCAGAAGACAGAGAAACACACAGCAGATGAAGGAGCAGGGTAAAAACCCACCAGAACAAACAAATGAATAAGAAATATGCAGTCTACCTGAAAAAGAATTCAGAGTAATGATAGTAAAGATGATCCAAAATCTTGAAAATAGAATGGAGAAAGTACAAGAAACGTTTAACAAGGACCTAGAAGAACTAAAGAGCAAACAAACAGTGATAAACAACACAATTACTGAAATTAAAAATTCTCTAACAGGAATCAATAGCAGAATAAATGAGGCAGAAGAATGGATAAGTGACCTGGAAGATAAAATAGTGGAAATAACCACCACAGAGCAGAATAAAGACAAAAGAATGAAAAAAAATTGAGAACAGTCTTAGAGACATCTAGGACAACATTAAATGCACCAACATTCGAATTATAGGGGTCCCAGAAGAAGAAGAGAAAAAGAAAGGGACTGAGTAAATATTTGAAGAGATTATAGTTGAAAACTTCCCTAATATGGGAAAGGAAATAGTCAGTCAGGTCCAGGAAGTGCACAGAGTTCCATACAGGATAAATCCAAGAAGAAACACACCAAGACACATATTAATAAAACTATTAAAAATTAAATACGAAGAAAAAATATTAAAAGCAGCAAGAGAAAAACAACAAGTAACGTACAAGGGAATCCACATAAGATTAACGCTGATTTTTCAGCAGAAATTCTGCAAGACAGGAGAGAGTGACAGGACATATTTAAAGTGATGAAAGGGAAAAAAATACAACCAAGATTACTCTACCCAGCAAGGATCTCATTCGTATTCGACAAGGAATTAAAGCCTTTACAAACAAGCAAAAGCTAAGAGAATTCAGCACCACCAAACCAGCTTTACAACAAATGCTAAAGGAACTTTAGGCAGGAAACACAAGGGAAGGAAAAGACCTACAATAACAAACCGAAAACAATTAAGAAAATGGTAATAGGAACATACATATGGATAATTACCTTAAATGTAAATGGATTAAATGCTCCAACCAAAAGACACAGACTGGCTGAAAGGATACAAAAACAAGACCCATACATATGCTGTCTACAAGAGACCCACTTCACACCTAGGGACACATACAGACTGAAAGTGAGGGGACAGAATAAGATAGTCCATGCAAATGGAAATCAAAAGAAAGCTGGGGTAGCAATTCTCATATCAAACAAAATAGACTTTAAAATAAAGACTATTACAAGAGACAGAGTAGGACACTACATAATGATCAAGGAAACCCAAGAAGAAGATATAACAATTGTAAATATTTATGCACCCAACATAGGAGCACCTCAATACATAAGGCAAATGCTAACAGCCATAAAAGGGGAAATTGACAGTAACACAATCATGGTAGGGGACTTTAACACCCCACTTTCACCAATGGACAGATCATCAAAGACGAAAATAAATAAGGAAACACAAGCCTTAAATGATACATTAAACAAGATGGACTAAATTGATATTTATAGGACATTCTAACCAAAAACAACAGAATACATTTTCTTCTCAAGTGCTCATGGAACATTCTCCAGCATAGATAACATCTTGGGTCATAAATCAAGCCTTGGTAAATTTAAGAAAATTGAAATCATATCAAGTATCTTTTCCGAACACAACATTATGAGACTAGATAACAATTACAGGGAAAAATCTGTAAAAAATAAAAAACACATTGCGGCTAAATAATACAATACTAAATAACCAAGGGATCACTGAAGAAATCAAAGAGGAAATCAAAAAATACCTAGAAACAAATGACAGTAAAAACACGATGACCTAAAATCTATGGGATGTAGCAAAGGCTGTTCTAAGAGGGAAGTTTATAGCAGTACGATCCTACCTCAAGAAACAAGAAACATCTCAAATAAACAACCTAACCTTACACCTAAAGTAATTAGAGAAAGAATAACAAAAAGCCCGAAGAGTTAGCAGAAGGAAAGAAATCATAAAGATCAGAGCAGAAATAAATGAAAAAGAAATGAGGAAACAATAGCAAAGATCAATAAAATTAAAAGCAATTTCTTAGGGAAGATAAACAAAATTGATAAACCATTAGCCAGACTCACCAAGAAAAAAAGGGAGAAGACTCAAATCAACAGAATTAGAAATGAAAAAGGACAAGTAACAACTGACACTGCAGAAATACAACGGATCATGAGAGGTTACTACAAGCAACACTATGCCAATAAAATGGACAACCTGGAAGAAATGGACAAATTCTTAGAAAAGCACAACCTTCCAAGACTGAACCAGGAAGAAATAGAAAATATAAACAGACCAGTCACAAGCACTGCAATTGAGACTGTGATTAAAAATCTTCCAACAAACAAAAGCCCAGGACCAGATGGCTTCACAGGCGAATTCTACCAAACATTTAGAGAATAGCTAACACCTCTCCTTCTCAAACTCTTCCAAAATATAGCACAGGGAGGAACACTCCCAAACTCATTCTACGAGGCCACCATCACCTTGATACCAAAACCAGACAAAGATGTCAGAAAAAAGAAGACTACAGGCCAATATCTCTGATGAACATAGATGCAAAAATCCTCAACAAAATACTAACAAACAGAATCCAACAGAACATTAAAAGGATCACACACCATGATCTGGTGGAGATTATCCCAGGAATGCAAGGATCCTTCAATATACGCAAATCAATCAATATGATAAGCCATATTAACAAAATGAAGGAGAAAAACCATATGATCATCTCAATAGAGGCAGAAAAAGCTTTTGACAAAATTCAACACCCATTTATTATAAAAACCTTCCAGAAAGCAGGCATAGAGGGAACTTATCTCAACATAATAAAGGCCATATATGACAAACCCACAACCAGCATTATTCTCAATAATGAAAAACTGAAACCATTTCCTCTAAGATCAGAAACAAGGTTATCCACTCTTACCACTATTATTCAACATAGTTTTGGAAATTTTAGCCACAGCAATGAGACAAGAAAAAGAAATAAAAGGAATCCAAATTGGAAAAGAAGAAGTAAAACTGCCACTGTGCAGATGACATGATCTATACATAGAGAATCCTAAAGATGCCACTGGAAAACTACTAGAGCTAATCAATGAATTTGGTAAAGTAGCAGGATACAAAATTAATGCACAGAAATCTCTTGCATTCCTATACACTAATGATGAAAAATCTGAAAGAGAAATTAAGGAAACACTCCCATTTACCATTGCAACAAAAAGAATAAAATACCTAGGAATAAACCTACCTAAGGAGACAAAGACCTGTATGCAGAAAACTATAAGACACTGATGAAAGAAATTAAAGTGATACAAACAGATGGAGGGATATACCATGTTCTTGGATTGGAGGAATCACCACGGTGAAAATGACTATACTACCCAAAGCAATCTACAGATTCAATGCAATCCCTATCGAACTACCAATGGCATTTTTCACAGAACTAGAACAAAAAATTGCACAATTTGTATGGAAACACAAAACACCCTGAATAGCCAAAGCAATCTTGAGAATGAAAAACGGAACTGGAGGGATCAGGCTCCTGGAATTCAGACTATACTACAAATGTACTGTAATCAAGAGAGTATGGTACTGGCACAAGAACAGAAATATAGATCAATGGAACAGGATAGAAAGCCCAAAGGTAAACCCACGCACATATGGTTACCTTATGTTTGATAAAGGAAGCAAGACTATATAATGGAGAAAAGACAGCCTCTTCAATAAGTGGTGCTAGGAAAACTGGACAGCTACATGTAAAAGAATGAAATTGTAATGCTCCCTAACACCATACACAAAAATAAACTCAAAACAGATTAAAGACCTAAATGTAAGGCCAGACACTATAAAACTCTTAGAGGAAAACATAGGAAGAACACTCTATGACATAAATCACAGCAAGATCCTTTTTGACTCACCTCCTAGAGAAATGGAAATGAAAACAAAAATAAACAAATGGGACCTAATGAAGCTTCAAAGCTTTTGCACAGCAAAGGAAACCATAAATAAGACGAAAAGACAACCCTCAGAATGGGAGAAAATATTTGCAAATGAAGCAACTGGCAAAGGATTAATCTCCAAAATATACAAGCAGCTCATGCAGCTCAATATCAAGAAAACAAAAACCCAATCCAGAAATGGGCAGAAGACCTAAATAGACATTTCTCCAAAGAAGATATACAGGTTGCCAGCAAACACATGAAAGGATGCTCAGCATCACTAATCATTAGGGAAATGCAAATCAAAACTACAATGAGGTATCACCTCACACCTGTCAGAATGGCCATCATCAAAATATCTAGAAACAATAAATGCTGGAGAGGGTGTGGAGAAAAGGGAACCCTCTTGCACTTCTGGTGGGAATATAAATTGATTCAGCCACTATGGAGAACAGTATGGAGGTTCCTTAAAAAACTACGAATAGAACTACCATACGACCAGCAATCCCACTACTGGGCATATACCCTGAGAAAACCATAATTCAAAGAGTCATGTACCACAATGTTCATTGTGGCTCTATTTACAATAGCCAGGACATGGAAGCAAACTAAATGTCCATCGACAAATGAATGGATAAAGAAGATGTGACACATATATACGATGGAATATTACTCAGCCATAAAAAGAAATGAAATTGAGTTATTTGTAGTGAGTTGGATGGATCTAGAGTCTGTCATACAGAGTGAAGTAAGTCAGAAAGAGAAAAACAAATACCATATGCTAATACATATATATGGAATCTTAGAAAAAAAAAAAGTTCTCAAGAACCTAGGGACAGGACAGAAATAAAGACGCAGACGTAGAGAATGGACTTGAGGATATGGGGAGGGGGAAGGTTAAGCTAGGACAAAGTGAGAGAGTGGCATGGACGTATATACAATACCAAATGTAAAATAGATAGCTAGTGGGAAGCAGCTGCATAGCACAGGGAGATCAGCTCAGTGCTTTGTGATCAACTAGAGGGGTGGGACAGGGAGGGTGGGAGGGAGACGCAAGAGGGAGGGCATATGGGGATATATGTATACTTATAGTTGATCCACTTTGTTATACAGCAGAAACTAACACAACACTGTAAAGCAATTATACTCCAATAAAGATGTTAAAAAAAATAGAGTAAATAAAAAAAGAAATTATTTCACCCAAAATGCCCTTGCCTTTCTTTTAGGCTCAAAGCATGGAGTCTAACAAGGTCTCCCCTGCCCTGTCTAACACTTTGTTTTCCAAGTGCAATGTGATTTCCCGCTTAGGCTGCACAGTCTGTGTTCTCAGAGAGAAGAACTTTCACACAATAGTGCCTGACCCATGGTGTCCACTACTGCTTTATTCTATTTAACTCAGGCACCAGAGGGGCTCTTTCTCTGAGCACAGTGGTAAGATTTTCATTGCATTGTCATTGACTTTTGTCTTATATTTACGACCAGGTCTTCAATATCTCCTTTAATTTAAAGAGCAAGGGCTGCTTGAAAGGCACCAAGGCCAGCTACTCAGTGGACTGTCTCCTGCCACTTCTTTATTGCTTCTTGCATTTTATTCATCCCAACTTCAATTTCTGCTTTGTGCAGTGTGACCAAAGCCCAAAGGGGATCACAGAACATGAAGAAGGGGTTTCTGGTTAACCCTTCTCTTCAGGGATAATGGCTCAAGAGGTACATAGGACTTTTGTAGCTCATGGACTATTTTTATTCTTTGCCTTAAGGGTTGTCACAGAAATTAATAAGGAGTGAGCTTCCCGTGGTCCATTCCTGTAAGACACAAAATTATTTTGAACTATTTCAATAGCCCAAATCAATTTCTTTAAATTCTAGGCCCCTATTTTTCAACACTTATCTCTTAGACAAGCATTATATATAATTAAGCTGAGCTCCAGGATCAGACCCAGAAGGAAGAAGAGTCATATGAGAAATGAGGTTCGGAAACATGGGCTCTTCCTTTTAAAAAAAAGAAAGAAAAAAATCTTCACAAGAGTGGTCACACTTCTTGCCCTTATCCTCACCCATCTCTACTCTTAAAACTTAAAAGAATACTTTGTAATTTTCTATCATTCTTTTCCCTTCCAAATTTATAAGCACCTTCCAGGACAAAGGACAAGTAGTGAAATGTAGCATGCCCACAGAATCAGCTATCCCAAAAGCCATCCCCAGTCAGGTCCCCAAAACATGACTCATAGGTTCATATCACTTTCCCAAACAGGGAGAGCTTAGTCTCTAGAAAGAGATCCATTGCATCTAATTGCTTGATTTTAGACAGCATTTCTTCTCCCTCTTTCCCAAAAAGTTTTTACTAAATAGATGATATATTTTATAATCCATGTCAATTTAAAATTAAAGAATTTGGGAATTCCCTGGCAGTCCAGTGGTTAGGACTCCACACTTTCACTGCCGAGGGCACTTGTTCAATCCCCGGTCAGGAAACTAGGATCCTGCAAGCCGCATGGTGCAGACAAAAATAAATAAATAAATTTTTACATGAATAAAATTAAAGAATTAATCAATCCTCCTGCCTCTCTGTCCAGGGGACTTCTCTTAATCTATTATGTATTATTTAATATAAATTACATGTATTAGTTTTGTATGTAAATCATGAAACATACAACAAAATGAAGACCTGTCAGCCCATGACCCTATGTACACCACTACTATTGTGTCTACCTGAGAGCTTCTTCTCCATCCCAGCTCCTCAATACCTATAGAGGCCCAAGATTTTTCATTGTTTTTTTTTCTTTTAGTTTTTACATGTGTGTCTCCCTAAACATATTGCTTAATTTTGTTACTCTTTGAATTTTTAAAAATTGGCATCATACTATATGATGTCTCCAGTAACCTTCTTTTTCATTCAATTTTATGTTTGTAAGATTCACTCATGGCTGGTCTATGTGACTGTGATTCATTTAGTTTCTTTTCTGTATAATATTCCATTGTGTAACTATACCCTAATTCACTTAACTATTCTCATATGATGAATATTTCGATTGTTTCCAATTTTGGTGGCTCCAAATATTCTTTTACATGTCTCCTGGTAAACACATCCAAGGATATCTCTGAAGAACATACCAAGGAATAGAATGGTAAATCATAGAGTATGCAAATGTTCAATTCTACAGGAGAGTGACACATTGTTTTCCAAAGTGGTTGTAACAATTTACATTCCTGCCATCCTCTGCTGCAACTTCTATTTCAATCTTGTAGAAGTCTGAGAACAAGACTGAAAGAATGAAACAGGATGAGCAGAGTTTGACATAAGTTGGGAAGGGGTGCAAAAGAAGATTGCACATGGGGCGATGCCCACACCAGGCAAGCCAGACTAGAATCCTCTTCCTGACTGTGTCTAATCCCTCTGACCCAGCCCAGCTCGCAGCCATAGGCAACCCATAAAATCCACCATGGCTTCCTGGTCCTCAGAGCCCTTCTCACCCTTGTCTCATGCCTGCCTTCTTGGCAAGGTCTCCCAGTCTGTGCTTGGCCTTGGCCCTGAATATTGTCAGTCTACAAGGACTTCTTGAGCATCCATCACATGCCAGACGCTGGAGGTATACAAGAGATACAGCAGGCAAGGGGCTCGCCCTTATATTCTATTGGAGGGAAAAGATAATAAGTAAACAAAAAGATGAGTCCAGATTATGACTATTGTCCCTTGTCCTATTTATTTTCTTGATAACAGGTGAAGAGCTTAAGAAAAGCATTCCAGGCAGAGAGCTGGAAAGTTTGAGTTCTCTAAGGTTGAGCTCATCTCTCAGCATTGCCGAATGAAGCCGTGGCATCAAGGGGAGAGCCCTAAAATGCGAATCATGGTCCAAACCTGCTACTTCTTAACGATGTGACGTGTGGACAAGTTGCTTAAGCTGAGTCTCAGATTCTTAGGATGTAAAATGGGATGGGCAGTGGGATGGGGGACTTTGCGTACCTGTTGTACATTGGGCACTGTACATATTTCATGTCTTTTAATTCTGAAAGTAACACCACTTTATGGATGAGAAAGCTGAGGCTGAGAGATATTCAAGGTAACTTTCCCAAGGCCACCATGATAAGACTCTAACCAAGGTTCTCTAAGACTCTACAGAGCAATGCCTCAGAGATATCATGAGCACTAAATAAGAGAATGTATGCAAAAATGTTATTGAAGCATTCTTTACAAATGTAAGGTGTAATTACTAATTTTTAGTCTTATTTCTAGTTGCTTGCCCACATACTTTCTGCATAATGAGCTATTTGCCCTTTCCAAGATGCTTCTTGCACTTCAATGAAGGCCGTTTCTCAAATCATTCCTTTTCCCCAAATACTCTCCCCCATCTTATCTACCAGGTACTCTTTCATTCTATTTTCAAAAAGACTTACTCAGTGATTTCTTCCTTTCCAATTTTTCTTACTCTTGTCCTGAAAACAAGACTGATTACCACTTCTTCTGGATTCGAATGGTACCTAACACATATAGCATATATATACAGCATTAGCTGTTGACACAGTAATGCATTAACGTCCACTCCAAAACTATGTAACTTCAAACAACAGTAATTTTTTCTTGCTCAAAAATCTGGGTGTTGGCTGATCTAGGCTGGGCTCAGCTCCAAACTGAATGTTGAGTCCAGATCTACTCCACATAAGTACTGCTTGGAGCTTCTCCAGAGAAGTGAACTCTTTCTCTAGATGAAAGAGCTATAGAGTCAAATGGCAAAGGATATAGCATCAGGGACAGGTGAAGATTTGAGGTCAATAATCCAATCTGTCACACATACCTAGTAAAATGTTCATACCATTCACTCAACAACTTCTTACTGAGCACCGACTGTGTGCCAGGCACTCTTCTAAGCGCTGTGGACACAGCAGTAAGCAAAACCAGTTAAGGTACCCAACTGAATGGAGCTAACATTCTGCTGGGAGGGAGCAGACCAACAGACAAGAAAAGTAATTTCAAATAGTGTTCAGTACTGGACTTCCCTGGTGGCGCAGTGGTTAAGAATCCTCCTGCCAATGCAGGGGACACGGGTTCGAGCCCTGGTCCGGGAAGATCTCACATGTCACAGAGCAACTAAGCCCATGCACCACAACTACTGCCTGCACTCTAGAGCCCGTGAGCCACAACTACTCAGCCCACGTGCCACAACTACTGAATCCTGTGTGCCTAGAGCCCATGCTCCATGCCAAGAGAAGCCACCGCAATGAGAAGTCTGTGCACCGCAACAAAGAGTAGCCCCTGCTCGACGCAACTAGAGAAAAGTCCGCACGCAGCAACGAAGACCCAACGCAGCCAAAAATAAATAAATAAATAAATTTAAAAGAAATAGTGTTCAGTACTGTAAATAAAACCCAGACATATGGTAGAGTAATGAGAACAACAGCAGGAGCAAAGGGGAACACAGATATCTTAGACGGGGTACGTGGCAATGTCCTTTCTGAAGAAATGGCTTTGGAACAGATATGAGTAAGGAAGCAGAGCTGGTCCCACAAATCATGTGGAAATCTGGGGAAGAGCCTTCAGGGATGGCTCCTGTGTCTAAGGAGCACAGGGAAGCCAGTGTAATATCAGAATCACCTAGAAGGCTTGTTAAAACACGGACTAGTTGGGCTTCCCTGGTGGCGCAGTGGTTGAGAGTCCGCCTGCCGATGCAGGGGACACGGGTTCGTGCCCTGGTCTGGGAAGATCCCACATGCCGCGGAGCGGCTGGGCCTGTGAGCCATGGCCGCTGGGCCTGCACATCCGGAGCCTGTGCTCCACAACGGGAGAGGCCACAACAGTGAGAGGCCCGCGTACCGCAAAAAAAAAAAAAAAAAACACAGATTAGTGGCCCTCACCCCCAGAGTTTCTCATTCAATAGATCTGGTGTAGGCCCAAGAACTGCATCTCTGACAAGTTCCCAGTGATGTTCGTAGTGCATGGACCACTTCTGAAACTACGGTACCTGTATGATCAAGAGAGTGTGGCATAAGATCAGGCCTATTAGGCTATGCTGAAGAGCTTGAATGTTACAGTGTGTGCAATGGGAAGCCACTGGAGTACATTAAGCAAGGGAGTGATGTGACCTGATTTAGGTTGAATAGAGCACTCTGGCTTCTATATGGAGAGAGGGTCACAAGGGACCCAAAGCAGAAGAAGGAAGTTATTTACATCATATCATCAGTTCTCCAGGGTTCCTACTTGGGGTGATGGGGCACGTGGCGCTGCCACCAACATAGAGGAGAATCATGGAGAGAAGCTTTGGGAAGGAGGTGAGGTCAATTCAGAGGCCCCCGTGGGACATCCAAGACCACCATGCTGCACAACTCTATTTAATGTGAATGGCAGCCCTGCAGAACAGAAGCATAAAGGGACGAGGTGAACAGGACCTCTTGAAGTTGTGCAACATGTCAGCCCTGGAATAGTCTGCTACCACTGAGTTGACATCCTAGTGAGAGGAGGCAGATGAGAGGCAAGCAAGGTACTTTCAAATGATGCTCAGTACTATGAAGAAAATCAACTCTCAGCTATGTAGATCGAGACCACTCATGTGGCTCTTACTCCCAACTACATGGCTGGGGCGTCCTGGTGCTGCATTCTTAGAACCTGCTTAGTTAAAGAAGACACACAGAGAATGGTAACTTGCAGGTAATAATAGTAGCTAACATTTATTAGCACCTATGAGGTGCTAAGCACTAAAAGCTCTTTTCGTGTATTATTTCAAATAATAGTCCTATGAGATGTGTATAATCATTATCCCCATTTTACAAATGGGAAAATTAAGGCACAGAGTGGTTTAGTAACTTGCTAGAGGGTACACAGCTAGGAAGGAACAAACCTGGGATTCGAGACCAAGGAGGCTAAATGCAGAGCTGACTCTTGTACCCACTCAGCTCTACTGGCTCTCAGTTACTTGCTAGCAGACTCTGTCTGAAGGGGTCTATATCACCCTTGTCCCCTGGCCAGACTCCAATATTACCAAGGAGAAAAATCCAGCCTTTCCAAGGCCTATGTGCTTTGCCAATAAGTAGCTAGAACTGTCAGAGCGTCTGTAGCATTAAAAAAAAAACAAAACCCATGCCTGAATCTATGCTACAGACCTTTTATACAGAGAAAATATGGATATTTTCTTTTAATAATGCTACAGAGAAATAATGAAATGGTAGCATTACAAAAACATAATTAGGTCTTCAAAAAAAATCTCCACTGGAGTCCTATAAAAAGACCACAGGTGTCCGTCATTATTTTTTATTTAGCAGACAGTTTTAGCCACTGTTTGTTTTTTCCCCCCATTTATTAAGTTCTGGTATTTTAAGATGATTTGTGTATAATAATATCAATAATTTCCTGTTTGCCTGTCAGTTGTGAGCTGTTTTAATTACAGATATTCATTTTCACAAGTTAACTTGGTAAACATGCTCATTTGTTATGTTCCCTGTTCATTAAATCAGTTAGCACAGCTAGTAACTATGTTAAGTATCTTGCTGTCGGGTTTCAGCAATGGCTGTTCATCGGTTTCCAATACTATTTCTCACAGAGACAGAGACTTCCTGAGAGTCCCTTCCCATTGGACTGGAGATGCAGAGTCTTCCATCCACTTAAGGCTTTGTGTATCACAGTCAAAATCATTAATTCAGACTAGAGCGCGGTACTTGGTAACCAGAAGCGAGATATGAGATAAAGGAAAAAGGACACGCTAATGAGGGAGGATTTGTGTAGACATGTTCAGAGCACACCTGATCATAACCCTGTCCTTAGACAACCTCACAACTGACCCCTGCAGAAGGGGAGAGCCTACGCGACCACCGTTGTACCAGATGACCTGGACCTCTGGCAGCAGTAATTTTTCCAGGGGTGGACATCAGAGAGCATCAGTTGTCTCACTCAAGCCTTTGAAGGAGCAATGTCAGGTTGGAGAAGTAAAATTCGGATAGAATCGGGGCTGAGTCTCTGTGCCGTTACCGCCCCAAAACACACACAAGCGTGGAAAACTATTGAGATGAATGAAGCAGACATTCCTCAGCAACAGGAGAACACGCAACCAGAAAAGAAAAAGCGGACAGAAGGAAGGTCACCTGAAGACTTAGCAGTTCCCAAGAAACCTAGCTACCCGGGTCCTTGAGACTTCTGGGCGTCTTTACAATAAACTGGTTACTTAGCTAATTTAGTGAGTCTCTGTTGCTTACAACCAAACACCCTTAGATCAGTAAATATGTAATCATAGTGACTAGGATGATGGTGGTTCCACTAAAAATTGTCACATCTGGTACATTCCAATTTTTCTAGGAAGAAGCCCAAAATACCAGCGCCTAGGTGGTTAGACGCTTCGTTCAAATTTTCCTTTAAGCAAGTGAGGACTATAATTTTGCTGACATGCCAAATCAGGACTGAGGGAAGTAAAGGGTTATAAGCTCCCAGTAGCTAAGTCAAAAGGCTCAAGAGGAATTAGTTTGTCCGAGGTGTGAGTCAGGATGGAGAAACTTGTGTCAAGGCACTCAAGAGTAGATATTCAAAACAGAGTAAAATTTCCATGAATTGACCATGGTCAATTCTTTTAACTACTCTACCTTGTTTCTTTTGTGGCCTTGCTGAACTTTCCTAAAAGAGAAAGATCCATTGGTTGTCCCTGGGCAAGCAATGATGAGAAACCGAATGAGAAGAAGGTTTGATGTAAGCATGGAGCAATTAGGGAAGATGATATTTAGGCATGCTGAGTTTAAGGCAGGGCATCTAGATGGAGACATCAGACCCTGAGGGACACCATTCATCACCATAGGATAAAAGCCACCACATTTAATAAACCCAAACCAATCTGGTAAGGATTCTACAAAAGGCTGCAAAACTAGTCCCATACTATTTTCTCCAGCATACATGACATTGTCCTATATTTCCTTCTCTAGTTTGCAATTTCAGTTCCTCCCTACTTGGCTCTCCTATCTGCTCAACATACACCCATCTTTTGGCTTCTCCTATGGGCCTTAGCTATCCCTGGATTTTCCCTCCTTTCAGAGAGAAATCCCCGGGTCAATGCTGGAAATACGTGCTGGAGTTCAGGAGAGAGCTAGGGGTCTCATGCTCCACCCCTGGAGGTAAGAATGGAACACATCCTAAACCACAGGGTCATGGGCATGCAGGGTAGGTAGAGAAAGAATTTTTGTCCCAAGGCCCCCAAAGGAGGTGGATGATAATAGGACCTAGAGTTCATGTGAAGGATTATAGTCTTGGAGGAGAAAGAAACTTGAAAAGAAGGAGAAATGTCAAGGTAGAGCAGAAGAATGACAAGGGATCTCCTTTTAGAAACTTTCACCTTCCCTGTAAAGTGGGAGTATGGGGCTCAGAGATAGAATTACAGGCACGAACAGAGTGGGGGATATTTGGAGAAGGCAATGCCTATGTACTTATGAGACTCACTTTCATGAGTACATGGAGTCATTTTGTGCTGGCACTCTAGGTTTTATGTACACTGCACCCATTTTCCCGACTCTGATAATAGCACCTGGTTGTGATTTGGAATCCCCAAAGGATGCAGACTTACTGAGACTGTCAATCAAAGTGTCCCACCCTCCCCTGCCTAAGGGGTGGGCAGGTGACCCAAGCTAGACCAGTCAGAGGTCTCTCCCTGGAATCTGAATCTTGAGTGTAGCAACACAGAGACTGAAAACTCTTGGTGCTGATTCATTCAGATGGTGGCTCCTGGAAGGGACTGCCGTTTGGTTCCTGCTCTCCAAAGGCAAGCAGAATTCAGATGCCAGTCTTGTCAGAGGTCTAGTTCTTCAAGTTTTCCTTTAATTTTGTGAACCACTCACTGCTTTCCAAGAAGTTCCTTTTGTGCTTGCATTGGTCAAAACCAGGTTCTTTCGCTTATAACTTACAAACTCCAACCAAGGCATAAGTAAGTATTACCAGTGTTAAATAAAAAGTAAGACTTGGGGGAAAGAATTAAGAATTCTTAAACCAGGGTTGCCCTCCCAGCCCTGCCACTGACACTAAGATGCTGGGCAAGTTTGAGCAATTACCTCAAGCTCACTCAGCTTTATTTTTCACATCTATAGCAGAGGTTCAACTATATGCTGCTAAGATTCTTTTCTGTCTTCACAGAAGTAGTTTTTCCCACATCTCAAGCGCTTTAAACCGTCTCTAGTCTCTGCCATCCACTAACGCTGGCCTCACCATTGGGCTGAAGGGACTTTAAGCAAAGGGAAGAACAGAAACGTTATATAATAATACCATTCCAATAGCCTTCATTAAAAGAATTCTAAATCCCATGTGATAAACCAATTTTGTTAAGCAATATAAGTTTAATCTGATTTCATTATTTTTTCACTCTTTCATTTAGCATCAACCAAGTACTTCTTTCATAGACTTTACTCTTTTTCAGGGCCTAAAACAGGAAGTCAGGACATGATCTCTGCCCTTAAGAAGCTTGAAATTTAATTGACGAGGTCCATGAAATCCCTAGAGAGTATTTCCAGGAGGGCCAGAGTCACACACCCAGCACCTAGCGGGTGCCAAGTATCTAGTAAGTAATTAGTAAACATTTGTTGATTAAATGAGCGACAACACACATACACATACTGTTATGTAGACTACAACCTTAAGAATTCGGAAGATGAAAAGAAGATGAATATTTCTTTTGTCAAGTACATAGAAATTTAACATAGGTTTCAATTCTAAAAATGTTGGTCAAAATAGATCAATTGAAGGATGACTATTTGCATTTCAAAAAAGAATATTCTTAACTTAAGGGAAATTATTTAAAGGGTCTAGTATGTTTAAAATAGAGTTTTCTTTGAATGAAAGTTTAAGAACATTTCTGTCGTAAGTGAGGGTAAACCTGAACTTGACGTGCTTAAACATAACTCCATCCAAAAACTTAAGGCCTGTCCCTCAGATGCCAGTGTAATGGAATTTGACATCCAGCAGTGTTAAGCAAATGGAATTAAAGCCTCGGGTCCCTCGCCAGGCCTGTCAGCACTTAGAGGTCTGAGTAACACAGGGGACTCTTGTTTCAAGAGGCAAAGTTCAACCTGAAGATCACAGTCCCTTAGGCAGTAACGAGAGCCTTCTGGCATGGCCAAGTGGACGAGACTCGGGAAAACCTGAACAGCGAATGCAGTAAAATTAAAACGCGAAGGGGGTGAACTGCCGTGGCAGCAGCGTGACCTTCCTGGTGTCTTTAGCGGTGTTAATGGATCTACTTATAGCACAGATGGTGGTTTTCAGAAAAGTCATTTTTTGTCTTAACAAATTCATGGCTAAACTAAAAAGACCACTATCAACTTCATTATGCTTTCCAATTGACTTGCTTTAAGGGTTATTCTTTTATTACAGCTCTTAAGCTCCCATTTCTTTTTTAAAGTACTTCTTTTAATACCAATTTTCACAGCACTAAGAAATTTAACACTCTTCAATGGTTATATTAATGGCAAGGAACTATTGCAGTCTGGGTAGAAGCATGAAAGATACTACTATTGGACTGGTCATTTGTTACCTCCTCCACCACAAGTTAGGGACACAGATCCTAGGGGGTGGCCGTCAGATTGTCACCGAGGAGAGTGGTGATGAGAGAAATGCGGTGTCATACCTCCTCAGAGAAAACTTGCTTCCTCGCCAGCAGCACGAGAGTTACGACACACAGCAGATTCTATATTACTCTTTTCCAACATGATTCTACGATAAGTCTCGCCTAGCCAACTGTGTCCAGTTAGATTTTTCAAGTGACCACAGATCTAATTTGGGGTTGGTCACACGAACAAGTCCATAAGCATTTTACAAACATCATCATGAGTAAGTGCAACCACAAAGATAAAACAGAGTTTGTATAACGTGGGATCAGCCAGAGTTCTGCATTAGGAGACAACAAAACAATTTTTTTTTTTTCGAAGTGAGAGGCAACCCAAGATACAAAATATCTATAAACAAGATAGTACAACTAAATAAAACACCTGATCTATAGGAAAAGTACCGGTAGAAATACATGAAGATGCCACCAACGGTTGTCCTCTGGTGGTGGAATTATAGGCATGTGCTCACTCACTCCCATTTCTCTATTTTTCAATCTTCTTACAATGTGTTTATTTAAATTTATAAGGAAAAATTTTAAATATTTTATCTCAAGTGAAGGAAGAACAGGGATCATTCACCCAGAGGTTTTAATGATAGAAAATGTGTCTCTAGTGATTTGAATTCCATTTGAAGGCCCCCCTTTACCATATGACTTTTGAACAGTTCATACCATTGCATTGAGAAATCATACTTAGCATCAAAACTGGTCAAAGAAAGGGTCACATGATCCAACCCTGCCTCTTTGCAGCTGGAGAAACTGAGGTTTGGAAGTCCCTTACCTGGGACAGAGAAAGACACTCCTTCCTTCAGCTCCCTCGTCTCTCAACTAGATCCTTCCTTTCAAGGTAAATCCTTGCCTGTGGTAGAAAATCCGCATGCCTTGAAGAAATAAAAATTTAAGACTCCACTTAGACTTAATCAAGTTTTTTCACTGTATTTTGCCATTTGGTTGCAAAACAGACTCAAATTCAGCTGCTGGATTAGATTCAGGGAGACAATGTTTCATAATTCTTAATTTATGAGAACTACCATGGCCTCCAAAGCCCTTTTACTTTGAGTCTCACTCCTGAGTCTAGGGCTTATGTGATGGTGTGTGCAAGTGACTGCAGTCGTGAGCTCCTATATCCCTGTTTGGCTAAGAAAACTCTGGAATCTGCCTCAACAATATTTTACTGTGACATGGTCTGTGCACGGTACAGATGTTACAGGCATATGGAGAAACACAGAGCAGCCTGTGTTATCTGGAAAACAAGAGCTTGAGTGGAACACTCTAAAATCTTTGCTTGCTTAAACTAATCCTATCTTGGGGTGGGGGGGGGGTGAGTTAACATGTTGGAATATCTGAGGAAAATTAAAGTGCTTTTCAATGAAAGGTTGAATTTTTTTAAGAAAGTTTGCTTCCGTCTTTTTCTCAGAGACATTCCCCCCTTTGGAAATGGAAAGCAGTTCTTTTTTATTCAACTTGTCTTTAATTTTTATCTCATGTGAAGAAAGAACAGCGATCACTCACAAAGAGGTTTTTTGTTTTTTTGCGGTACGTGGGCCTCTCACTGTTGTGGCCTCTGCCGTTGCGGAGCACAGGCTCTGGAAGCGCAGGCTCAGTGGCCATGGTTCACGGGCCCAGCCGCTCCGCCGCATGTGGGATCCTCCCGGACCGGGGCACGAACCCGCGCCCCCTGCATCGGCAGGCGGACTCTCAACCACTGCGCCACGAGGGAAGCCCCACAAAGAGGTTTCAATGACAGGAAAATGGTTTCATGCTTGATCATTTCATATCACACATTGCCCCTGGAGCGCCTACAGATCGCCAGCATGGGAGAGGCTCTCAGTACAAGCCAGGAGCAGGCCTCAAGGGCTTGGCATATGTGGGGGTCTTCCTTGAACAAAAAACACAGGAACAAAGGGCCACAATTAGAGGTACCTTCAGAGGCAGAGAGAAATACTCATATTGTGAAATATTTGAGCACTTTTGAATGTACTCTAAACTTTTAAACTCTCCCATCATTTTCCATATCCTGATTTTTAATGAGGAGCACCACAGATAGATACCAAAAAGAAACCCAAGAAAACCTGAATGAACAATCAGGAGAGTCCTTAAAAATCAGAGACATTTGAAAGAAGCTACATATATCTGTAACTCAACCTGAACACAACATTGAAGAAAATTGTTCTTTGTCTCAGTGTGCAAAGTTTCTCACTAAGTTATACGAATGCAGTACTTAGCTCATTTCAATTCTGATTTCCCAGCACAGTTTTCTCTGCAGTTGGCTCTGAGGTGGAATGGAGCATCACATAGCCTCTAGAAGGTTTTACTTTCTTTCCCATGAACTTTCAGGTTGGCACGGCGGTTAACAGATATTCATACTCCAAACCTCCCAATAAAATGCCCACCAGGATACACAAAAGGCCTATTGTGTCTACAACGTTGTAAACCAAAGATTGAAGACCACAAACCTAAAGACAGAGGGAACGGATCCTAGCTGTTTCATTAAGTGAAACTGATTTAGAAACACATACATACTCTCTGAATCCAAAGAGGATAGTTAGCTGCAAACAAGGTAAGAGAAATTAACTCTCCTTCACTATCTATGGCTCAACTCTATGACCCAAGGATTGACCTGACAGAAAAACAATCACCCTTTCCTCTGTCCCCACAACTCCTAAACTAGAGCCCCAACCTTGCCTCCATCAGCTTCTCTCTCCCCATCCATTCAGAGGCGTCAAAGCCCAACATATAACATGGCAGAAAGAGAAGGGGTTGAGAAGAGGTGTTTTTGCAGCCTGAGCTACACTGCCTTCACAAGAACAGCATCAGAAACAGGCTTGGAAAACAAGAAGTGCTGAGAGCCATGGAAGGTGTTGGGGAGAGGGTGATTTTCACTTCATACACTACTCAAAATATTGAAAATGATCTGTGACTCTTGAAATTTTTAAGTCAGACTGCAACACAATTTCTAAAACAGACAAAAATAGTATATAGACCAGTGGGCAGGAGGCAACTGATTTGGTTAAAGACTGTATAACATACATGCAAGCACACATATGCATGTGCGTACACACACACACATTTCTCTTCCAACCAAATCTTTATTGCAATGAAGGTGAGGGCAAAGTCTTAGATATGGAAGCATTAGTATAGTGTTGGATCCTTGAGAAATACAAAAGCTCAAAGAAACAACAAAACCATCAGTCAGAGCTCAGTGCTCAGAAATGATTTGAAACATTCTTCTAATCTGAACCGAAAAAAATTAAATCCTGGATAGTGTTGGGGGATTTTGATACTTAGCTTTGAATAATTGTTTAGTAACTCACTTTGGCTACCTCAGCTAGCGTTTCCCAAAAGTAACAAATTGGTCTTAATGATTAGCTCTCCTTTTGGCTCTACTTCCTCACCTTAAGACAGGAATGTGCTAATGACATTTCTTGAAAGACTATAATAAAGAGAAGACATTAAAACATCTCAGATGGTCTGCCTGGAACATGCTCTAAGGCCAAGAGGAAGGCAAATGGATGGATGATACAGCTGAAGTGGCACATTTGAGATGGGCTAGAGAAGGGTTCAAAGAATCCCTTCACTTGTACGATATCAGCATTTCCCTATGTGACCTAAACAAACTCTCAGGCTTGGGGAAAGAAGTCCTTCCTCAAATCTCATTTTGTAGGTAGACTTCTAAAGAAAGGCAAGCTAGTGTACAGTCGTAGATCTTGTGAAGTCTCCAATGCCTGCTATCTCTCTGTGTGCTTTTAAAATGTTAAGAGTCTAGAAGTTCTTAGGAGGAGCATTGCCTTGATGGAAGAGTCTTGTTTAAGAAACCCAAGTCACTTTACTCTTTGGGAGACCTTTTCATCAGAACCATCTCCATAGTGCAAATTCTAGAATAACCCTTGTTATGAGTACTACATATGTTTTCTGAAACCTCAAAGGTACAAAGCAGATATTTTACTGAGACATCTTCTATTCCCACTGTCCCCAAATCTCCTGCTACAAAAAAGTCCCGATTCTGAAGGAAAGATTCGTCAAACTACATTCAACCAAGATTTATAGAGCCCCTACCAGGAATTTAAGGGAATGAATTCTACAGTTTCCGGAGACACAATATGGAGATCCTGTTTCATAAGGTTCCAAAGGCAGCTCAAAAGAAAAAAAATAATAACCTAAATGTGATCTTTGAGGATCTAATAATCATAATAATAACCTTGGGTATTAAGTGTCTGCTGTAAGTGACACCAAGGAACCATGCCATTCAATGTTCTCTCTCTGCAGCTTCTCTAATGCTTAGTGGCATTTGAACACCTGATCACCCCCACTGTGTTGAAAACCTTCTCTTGGCTCCAATGACGCCACATTCTGCTGATTTTCCTCCAACCTCAATGGCTACTCTTTCTTAATTTTTTAAATCAAAGCCATCTCTAAAAGTTGGCATGTCAGGCTCTAGGGCTTTCTCTTCTCTACCCATGAACCCTCTGTAGGTGATTTTTTTTCCTAGTCCCATGGCTTTAAATATTCTCTATACACAGAGAAATCTTGAGCTCTCGCCTGAGAGACTTGGGTTCATCTGCCTATTTGATGTAGTAGCAGGCACTGCTCATATCCCTATATTGACACAAATCCAGCTGCCAGCACCTGCATCTCTTTACCTGAGGGCTTTCTCCGATGCCTAGAGGCTGCTCTATCTGTACACACAACAGGTCAAAGGTGCCAGGATTCTCTTTCTCCCCCGGGACAGCCTTAAATCAATGGCTGCTGGGAGTTGATGGATTAAGAAACCCAGTTTCCTTGCCACTCAGGTGGAATAATATTGAGGTGTATGTTCCATACTGACCCCCGCAGTGTTCTCCAAGGGAAACTTGCCCACAGTGGTAACTTGCTTGATCGTGTATACTCGATTGGCTGCCTTTCCCTCCCTGCCTCACCTCCCCGTGCCTGTACCAGTGTTTCCTGGGATCATCTCCCAAATAATCTAGTTATACTCCAATCCTTATCTTGGGACTCCTGGGAAAATTCAAATGGAGACATGTCCCTACACATATACATTAAAACCCCTCCCAATCTACCCTTCTATATATGTCTCTTTCCATCTCAGAAAACGACACCACTATTTCCCCCCTTCCTCAAACAAAGAATTAGGAACTGTCCTTACTTTTCCCATTTCCATGCATTTTCATAGCCAAGTCCTGTCTCTTGATCTACCTTGTTCTTTCACTTTCCTTCTCTAGTCCTACCGCCCATCTACCCATCGGCTTTTGTCTGAACTACTACAACAGTCTTCCATCTGGCCTCCCCAAATCTACTCCCCACCCAGATGCTATTCTCTACAAAGTGTCCAGAGTCATCTCTAAACAAATTTCAATCAGATCAATTCACTCCCTTGCTTAAAATATTATGATGCTTTCCCATCACACTCTGAGCAAAATCTGAACCAATGTCTTCCAGGCCCTTCACAGTCTAGCCCCTTGCTCACGACACTCCAGGCCTCCTTGCTCTCCTCCAGACATGCCAAGCTTATGCCTAACTTAGGATCCTGGGTTGACATTCCCTCTGCTCACAGATATTTCTAGGACAGACCCATTGCCATCCAGGTCACCACTCAAATATCCCCTATTCTCTGGACATTCTGTCCCAGAAGTGATACCCTGTCCCTCTCTATTACACCACCTGAAATCTTTATTTCTTTACTTGCTTTTGTTTACCTTCCTACACCAGAATGCACGTTGTTGTCTGCCATGGGCACCACGGTAACCTCAGCCTCTGGAACAATGCCGGGCACACAGCAGATGCTCAAAAATACCTCTTGGGCTTCCCTGGTGGCGCAGTGGTTGAGAGTCCGCCTGCCGATGCAGGGGACAGGGTTCGTGCCCCGGTCCGGGAAGATCCCACGTGCCGCGGAGCGGCTGCGCCCGTGAGCCATGGCCGCTGAGCCTGCGCGTCCGGAGCCTGTTGCTCCGCAACGGGAGAGGCCACAACAGTGGGAGGCCCGCGTACCGCAAAAAAAAAAAAAAAAAAAAAAAAAAAAAAAACCTCTTGAACGAGTGCACACTCCCGGCGAAGCACCACACGAGGTGCTTTACAGACACAAGGAAACACTGCCATCGACACTTACCACTCTGACCTTCAATTTTCCATTTCTAAAGTGGCTTGCCAAAGATCACTCAGCTAATTAGGGAAGATAACCGCCTACTCAGGGATGCTGAAGAGTTAGAAATGAGGATTTGTGGCTAATTGTTTCAGTTGAAACAGCTAAAGTCATGGACAGCTGCCTCATCTAGAAACTCAAATAATTAGGTCCCACATTTAGCCTAAGTTTCCCACCTTCCTATAGTCACCTTCAAAAACACTAAACTTGAAAACAGCAGTACCCTCGTTTATAAAGAGGTATCTAGCACAGAATTGTGCATGGAAACCTTCTGACTTAAATCCTAAACATTCAAACATGTTTGAATGCTGATGCTAAAGAAACAAAAAAATCAGAAAATTTGAAAATTAGATTTCATTGACATAGAAGTTACCAAATGACAGCAGAGTCTGATGACAGTGTTTTTTAATTTTTTATCAAAAGTCACACTTCAGAACCTCTTTGTAGATGAGACCATTCTTAGCATCCTTTTCATAGGTTAGGCTTGCTGGATGATCAAGGCCCAGTAGGAGGCATATATATATTTATAAAATTCTACATGACTTTTAGCATGTTTTATATGATAAAGTGCACATTTATCAAACCCTCACAGGACTTTCAGAATTTAGAATTCCAGGCATCACCCATAAAAAGGCATTGTATTGTTTCCTATTTAATAAGGGAATTACTTGAACTCAAAAAGTTGTTCGGCGATCTAATCATAGTTTGGTTACAGAAGGTTCAACGTTAATTATGAATGTAATTCTAGGCCAGAGCAAGGCTCTATGGGAATGTTTGGGGATGAGAAGGATGATCTCAAAGGAAGCAACATCAATACTGATGGGGGGAAAGCCTTTTAACAGATTCATAGCACTAATATGTATGGCTGTTACCCAGCAGGCATCTATTAAAGAGTGAGAAGACAAAAAATGAAGAAGGCGAATATGTCCCTACAACTAAGAGGCATGTTAGAGCCAGAAGCTGGAAACTCAACCAGTTGCTGACCACTGTGGACATCCCCCAGGTAACTGTGTCTTTTGCCCATTATATTCCAGACACAGACCCTTAAGTAGAAGGAGAGGCATCAGTGGGGAAAAAACCTACCTTCCATCAGCTGGATGGACTTTTCTAGGAGAAATTGTCTTCGCTTCTCAGGAGGCCCTGGTAGAATCAGGCCTCCCCTGGCCAAGCAGCAACCTCACTCGCACTCTCTTCTGTGGACCTTTCCTCCTCCCTGTTGCGTTCTCCCTAGCCCCTTACTCCACCTTCCTGAAAGCACCTGCCGCCAAGTCTTTGTCTCAGGTTTTCAGGGTAATCTAATCAAGGCACCATTCATGGGAGTTGATAGTTACGACTTAAGATGATCACGTCTTCCATTTTATATAATACTTTACTCCTTCCAATTTCCTAAGAATTTCACATACTTACCTCCTTTGGACCTCTCAAAAACTTTCTGGGTTGTTAATGGAGAGAAGGTTATCTTCCTCACCTGGGCAGTTGAGGAAATTTAGATTCAGAAGTGGAAAGAGCATTGGCCAAGATGACAGGGTTTGTCGAAGGTATGGCTGGACATCATCACCAACCCAGGGCTGACATCAAGTCCTCAGCCCCACCCAGTGCACTTGGATTTTCCTCAGACTGCCTGCAACATCATTTCCTTCCTCGTCTGCCCAGCACCTTTCTCCTACTTGTCTTAACTCCTTGACTCTAGGAAGCCTACTGAGCTCTTTTAGGGAAGGGACCAAGTCTTATTACTCTTGATATCCCGTTATGACCACAACATCAGTGCCTAGGGCATCATCAGTACAATGTGTCTGTTCCTTAAATGAATGAAAAAAAAAATAGTGAATGAATGAGTTCATGACTCACTCTTCCGGGGCATTTCTCTTCCTGCTCTGATGAACTGCTTACTAGTCTGCCTCCCTCGAGTCTGTGAGCCCCTTGAGAAACCATATTAGTCATCTTCACATCTCTGTGCCTGGAACAGTGTTATGCACAAGTTGGTACTTAACAGCATTTCATGAATGAATGAATGAATGGACAGAACTTCACTTTCCTAAGAATAATACGGCACTAGGCATAGGATAAACTGGCTAAAGAGTCATCTAGAAGAAAACTCTGGAATCAGGTCACAGATGAACCAAATCCACAGAAATACAAAAATCGAATCCAAGCTTTTAGTAGATAATTGTTGGTTATCTTAATCTAACAATTGAAATCTAATATTAAAAACACCAGGATTGTTGATAACCATGTATAGCTGCTGCCACATGATGGTGGTTTTTTCACAGAGAGTATATATTTACAGCAGGTTTCATAACATTTGTGTGCCTTACGTGTCTTAATAATAATAATAATAGTAATAATAATAATGGCTGTTTCATATATCAAGCACTGACTTTGTACCCAAGCTGCCACATTGCATTGTAGTCTATATGACTGCCGTCCACTGGAGTTGTTCAGTTCACAATCTACACAGCTTTACTTGGCAGCCCTACGTTGTGCTAAGCACTCCATGTGTATTATCTCATTTAATCCCCCCCAACAACTCTGAAAAATATAGAAGTACAGGCTCCATATTACAGATAAATCAATCTAGAGAAGTTAAGTGATTTACCCAACATCACACAGCCATAAGCTATGAAACAGGATTTGCACCTGTGAAATCTGGCTCTGAGGCTCCCAGTATGAACTTCATTCAAGACTGTGCAGTATTATTACAAAATCAGAATAAACTCATAGATAGGAAGGAGATACTTTTGCAAAGGGTAAAGTCAGGATATCTTTTAAAAACTTTTTTATCTCTACCTTTCCTTGATGATCCAAACCCAAGAGGTTTTATAAATAATCTGGGAAAATTTCTAACCTCTCTGTACAAATTCATATTTTATAACGTGAACCTAAACTATAGCTAAGAGAGAAATAGAATCAATCCCAGCCATTACTGATGTTCTTTATCAATAATGATAAATATAGAATGATTCAGAGCAAAAGGGAGAAAGAGCTAGAATCTGTTGAATAATGGAGAGTCACAGAACTTCCTTCCTTTAAAAAATTCCTGGAAAATGTATTGGAAAAATCCTCAAAGCCATCAACTCAACAGCAGCCCTACTTCTGAGAGTGATGTATTCTCAGGCTCCCAAGCTGAAAACAATCGATTTCCCCCCAAGTTTAGCAAGAGTGGTCCAAGATACTTTTTCCTAGGAGAACACTGGTTTTTAGCAGTCAGCATAAACTGTGAGTACATAAAGTATGTTTTACTATTCTGCATAGATTGTTTTTAAAAACGGAGTAATGTAGATTTTGAATGTTCTCCTAAGCCCCATAGAGAATCTGGCCAAAGATTTGTGCAGAAAGCTGGTTTCATTAGCTAGTCCCAAGCTTAAAGAGCAAAAGATAAAAAATACAGTACCACTTCAAGAACCACAGATTTCAGAAATGGACAATTCCATGAGTTTTTCAGATAACTGATGCTCACCATTGTAAGTACAAAAATTCTTTTTCTATTTTCATCTGTTTGGTGTAACTCTCTCATATATGTTCCTTAATTCTCTATCTTTGTAATCAGAATATATGGAATATATTTTAATAGCTGCTGGAGGATGTGAGGTTATCATTATGAATCTCAGTTATCACATTTGAAATTATATCAGTGATGTTATGCTCCCAGAACGATTTCTGCCCCATGGAAAGGGCTTGGAAGGGTGCATTTATATAAGGTTCTGTCTACCTTGAAGATGTTGTTTTATCCTTCCTTCTGTTCAACAGCTATACTTTTTTTTTTTAACATCTTTATTGGAGTATAATTGCTTTACAATGGTGTGTTAGTTTCTGCTGTATAACAAAGCGAATCAGTTATACATATACATATGTCCCCATATCTCTTCCCTCTTGTGTCTCCCTCCCTCCCACCCTCCCTATCCCACCCCTCTAGGTGGTCACAAAGCACCGAGCTGACCTCCCTGTGCTATGCGGCTGCTTCCCATTAGCTACCTGTTTTACGTTTGGTAGTGTATATATGTCCATGCCACTCTCTCACTTTGTCCCAGCTTACCCTTCCCCCTTCCCCATATCCTCAAGTCCATTCTCTAGTAGGTCTGTGTCTTTATTCCCATCTTCACCCTAGGTTCTTGATGACCTTTTTTTTTTTTTTTTTTAGATTCCATATATATGTGTTAGCATACGGTATTTGTTTTTCTCTTTCTGACTTACTTCACTCTGTATGACAGACTCTAAGTCCATCCACCTCATTACAAATAAGTCAATTTCATTTCTTTTTATGGCTGAGTAATATTCCATTGTATATATGTGCCACATCTTCTTTATCCATTCATCTGTCAATGGACATTTAGGTTGCTTTCATGTCCTGGTTATTGTAAATAGAGCTGCAATGAACATTGTGGTACATGACTCTTTTTGAATTATGGTTTTCTCAGGGTATATGCCCAGTAGTGGGATTGCTGGGTCGGATGGTAATTCTATTTTTAGTTTTGTAAGAAACTTCCATACTGTTCTCCATAGTGGCTGTATCAATTTACATTCCCACAGTGCAAGAGGGTTCCTTTTTGCCACAATATTTTAGATCAGAGGTGGGCAAACTATAGCCCGTGAGCCAAATCCAGCCCATTTCTTGCTTTGTAAATACAATTTTATTAGAGCACAGCCATGCTCATTCCTTTCCATGATGTCTATGGCTGCTTTCACTCTACAACAGGCCAAGTTAAGTAGTTGTAACCGAGACTGCATGTTATGCAAAGCTTAAAATATTCACTATCTGCTCTTTACAGAAAAAGTTTGCCAGCTCCTGTTTTAGTTTCATAGGTAAGTCAGTGCCTTTTGGAAAAATCTTGCCCTCTCCTTCTGGATAAAGTGCTGTGTTTGGCAACAATTGTGGTCTTAGCAGCTGAAAGACCTTTTTCGTTTACACCTATGTTTCCAGATATGTCCCGGATGGCTGAGGAGGCTAAAAACCTGACCCTCAAGTAAGGGAGCATTTCCCAGACTTTTAAAAGTTATAAAACACCATTATGTTTGATGGTAGTTTACAATGGCCTAAAAACAATGTTTGTAAATGAGAGAGTTGTATCTATAGCCTGAAGCCAGGTATGTAAACATCACTGTCATTCAGTTCTGATGCCTTCAAGTAATTGAGCACACAGCTAGTCCCAACCCTCAAAGCACAGCTTGAGCCACTGACTTTAATAATAATAGAAAAATGAGCTGGAAAAAAGAGAATTAGGCAGTCACCCAATTAAAAAATAAAATTATAAGGAACAACAACTGAATCAAACTTCTCCTCCTACAGAGGAGAAGCCAACCAGAGACATTGTTTAAAAACTAACATGGCATTATAACCCAGAGCAGATTTCCAGCTAGAGGAATTACAGCATATGGTATTTCACATATAAAAGGTAATTAAGAACTGCCTTGGAAAAGAGCATTTGTAGACACCTCATCAGTGACCTGGCAGGCTGGTTTCTATCAGTTTCTATTCATTACTGTCAGTAAGAGCAAAACAGGGTATGATTAATGCAGTCCAGTGCAATGAATTGCAACAGAGGAAGACGCCTCCAAAAAAGTCTAGACAAAAATACCATCATTTACTAAGCCTGAGGATTCTA
Source organism: Stenella coeruleoalba (assembly GCF_951394435.1). Lineage (NCBI taxonomy): Eukaryota > Metazoa > Chordata > Mammalia > Artiodactyla > Delphinidae > Stenella > Stenella coeruleoalba. Next base: position 31,393,804 of record NC_137166.1, on the reverse strand, counting down.
TCTGCATTTTATACCAATAAATAGTACTATTATAATTGTTATTATTACTAACAAAGTAATGAGCATTTAAACATCGCCTAATACTAGACTATGTGTTATACGTGTATTAGCTTATTGAATCATTGAAAAAGTCAGTGAAATAGGTGGTAACATCCCTAATCTACAGGTAAGGAGACATTTTTCAAGAAGTCAAGTAATTTAAAAGGTAGTAGAACCAGAATACACAACCAAACTTGAGTAATTCCCAAGACTATGCTCTGAATTCTAGTTCTACACTGCCCCCCCCACAACCCATTTCACTGGGACTTAGAACTTTGAAGCTAGACATTAGGTGCCCTCCAATATAGCTTATATCATTGCTAGCCGATAGAAATAGAGTGCAAGCCATATATGTGACTTTATATCCTCCATGTAGCCACAATCAAAAAAGGGAAAATAAATAAGTGGAAATAAATTTAATAACGTATTTTTACTTAATCCATTAAATCCATAATAGTTTCAATTCAACAAATAATAACTAATTAACTAGCAATAATTATTCAACAACTAAATAATTATTGAAATACTTTACTGTTTTTTTCATGCTACATCTTCTAAATCCAACAAATACATTACATCTCAATTCAGACACTAAGGTTTCATTAAGAAACACAAGACATATTTAGATATAAAATTTACAGTTAGAAAAACCACTTTTTCATGTATTCATTTTATTTCAAACATGTTTAAAAGTTTCCCAATGCTTATTGAGTATCGGTCTTTAAATTTGAGTTTAAATTCATTAAAATTAAATAAATTTAAAATTCAGTTCCCTAGCTGCAGTAGCTACATTTCAAGTACTTATTAGCTCCATGAGGCTAGTGGCTACTATATACTGAGAAGAAAAATCTATATCCTACTTTTCACATCCTAAGTATTGGAGGAAACTGAGCAAATGATAAATGGCACTGGTGAGTAGAAAAGGGAAACATTGGGAATCCAGGGACTGGGTCCCAAGTCTGATTTTGAATGTTCAAAATTGTGTAGCCTTGGGCAGGCCTTTTAACTTCTCCAGACCTCTCTTCCCCTGTGCAAAATAGGGGTTGAAATAGCTGCTCTGTCTCTTAAACTTGTTAAATAAGATGATATTTTTGAAATAATTCAAAATTTTAAAAGCTATATCAATGTAAGATCCTATGTTCATGCTATCTACTTTTCACAATGAGTAACTCAATTCTGTCTGGAGTACTGTTTCATGTCAGCCCAAGCCAGATCAGCATAAATGGTCATCAGGGTTAAGAAATCACCCCAAGAGCAATAATTGGAGTATTGCAAGTTGAAGTCACATATGAGGATCTCTAGATTATTATCTCCTTAAGTTTAGGGTATGTAACAAAGTAGTCACTCAATAAACATTTGTTGAGCTCATGAATCAATAATGGCATGGATGAATAAACATCTAAGCCAATCTGCCTGGTTTGAATATCAGGTCTATCCTAATTTGTTTACCTAGCAATCTAAATGTATGTTCAAAATACTTACATTTTCCCTGTCAGATACATATGTTTATTTAGACAGATGACTCCTCATGGATGGTCCTCTACAACATGATGACACATAAACACCTCCAAGGGTAGCATGATTAGAGGTGGCCCCTGAAATCACCTGAAACATGGGAGAATTACTTCCTCTCCAGAGCAGAAGTTGGCAAAGTGTGTTCCATAGTACAGGAATAGGCGTTTTAGCCCAAAACACAGTGCTGTGGCCAAGTAAGTTTCAGAAAAACAGAGCTAATCAAATTTCTTAACTTCAGAAATTCTGAGAGCTTTTAATATGCTAAAGTGCATTGAGAATGGCCAACTAGAGAAACCTAGTCTACAGAATTTATCAAATTCAGTTGATCATGCAACACTTTCTTAAAGCAATCTTCTAGGACTATGAACCTGAGAAATCCACACTGGGAAGTGTTGTTATAAAGAAAGACAAATGCATCGATATGACAAAAAAATTACTAAAAACTTATGGACACAAACTGGTGGTGCCAAAGAGAGAAACCTGGGAGATTTACTCTTGTCAGGACTAGATCTCTGGTTTTAGGCACAGTCAAATTCGGGGGCTGAAACATGGTCATCAGGATTCAGCTCTTCTCCACGTGTCAGCATCTTCCACCCATGTGTGGGCTTCATTCCCAGGCTTCATAGGCTAGCCCTGGCCACTTCAAGATCACATCCTTCTAGGTTCAAGCCCAGGGAAATCGCTTGCTCAAGCAAAAATCCCCAAGATGAACTGAATTTAGATGAATTAGATTCTAATTGAATCTAAGAGTACCCACCCTGACCCAATCGCTGTGGCCAGAGGACTGAAATTCTCTGAGTGGTCAGGCCAAATCAGGCATTCCACCCCTGCAATTCAGAATTAATACCTCCTAAAGCACAGGGTTGAGAGTGGAGGACAGGGTGAGTCACCAGGGGATACTTTTACTAGAAGAAAGAAAAACGGATGTTGGGAGCTGAAATGAATCAAAGATTAATTTCCCAGGATTTCTAAAATACAAGTGGCTTTCTGATAGTTTGGGTAATGTCCCCTCATATTAACAGCTGATTAAAAATCCTAAGGTAACACAGCACCTGAGGAGGAGATCACATCCCCAGATTTGCTCAAAACCTGACCCAACTAGCAAAACCTTGATCCTTGCCTTTGTTTCCCTTTGTCATTTCTGTGTCTTTAGTCTTACCAAATTGGACACCACAGTGCTGTCTATCTCATATTTTTCTTCTAAATGTTAATCCCCATTCCCCAAAACTAGAGAATAATGAATCTAAGAAAGAGCCAAATTTATACCAATTTCCTTCTTGACAAATTCCAAGGCTAAGTCTCCCGGTCCTATAATCCACAGGAGGAACATCTGATTTCACCAGAGCTATTTCCCTATTGTTGACTATTCTACATTTTAGCACTGCATTGTGATAACTATTCAGAATAACAGGTATTATGCTTTTAGCCTGCATAAAACTAAATATTTCTGTCATAGGAAACCTCGAGGTCTGTGCTACTCAATACAGTGGCCGGTAGCCACGCATAGCTGTGAAGCAGTTGAAATGTGACTAGTGAGGATTGAGAAATGTTCCAGGTATAGAATACACATTGGATATCAAAGACTTATCACAAAGAATGTAAAAGATCGCATTAATAATTTGTATTTTGAATACATTTTGAAATGACAGTCGTTTGGATATCATTGGTTAAACAAAATACATTATTATAATACATCAAAATACAGTCATCCCTCAGTATCTGTCGGGGATTGGTTCCAGAACCCCTGGAGGTACCAAAATCTGGTGATGCTCAAGTCCCTCAGCGTAAAGGGCCCAGGACAGCCGCCATTCATATTCGTGGGTTCTGCATCCTCATCCACATCCGCAGATTCAACCAACCAGAGATGGAAATCAGTATCAGCGGTTGGCTGAATCCACAGACGCGGAACCTGCGGATACGGAAGGTGTATTGTGTATTACTAAAATTAATTTCATGTCTCCTTTCACTTTTTAAAAATGTACCTACTGGAAAAGTTTAAGTTACATATGCAGGCTTTGTTATATTTCTATTGGAGAGCACGGCTCTAAGCCATCTCTACGTGTGGCAGAGATAAAGAAATACTACTTAACAGTTACGGTGGTAAATACCGGAAGAAATGGATAAGAGAGTTAAACGTGAGTACTTCTAGAAAGCTGGGATGACAATTTTCATGTTACCTTTTCAGTACAATCCAAATTATCTTTAACTATGTTTATTCATCACCTTAATTTTTAAAATCTCGGTAGCAGCAAAATAATAATTAAGCATTTCAGGGGGACCGCATTGAGACCTTTTAGATATGGACTTGTTTACAACTGCTCCAATTTTTTTTCAGCTCAGTACCTATACTTCTTAACCAGGGTGGATGCTTCAGAATCACCCGTGGAGCTTTAATAAAAACACATAAACCCAGGAACCATCCTAGATTTTTCAAGCATATTTTTTCCCCAAAGATTCAAGGTGATTCCTTCTCTCACATCTAGTTAAGAACTTCTGGGCTATGGCATGGACCTCTGGGATCTTATGGTAAATGTTATAATGGAGCCAAAACTATTTATTGAGGAAGATATTGGCCCAAGCTGTAGGTATTCTTTAGGTAATATGTCTACTTTCCTTTGGAAGGGGAGCCATTGTGAAATCACAAGTGTCCTTATTAGGCTCTTCAACTCTACCCTTGGGAATACGCGACTGTTAAACATATTCTGGCTTAGTATTAGCTGTTGCCACAGAATAGCTATAGGGCAGGTATTGTCGGGGTGTTACCCCCAAATGCACCACCACTCAGCACATATCTAAAACCCAATTCAGGGAAATATTTATGGCAGATTTCCTGAGGGATAAATAATCTGACCCTTTCTCTGCACCAAAATATTGTCCAGAGACTCTACACTGGAAACACTTGGGGTTCTCATACAAAATACAGATTCTTTTCTTCCAGGCCCAAGGTGGGGTTGCATTTTCCTGCCTCCCTTGAAGTTTAGCATGACCAGGTGACTCGTTTTGACCAAATGGACTTGAGAAGTAACATGCCTATTTTCCAGACGGAAGCTTTTGGAGCCAACGTGTAATTTGCCCCAATCTCTTTTCTGCCTCAGCAGTCATGGAAGCTTAGAAATGGAGCCTCCCATAGCCTGGATCCCAGAGTGCAAAAGCCATAGAGCAGAGACACTCTCACCCCCTCCCCACCCACTTCCCCAGTCGACCTGCAGTGGTCATGTAGCATGAACAAGAAATTAACCTTTGCTCTTTCAAGCCCGTGAGATTTGGGGGCTGTTTGTTTCTGCAGCATAACCTGGCTTATCCTCGCATTTGAGAAGTTTAATGAACTTGCTGGGTGGATCTTATGCACAATGAAGTTTGAGAACCACTACATGGGTGTGCCATGATCTCCTCCTGGCTTAGGCATGGGCAGGAGGGAACTGCCTGTCTAGGTTTCATGTTTGGCGCCCATAGAAATGTTTTTGCTGCTTGGCACTGTGCCACTGGCCTTCAGGGAAATACAAGTATAAGAAAAACCCCAGCTACTTCGTTGTGTTTCTTTAGGATGTTGTTGAAGACTCTTGTCCCTCAATTATAGTGTCCTCTTGGTGAGGACCCAGAGGGGAAAAGTCTCTCTGATGCCAATACCAAGCACAGTTTGGCTTCTCCTGAGTCATTAGTGTGTTTCTAATCTAATGGTGACTAGGAATTATGGCATTAATCCTACGAGGAGCCTCCAAGCCAAACGCATGGTCTTCCTTTCACAGTATGCAACTTCATACCATTCCTTGTGTGGGTCAATCTCATGTCTTCATTTTATTCTTCTAAAATGATTTCCCCCTTTCCATCAATTTTTCCGACTCACTCATTTTTATTTTATTTTGAATTTTGTGTTTTTGTAAGCTGCCTTAATTCTTTTCAGGAAAAAAGGTGGTGTAGGAATAAAAATATAGATGACATGCGAGCATGCATGCATAAATAACAGGCTCTTACTGCCAGAGCTGCAATAATGAACCTCAACTTGTTTTTTAATGATGGCAGGAAAAGAGGAAAGAAAAGAGCAGGAAGAGGTTGGAGGGGAAGGCGTGGGGAGAGGATGTTATGACATGAACCCTCCACAGTATTCCAATTCTGGCTCCTAGTTAGTAGGCAGCTGAGGAAGGCAGCTTTATCTTCAAGATAAATGTTATAAATTGCACCTAATGAAATAAGGTCTTATTTTCCCACCTTTTGATTTTTAAGATATACAGTCCTGTGTCAACCAAAATATCTAGACTTATAGCACCCAATTCTATTCTGCTTGTAGAACAAATTCACTGGCACAGTCGATTTTTATTTTAATTATTTGTATAGAGTGGAAAGGAATGGCCTGATTTATTACCGGGTTGGACTCCAATGGCAATATTATTATAGTTGCAACAGATGAATAAACTAATATATTTCTTAAAGCCATAAAACAACCAGCTACATGTCAAGGAAAATTTTTCTCCAAAACAACTGCAAAAAAGAAAAGAAAATCAAGGAAAACAGTGGCCTCCTTAGCCTCCCAAAGCCATTCCAAAGAAAACAGGACTCCCACAGACCAGGAAAAACTCATTTCAACAAACTTACTTTCTATCTACCCCCTGAAATTAAAAGTTGACTGAAATAATTTATAATATTGTCTCTGGCATTGATGTGTTTATTCCATTTGAATGTGCTTTTAAAAACATCAGTAGCCACAGAAGATGATTGTTCTCTCATAACCCAAAGTTTGACGTGCTGATGCATGCAGCCTTTGGCAGCAAACCGCAGGATTAAGTTGATCAGAACTATGTGCTGTGATGACATTTTAATGCCTGATCAGGACAGAACTGTTCTTTGCAATTTGCTTTGAAGGGGGAATGAGGAGGGAGGGGGCAAAAATGGGAGGACGTTTTTTCAATCCATCTTTGCTTATCTCCAGCGTGCATGCCATTCCTGCGAAGGCTGAGGGCAATGAACAGCGGACTACAGAGGGTGGTTAAAGTCAAGTGCAGCGCTGAATGCCTCCCCTGGAAGTCTTCATTGGATTAGGTGAACTCAGACTGTGCTGACTGCCAGGCTGCAGGGTCACCGGTGTTTCTGTTATCCACCGAGATGCTGAGGTTGATTTTCTGGTGTTTTCCATTTGTATCTATTTCAAGGTAGGCTGCACACCTCAAAACGTGCAGAACTACCCAGGGAATGTGAAATGTGTGTATTCCAAAATACACATTAAACACACATGTAATAATAGTTAAGACCTCCAGTTCTAGAATCAGAAAATTTTGAATGAAATTCACTTTCCACATACTTCTTGCAGTGTGTCCTTGGGCAAGTTCCCTGAACACTTTGAGCCTCCCTTTTCTCATCTGCTGAGTGGGGATATTAATGCCTACCTCATACGATTATTGAAGGGACCAAAAACAATAAGCTTAGCACAGTGCCCGCCTCATGCCAACAGCAGAAGCTCCCGGGGTTATTTACTACAAACCCAATCATTTTTAAATTGCACAGGCTGCTTTTTATGCCAATGACCACTTCCAAATTCTCTCATCAGGTCTGGAACTTGGTTTTCTTTCCAGGTACTTGTAGTTTCTTGGAATGTCCCATTTGAAAGTATATCTTTCAAAGCAAGTGCTACAGCATCATAATTCAGAGAAGATAAACCACTTACCTAGGAAACATGGAATGTAAATGCTATGGGTCTGAAAATACTAGTAGGCCCACAAGGCTAGCCCCAAGAGCTGTCAAAACATTAAGGCTTTTTCTCTTCTGGGCAGCAAATTTTAAAATAATAAAAATAACAACAACCGTGTGGTTGTATGTATGAGGCACTTACTGTGTGCCAGGCACTGTATCATAGCCCTTGCCAAGCCATAGCTCATCTAATCATCACAGCAATCCACTAAGGCAGTTAGTAGCTGCATCCCCATTTTACAGATGAAGAAGCTGTCTCAGAGAGGTCCAGCCACTCGCCCAAACTAGGAAGTAACGAAGCAAGAATTCAAACCCAAGTCAGTCTAATTCTGCAGCCTATGGTTTTAACCAGTCTTAAGTGAAAATCTAAGATGGTGGTCACCCACATTCTGTTCCTTCCCCTAGAAGTCTCTTTCGCTCCTGCTGGCATTGGAAAGTTCATGTAGCACCTCTCACCCCTCACGTTGGCACAATTCCACTTTAAAGAGCCCTTTCTAAAGGGACTATCTGCAGGCAAAGGAATGACTCCCATGGTAGGTCTGGCTTTGGAGGAATACATTCTCTTCTCCATCACTAAGATTTCAACACACAGCGTTCAGGCACTGCGGGGATCGACCAAGTTATTAAAAAGGTGGTCTCTGCTTTCAAGGAGTTCCCTTTTAAAAGCAAATGCACAAGTGAAAAAGTCCCCTATTCACAAATACCCTGAGACTTAGAGGGAAATATCCCACAAGGATCGGAGTGAAGAAACCTCTTTTTCTGAATGCCAACCTTCCCTCGTCACAAGTAATTAATTTCATAGCTAGAAAACCTCCTACCTATCTGGCCTGAAGACCCCCATCTCTAGCTCAAACTAGACAACAACCAAGGGATAATCAAAAGATCAAAAACGGATGATTTAAACCTCTCTCCACTGTGAAAAAAGAACATTCATATTTATTTATTCCTTATTGAAAAAAAGATTTCATTTCTAACTCTAAAAGGATTCATAGTTTCTTTAGGCCATTGTTCTGATTTGGAGCAATTCATCACAGAGCGATAACACGCTGATGATACGTTACACTAATACATCCTTACACTGGTAATGCTCTAATGATCTGGCAGGCTCCTAAATCACCAGAGAGCTGTCACTCCCATGATGTGTTACTCAGAGATATGGCTCTGATCAGAGGAAGGCATCCAGGAACCCAGCAATGGGAGAATTATACTTTTTGACTTCAGAATTTTTTGACTATAAATAATAACCTCTTTCACAGCAAATAGAAAACTCAGCCTGAAATCAAGAGAAGCAGCAAAGTTTCTTATATTTTTGAATACACCAGAGATACCAAGATAAGCATATATATTAGCGGCCTCGGCTATGTGATGGAGGAGGTCACTGATAAGAAAATTTCTGGAGTATCAATGGGGTTGCTGAATCTGTTCCTGAAAGGTAATCAGTTGGGTGCTTGTGGATCCATTTGTCACTGATGTGGATTTCATCAGTGCCCTAAAATAAACAGTGTTAAAACCTGAGTTAAGAGAAAAATGACAGAGTGAGGAGAGAGGTACCCTCTTCAGCACCGTTGGCAGGAGAGTAAATTGATATAACCTTTCAGAGGGCAATTTGGCAATATTGATCAAAATTTAGAGCATGCATGTTCTGGGCCCAGCAATATCATCTCTAAAAATCTATTCTGCAGACATTCACACATGTACAGAAGGATATGTTATGTGTAAGAACATTTAAGAACTGTTGCAATCGAAAAAAAACAAAAATGGAAACAACCTAAATACCCATCAATAGTGGAGTGCTTAACTACATCAGTCTGTGTTCATTCTATGAAGTTTATGTGGTCATTACAAATTATGATGTGGATCAATGGCTTTGAAAGTGTTGCAGAGAATTGTAGAGCTGTGGTTGTCAATTTTCTGTGTGGACAGAATCACTTGGGGAGGTAATAAAAAACATACAGGCCCACTGAAGAAGAATCAGATCTAGGCCTCTGTATTTCCATCAGGTTCTCCAGCTGGTGATGAGATACACTAAAATCAGAGAACCACTTTTCCAGAATACCTAGAGGGGCATCCAGTACTCTGGATCCTCACTCTAGCATCATTCAGAGAAGTGTCACTCTTTGTGTGTATGTGTGTGTGTGTGTGTGTGTGTTTCTTTACTTAGGGCTCTGCAAAATATTTTCTTACAATGTTGCTTTAAACTGGTTTGAAGGGACTTCCTTGGTGGTGCAGTGATTAAGAATCTTCCTGCCAATGCAGGGGACCCTGGTTCGAGCCCCAGTCCGGGAAGATTCCACATGCTGCAGAGCAACTAAGCCTGTGCACCACAACTACTGAGCCTGCACTCTAGAGCCCGCGAGCCACAACTACTGAAGCCCGCGCGCCTAGAGCCCATGCTTCACAACAGGAGAAGCCACCACAATGAGAAGCCCGCTCGCCGCAACGAAGAGTGGCCCCCACTCACCGCAACTAGAGAAAGCCCGCGTGCAGCAACAAAGACCCAATGCAGCCAAAAATAAATAAATAAAATAAATTTATATTAAAAAAAACTGGTTTGAAAACAATCACTGTAGAAAGATAGTTAAAACTGAGTCCTTAGGCTGTACTTTACAGTCATTCTCATTTAATCCTTATAGTAACACAGTGAATTAGGTCATATTATTACCCCAATTTGGTGGACTAGAGGCACAAAGAGGGTAAGTCAATTCCTCAAGACCAGCACAGCTAGTAATTCTGAGGCTGGGATGTGAACCCAGGTGGTGTGAGAGCTGAGAGCTGAGAGCTCTGTTTTCTGACTCCAACGTGCATTTGTATTTGTTGTATTGTATTTGTTGTATTTGTTGTGTATTTGTTGACCTGGAAACAGGTCTACAATATATGGGGTTTTTGAGAAGCAGGCTAATAAACAGCATGTGCAACTGGGTACCATTTTATTATATATTCATAGAAAGGGATGGATGTGAACAGAAAAAAAAATGAAGCTATACCCAAAATGAAAAGAATAAGAAGCATGTGTAAGCCAGCTGGAGAACGTGTCCTAAAGATTCCGAATTTGATATATTCTATTATCCCAGGCACGATCATGTCCCCTCCTCAACTTACATATGGGTGGATTGCCCTTGGAGAGCACAGCATTTGTGTATGACCAGCCCGTATTTTGGACACTGAAATGTCTTGGGTGTTAGGGTCTTATTGAGGAAGGAGATCCTGTGTAAGCTCCATGCAGGCAAGAACCCCATCTGTCTTGTTTCTCTTGTATATTCAGTGCCTACTCAACGGAAGGCACATAGCCCATGATCCATAAATAGTTACTGAATGAATAACATTGTAACTATGGATATGTGACTGAAGGATATGTGACTGTATTGAGAAGAATTTTTTTCTGCATTTTAAGAATTTATTTTTTTTAATAAATTTATTTATTTATTTTTGGCTGTGTTGGGTCTTTGTTGCTGAGCACAGGCTTTCTCTAGTTGTGGCAAGTGGGGGCTACTCTTCATTGCGGTGCACGGGCTTCTCATTGTGGAGGCTTCTCTTGTTGCGGAGCACAGGCTCTAGGCACGCAGGCTTCAGTAGTTGTGGCACGTGGGCTCGGTAGTTGTGGCTTGTGGGCTCTAGAGTGCATGCTCAGAAGTTGTGGCACACGGGCTTAGTTGCTCCGCCGCATGTAGGATCTTCCCGGACCAGGGCTCAAACCCGTGTCCCCTGCATTGACAGGCGGATTCTTAACCACTGAGCCACCAGGGAAGTCCCAAGAATTTATTTTTTAGAGCAGTTTTAGATTCACAGAAAAATTGAGAAGTTACAGAGTTTTCCTATATATCCTCTGTCCCCACACATGCATAGTCTCCCCCATTATCGACACCCTTCCTTGGTGACGGTTTACTGCTGGTGTTATATATTCTACAGGTTTGGACAAGTGTATGATGATATATGTCCACCATTAGAGTATCATACAGAGTATTTTCACTGCCCTAAAAATCCTTTATGCTCTGCCTGTTCATCACTCCTTCATCCCTAACCCCTGGCAACCACTGATCTTTTTACTGTCTCCATATAGTTTTGCCTTTTCCAGAATGTCATCTAGTTGGACTCATACAGTAGGTGGCCTTTCCAGGTAGTCTTCTTTCACTTAGTAATTATACATTTAAGTTTCCTCCAAGCCTTTTCATGGCTTGATAGCTCATTTCTGTTTAACATCGAATAATATTCCATTGTCTGGATATACCCGTTTATCCATTCACCTACTGAAAGACACATTGGTTGCTTCCAAGTTTTGGTAATTATGAATAAAGCTGCTATAAACATTGTGTTCCAGTTTTTATGTGAATCTCAGTTTTTGACTCCTTTAGATAAATTCCAAGCAGAGAGATTGTTGGATCATATGGCAAGAGTATATTTAGTTTTGTGAGGAACTGCCAAAGCATCTTCCAAAGTGGCTGTACCTTTTTGCATTCCTACCAGCAATGAATGAGAGTTCCTGTTGCTCTACATCCTTGTCAGCATTTGGTATTGTCAATGTTCTAGAATTTGGCCATTCTGAAGGTGTGTAGTGGTATCTCATTGTTGTTTTAATTTGCATTTCTCTGATGATGTATGATGGGAAGCATCTTTTCATATGCTTATCTTCCAACGGTATACCTTCTTTGACAAAGAGTCTTAAGGTCTCTGCCTCTTTTTTTCAATCAGGTTGTTTTCTAATTGTTGACTTTTAAGAGTTATCTGTATATTTTGGATGACAGTCCCTTATCAGATGTGTCTTTTGCAAATATTCTCTCCCAGTCCGTGGCTTGGCTTTTCATTCTCTTGACAGTGTCTTTTACACAGCAGTTGGCAAAATTTTTAATCACAAGTTTGCCATAGGCATGATTAAAATTTTCTCACCTTTGTTTAAATCACCTAATCTAGATAAATCACCTTAATGGTTATTTTTTAAAGAGATTTCGCACTATGTTTTTTATTTTTTTATAGTTTATTATTATTTTTTAAATTAATTCAGTCATTTATTTATTTTTGCCTGCCTTGGGTCTTCATTGCTGTGCACGGGCTTTCTCTAGTTGCAGCAAGTGGGGGCTACTCTTCGTTGTGGTGCGTGGGCTTCTCATTGTGGTGGCTTCTCTTGTTGCAGAGCACGAGCTCTAGAGCACAGGCTCAGTAGTTGTGGTGAATGGGCATAGTTGCTCCACGGGATGTGGGATCTTCCCGGACCAGGGCTCAAACCTGTGTTCCCTTCATTGACAGGAGGATTCTTAACCACTAGGGAAGCCCACCTTAATTGTTATTTTTAAAATCTACAGATATAGTGGATTTGAACTCACTCAGGAGCCAAGGGAGAAGTGACACAAAATAAGTAGCAGGTGGTTCTCCTAGTTTCATGATACTTACAAGTTCTTACTAAAATGAGAAAACACAGATTTAACAAAGAATTACAAAATGACACAGAAGTTTACAAATCACATGTTAGATTACATGGTGTAGGCTGAATTAAAGGAAAGGGAAGAGTCTAAAATAGCCACAAAAGACATAAGGTTTTAACTGGACTCTATAAAAATAATTTGCATTAGCCAAGAACATAAGTAGATCTAGATAAGTGGTTCTCAACCGTTGCGTTGTTGCGTACTAGTGAACCATCAGCCTGGCACAGAGGTACAACCAGATTTTGCCCAATAGGACTTTTTTTGAATAAGGGCACAACTGAAAATGCATACAGTTCCAGCAGCATCTGTTTGATGGACAGTTCAGTTGAGTAGGCAGGAAAACATAAATGATGGTTTAACCTGCTGTGAACGAAGAGTCAAGTGTGAGGTCAAATGGGCAAGAGCTTTTGAGTATTTAAGAGAGTATCATCAAGGCAGTAAACAATTCTATTCAAATAGCAGGATGGTGTGGAACCCTAACCACTAACCTCTTTGTAAACACTGGGAGATATTGTGACACTGCAGTAATGATGGCATTGTAATTATTCCCAACTTGTTCAAACGTTGTTGTTAGTCTCCTAGTCACTCCAAGAGGGCTGCCAAAATTCTAATATTTAAAAGTGTGCCATGAATCCACAAAGTCTGGGAACCACTGATTTATGACCTCTCCCACTCATATGTTCTGCTTCATTTTATAGTTTTGCCCTTAGGACACAGCATTTTAATAATACTAAGCAAAATCATTTGTGGGCTATGGAATTTTGTGATTGCCTGCAACTGTTTGAGTTGAGAAGATACTTTCTAAAAATAACTGTTTATTTTGAAAGAGTTTAAAACTCACATGAAGTTGCAAGAATAGTGTAGTGTTCCCATGTACCCTTCATCCAGTTCCCCCCAATGATTACTTTTTTTTTTTTTTTGTGGTATGCGGGCCTCTCACTGTTGTGGCCTCTCCCATTGTGAAGCACAGGCTCTGGACGCGCAGGCTCAGTGGCCATGGCTCACGGGCCCAGCCACTCCACGGCATGTGGGATCTTCCCGGACCGAGGCGCGAACCCATGTCCCCTGCATCGGCAGGTGGACTCTCAACCACTGCGCCACCAGAGAAGCCCCAGTGATTACACTTTGTATAACCATAAATGTCATCAAAACCAGAAAACTCACATTGGTACAATACTTTGACTCAGGTTGTACTGTTTATTTTTACAAATTGTCCCCAACTTACAGTGGTTCAACTTATGATTTTTTGACTTTACAATGTTGCAAAAGCAATATACAAATTCAGTAGAAAACATACTTTGATTTTTGAATTTGGATCTTTTCCCAGGCTAGCCATATGTGGTACAATCTTCTCTTGTGATGCTGGGCAGTGGCAGTGAGCCACAGTGGCCAGTCAGCCACACAATCACAGGGATAAACAACTGATACACTGACAACCCTTCTGTACCCATACAACCATTCTGGTTTTCACTGTTAGTAAAATATTCAACAAATTATGTGAGATACTCAGCACTTTATTACAAAATGGGCTTTGTGTTAGAAGATTTTGCCTAACTGTAGGCTAATGTAAGTGTATTGAGCAAGTTTAAGGTGCCAGGCTAAGCTATGATGTTCGGTAGATGTATTAAATGCATTTCCAACATGATATTTTCCACTTACGATGGGTTTATCAGATGAAATTCCATCATAAGTCAAGGAAAATCTGTATACAGATAGTTTAAGGCATGTTTATTTATAAAATAAATCAAACCAACTTTGAGTTTTTAACTCTGAAAAATTTGAGGCATTTGACTCCATATGTTAACTCAGTCAGCAAAAGTGAGTATAAAAGTTTAGTTTGGGTATCTGAAAATCAATAAATAATGCTTTATTGAGAATCCAGTATATTTTAGGCATTGAACTAGTGAGTCAGATATACCAATAGTGCCTTCATACAGCTCACAGTCCACAGAGAACTACAAACCAGCAAATGGCATTGGGAACACAGCAAGAAACATTCTGTGATGCTTCTGAGGAAAGACATGGGAACACATAAGGAAAGACACCTAACCTGGGTCTGGAAAGTCACAGAAGGTTTTCTGGAGGAAGGTGAAACCTGAAAATTACACAGGAGCTAGCCAGATACAGGAGAGATGGGAAAGATGTTCCAGGCAGAGAAATAACCTGTGCTAAGACCCAGAGGTGAGAAAGAGCATGATCTACCTAAAGGACAGACAGAAGTTTTGTGACTACACAGGAGATGAGAGACAAGCGCCACAGGAGGGCAGCTGATTAAGTCTACAGCTACTCTCTCCAATACAGGATCCCCTAACTACACGTGGCGATTGAGACCTGAAACGTGGCTAGACTTAATTGAGATGTGCTGTAAGCACAAAATATGCACCAGATTCTAAAGATTCACTACCAGCATATATATATATATATATATATATATAAATTTTAAAGTATCTCAATAATTTTTATCTTGATTTCACATTGAAATGAAAATGTTTTGAACATGTGAACAAGAGCCCCAAAATGCAGTGTCTTCTAGGTTATGTTGAGAATATAAATTTTAATCTGAGGGCAATTGAACCACTGAAGAATTTATGCAGGAAAGTGACATGATAGATTTTTAACAAAGAGGATCACTCCGATCAATGGGATGGAGCAGGAGTGAAGTAGGGGAGACAAGTTAGCCATTGTTGAAGTATTCCTGGGCTAAATATCTTTCTGCCTGTCCTAACCCTCAACTCCCCATGTCTACCCTGGTGCAAATCCTAATTAAACACGTGCCCTACTTAGGGCATAAGGTGAGGTCAGAGCACACTTGGAAACTTTATAAGAAAGCCTTTTCTCTGTAGCTCAATTTCCAAAGCTTAAATAATAAGCGATAAGGTCCTTCCTAGATGTACTGGGTGAAATTCAAAATTAATTACAGATCCATCTCTGTTCTCTGCTTTCCTTTGCCCTATGTACATCAAAATGATATGATCTCAAAAGGACCATTAAATCAACTTAACTCTTCAATGTCCCATTGACATCTCAATTCTCCATTTAGGGGACTTATTCAGAGATCGGAGGTTAAGGATGAGTGTGCCTTCCCAATCCTGTCCCTCAGTTCCAGCCACTTGCTAATCAACAAACAATCAGTGATGGACCCTGCTGTCAGCCAATCAGATATATCCGATGGGGGCATGGGGGTGGGGAGCAATACAGCGTTAGTGTATTAATATGCCTACACTGACCATTGTTAGTGACATCTTTGGAGGTGATTTTAACCACCAAGTCCTCAATTATACTTTTTTTTTCCTAGGTTGACTTGCTGTTGTTTATTGTTCTCATTGTTTTGTTAATTGTTGCTATTGCTTAGGTTTGGGTTTTGTTCTTGCTTTTTTCGTTAGTTTCAGTTTGAGGGTCATCTTGGGCACACTGGGTAGATGGAAACTGAGGTCTGGAGATAGGTGTATTGTTTGTCCTATGGAGTGGATGCAAAAATGAGTAAGGAAAGGGGCTTGCCTTTGAAAAAAAAAATTAGCCTAGAGGGATAATGAAAATAGCACATGCAGTAGTATAGATAATTCAATGGTATCCAAATAGTGGGGAACGGTGTTAATCAAAGGGCACACATCAGCTGTCCTCCAGCCACCTCAAGGCTGCTGGTGAGTTTTGTTTAAATTGGATGACTATAAAATATTTGACTGAGTTGTCAGCTTTTAAAAATTAAGAACGTTTCCTTCAAAATCTATATTTCAGACTTCTCTTGAAAAATAGGAAGTTTTTGCCACACTGGGCCTGTCGTCCCATGCGGCAATAACTGGCTGGGGCAGCTGGGTAGCTGCTGCCCATGCATCTCCAGTACTTCAGCCTCCGCTCTGCCCAGCTATTTTATACCCCGCCTCCCTCACTCATTTATGTTATCTGCCAGGCCCCCGTAGACACTTGGGCTAGCCACCCATAGTATAAATGAATAGAAAAACTGCATGAAGGCTAGGCCCCATACCTTAAGAGTGGTTACCTATGAGAAGGGTCGTGGGATTGGGAGGCACTCTCTGTTTGCCAATTTACGTCTGCATTTTTGAAGACTTTAGGACAAGAGTATATTCATGTTTTATTACAACAACTTTACAAAGCAATGTTTATTAAGAAATTACAGTCGTGTGTAGAAAACTAAAAATACCATAAGAGGAGAATAAATGGATTACTATGGATTCTTAGAAGGGAGAGAAATTATCTTCAACTGGGAAAATGCCCCTGGACTGAATTGTGAGATTATGCTAGAATCTCAGCTCTGCTCACTGGCATTCAGCAGACAGATGCTATATGAGAATAGGCAATGTATTTTCTGCCTAATACATATAGTGGCAAAACAGCTAAGTTGGAGATCTTCCCTGGTGGTCCAGTGGTTAAGACTCTGCACTCTCAATGCAGGGGGCCTGGGTTCTAGATCCCACATGCCGCAACTAAGAGTCCGCGTGCCGCAACGAAAGATCCCACATTCTGCAGCTAAAGATCCCACACTCTGCAACTAAGACCAGGTGCAGCCAAATAAATAAATAATTTTTAAAAAAAAGCTAAGTTGAAAGGTCAAACAGGATTAGACTATGTGAAACCTTGGACATAGTAGGTCATATTGAAGAAAAAAATCAGCCTTAGACCAGTCTATTGTTCTCTTCTTGCTTTACTAATACAAAAAACAAGCAAGACCAGGTTTCATATCTATTTAAGATGAGACCATCTGGGCCAGTGTGCTTTTGCCCGTCCCATACAGAGGCACAAAAAAGCATGACCATCAACTGGGCAAAACCCAGAAAAAAAACCTTGTTCTTCTCAATACATGCTGCAGGACAAGAGTATGTTCAAATGAATAAACGCTCTTTAAACAGATTGATCAGCCAGTATTGATGGTCCTGATAAATTTGATATTCTCAGCTTATTCTCTGTGCTCCATAAAAGAATTCCTTAATCAAATTTCATTTTTCAGTTTCCATTAAAACCTAAAATAAGAGAATCCTGAGCATGTTTCAAAAGTCTACAGAAAGCAGTGAAAATAAACTTAATAGTCAGCTGGGATATAGCAAATAAAAAGAAATCACTCTTCCTCTCACTGATTTTTCAGGAAAGAGGTAACCCATAAATTACAGTTTTTAAATCCATAAGGAACTGCAATTATTTGCCTATACTTTCAATTTATGGCTATGCAAACAAACCAGCTTTACTTTGAAGATTTTAAAAATAATCCCCTTCATCTTAAAAGAAGTTTGGATGAGATGAATCTGTTAGTCCTCCCAGCTCTAGGAGCCTATGTTTTATGACACTAAATTCACTCAAACAGCTGTTGTTTTTTAAATAACTAATTAACACTACCATGGCTGGCTACTGAAGTTAATTGGGGGAAAAAAAGTCTAGCAATGAATTATTTCAACCCATGTGATGATTTCTTTATTATGTATTATCTCTAAATTTCTAATGTGATTGTTTTATTATAAAAATAATGATAATATCCATTAAGTACTAAGTGTTTTTATGTGCCAGACACTTAACTGGTGGTGTTTTTTTAATCTTGACATCAGTCCTATTAAGTAGATACCATACTGCGCCCCACTGTATACATTAGAAAACTAAGGCTCAGTGGGGTTAAATAACTTTCCCAAGGTCTCAGAGATAAGAAATGGTGGAGCCAGGATTCAAACCCAGATTGATTTTATGCCAAAATTTTTGTTCTTATTCATTCCATGCTACAGTCTCCAGATTTAAGGGTAAGCTTTTTTTATCAGGAGAAGCCAAATTTAATCTATCCCTTTGACTGATCGATTTAGTGATAGACCATATAGTCTCTATAACAAGACTCTAATAGAAAAATAGCCAGTTTTTCCTATCATTGTCCTATCACTGTCCATTCTACACATTTTAATATAACTTTATATTTCCCTTTATATTTCTTTTATATTTACATTATAATATAATGCTCATGTAAAAAGAATCAGAGAGCTGTAATTATTTTCGTCCTCTCAAACACGATCTGCACTTTTAAGAAGATTCTTAGAAATGTATATCTGAGGCCTCCCACCCACTCCCAAACATTGCTTTATTACTCAACCATCTGCATGGTTCCTTGGACAAAGAGTATGTCACTTTCATACCTAATAGCTAAATAGAATTGATATGACACCAAACAAATGCCTTTCCATTTGGGAGAATTTATACTTGAGAAAACATGTTTCCCCCAGGAAGCCTCCATTTATCCACCAGGATGAATCACGAGGATGGGTTACAAAGGCAGTCCCCAAAGAGAGGATTTGCTCACGTGTTTGATTGGTGGGCTTTCGGCTCTGAAAAGTATACCTGCAAATTAAGCATGTGAATTATCTTCTCAATGTCTTCTAGGTTTTGTTCATTTCAGTGGGAGAAGAGAGTAAGGCAGTGTTTAGACCCAAAGCGCTTTCCAAATGGAACATGCAAGTTAGATCTAAACATTTACTAAGAAGGCATAATCTGAGTCCAGTCATATTATTTTAAACAGAAACATTGTTTGGCCAGAAATTACTTCAGGACAGAGCTGATTCCAGCATTCACCATGGCTACAAAAGGGATTCTATTTTGGCCAGCAAATACTTCCAAAAAAACATTGCTAGCCATCCATGGGAAAGGAGTGAGTGCCCCCTGGTGAAAATGTGGGAAACGTTTCCATATGTTATTTTTGGCTGGCAAGAGGGTGCAGATGTCTTCACAATAAAAATATACTCGCTATGAGTGCACGTCTCCTTGAGAAGAGTTGGCACCATTTGGAGCACTGGATCTACAGTGTGGCAAAGACACACAAAGAGAGGAGGGTAGCCAAAGCAATCGCCAAGGCACAGTTAAGAGGGCGGGCACCCAAGTTACACAAGGTGGGGATCATGGGTGACCCTTGTTTTACTTTTTTATACCTCTGTTGGATGGTCTCTTGTTTTACGCCCCTCCAAATCCATTCTTCACCCATCTCCACCCTGCCCTGTGTCCCTGGAGACTGACCTTTAGGGACTGCATTAAACTATTTCCTTGTTCTGTGGCTTCTAGTTAGGTTCAACCAAGGGAAGACACCAGCAGGTGATCAGAGGGTAGGAGGAGAGGGAAACTGGGGTATTTATTCCAGGAACTCACTCTTTGTCAGTAGAAGTTGGGATGGACGGTGTCCCTCCACCAGCTCTGTTGGAAGCTCTCTATTATACCTATAACTCTCCAGGATCTGGTGAACTATCCCTCCCGAAGCCCCTTGAGGCTTACAGGTGGTAATAGTTCCTTCCTGTTGTTGGCCTTGCGTGCTTCACCATTCTTTGTTGGGTTCCCTTAATCCTAACCACACCTTTGTAAAATGTCCATACAGTAAACATACCCTCTTAGCTGTTGTGAGTGTACCATCGTCGCTTCCCCTTGTGTCCTCCGACTAATACAGTACTTTGCCATATGTTCCAAATTTTCTGCAATGGGCATCTATCCCAATGCAACTGCAGGGATGACTAAGGTTACTGGTAGTCCCCATTACACCAGTTCTGACCTCTTGGACTTGGGTGAGGTCAGAAGAATCAGAAGGTGGGACCATTGTTTTCAGGGTCTCACCCCACCATCCTGTTCTCCAGGGGGTTAATTAGGCCACAGCCACCCTCTCATTCCAGCTGCTGGCTTCCACTGCATCTCTACATTTTGAACAGGAAAAAGAAAGGCTCTGTTTACGTTCAGACTGTATCACCAGGAGGGAAGGAGAACAGGGTGTTCTGTCAGGAGGGATCTAAAAGATTAAGCAAACAGTGGACTGGTTCTGTGGGTCTGGAGCTGGCAAGACTTGGGTGCTCTGCAAACCACAAGAACAGAAGGGCAGCCCGCTGGGTCAGCTTCCAGCCCAGGGGTCGGTTTTTGATAAAAGGAAACAGACATAGTTAGACCTTGCCAGTTACACCTGTCCTCCAAAGACCCAGACTTGCTTCATTATTCTATTATGAAACAGTCTTCCAAGATCTTGCCTGAATATACCTTTTGATACTGTAAAGAGCAATGGTGAGAGGGGAGCATGGACTTAGGCCCTAAAGCCGGGCTCAACTCCCAGATCCATTCCCCTCTTACTGTATGATGAAGGTCAATTTTACTTACTTTACTTCAGAGACTAACTGTCCTCAACTGTCAAATGGAAATGGCAACACTTATAGCATAGGGTGGTCTCAAGGATAAATGAAATCAGGTAGATGAAGTACACCATCCCGGACACAGAGCTGGAACTCTATGATATGATTTTGCTTGTTCCCTTTTACTACCCGAGGTATTGTAGGGTTCCATATCTTCGTTGAAATTCAACAATTAGATCATCATGAAGAAAACAGCTCAGATCTAACATAGAGATGGAATTGTTATGCATCAAGGAAGTTTCTCCTTGCTTCCTTTCACATCTGCTCAGCACTGACACACTAGGGATCATAAAATTAATGATAACTGATTATTGAAGACTCATTATACAACAGGTACAGTGCTAAGACTTTTTTAAATTTTGTGTTTATCAAAAATATAAATGCACTAAATAGTTAAAGAGTTGGACCAGTTTATGCAAAATTCAGCAACTCTCCCCCTTCACCTTACTTCTGCCTTTCCAGAGGCCACCATTTCCTACTCTCTGGTGAGATTATTTGTGTATTTACCTTCACATCTTGAAACAATATCCTTATTACCACTTCTTTATTTAGATATTATCCATTGACCTCCTTTTATGCATAATGACAACTGAGCTTCTATTTATTCCCCTGCCCCTCACCACACACTTCCCAATATAACTTTCCCTTCTCCCAACTTCCCAACTAGTTTGTGATTTTCCTAGATCTACATTTCAGTGTTGACATGACAACTGTGTAAACGCTGTTCACAGCTGAGTCATGAGCGAACTAAAGATTATGTTTCTTTCCCTTACAAATTTTAGTTTCCCTAGAGATAATTGTCTTGTTTTCGTATCTGTTTTCCGTGAACTTGTCACTAATTCAACTCCAAACTCTCTTTGGTCTGAATCTCTTTTAAAAATATTTAGATGATCAGATACTCCATCAATTTCCTACTCTTGCAGCAAACTTTCCTGGAGGCCTCTGATAGGCTTCAACCTCTATTTGTTACCCTCCAGGCCTGGTGCACAGCTCCTATCCTGGGACGTACCCTCAACATCTTCTTGTGTGTTCCCTTTACCTCTCCCTATTTTGGGTGGAACAGATCCTTCAGTAGCTTCCTGAAAAAGGACAGTGGGAAATAAAAGTTGTTTAAACATTGCTTACTAAAAACATCCTTATTCCACTCTCATATCTGATGGATAGTTCAGCTATGTATAGAAGTCCAAGTGGGAATAATTATTTTCAAGTTCTGAAGGCATTTCTCCATTGTCTTCCAGCATCCATTATGGCCGTTGAGAAGCTTGAAACCATTCTGATTCCTGGTCCTGTTTTGTGTGGCTAGTATTTTTCTCTCTCTCTTTTTTGTCCCCAGTATTCTGAGATCTGTAGGTCTGGTGTCAGTCTTTTTCCATCCAATGTGCTGATAACTCAGTTGCCCTCCCTATCTGGGAACTCACCCTTCACTTCTGAGAAATGTTCAATTGTCTCTCCCTCCATCTTCTCTTTCTAGAGCTCCCGTCATTCAGATATTGTACTTCCTAGACTGGTTCTCAAAATTTTCTTCCTCTCTATCACTTCAACTTTTTTTTTTTTTTTTTTTTTTTTTTTTTTGCAGTACGCGGGCCTCTCACTGTTGTGGCCCCTCCCGTTGCGGAGCACAGGCTGCGGACGTGCAGGCTCAGCAGCCATGGCTCACGGGCCCAGCCGCTCCGCGGCATGTGGGATCCTCCCAGACCGGGGCACGAACCTGTGTCCCCTGCATCGGCAGGCGGACTCTCAACCACTGCACCACCAGGGAAACCCCACTTCAACTTTTTACTCTACTTTCCAGGAGATATTCTTGGCTTAATCTTTTCCTCTGCTTAATCCTCAGACTCTCTTGTTGAATTTCTCATTTCTGTTCTCACTTGTAATTATAAAGAGCTCTATTTTATTTTCTAAATGTTCCTTTTTAAAAGCATCCTGTTCTTGCTTTATGAATGCAGTGATAAAAGGTTTTTTTTCTTAATTTGTTTCCCCTGAATGGTCTCCACTTTTTTTTTTTTTTTTTTTTTTTTACAGTACGTGGGCCTCTCACTGTCGTGGCCTCTCCCGTTGCAGAGCACAGGCTCCGGACGCACAGGCTCAGTGGCCATGGCTCATGGGCCCACCCGCTCCACGGCATGTGGGATCTTCCCAGACCAGGGCACGAACCTGTGTCCCCTGCATCGGCAGGTGGACTCAACTACTGCACCACCAGGGAAGCCCTGGTCTCCATTTTTTTTCCAGATTGTTATTCTTTGTTTGTTTAATTGTTGCTGCTCATTTTCATTTCTCTCGTTCAATGTTTAAGCTTTCTCTTGTGTCTGGTCATCCAATTGTCTGCTGTATTTAAGAGTGGTGGAGAGAAAACACAGATTAGAAGCTCTGAGTGGGACATACTGACTGCAAACTTGATTAGGTGATCTGGCTGGACTGTTTCCTTGCAAAACATCCACAAATCGGGCTTCCCTGGTGGTGCAGTGGTTGAGAGTCCGCCTGCTGATGCAGGGGACACAGGTTCGTACCCCGGTCCGGGAAGATCCCACATGCCGCGGAGCGGCTGGGCCTGTGAGCCATGGCCGCTGAGCCTGCGCATCCAGAGCCTGTGCTCCGCAACGGCAGAGGCCACAACGGTGAGAGGCCTGCGTACAGCAAAAAAAAAAAAAAAATCCACAAATCAGATGAGATTCCCCAGAAAAGACTCTGTCCACCTCCTAGGAAGGGAAAAGGCCAGAATGTTGCTTCCGGAAACTGAGTGAAGGGAGAGTTGGGGGTCGTAGCAGCTAGAATGCAGTCATTCATTTAAACCCTGTGTTTTCAGTAGGGTAACCCTTCAGGTATGACTGGGGTCTCCCAATCCAGAGATGAAGAAGGGCCAGTTGTCTAGCTGTACACTATGCAGCTAGCTAGGATAGGATTTGAGGCTAGAACTGTTCTGAAATAGACTTTCAACCTATCCTCCTGGCCTCTGATCCCCTGCTTCACCCCATCTGTGTTCCTGACTCCAACCTTTTGGGTCTGTGGTTTAAATCAGGTTGATTTTCAGCTTTCCACACTGCAGGTTTGAGATTCCGTTTTCTGAAGTGTGCTAAGTTGCACACTATCCTATTTATCTGTTAATGGCCTCTAAAAACTTGTTGCTGCTGTCTCCTCTCCCATTCGTTTATTCAAAACAAAGCACAACACTTCATTTAGTGGTGTTTCAGGAGAGAATAAAAGTAAATGAGTAAAATGCATGGATCCCAAACGTCTTTACTCAGACAATCCCATGAAGCACTTTACATATATTATTTCATTTACTCCTCACAGTCCCCCTCTGAGCAAAGTACAATTATTATCCCCATTTCACAGATGTGGAAACCAAAGCTCAGAGAGCTTAATTTACCAAAGGATGCACAGCCAACCAGAGGCATAACTAGGATTTTAAAATTTGCTCTGTCTGACTCCGGAGCCTCATTTCTAATTACCACACTAATGTGCAATGTACATAAATCATGTAGACCTAAAAAGAAAGACAATATGGATGTGACTCTAGACCCTGTAATCTAAAGTTCCCTATGGTCAACAGACATTATATGAAAACTGGTCTAGATCTGAATTAAAATGCATTGCACAAGTGTTGGTAATATGATGTATTTGTACTAGGACGTCTTGGGCTTAAACAACAGTTTGAAAGTTTGGATTACAATTGGCATCTTATTGGATTGTAATATAATGAGTAGCATTCTAAATAAAATGCTAGAGAGTGAGCAAAGAAGACTTTGAAATTTGAGCTTCTTCAGTGAATATTTTGATCAAAGTCAATAATTTCATCAAAGGTACTTCAGCTGCTAAAATAAGGCAGACCTACTATTCAAACTTTTTATAATGTGAGCACGTAAAATTAAATTTCCTCTCTCAGCTTCTGATCATCTTTGCTTTTCATCAGGTGTTTGAGGGAGTGAGAGAGACTTGTAATGTTTTCTTCCATGAGGAGGAATCTGCTTTCGCATAAGACTCCTGGCCTGTCTCTGCCCCCTACCCCCCAGCTCCAGATGGGGGAATGTGTGGAGAAGAAATCGGAAACACATAGTTGTCACTCCTCCTCTCTCTTTCATTTTTGTATGCTAGTTGTCTGCCAGATGTATCTTCCCCACTTGCTCTAAGGGCCAGGGCTTCCTGGGACTAGTGTGTAACTCTGTGTATCCATCAGGGTTCCACCAGGAAGAGATTTATTACAAGGAATTGGCTTATGCAATTGTGAGAGCTGGCTAGACAACCAAAATTCATAGGGCAGGCTACGTGGGCATGCTGGGAACTCTGGAACGGGAGCTGATGCTGTCATCCATGGGCTTAATTGCTCCTTCCTCAGGGAACCCTCAGTTTTGCTCTTAAAGTCCTTTCAACTGATTAGATCAGGCCCATCCAGATTATCCAGGATAATCTCCTTTACATAAAGTGCACTGATTATAGATGTTAATCACATCTGCAAAATACCTTCACAGCAACACCTAGATTGGTGTTTGACTGAATAACTGTACTATAAGCCTAGTCAAGTGGGTACATAAAACTGACCATGACAGTGTGTAAGCTCATTGTTGACTCAGACCTAAGTCACATTCTCAGATACCAGCTTTCCTTCACACGTAGTAGTGCTCAAGATGTACTTATTTGAATAAATGTATGAATTATAGTCTCCATCT
Organism: Stenella coeruleoalba; assembly: GCF_951394435.1. Taxonomy (NCBI): domain Eukaryota; kingdom Metazoa; phylum Chordata; class Mammalia; order Artiodactyla; family Delphinidae; genus Stenella; species Stenella coeruleoalba. The sequence continues at coordinate 31,368,355 of NC_137166.1, read as the reverse complement.
GCTTACCTTTCTCAATGTTTTTGGAACTCAGGATGCAAGAAAGGATATGGTCCACTGTAGCCCCTCAAACTCACCCTGCCCTCCCCCCCCCACTCCCGAGTCTGAGTCCAGTAGGTTCGAGGGAAAACAGATGCCAAGAGAGGCGGTCATCAAGCAGAGGAGAAGTGTCCCATGAGACAAGGAGGGGTCCCAATGGGGTTGCCTGCAGCCCAAAGCATTGTGGGAATAAAATAAGTGTCTCCCCAATGAAGGGCTTTGGACAAACCCAGCAAGTTGCCCTTGACCTCAGAGTGGAACAGGAAAGCAGCCAAGTATTTTTCATGATCCCAAATGGGATGCAGAAATAGCTTACAGATTAAAGCTAGAAAGGCTGGGCTTTCAGAAGTGAAGGACAACACAGCAGCCTGGATCAATGACCCAGGCCAGATGGGACCATTTCAGCAAATGCCAGCAGGGCGATTTGCAGGTCCAGGACTCAATGCCTCTCCTCTACAAAACTGTAACATGAGTAGGGACCCCAGAAACTAGATACAATCCAGGAGGAGCGTGCAGGGTCAAGTGGAATAGACCCTGAATTGATTGAGATTGTGTCCCACCCTCCACCATCCCTCTCAGAATGGAAGTTCAACAGGCAAATTATGGTGGATTATGGAAAAATAACATATTTCCCATGCGTCAGAGTTTGTGGACCAATACTCATGCCTGGCTACACACAGAGACTGATGGTGTGGACTGCAAACGCTTCAGTTAGAAAGCCCTTCTTTCTTTCTTTTTTCCTCTCCTTCTTTCTCTCCTTCTCTCTTTCTTTCTTCCTTTTTTTTTTTAAATAGACACTTCTGGATCTTTCATCACTTTATACCTAGGCTAAAAGAGTGACCTGAGGTATCTAGGATCTTCTCAAGGACTGAAGAGACAATAATGCCTATAACTGGAAAAGAAAAAAAAAAGAAGTGTGGATGTATTCTTTACCCCAGCAGAGAAGCATATAGATGTTTTGCTCTATCCAGAAGAGGTTGGAGTGTTTGGGGGAGATTTTTTTATTTTTAGTTGCATACAAAATTCATTTTGAAAATGAAGTTTAAATTTGTGTATTAGAGTAATAGACTATTTGGAGGTACCTTCACATCGACTCAGTTAGAAAAGAACCTTTATAGGGTAATTGACTATTTGGATGTACCTTCAAATCGATTCAATTAGAAAAGAATCTTTACAAAATATAATGGCCTTCTAAAACACCCAGTTTTGGCAAAGGTGTGGAGAAACCCAAATTCAGACATGCTGATGGGAGTAGAAATTGCGCAGCTACTTTGGAAAACTGTTTGGCAATATCTACCAGCCTGTGACTCAGCAACAAAAGAAATGAGTCAAACAGTCACCGAAAGATATTGTGATCGGTTTAAAAGCATGGCCACAGTATTTACTACCTCCTCCCATCCAAAGGTGGAATCTATTTCCCCACCTCTCGAATTTGTGGTGACCATGTGGCAGGTGTGACAGTGTATGCCTGTCAGAGTTCCAGAGTCTAGAGCTCAAGATGTCTTGTAGCTTTTACTTTCACCCTCTTGGAACAATGCTCTGAGATTGCCACGTAAGCCAGTCTAGCCTTCGGGAGGATGCGAGCCCACGTGGAGGAGACGCAAGATGCCTCAGCTGACAGCTAATTGCCAAACGTGAAGGCTGTCTCAAACCTTCCATTCCAGCTGAATACAGTTGCACGATGGGTCCAGAAACGACCTGCAGAGGGACCGCCAAGCCAACCCACAGATTCATGAGAAATAATACATCATTGTTGGTTTGTTGTGGTGGTTTTGAGGACAGCGATACGTAATAGATTCAAAAGTACAAAAATAGGTGCAACTATTCAATGCTTTTAGAAGTCAGAATAGTGGCTTCCTTTGGGGGATGGTAATTAGAAGGGAACACAAATGGGGGCTTGGGGGCTTGAATGTTCAAGTTTCTCGGTCTAGGTATTAGAGGCAAGGCTATGTTCAGCTTGTGAAAATTCAATCATCTGTGTAGTCAAAGATTATAAACTTCCAGTTATAAGATGAACAAGTTCTGGGAGGTAACACCCAGCATGATGACTATAGTTAACTATACTGTACTGAATACAAAAGTTGCTAGAAGTGTACATCTTAAATTTTATCACCACAAAAAAATGTGTAATTATGTGAGGTGATAGGCATGTCACCTAACCTTAGAGTGGCAATCATTTTGCAATATAAATGTGCATCAAATCCTCACATCGTACACCTTAATCTCACACAATGTTATACGTCAAATACATTTCAATAAAGCTGGAAAAAAATTAATGAAATAAATCAATGAGTTCAACAAACTATAGCCTTGTCTCCTGTGCACTTCCCCATCCGTATGTCACACGTTAATAAAAAGTTCAAAATATATACCCTATAGATTATCTACTGGGTTGGAGCTGTTGAAAGTGGGACATACCTTTCATGGCAATGCACGGTTATATATGGATTCAGAGTCTCTGAAGAGGAATTCCCAGAATGTAGCTTTAAATTATTTTACTGGGTTCTGCTAGCTCTCAGTTCTAGTTACTGTGGCCTTAAAATTTAGATACTATTTTTCCTGGGATTTAGCTAAGTGATATGACGCCAAACCAAAAATAAAAATAGAGTCTTCCCATCCTTGAATGTCCTCTACAATATCTTTGACAAATAATTAAAGTACCACTCATTCAATAGCCATTTATTAGGTATTTACTCTATCTTGAGTTCTGTGCCAGTCCCTGGGGCATACAGTGGTGAGGAAGATGGGCACTCTGGCTACTCTCAGGGAACTTACATTCTAATGGGTCTACTTCATTTTGACTAGTAACAGGGAACTCACTATTTCACAAGGGAGCCTCTTCTACCCCTGGAAATTTGATTGTTAGAAATGGCTTCCAAACCTAAGTGTCCATAGACAGATGAATGGATAAAGTAGATGTGGTATATATATATATATATATATATATATATATATATATATATATATATATATATATATATACAATGGAATATTACTCAGCCCTAAAAAAGAGTGAAATAATGCCATTTGCAGCAACATGAGTGCAACTAGAGATTGTCATACTAAGTGAAGTAAGCCAGTCACAGAAAGACAAATATTTATATGTAGAATCCAAAAAAAAGTGGTACAAATATACTTATTTACAAAACAGAAATAGACTCATAGACATAGAAAACAAACGTATGGTTACCAAAGGGGAAAGGGGGGAGTGAATAAATTAGGAGTTTGGGATTAAAATATACACACTACTATATATAAAATAGATAACCAACAAGGACCTACTGTATAGCACAGGGAACTATATTCAATATCTTGTAATAACCTATAATGGAAGAGAATGTAAAAAAACAATATATATATTTTTATACACATGTATAACTGAATCACTTTGCTGTGTACCTGAAACTAACACAACAACTAACACAACATTGTAAATCAAGTACATTTCAATAAAAATTAAAAACATTTTTAAAAAAAGAAATGGCTTCCCTATGTTAAACCAAAACCTCTGTCCCAGTGGAGTTCATTCAGTTTGGTCTACGAAGTAGCAGAACAAACTTCCAGGCTTCCTGAGCCTCCCTTTCTCTGGATTCAACAGTCTTGGTTCCTTTCCCCTTATCTTGTCTGATACCATTTCAAGTACCCCACCTTTCAGCCACCCTCCTGGGACAAGCTCCAGATAGGCAAGATTTTGATTAAAGTATTAGACTCAGAACCAGATACAATATTCTAGGTAAGACTCGATCTAGAGCAGGGTTTCTCAACCTTGGCATGACTGACATTTGAGGAAGGATAATTCTTTGTGGTGAGGGCTGTCCTGTGCATGGTACAATGTGTAGCAGCATCCCTGCTTTCCAGCTGTGACAATCAGAGGTGTCTCCAGACATTGCCAAATGTCCCATGGCAGACCAAATGTCCCCAAGTTAAAAACCAGTGACCTAGAAACAGCACGATTGCCAGGTTTTCTGTCTGGACGTTCTACGTCTACCCTTAAGCCTCCAAAGTGCCAATTTTACACGGACTTCTCAGGCAATAACTACAAGTTTTCTCTTGCTTGCTCTAAACTACATCGCCCAAAATAAATACGTACACACATAAAATAAAGTAGAATAAAAAGGCAATTGCCCAGAGAAAAACAAAGTTTGTGCTGTAGCCTCACAAAGAAGAAACTCTCTCTTTGCTCCAATAAAATCAAGCTAATAGTTTTATTATACATCCATGTCTCTTTCAGAAGGGAACTGTACAGTAGAATTAAGCAGACAGAACTTGAGTCTCCATGACCAGGTGAAAGAGAACCAAGGTCCGGAAACAAAGTACATATTAATTTAATTTCCCACCAACCCATTATGGTGGGGCAGGAGGGGAAAAGTTTATGGGAAGGAGAGAGCTACAGTAGACTGTCAGGTTCTTAGAATCCTCGAGTTGTCCAGGTCAAAATCAGGAAATCTTGTCTTTGTCCTATACTCAGTAAACAGATCTTATTCTTAACTGAATGAATAACAGTCTAGTGTGTACAAAGCAGACACTTAGAAATTAGGTGGGTGCTGTGCTTTCACCCCAGAACTGAAGGAGAATCTCAATCAGGCTGAGTTTAGTTTAGCTCGTAAACTTTTGAAATGGGCAATAGACTGGATCTTGGTTACTCTGTAAACCAGAAATTCAAGTTTGTGACTAGTGTTAGCTTAACACTTCTCTGTCAGAACATACTAGAATTGTCTTTATAGAATGAGATCAGCTTGCAGCCAAATTACACTTCCGGAATAGGGCAGTGCAAGCCTTTAGCACAAGAAGGTAAACACAGCGATCTACTCTTTTTTTTTTCCTTTTCTTATCTATAACAAATGCACTTTGAGTTATCCTACTTAAGTGGGGGGTGGAAGGGTGAGCGGAGATGGGAGACACATTATTTTGTTTTTGGTGTGCGTAACTGGAGGAATTCCTTCAAGCTTGGGGTGGGAAGCAGGCAGTGAAAGGCCGATGGTTAATTCTTTTGTTTGGTTTTTATTGTGCATGACTAAATGTATTAGACATGTTGGATCACAGAGAATATGCATCTGTGAATCACTGCCCTGTTGAATTTGTATGTGTTTTGCCTACTAATATCAACTGCCCTTTCCAGCTACAAAAGGCCTCTCTACTAACATGATATCCGAATTACCTTAATAAAATTAGAGACAGAATGTGTTCTGTGAGACTTCTGCAAGAAAGAAGAGATCCTTCCCAACGCCTTTATAAAGATACTGATTTTCTGTGATTTGTGTTTTCTTTAAAAACAAAATAGGAAAAGATGAAGAATGGGAAAGTAGGAAGCATTGCACAGAAAAGAGAGTGATGAATATAATAGGTTTTAGAAACAATGCTTTCTAGCGTCCAACTAACTACAAATAATGCACATTTTTTAAAAATTTAATCTTTTCAACAAAAAAACCTCATTAAACGTCTGCTGTGTGAATGGAGTTTGGCTTGGCTAGGTCATTTTCCAATATGGTCGCTGGAAAGCTACTGATTCAAAGGACAGACCATTCTGTAAATAGATGGGTGGGTTTTTATTCTTTTGCGGATGGAGTAGTAATAACGTATTGCACTGGGCTTCTACTAGACACCAGGGGGAGAAATCTGAACATCGCAAGGTTTTCATCCGCTTTATTGTCATTCCTTGGGAGAAGAAAAATGAGATTTACTTAATCACAAAAGTATGACAAATTTCTTTCTTCAAATCTCAAAATGTTTTTCAGTGAAGATTTTCAATTGAGAGAGATTATTATTTAGGGGGGACATCCTTGAAAACATCTTTGCTCCCTGTTTGAAAATCACTCACCAAGAGGATTACTTCTAGCTTTATTGCTATGTCACAAAGCCAGGTACTTTGTGTTTAAAACAACAGTAGTGTGGTCTTCTGGAAAGAACACTGGACCAGGAATAAGAGGTCTGACTGGCCCTCCTTCTACTATATGACCTTGAATAAGTCACTTTCTTTCTCTATGCCTTGGTTTTCCCATTTGCAAAAGGAGGGCTTTGAGCTAGATTATCTTTAAGGCCCCAATGGCTCAAAGCAATCTTAAGATTAAATGTGTTCCTGCCTGCCAACCAGATATCACTCTGAGCAAACATATTTGCTCTGCTGAATGGCTGTGTTTCCCCCATACACATAATTGAAGATATTTTCTACCTGAAGTTACAATTTCACCACTTACCTACCCAATATCATTTAAGGTCTCCTCCTTCTGCTTTGAAGTTCAAAGAAAGAGAAGACTCTGTATAATGAGAACGGCCCCTTTGAAATGTACCCTTCGCAGCTGCAAGCTCGGCAGATCCTGCACTGTACAAAGACGAGGAGGCTATTGTGATGCAGATGTGCTCCAAACCGCGTCTGCAGCAAGAACATTTCCATGGGTCTTTACTGTATTTCTTCTATTATTCATAGAACACAATGTAAATGAAGCCATAAATTTTACCCCCCCCCCACTAGATGTAGAAAGAAGATAATGGAAATTGTGAATTATGAATGAATCACTGTTATTGTAATTCCTTAAGGATTCTGATGGAGATGATTAAATTCATGCAAAGACACAGATTCTAAACTTTTATGCCTGAGTCCTTAGTCATGCTGCTTGGAATTTCACAAGGAATGGAATAGAGATGATCTTGGTTTTGCATTTACTTGCGAAATCCTCTCACAGATAATCTACCTAGGTCTGGCCCCATCACCTTATTAAAGATGAATTCATTTCTGGGGGAGGGGAAAGTGTGGCAAAATAAGTGTGTCTTCCAACTATTCAGACACATTGCTTGGGATCTTAAACACAAAGCAGTTGAAACCTTCAACACTGAGTTCTTGGAATTTATTTTCTCCTTTAGAAAACCAGAGGGAGAAAGAACAAAATAATTAGGAGTCCCTATCCTTCTTTACAAAATGACCCAGCAACATAAAGTCAAGGATGCAGATTTTTTTTTTCCTTCTAAATTTGTTTTGATAACAGGAATTCTGGTTAGCAATTATTCTCTCAACCCTGGTACACAATTCTTCTCAATAATAACAGTGGACCATGAGATTCAGAAGCCGTTCTGGTTTTGATAGTGATAGAAAGTGATTAGAAGTACTTCACTGATCTGAGACAAAGCCTCCGGAAAATTTCAACCTTAATCCACTTTAGGCTTGCGCCAGGCTTTTAGAAGGTTATAGCCCCCCAAATGAGATTTGAGATGATATTTAACAGTTCAAGTGTCATTCCGGAAAGAGTTCTCTTTTGCAGAACCCCAAAATAGATTTTTAACATTTTTATGCTACCGAATATGCATGAATTGATAAAGATATAGGCACATGCAAGCTTCTGTTCAGTAGCTGCTTTCAACTCTCAAACACAAAATAATTTAAATTTTAGAATATATGCGATTATGCACGGTGTAAAAGGTACCAGTGGAGATTCTCCATAAAAGATGCTAATATTCACCAAAATGTAGTAGATGCAAGATGAGCTAAGAGTTCTTGGGCAGCCAAGAACCCCTCCCTGATCCTCAATACCCTTATTTGCAAAATGAAAAATTTGGATTAGATGGTGTCTAAGGTACTTTCCAGCTTTAACTTTCTCACTTCTTGAATAGAAAGCAAATTGAGATGCAAATGTTCTTACTTTATGGGGCCTGGGCTAAGAGGTATATGAAAGGCTTAGACTCCATCCTCCGTCTTGAGGACTTAGGAGTGTCTTGAAAGTCTTGAATGGGGGTTGTCTACATACAGCCAAGTTTGGGGTCAAAAACAATGTCACTGCTGCTACTAGCCAAGAGGAGTCTTTGCCAGTTGCCAAAGGTAAGGACAACTAACGATCTGAGGCCACAATTCCCCCAGATCCAAGGTGCTGCACCCATGGTGCTTGCTTGAATGGCTGCTCAAGTGGAGGCCAGACAGTGCCTTAAAGAAACTCCTACCTGGTCCATACGGGCCCTTCAGCTCTGCTTCCTTCAACCCAGGACCCATTCACACCTCTCCTTCCTTGTGGGCCCTCCTGACAACTTCAGGGCATCAGTCAGTATCCAGTAAGGAAAACAGAACTTACACTACACTGAAGGCATTTAAAGTGGAGAACAAGTTACAAAGGATAGAAAAATTCCAGGGCCATCAGGAGACAACCAGTCAACCAGTAAAGGGACAAAGGGACAAAAGGAGGAGCCCAGATGCTGTTGGAATCAGGGGTGACACCTGCTGGGCACTAGAACCTTGGAGCTGATGCAGCTGCTGTCAGGGATGCCACCAGAGCAGAGAGAAAAGAGGAAGAAATGTCCTGATGTCTCCCTCCCCTCACGCCCCCACCACAATGTCTGTGCCACACCCTGGACAAACCAGATGAGTAGAAGAGCCTGGGAGCAGCGTCTGCAGGGGTCAACCTTGACATGCAAAGCAGAGCAGCAGAAAGGTGAGAAATGGGTCTCAGAGCAAGCCCACCATGACCCGCACACCTGGGAAAATTTTCTCCCATTAGAAGCCAGAAGTTTTCCTCTGATGCAACTCAAATCCTTCCTGCTCCTCTGAGGCCTAAGGCTTTTTTTTTTTTTAAACATCTTTATTAGAGAATAATTGCTTTACAGTATTGTGTTAATTTCTGCTGTATAACAAAGTGAACCAGCTATAAGCATACGTATATCCCCATATCCCCTCCGTCTTGAGTATTCCTCCCACCCTCCCTATCCCACCCCTCTAGGTGGTCACAAAGCACCAAGCTGATCTCCCTGTGCTATGCAGCTGCTTCCCACTAGCTGTCTATTTTACATCTGATAGTGTATATATGTCAGTGCTACTCTCTCACTTCATCCCAGCTTACCCTTCCCCCTCCCCGTGTCCACAAGTTCACCTCTACGCCTGTGTCTTTATTCCTGTCTTGCCCCTATGTTCATCAGAACCATTTTTTTTATATTCCATATATATGTGTTAGCATACAGTATTTTTTTTTCTTTTTCTGACTTACTTCACTCTGTATGACAGACTCTAGGTCCATCCACCTCACTACAAATAACTTAATTTCATTTCTTTTTATGGCTGAGTAATATTCCATTGTATATATGAGCCACTTCTTTATCCATTCATCTGTCGATGGACACTTAGGTTGTTGTCCTGGCTATTGTAAATAGAGCTACAGAGAACATTGTGGTACATGACTCTTTTGGAATTATGGTTTTATCAGTGTATATACCCAGTAGTGGGATTGCTGGGTCATATGGTAGTTCTATTTTTAGTTTTTTAACGAACCTCCATACTGTTCTCCATAGTGGCTGTATCAATTTACATTCCCACCAACAGTGCTAGAGAGTTCCCTTTTCTCCACACCCTCTCCAGCACGTATTGTTTGTAGATTTTTTGATAATGGCCATTCTGACAGGTGTGAGGTGATACCTCATTGTAGTTTTGATTTGCATTTCTCTAATGATTAGCGATATTGAGGATCTTTTCATGTGTTTGCTGGCAATCTGTATATCTTCTTTGGAGAAATGTCTATTTAGGTCTTCTGCCCATTTCTGGATTGGGTTGTTTGCTTTTTTGATATTGAACTGCATGAGCTGCTTGTATATGTTGGAGATTAATCCTTTGCCAGTTGCTTCATTTGCAAATATTTTCTCCCATTCTGAGGGTTGTCTTTTCGTCTTGTTTATGGTTTCCTTTGCTACGCAAAAGCTTTGAAGGTTCATTAGGTCCCATTTGTTTATTTTTGTTTTTATTTCCATTTCTCTAGGAGGTGGGTCAAAAGGATCTTGCTGTGATTTATGTCATAGAGTGTTCTGCCTATGTTTTCCTCTCAGAGTTTTATAGTGTCTGGCCTTACATTTATGTTTCTAATCCATTTTGAGTTTATTTTTGTGTATGGTGTTAGGGAGCATTCTAATTCCATTCTTTTACATGTAGCTGTCCAGTTTTCCCAGCACCACTTATTGAAGCTGTCTTTTCTCCATTATATAGTCTTGCCTCCTTTATCAAAGATAAGGTGACCATATGTGCGTGGGTTTACCTTTGGGCTTTCTATCCTGTTCCATTGATCGATATTTCTGTTTATGTGCCAATACCATACTGTTTTGATTACTGTAGATTTGTAGTATAATTTGAATTCAGGGGGCCTGATTCCTCCAACTCCGTTTTTCTTTCTCAAGATTGCTTTGGCTATTCAGGGTCTTTTGTGTTTCCATACAAATTGTGAAATTTTTTGTTCTAGTTCTGTGAAAAATGACTTTGGTAGTTTGATAGGGATTGCACTGAATCTGTAGATTGCTTTGTGTAGTAGAGTCATTTTCACAATGTTGATTCTTCCAATCCAAGAACATAATATATCTCTCCATCAGTTTGTATCATCTGTAATTTCCTTCATCACAGTCTTATATTTTCTGCATACAGGTTTTTTGTCTCCTTAGGTAGGTTTATTCTGAGGTATTTTGTTCTTTCTGTTGCAATGGTAAATGAGAGTTTTCCTTAATTTCTCTTTCAGATTTTTCATCATTAATGTATAGGAATGCAAGAGATTTCTGTGCATTAATTTTGTATCCTGCTACTTTACCAAATTCATTGATTAGCTCTAGTAGTTTTCTGGTAGCATCTTTAGGATTCTCTATGTATAGTATCATCTCATCTGCAAACAGTGACAGCTTTACTTCTTCTTTTCAGATTTGGATTCCTTTTATTTCTTTTTCTTGTCTGATTGCTGTGGCTAAAACCCCCAAAACTATGTTGAATAATAGTGGTGAGAGTGGACAACCTTGTCTTGTTCCTGTTCTTAGACGAAATGGTTTCAGTTTTTCCCCATTGAGAACGATGTTGGCTGTGGGTTTGTCATATGTGGCCTTTATTATGTTGAGGTAGGTTCCCTCTACGCCTACTTTCTGGAGAGTTTGTTTTAATAAATGGGTGTTGAATTTTGTCAAAAGCTTTTTCTACATCTGTTGAGATTATCATCTGGTTTCTATCCTTCAATTTGTTAATATCCTGTATCACATTGATTGATTTATGTATATTAAAGAATCCTTGCCTTCCTGGGATAAACCCCACCAGATCATGTTGTATGATCCTTTCTTTTTTTTTTTTTTTTTTTGCAGTACGCAGGCCTCTCACTGTTGTGGTCTCTCCCGTTGCGGAGCACAGACTCCGGACACGCAGGCTCAGCAGCCATGGCTCACGGGCCTAGCCGCTCCATGGCATGTGGGATCTTCCCAAACCAGGGCACAAACCCGTGTCTCCTGCATCGGCAGGCAGACTCTCAACCACTGCACCATGAGGGAAGGCCCCTGTATGATCCTTTTAATGTGCTGTTGGATTCTGTTTGCTAGTATTTTGTTGAGGATTTTTGCATCTATGTTCATCAGAGATATTGGCCTGTAGTTTTCTTTTTTTGTGAAATCTTTGTCTGGTTTTGGTATCAGTGTGATGGTGGCCTCGTAGAATGAGTTTGGGAGTGTTCCTCTCTCTGTTCTATTTTGGAAGAGTTTGAGAAGGATAGGTGTTAGCTCTTCTCTAAATGTTTGATAGAATTCGCCTGTGAAGCCATCTGGTCCTGGGCTTTTGTTTTTTGGAAGATTTTTAATCACAGTTTCAATTTCTGTGCTTGTGATTGGTCTGTTTATATATTCTATTTCTTCCTGGTTCAGTCCTGGAAGGTTGTGCTTTTCTAAGAATTTGTCTATTTCTTCCAGGTTGTCCATTTTATTGGCATAGAGTCACTTGTAGTAATCTCTCATGATCCTTTGTATTTCTGCAGTGTCAGTTGTTACTTGTCCTTTTTCATTTCTAATTCTGTTGATTTGAGTTTTCTCCCTTTATTTCTTGGTGACTCTGGCTAATGGTTTATCAATTTTGTTTGTCTTCTCAAAGAACCAGATTTTAGATTTATTGATCTCTGATATTGGTTCCTTCATTTCTTTTTCATTTATTTCTGATCTGATATTTATGATTTCTTTCCTTCTGCAAACTTTTGGTTTCTTTGTTCACCTTTCTCTAATTGCTTTAGGTTTAAAGTTAGGTTGTTTTTTTGAGATTTTTCTTGTTTCCTGAGGTATGATTGTATTGCTATAAACTTCCCTCTTAGAACTGCTTTTGCTGCATCCCATAGGTTTTGGGTCATCATATTTTCATTGTCATTTGTTTCTAGGTATTTTTTGATTTCCTCTTTGATTTCTTCAGTGATCTCGTGGTTATTTAGTAGTGTACTGTTTAGCCTCCATGTGTTTGTATTTTTTACAGTTTTTTTCCTGTAATTGATATCTAGTCTTATAGCATTGTGTTCGGAAAAGATACTTGATATGATTTCAATTTTCTTAAATTTTCCAAGGCTTGATTTGTGACCCAAGATATGGTCTATCCTAGAGAATGTTCCATGAGTACTTAAGAAGAAAGTGTATTCTGTTGTTTTTGCATGGAATGTCCTATAAATATCAATTAAATCCATCTTGTCTGATGTGTCATTTAAAGCTTGTGTTTCCTTTTCCTTTTCATTTTGGATGATCTGTCCATTGATGAAAGTGGGCAGTTAAAGTCTCCTACTATAATTGTGTTACTGTCAATTTCCCCTTTTATGGCTGTTAGCATTTGCCTTATGTATTGAGGTGTTCCTATGTTGGGTGCATAAATATCTACAATCATTATGTCTTCTTCTTGGATTAATCCCTTGATCATTATGTCGTGTCCTTCTTTGTCTCTTGCAATAGTCTTTATTTTAAAGTCTATTTTGTCTGATATGAGAATTGCTTCTCCAGCTTTCTTTTGCTTTCCATTTGCATGAAATATCTTTTTCCATCCCCTCACTTTCAGTTTGTATGGATCCCTAGGTCTCTGGTAGACCGCATATGTATGGGTCTTGTTTTTGTATCCATTCAGCCAGTCTTTGTCTTTTGGTTGGAACATTTAATCCATTTACATTTAAGGTAATTATCGATATGTATGTTCCTATTACCATTTTCTTAATTGTTTGGGGTTTGTTTTTTTAGGTCTTTTCCTTCCCTTGTGTTTCCTGCCTAGAGAACTTCCTTTAGCATTTGTTGTAAAGCTGGTTTGGTGGTGCTGAATTCTCTTAGCTTTTGCTTGTCTGTAAATGTTTTAATTTCTCCATCAAATCTGAATGAGATCCTTGCTGGGTAGAGTAATCTTGGTTGTAGGTTTTCCCCCCTCATCACTTTAAATATGTCCTGCCACTCCCTTCTGTCTTGCAGAATTTCTGCTGAAAAATCAGCTGTTAACCTTATGGGGATTCCCTTGTATGTTATTTGTTGCTTTTCCCTTGTTGCTTTTAATATTTTTTTCTTTGTATTTAATTTTTGATAGTTTGATTAATGTATGTCTTTGCATGTTTCTCTTTGGGTTTATCCTGTATGGTACTCTCTGTTCTTCCTGGACTTGATTGACTATTTCCTTTCCCATGTTAGGGAAGTTTTTGACTTCCCTAACTTTTGAAGAGCTTTGACTCATTTTTGACTCTATTTGAAGAGCTTTCGACTCTTCAAATATTTTCTCAGATCCTTTCTTTTTCTCTTCTTCTTCTGGAACACCTATAATTTGAATACTGGTGTTTTTAATGTTGTCCCAGAGGTCTCTGAGACTATCCTCAATTCTTTTCATTCTTTTTTCCTTATTCTGCTCCCTGGCAGTTATTTTCACCTTTTTATCTTCCAGGTCACTTATCCGTTCTTCTCCCTCAGTTATTCTGTTATTGATTCCTTCTAGAGTATTTTTAATTTCAGTAATTGTGTTGTTCATCACTGTTTGTTTGCTCTTTAGTTCTTCTAGATCCTTGTTACACGTTTCTTGTATTTTCTCCATTCTGTTTCCAAGATTTTGGATCAACTGTACTATCATTACTCTGAATTCTTTTTCAGGTAGGTTGCCTATTTCATCTTCATTTATCTTGTCCTGTAGGTTTTTACCTTGCTCCTTTCTCTGTAACATATTTTTTTGTCGTTTCAGTTTCTTTTTTTTTTTTTTTTTTGATGGGTGGTGCTGTATTCCTGTCTTACTGGTTGTTTGGCCTGAGACGTCTAGCACTGGAGTTTGCAAGTAGTTGGATAGAGCTGGGTCTTGGTGCTGAGATGAGGACCTCCAGGAGGCCTCACTCCAATTGATATTCCCTGAGGTCTGAGGTTCTCTGTTTGTCCAGCAGTTTGGACTCGGAGCTCCCACCACAGGAGCTTGGTCCTGACCTCCAGCCTGGGAACCAAGATCCTGCAAGCTTCATGGCGTGGTTAAAAAATAAAAAAGGAAGAAAGAAAGAAAAAAAGGAGCAGTACAATATCAAAGAACAAAAAACAAAATAAAATTAGAAAGATAAAAAATATATTAGAAAAAAAACTATAATTGAAACTACTGCAACAAGGTAAAATAAAACCACAACAGAAAAAAGAAAATAAAAAAATATAAAAGGGGGAGGGAAACAAGCCAAAAGGAGAGAACAATAATAAAGCATAAAGAATAAAATAAAATTAGAAAAATAAAAGATTTATTAGGAAAAATATAAAAGAATCAACAGCAATGAATCAACAAGGTAAAACAGAACCCCAATCCAAAAGAGGAAAAAAAAAAAAAGCCTTGGCTATGGGGGCATAGTTTAGGTGAGAGTGGAACTTAGGCAGGGGCGGGGTTTAGGATGGGGAGGAACCTGGGCGGGTGGGTGGGGTGATGTTTGAGCATGGGGCGGGGCCTAGGCTGGGGGACGTTCAAGCATGGGGCGGGGCCTGTGCTTAGGACCTGCGCAGAAGGGGAGAGGCAGCCAGTGGAACAGAGGGCCTCTGGAGTGTAGAGTTCTGGAGTTTGGAGGTGGGGCCCTGATGAGGATGTGTGGGTGGGGTTTAGGCCCAGCACGTTGGAGGGGGTCTCAGAGGGGGTCTCCGAGGGTAGAGGTGGGGCCCTGGATGGGGGTGTAGGGGCGGGGCTTGGGCTCCATGCGGCAGGAGGGAGGCTCCGAGGGCAGAGGATTAGGCCCGGGAACCAAACAGGCTTCCTGGCTCCTAAGTGGAGAGGGAAAGCACTGGCCCCGTTCCCTTCCGTTCCTTTGTGCCCCTCCCCCACCACCTCCCCCAGGGTCTCCCCAGTCGCTGCTGGACCCCTAACCGTGGGTGTGTCCCGCTGGGTGTAGGAACTCCTCACCTCCCCCAGCCACCCCTCAGGGGTGCCGTCCCAGAGGTCTGGCCTTTACTTTTGCTCCCCCTTCCCTCCCTCCCCTGCAGCTGGAGGAGGCCTCAGTGGGCAGAGGATCAGGCCCGGGATCTGAGCAGGTTCCTGGGGGGCCAAGTGAGCAGGGGAAACCTGGCCACGCTCCCTTTTGATCCTCTGCCCTCCCAGTGTTCCCCAATTTCCCCCTTCGGACGTGGGATCCCTTCCCCTCCCCCAGCTGCCCCTCAGGGGAGCCTGTCCCGTCCCGCCTCCACTTCTCTTCCCCCTTCACTTCCCCCCCACCACGCTCCACGTCCTATCTGGTCACTGGGGTTTCCTCCCGTCCCCTTAGGTGTCTGTGGTCCCCCACGGGTGCCTGGTAGGTTCCCTAGTTGTGCAGAGACACCAATTCCACGTCTTCCTAGTATGCCCTCTTGACTCCGCCAGGCCTAAGGCTTTTGAAATTCAAAACCAAGAAGAGACTCTTTTCTCTGAATTTCTGCTAAGACAGCAAAGATGGAGTGCCTGGCTGACTGGATGGAGAAGTACCAAGAGCTAGAGAGCAATTCAAGAAACTAAAATCACACTATTAATACTTTTTTTTTTTTGAAAGATATTGGAAGTTTAATTCAGAACAAGTTTGGTTTGCTTTTTCCAACAAGAGTCATAGACATTGTTTAGTAACATCCATACTTGTTTTCCTTCTCTGGAAGGAAATAATAATGTTTAAAATTCTTCACATATTGGAGATGTCGAGATGTGCCTAATTCAGATTCGTTTGGAGTTTGGTATAATCTCTTCTTAGTTAGATCCAGGTACTGTAGCTCTGTGTTATAGAGTCCAGGCTGTTGGATACTCCTGAGTTTAAATGACTAAACTCATTCTTTTACTCCTAATGATCATACATATTCATAAGAGTATGAGATGATTCAAAGACTAAATAATAACAAGTGACACCTATTATCACTTATTATGTACCAGGTACATATTAACTGTCTAATATTTATTAGTTTATTTAATCTTATGAAAACCCTGTGAGATATTTACTATTATTATCACCTGTTTTATATGTGTCAAAACTGAGCCATGGATATTCTGAAAAAGACCATATATATATATACATATATGTGTGTATATATATACGTATATATACGTATATACGTGTATATATATACGTATATATACGTATATATGTATACGTATATATGTATATATGGAACTGAACCACTTTGCTGTACACCTGAAACATAGTAAGTCAACTACCATAAAAAAAACAAAATTAACATTTATGAGGAATTTAATGGTAAAAATTAAAAAGTGAAAATTATTTACTGATGTATTCATCTCACTGAGTACTGACCTTATAGTAATGATAAAACAGAAAAAAAAAAGGTCAATAGCAGAGCAAGAAGCAATGCATCATTATGGTGAACAGTATGGCCTCTAGGAATACCAGAGCCAGGTTGCCTGTTCCGTCATGGTTAGTACTTTTTAAATGTTATGCCATCACGTGTTCTTTTCTAAGGCCACAATCACCCTTCTAGACACAGGTCCCTGTTGCCTGTGTCAATAGTCCCCTTTCTGAGTTTCCCATCACGGCATCCCAGGATGAACATTTATTTTTACATGTGGAAACAGTCACATCAACTCAACTCACACAATGGTTATATTTAATGAATGTCAAAACAGACAAATCAGTTATTTCTCATCAGATAGGTCATACCCCTCACCCAGGAGTATTAGCATCACAGACATAGCTCATATGAATTCTTCATCTATTCTAATTCAGTAACACTAGGAGACAAATGCCAATGACTCAGCCCTCAAAACGACCTAGGTAGAAGTCCTTTTCTGCCCTCATTTCTCACTCATGGTGTTGGGTCATGCTTCCATAGCGCCCACTGCTTCTCTTTTCGTTGCTTGATTCACACTTGTAGTTACCTGTACAAAGTCTAGCTTTCCCTGTGATATTAAGCTCCAACTTTGTAGGGATTGTGTCAATGTGATTCACCACTACATCTTTAGTTCCATAGTGCCAGGAACACAGAAGGCATTTCATAAATACTTGTGGAATGAATGGGTGAATGAATAAATAAAGCCACTCATAAGACTGCCTTCAAGTATGCTGGAGAGAGTTATGCCTCTTTGGAAAGAAAGACTTTCACAAAGGAGGAAGTGCAAAAGATTTTGTGCGCTCCAAAATTATCTGCCTGCTGGCCTGTCATGATTACCATATTCTCTTCACAGACTCGCCTCTCAGGATTCACATATAGTCCCCAAGTAGCTCCTATTAAGTAGTTCTTACTTAAGTGGCATATTTAGGCCATATCAGAGGAGAAAGTAGTTGACAAGAATGAACTGAACATTCTGAGGTTATAGGAGCGTATGGGATTTAAGCTTGGGAATAGCTACTTCAATTAAAAATTTCTTTCCAAGTACAATTTGCAAAATGTAATTTTTTTTTTTTTTTTTTTTTTTGCGGTACGCGGGCCTCTCACTGCTGTGGTCTCTCCCGTTGCGGAGCACAGGCTCAGCGGCCATGGCTCGCGGGCCTAGCTGCTCCGCGGCATGTGGGATCTTCCCGGACCGGGGCACGAACCCACGTCCCCTGCACCGGCAGGCGGACTCTCAACCACTGCGCCACCAGGGAAGCCCCGCAAAATGTAATTTTGATGTCTGACCCTCCTCGAAATCTTTCACCTTTTTATGACATTTCCATAATTACTTTTGGAGAAGAAAGTTTCCTTTTCTAAAAACTATGGGTTTCTGAAATACCAAAGATTCCTTCCTCAGTCCCACAGTTCTTCAGTTAAGGTAAAGCAAAGGTCCAGTTTATACAGAGCCTTCAATCACTGGATGAGTCCATCAGTGGTTTACAAACCACTTAATGTATTAAAAAAGGAGGGACAAGAAAGAGTCCTCAAAACCATCTCAGATTTTTTTGTGTATATATATATATATATATATATGCAAGTCTCTCCATAGAGATTTCGATTCAGCAGGTCTGGAGTGGAGCCCAGGCATCTGCATCATAATAATCCCCACATGAGGCCATAGATCAGACATTTGGAGTCCCACTAAGCTCCTTTCAAGCTTTGACATTCTAAGGGTTTCAGTCTTTTCATCAGCAGAGGAGCACTTGTCCCAGCAACCCCTGCTTTGAAAGGGGACCATCAAAGGGCAAGAGTTCTGCCCCTACAGTGTTCTGCTCAGTGGTTCTCACCAGTGAGAACAGCAGCCTCTGTTTACTGAGTGTTTCTATGCAGTCAGGCTTTCAGCACATGTCAAGGGAGTTACGGGCTTTTCCAACATGACCTTAATTTCTGCAGCAACTCTCCCAAGTAGGTCTAATAGCCTCTCTCCCACAAATGAAGCAACCAAAAGACTTTGAGAGGCTGAAAAGATTGCCAAAAGTCCTTGGCTTCAAAATGGTGGAATCAGGATTTGAACTCACAGCTGTCTGATTCCAAATCCACAGGTTTAACCACTGCACTAGCCCATCTGCTATGCCAAAGAGCACAGGCTTCCCATTTAGACAGAGGCGCTGGAGACAAGGACAAGATTCAAATCCCAACCAGAAAGTGAGCAAAGGGAGGCAGAAGGACAAAGCCACACTCATTTCTTTTCCAAGCAAAAGTCCCCCTGCTGGCATTGTTCACAACAGCCAAAAGGTGGAAACAACCCAAATGTCCATCAACAGATCAATGGATTAAAAACATATGGTGTGGGCTTCCCTGGTGGCGCAGTGGTTGGGAGTCCGCCTGCCGATGCAGGGGACGCGGGTTCGTGCCCTGGTCCGGGAGGGTCCCACATGCCGCGGAGCGGCTGGGCCCGTGAGCCATGGCCGCTGGGCCTGCGCGTCCGGAGCCTGTGCTCCGCAGCGGGAGAGGCCGCAACAGTGAGAGGCCCGTGTACCGCAAAAAAAAAAAAAAAAAAAAAAAAAAAAAACATATGGTGTGTGTATATATTAGTCAACCAAGAAAAAGAAGAAAATCCGCTCTTTGTGGCATGGAGGGACCTTGAGGGCATTATGCTAAGAGAAATAAGTCAGAGAAAGACACATACTGTATGATCACACATGTACAATATACAAAAAATTTTTTTTAAACCTCATAGATATAGAGAAAAGACTGGTGGTCGCCAGAGTCAGGGGGGTGGGCAAATTGGGCAAAGGTGGTCAAAAAGGTCCAAATGCACAGTTGTAAACTAGTAAGTCCTGGGGATGTAATGTACAGCATGGTGACTGTAGCTAATGACACTGTAGTGTATATTTGAAAGTTACTAAGAGAGTAAATCTTAAAATTTCTCATCACAAGAAAAAGATGATAACTCTGTATGGTGATGAATGTTGATTAAACTTATTGTGGTGATCATTTCATAATAAATTCATATATCAAATTATTATGCTGTACACCTAAAACTAATACAATGTTATATGTCAGTTATATTTCAATTTTTTAAATGTGGTATATGCATACAATGGAATATTACTCAGCCTTAAAAATGAATGAAATTCTGGTGCATGCTACAATATAAGCTTTGAAAACAATATGCTAAGTGAACTAAGTCAGACACAAAAGGACAAATACTGTGGGAGTTCAGTTATATGAGGTACGTGGAATAAGCAAATTCATGTAGAGCCAGAAAGACGAACATAAGTTACTAGGGGATTGGAGGGGGTGGGGAACTGAAGAGTTATTGTTTTATGGATACAGAGGTTCTGTCTGGCGTGATGAAAAATTCTGGAAATTGTTGCAGAACGTTGTGAGAGTACTGAATGCTGCCGATTTTTACGCTTAGATGTGGTTAAAATGGTGAAAAACAAAACAAAGCAAAAATCACAGCCAAACTGGATTGATCCCAGAATCGTAAGAATGGTTTCATATCAGAAAATCCATAAAAGTAGCTCACTTTAATCGACTAAAAGAGATAAAACATTTTTTAAAATCTTGCTACTGTCACTGAGGTCAAAGTTATTTCCTATGCTACTCTTTCCCAGTCAATTCTGCTTGAAATTTTTAACCAAGGCATTCAAGTGAGGCATCAACAGGATACCACTGTAAAAATGGCAGCAGATGAGGGTCATCTGTAGAGTTTTTTAGTCTTTTATTTTACTTTCTTCTTCTGTACGTCCAGAGAAATCAATTCAGTAAATATATGGACTGTCTTTTAAAATGTGATTTCTGGGGCTGGAGCCTCTTTATCTCCGCAGCATTTCCAATTTCACTGTTCCCCAAGACTTCCTACTGCAAATGTTTCAGCCAAGTAAACTTTTTTATTGAAGTATAGTTGATTTACAATGTTGTGTTAGTTTCAAGTGTACAGCAAATATATATATACACATTCTTTTTCAGATTCTTTTCCATTATAGGTTATTACAAGATGTTGAACATAGTTCCCTGTGCTATACAGTAGGACCTTGTTGTTTATCTATTTTATATATACTAGTTTGTATCTGTTAATCCCAAACTCCTAATTTATCCCTCCGCCACCTTCCCCTTTGGTAACCATAAGTTTGTTTTCTACGTCTGTGAGTCTATTTCTGTTTTGTACATAAGTTCATTTGTATCATTTTTTTAGATTCCACATGTAAATGATATCATATGGTATTTGTCTTTCTCTGTCTGACTTACTTCACTTAGCATGATAATCTCTAGGTCCATCCACATAGCTGCAAATGACATTATTTCATTCTTTTTAATGGCTGAGTAATATTCTATCATACATATGTACCACATCTTCTTTATCCATTCACCTGTCAATGGACACTTAGGTTGTTTCCATGTCTTTGCTATCATAAATAGTGCTGCTATGAACATTGGGGTGCATGGATCTTTCCAAATTAGAGTTTTCATCTTTTCCAGATATATGCCCAGGAGTGGGATTGCTGGATCATATGGTAACTTTACTTTTAGTTTTTTAAGGAACCTCATACTATTCTTACAAGTAAACTTTCTAATGCACAGTGGATTTCAATTTCTTCCCATTGCAAATAGTGTGGAGTTCCCCACTCACCTGTAAAGAGAGTTTAATAGAACAGTCTCCACAGCTTTGGAAGCAGAGAGACAAACCAGTAAAAGACTCTATAAATCACAACCTGTCTGGATCTGCAGAGGGAGATTCGCCAACTTCTAGAAGGCCAAGATCTAGGGAACTCCTGCTTTTAAGTGTCAAAGAGGTAGGTAAAGAACAAGCAAGAATGGGACTTCCCTGGTGGCCCAGTGGTTAGGAATCCACCTGCCACTGCAGGGGACACGGATTCGATCCCTGGGAAGGGAAGATCCCACATGCCACAGAGCAACTAAGCCCGTGTGCCACAACTACTGAGCCTGAGCTCTAGAGCCCATGAGCTACAACTACTGAGCCCGCATTCCACAACTACAGAAAGCCTGAGTGCCTAGAGCCCGTGCTTTGCAACAAGAGAAGCCACTGCAATGAGAAGCCCGCACACAGCAATGAAGAGTAGACCCCGCTCGCCGCAACTAGAGAAAGCCTGGGCGCAGCAAAGAAGACCCAATGCAGCCAAAAAAAAAAAAGAAGAACGAGCAAGAATAAAATGGCTTACTCAGCACTCAGTGCTATAATGAACTTACAAATATTGTTCAGGCTCTATGTGTAAATACCTACTGACAAGGCTTTGGGTAAGTGTGTGGCTGACATCTTCATTCTCGATTCTGAAATAAATACTCAATGATTACTATTTCCATATTATTTAAATTTAAGTAACTTCAAATGGTTAATGTTTTGAGAGACTGGGGTATTTGTGAAACATCTAACCCCCTTCCAAAAAGCTGCAATATTAAGGGAGGCCAGATTAATTCACGGATCAGGCAGCAATAATGGGACACTAGGAGAAAAAAAGTCTATGGGTCGGGCTTCCCTGGTGGCGCAGTGGTTGAGAATCCGCCTGCAGATGCGGGAGACACAGGTTCGTGCCCCGGTCCGGGAAGATCCCATATGCTGTGGAGCGGCTGGGCCCGTGAGCCGTGGCCGCTGAGCCTGCGCGTCCGGAGCCTGTGCTCCACAACGGGAGAGGCCACAGCAGTGAGAGGCCCGCGTACCGGAAAAAAAAAAAAAAAAAAGTCTATGGGTCACCTCAAATTACCAACTGTAAAAATCTATAAGTCTAACTGCAGCACATCGAGATCTTGGTGTTCCTGACAAAGCAAATGATCTACTTCCATGTCCACTGTGCTCCACTATCACTGGCCCCTTCTCTGATGCTAACGGGCCAAGCTCCTTCCTGCCAGGGGTCTTTGCCCATGCTGTTCCCTCCACCTGGAATGATCTCCCTAGAGAACTCTGCATGTTTGCATTGTCTATCCTTCAGATGTCTGCCCGAATGGCTCTTTTTCTGGGTGACTTCATTGACTCCAGCCTACTAGGTCCCCTTGTTACATACCCTCTAAGCCCCCTGGACCTGTCCCTTAGTAGCCCTCATCACAACTGGAATAGCAACTTATGTAATTAGTTCATGTCTGTCTCCCTCACTAAACTCTAAGCTCCATGAGAGCAGAACTGATTGTGTATGTATCAGGACCAGCTGCATATTTAGGAGGGCCAGTGCAAAATGAAAACATGGGCCCTCTTATTTGAAAATTACTAAGAATTTCAAGACAGAAACAAGAGAACATTAAACCAAGCATGAGACCCTCATAAGCATGTAGCTTTGGGCAAAAGCAGAGGTCACATGTCCATGAAGTTGGCTCTGGTCTTTAGGTTTACCACTACATCCCCAGCTCCTACATACTTGCTACACAGTAGGTACCCAATAAATATGTTTTTCATAAGTAGATAGAGTGCAGAAATTCTCTGACATCCTCTTCTTCCTTTGCTCCATCCATCTCCTATCACTTCAAGGCAAGAAACGTGATTCCTGCTACGGTCACTCACATCTTTCTTTAAAGGTTATAAACTTCCTCAGCAGCCTCATCCGGAGCCCCTAAGATTGAGATTTCTCTGAAGTTGCAGCTGAGAAATGTATTTTTATGTTTTCTTAAAGAAGGCTCCAGTGCATCCTTCAGTGAACTGTTCTTGAAGAGGAGGGGAAAATCAATGCTCTCAGATAGCATTACATTGCCCTGAATAATCCTGGAGCTGCCCATGACTTACTGTAGAGGGTATAATTGAAGTGAGGATAAACTGCACACCATTTCAAAGTCTACTAAATTGAAACCGTTCTTTTTGTTGACACAGGCTTGGGAAGCTGTAGATAATGTGATTTAAAATAAATACACTGGCCCGGTATACTTCTATAATTGAAATAAATATGGAATAGCCCATAGAGTCCACAGGCAGTTGGGTACATTAACACCTTGTGTACCAGGTGACAGGGCACCTGCATGGGAAGGAGGACGTGGCACTGAGTAAATTTGGGGAAGAAAAGGGCACACATCCTCAAATGAGATGGACACTTTCAAATGTTGAGTTTTCAGAGCGTTTCTGTAGAAAAAAGGCTGCCAGGTAATGAATCCTCTCTTGATTCTCCCACCACACAATTCTGTTGAGTCAATATTAAGGACTCCCGATGCCCAAGGGCAACAGTTGCAGTAGATTTAAAAAACAAAGAGAGAGAGAGCAAAGAATTCGTTTTCCTTTTTCTGATGGCTCCCAGGGAACAATAAACAGCAAAACTCCAAAAACTTCATTCAGATGGTTTCATCAGGGCTCTTTTGAGCAATCTGAATGTGTAATTTCTCAGTCAGGATGTACCTGAACACCCCAGTGGGTGTGTATCCATCAGCTAGCTTTCCATCCGAGAAGCAGAGCCACCATGAGTGAAAAGACAGATTTGTTAGAGGGTCTAGGTCATCAGTGATCCAGGGACCAGTTAGTTGTCAGTGAAGGTCTGTTGCCCTGTCCTGAAGTCAGCAGGCTTAGCCATTGCAAAAGGAAGATCATGATGACATGAAGGTGAATAAGGACAAAATGAGACCAGAAGAACAGTCTGGAACCACAAGGACTGATGGTAATGGGTGTCTAGCCCTCGTGGGAACCAACATTGGTCTCTCACCACCTCCAAGCCTGTAGCATCATTGATACAGGTGTCCTGCTGGGGAGCCCTGCAGGGGCCTGATGCAGAATCCAGAGAAGCTGAGGGAGGAGATGCCAGGAGTGGGAGCAGCCATCCCTCTACCCACACTGCCCCCCACACACACCATGATGGTCCACGCCGACGACGTGGTCAGCAGACCCATGATATCCAGTGTGAGTTGCAGCAGAACCTGACCCTCTTACCACCTTTCATAGAAACAGGACTGTAGCCACAATCCTTAGACTTACCCTTAGATATTTTCATTTTTCACTTGAGATGTCGTATGGTTGCAGGCATTTTGGTATAATCTAACCCTGGAAGACATACATATGAAATTTACCTCTGAAGACATATGTAAGAAAGCACAGCATCTGTCCCCAGAAAACTTTGGACCTACAAAGGAAGACAGTGTTTGTCCAAGGGAAAATAAGATTCAGGAGCTTTTTGTCGGTTGCAGTGTTTAACTTTTAAGCCAGGTGACATGAAGTTACACTGATTTATCAAAAAGCCTCATTGGAAGGTGCCTGCCCTTGTTGAGCTTACCTTCTAGGTATCTGTGTGGGGATGGGAGTAAAGAGGGTGGGAGGGAAAGGACCATAAGGTCAATAGAGGTAAGTAAAATGAAAGAAATAAAATATAGAGTTAAGCAGTTGAGAACAAGTGGGGGCAGGGGAGGCCCCCTAAAGCGGGGATGGTCAGGAAAGAAGGTGACATTTGAGCTGTGACCTGGATGACGATGAGCCTGCCATAGCCTCTATGGAAAGAGAGCTCCCAGCAGGGGGAAGAGTAAGTGGAAAGATCTCGAGCCAGAAAACCAGGTGGGGCTGCAGCAGGAGACTGATTCAAATGAACTGACACTTTTACAAATCACTCCTAGAGACCATGTAGAGAATGGGCGCAGGGTGGGAGTTGATGGGGGACAAGAATGGAAGCAGGGAGACCAGTTACAGATGGGGAAACAGATGACCAAGTAGAGGAAGGGGACTTGTTCAAGGTCAGACAGCAAGAAAGGAGCACCTCTGAATGGGCTCACTTCCCTCTTTATAGGTAAGAGCTTCTTGCTCTGGCTGGAGACATCAAACCATCAGGGGTCTTCATCCACGGCAAGTAACCAGCCGCTCCCCCGGTGTCACATAGCCTCTGGACTGCGAACAAACATTCACTGTTGGATTTTTAAATGTTTTGCTAAATGCGTCAAAAAAAAAAAAAAAGGACATTTTATTCGAAGCCGCATTTACAGTCACTTCACAGCTGGTGGCTGCTAATCGTCATCTGTTAGGTTGGGCATCAGAATGTGGCATCAGGGCTTCCCTGGTGGCACAGTGGTTAAGAATTGCCTGCCAATGCAGGGGACACAGGTTCGAGCCCTGGTCCAAGAAAATCCCACATGCCTCAGAGCAACTAAGCCCATTCACCACAACTACTGAGCCTGAGCTCTAGAGCCCGCAAGCCACAACTACTGAGCCCACGTGCCTAGAGCCCGTACTCCGCAACAAAGAGAAGCCACTGCAATGAGAAGCTCTTGCACCGCAACCAAGAGTAGCCTCTCTGCTCACCACAACTAGAGAAAGCCGGCGAGCAGCAATGAAGACCCAACACAGCCAAAAATAAATAAATAAAATTTAAAACAAAAGAAAGAATGTGGCATCAGAAAGTCTGTCCATCTGTCCTGGGCTCTATCAGGCTTCCTTATGCTTCCCATCTACAACGTGCCTTCTTACCATTCTCTCCAGGGCAAGCTGCTCTGTCTCTTGGTCCTCAAGCCAACCCTCTCTGGGAGGAGAAGACAAATTCTTATTCATGAGGGTTCATTGGCTGGAGAAGTGGAAACAGCTATATGAATTCAAAATAAGAGTCTGAACATGTGGGTCCCAGTAAGAGTCTGTCTCTCATGGCTGTCAGCCCAACACCTCAAATCCTTTTTGTACAGAGGTTGTTAGAAAGAAATAATTACATGAATAAAGAAAGCAATAGACATGCACTCTCCCTGAGCTTCATCTTCACCCGTAAAATGAGAATGTTAAATATACATGGGGAAAAATTGAGAAACATATACATCAAGGTGTTAACAGTTTCTATCTCTGAGTGAGAAGATGTTTTTCTTCTTCTTCCTTGTGTTTGGTAACATTTCTATAGGAAATATGTATTGTTTTTGCAGTAAGAAATAAAAACAATCAAAGCTATTTTTAAATGAAGATAGGACGTACTGTCTTGCCTACCTCAAAGCCCCAGTGTGCAGGCCTTAGGAGCCATGGGATGGTCTTGGTCTTAATCCAACCCCAGTGAGAGGCCATGGGAGTCTTATAAGCAGGAAGATGACATGTTTATATGTGCAGGGTGTGTGTGTGAGACACCACTCTCGCCTTAATGTGAGGAAGGAAGCTGAAAGATGGCAAGTGGAAAACTTCCAGTTTTCTCCAAATCCTTCTTCCTTTCTTCCTGGGCACACATTCACCCAGCTAGAGCCTCCATTTCCCAGCATCCCTTTCAGCCAGGTGTGGCCGCATCACGTGAGCATTCGCAGAACAAACAACTTCTACTCACTTGTTTACCAGGAAGTGTTAGCCACGGGCTCCCTCTCACCCGTGGGCTGGAGTGTCGATGTGGCAGTGACCCCGCATCAACCAAGAAGACAAGGGCAGCACCCTAGGAATCGGCAGAGCAACAATGAGGAAGCTATCTGGGCCCGCATGCCCTTAGGGCACAGACCCTCTCACCCGCTCTGGACTGTGACACAAGAGACGGACAAACGTAGATCTGGCTTGACCCACTGTATTTTGAAGTTTCTGTTACAGCAGCTTAGTCTTTATCCTAACCAGTATCATGGATATTAGTTCAAATTCTTTGGTCGTAAGAAACAGGAATTCACTCAGGTTAACCTAAGCAAAAAAAAAAAAAGCAAAGGCAATTTACTAGAAGGCTATGGGAGGCTAAGGCCCAGAATCAAAGGAAAATCTAAAGAGCCTGGATTGGAAGCAAAAATTAATTGATAGTCTCTTCTGGTGCTGCCAACTGGATGAATAACTATAGTCATTTTCAGTCTTTATTACATTCTGCTCAAAATTTAAATGCCTAAGACAGAGCCTCTGAACGTCTAGTATAGGTCACATGCACCCCTGGGCAGATAAGGGGGTTGGAAGGAGTAGCAAGCACCTTGTTTGATACTCCCACTAAGGCTGTACCTAATGGAACTGGATGTTCCCCCAAGAAAAATCAGGGTGCTGCAACCCAGAAAAGGGGACTGGATGCCCACCCCGAGTGCAAGGGCAAATATGAGGCAACAACATAGGAGGCTACTGCAGAGGTCTGGGTGACCATCGATGCTGTCTTGGATGAGGATGGTAGTGATGATGATAAAAAGCAACAGATGAATGTAAGATATAATTAGGAGGTAGAATCAAAAGAAGTTAATTCATACGTACTCCTTCAGTGTCATGACAATTAAAAACAGAAAGCATAACATAAGGCCAATCTGAGACAGAGCTCTCTTCCCAGCAGGGTAAATGGGATAGGAATTCTGTAGGTAAGCTTTAAACTGAGAGATGCACACACCCATTGTAAGATTAATACCTGATCTGTTTAGCCAAAAGTACTGAGAATTCTGGGAGTTATCCTTGTGGCCTAGTGGTTAGGATTCCGGGCTTTCACTGCCATGGGCCAGGTTCAATCCCTGGTTGGGGAACTGAGATCCCGCGGGCCGCATGAGAATTCGCAGATGCAGAATGGCCATTTGGACTAGGACCGCAGCCCCAGTAGGGCCGCGGCTCCACTGATGCTGCCCGTAAAGCTAAGACTCTACCAGAACTGAGAAGCTCAATTCTTGCTGCTCCACATGGGACTTCCGAGAAGAATGTGCGTAAACAATTGGTGCCCTTGACAGAAAATATTTACAGACATCCAAGGCTTTCCAACTCTCAAGCCAAACTTAAGGCTGGCGAGGCCACATTCTAACCCAGTTTAAAAAAGCAAAAAGCAAGACAGTGCCTAGGTGCCTCTGAACAATATTCCTAGCCCAGCTTCCCAGCATCCCAGAAGCCCCAGCACCCTGTGAAGTTAACTTCACTTCTCCCAGTGATACTGTCAGTCCTCTGCTCATAACCCCTCAGTGCTCACCATTCGCATGTGGGCCAACAGTTTCTACAGCGAGCACTCGTGGCTATGTCTGAGTGCTTTCTCTGGCTGCGGGAACATGCTCAACCCACACGAGGAGCAGGGTAGAGAGCAGCTCTTTGGCAATAAGGAACAGGAGTGAAGGGGTCAATATCCCAGGTCCCTTGGGTAGATAGTGCAGAGGTGGGTGCCACACTGTCTTCCAGAAGTCCCCAGTAGGGTTGAGTGGTAACCTGCTCCTTCCTGCCCCCTGGATTGGCTGTCCTCCCTTCCCTGTCTCTCTTTCCCACTTCCTTTCTAATATCTCCTGGTATCACCTCCCAAATAAATTGCTTGTTCTGGGATCCTTGGGTCAGGATCTGGGGAAAGCTCACTCTAAGACACCCATTACAATACACTAAGATTCGGGCTTTCCTGGTGGCGCAGTGGTTGGGAGTCCACCTGCAGATGCAGGGGACGCGGGTTCGTGCCCCGGTCCGGGAGCATCCCGCATGCCGCGGGGCGGCTGGGCCCGTGAGCCATGGCCGCTGAGCCTGCGCGTCTGGAGCCTGTGTTCCGAGGCCGCGGCGGCGAGAGGCCCGCGCTCCGCAAAAAAAAAAAAAGAAATACACTAAGATTGGATCACAGTGTAAAGTCCAACTACATGTTACACACAAGACATATATCTAAAACAAAATGCCTCAGAAAGATTGGAAGTGAAAGAATGAACAAGACATTCCAGGTAAAAACAAAGATAAAATGGCCAAGTGTGAGTGAGGCCACAAATAAAACCTCAACAAATTCTCAATATCAGAAACACCTCCGTGGGAGAAGCGGGGAAGGGAAGTTATTGCTTAATGAGTAACAGGGAAGATGACAATGTTCTGGAGATGAATGCTGATGGAGGTTGCACAACCATGCAAATGTACTTAAGGTACATTTAAAATGGTCAAAATGATAAATTTTGTATTATGTATAGTTTACCGCAAGAAAAAATATCTCGATAGCATAATCTAATTGCAAAGCAATAACGTTAGGAATTAATAAGAATGCACTAAACAATAAACACACTGCACCTGAAAAAGTGGTGAACCTCATCTTAAGTAATTTTTGCATCAAAGAAGAAATCCAAATCAAAATATTGGACTATGTACAAAGGTGTACCAGAACATATGGAATAAAACAAAAGCAGTATTTAGGGAAAAATCAAAGCTTAAAATATGTATACTGTTAAATAAGAAAGAATAAAAATAAGTTACAAAAACTTCCAAAAGTTTTTTTTAAAGCATAACAAAATAAATCTAAGGAAATCAAAAATAAGGAATAAGTAGGTACAAAAGCAGAAATTAGTGACTTAAAAACATGAAAAGTTGGGAATTTCCTGGTGGTCCGGTGGTTGGGAGTCCATGCTTTCACTGCAGGGGATGCACGTTCCATCCCTGGTGGGGGAATTAAGATACCACGTGCTGCACCACATGGCCAAGAAAGAAAAAACAACAATTTTTTTTTAAAGGCATGAAGGGACTTCCCTGGTGGCACAGTGGTTAAGAATCCACCTGCCAACGCAGGGGACACGGGTTCGAGCCCTGGTCCAGGAAGATCCCACATGCCACGGAGCAACTAAGCCCGTTCACCACAACTACTGAGCCTGTGCTCTAGAGCCTGCAAGCCACAACTACTGAAGCCCACGCGCTCTAGGGCCCATGCTCCACCACAAGAGAAGCCACCGCAATGAGAAGCCCACACACCACAACAAAGTAGCTCCCGCTCGCCACAACTAGAGAAAGCCCGCGCGCAGCAACAACCCAACGCAGCCAAAAATAAATTTTAAAAAAGGCATGAAAACTTGTGACTAGAGAATAAATGCAAGAGCTTGCTCTTTGGGGAAAAGTAAAATAAAATGTATGTACCATTAACTAATCTAATAAAGAAAGAAGAAAACAGAATAGGTACAAAATATAAGTGATGATGGAAATAATAAGAGATAATTCAAAGAATCATGATAGAGGCTTCAATTCCTTGTAAAGTTGAAGACTGGGGTGAAATAGATAATTTCCTAGAGAAGTATAATCACAGCTGACCCAGGAAGAGGTAAGAGTATAAATACGTTAATTTTTTATAGACATTAATTTATTGTAATGTTTTTACATCACAAGTGGAACCACATACAGCTATGCTTTTTTAAATACACTAATTTTAGAAGTAATTCAGAAAGGAATTAAAGAGCTAGCCACTCAAAATGTAGAAGAGAGTTTCACAGAGGAAAATAACCAAATCTTCACAGAACACATAACTCCAGTGCTACTTCAACTGTTCAGAGTCTTAAAAGATTCTTTCCAACTCCTTTTTTCAAAGCTAGCAAAACTTTGATACCAAAATCTGACTAAAATAGCATAATAAAAAAATACAGAGTAAATCTCACTTATGAATAGTAATGCAAAAATCCTGAATAAAATATCATCACTTAAGATCTGGCAGAACACTAAAAGAATAATATAATTAGATTGAAAATGCAAAGATAGTCAACATTAGGGACTCACTAGAGTCACATGTCAATGGAGAGAAATGATACAGCCATCTTCAAAGATGTTGGTAAAGGTATCAGATTAAAAAACATTGTCTTGTTGAAAAAAACAAACTATTAAAACAAAGAAATAGTTACATCTTTAATATGATTTTTTAAACATATATATAGAAATGTATATAAGACATATAAGCAAGAAAAAGTCATCATCGTGTATAACAGTGAATTACCAAATCATTCTCATTAAAGTCTGGAATAAAGGAAGATACCCATCACCACTACTACTATTTAACATTCCTCTGGATGCTTTAGCAAGCCACAAAAATGTGATAGTTAAAATTGGAAATGGAAAGGCAAAATAATGTGCTGTGTACCTATGAAACCCAAGAGGATCAACTACAAAGCTATGAAAAAAAGGGGAGAACTCAGTAAAGTGAGTATTTAAATTTTATATACACATAACAATAGCTTTCTGTATACAATATCCCAATTAGAATACATAATGGAAGAAAAAAATCTCATTTATAAATAGGAATTTGAAAAGATAAAGTACTGAGGAATAAGCTTTAGAGGTGCAGAATCTATAAAAAGAAAATGTTAAGGCACTACTGAGGGACATGAAAGAAAACTGGAATGAATGGAAAGACAACCCTGTCCTTGGAAGGAAGGTTGAGTATGTAAAGATGTCACTTCACCCTAAATGAACCCATAAATTTTATACAATCTCAATAATACATCAATAGAATATTTCTTGAATGAGTAAAACTCATTCTAAAGAGCTATAAACCTTCAGTAATTAAAATAATTTGGTCCAGGTACATTATACAGACAGAAAAGAATGGAGAGTCTAGAAATGAATAAATACCTGTGGAAATGTATTATGTGACAAAGGTTGCATTTCAATCAGTGAAGAAAACTAGAATCTTGTCAATAAAAGACATTATGACAACTGGCTAGCCATTTCTGGGGGGGGGGGCGAAAAACAGATCCCAAATTCACTTCTTACTCCAAAATAAATGTTAAAAAAATCAAACATTTAAACATAAAAAATAGTAAAAACATTAGGGAAAAAACACAGGATAATTTAGTTTTCTTTTTAATTTTGTAATAGAAAAGGCCACTTGATGATATAAAACCCAAAGCCACAAAGAAATTTTTTTAATCTTTTAAATTTAAATTTGATTCCATAAAAATTTTAAATATCTCTATAATAAAATGGTCACCATAAACAAAGTTTAACATAAACAAAAAATGGAAAAAAGCGTTTGTGACACATATGACAAAGGGCTAATTTTGTCTAGGATAAGAAGATTTTTACAAGTTAAAGAAAACAATTCAACGACCCAATACATAAACGAACATGAAATATGCAATGCGGTTCACAGGGTTTTAAAAAAAAAGCATTTAAAAAATATACTGAACAGGGCTTCCCTGGTGGCGCAGTGGTTGAGAGTCCGCCTGCCGATGCAGGGGACACGGGTTCGTGCCCTGGTCTGGGAAGATCCCACATGCTGTGGAGCGGCTAGGCCCGTGAGCCATGGCCGCTGAGCCTGTGCGTCTGGAGCCTGTGCTCCGCAACGGGAGAGGCCACAACAGTGAGAGGCCCGCATACAGAAAAAAAAAAAAAAAATATATATATATATATATATATATATATACACACACACTGAACATCTAATCATCAGGGAAATGCAAATCAAAACCACGATTAAATATCACCTCACACCAGTCAGAATAGCTATTATCAAAAAGACAACAAACAACAAGTGTTAGCAAGGATGTGGAGAAAAGGGAACCCTGGTACACTGCTGGTAGAAATGTAAATTGGTGCAGCCACTATGGAAAGCAGTATGTAGATTGCTCAAAAAATTAAAAATAGACCTACTGTACAATCCAGCAATTTCACTTCTGAATATCCAAAGAAAAGGAAAACACTAATTCAAAAAGATATTTGCACCCATATGTTCACTGCAGCATTATGTACGATGTCCAAGATATGAAAGCAACTTAAGTGCCCATCAATAGATGAATGGATAAAGATGTGATACGGATATACAAAGGAATATTACTCAGCCATAAAAAATAATGTAATCTTGCCATTTGCAACACCATCAATGGACCTAGAGGGTATTATGCTAAGTGAAATAAGTGAGACAGAGAAAGACTGTTGGAACACAGGGATTTTGAGTAATATCCTCCAAACTGAAAAGAAATTTTGAGACCAAAAAACAAAGCAGACAACTACATAAAGTGCAATTATGAAGTTTATTGTGGGTAACCTACATACAGGCAGGGTTGGGTGGACAGCCATCCAGAGGCATTCACAGCTGCACTCTGCACTGCTAAAAGGGGTACAGGGGGATTTAAAGGTGCCAAAGCTAAAAATAGGATCTGACTACTAAGGGAGAAGCACATCTGCACCAACGGGAACCGGGGGAGTTTTCCCCCCCGAGGTCTCATGACAATTATTCCTCAAGGGCCATGAACCATTGCATCAGCAAAAAGGCATCCTTCCTGTTTTCATATCAGAGGAAGCCAAGGATAAAAGTTGATAGGGAACTCATCTGGCTTGGGTGCATCCCTTGTGAGTTAGGCTAAAGCTCAGCCTCGCAGAAATGGGAAGGAGCGGGACCAGGTCTAGGATGGAGAGGACCACACGGAGTCAGTGTGGCTTAGCCACACAAAGACAAATACTGTATGATTTCACCTATATATGAAATCTAAAAAACAAAACAACTAAACAGAAAGAGAGGCACAGATACAGAGAACAAACAGATGGTTGCCAGAGGAGGTGGGGGGGAGAGGAGGAGAAAAATAAGTGAGGGAGATTCAGAGGTACAAACTTTCAATTCTAAAATACATGAGTCACGGGTATGAAATGTACAGTGTGGGGGAATATAGTCGATTATGTAATATCTTTGTATGGTGACAGATGGTAACGAGAGTTATCATGAAGATCATTTTGAAATGTATAGAAATATCAAAGCTATGTTGTGTAACAGGAACTAACATAGTGTTGTAGGTCAACTGTACTCCAAAAACAAAAAAAAAAACAATCTCATAGAAAAAGAGATAAGATGTATGGTTGCCAGAGGCTGGAGGAGGGGCTGGGGGGAGGCGAAATGGATGAAGGTGGTCAAAAGGTACAAACTTCCAATTATAAGAGAAATAAGTATTAGGGATGCAATGTACAACATGATAGATAGAATTAACACTTCTGTATGTTATATATGAAAGTTGATAAGAGAGTAAATCATAAGAGTTCTCATCACAAAGAAAAAATACTTTTTTCTATTTCTTTAATTTTGTATCTATATGTGATGATAGGTGTTCACTAAACTTATTGCTGTTTCATTTCATGATATAAGTAAGTCAAATCATTATGCTGTACATCTTAAACTGATACAGTGCTGTGTGTCAATTGCATCTCAATAAAACCAAAAGAAAAAAAATATACTGAACATGACTTCTTATATTATGAAAATATAAATTAAACCATTAAAAATGTCATTATTTTAACCCATCAAAACCCGGCAAAAATCAAAGTGCCGCTAGTGATATGGGGGAAAACCTTTATCCTCATATACTATCAGCAACATGGAAATTGTTAAAACTCCAATACAATCTCCCCAAAATTCCCACGTACATAATCTTGACCCTGCAATTGTCATTCTAGAAACAGACTCAAGAATTTATCCTAGTGGTATATTCATACAGGCACTCAAAGATAATATGTACAATGATGTCCACTGAAGCATTCTTTCTAATAGCAAACACTGGAAATAATCTGAATGTCTCTCACTGTGGAAATGGTTTAAAAAACAAAGGTATACAACCTGCAAAGTCAGTAGCCTTTCAATAGAATGAGGTATTTCCTGGTGTGCTGTTATAGAATTATCTCCATGATATACTGAATTTAAAAGAAAAAAAGCAAGGTCCAAAACCTTGCGCATCCCATCTGTTCATAAAATGACTATATCAAGACAGCATATCTCTGGAAGGCATCACAAGCTACCAGCAAGGAGGAAGGATTCTGGGAGGGAGAGCTTGGACTTAGAGGTCAGGTATAGAGGGACACTTATTTTTCACTGTATATGTTCCTATGCTGGGTGAATTTTTTACCGTGTGCTCATTTAATTTTGAAGAACTAAACATTTCAAGTAAGTCTCCCTGAACAATCCAAAAAATAAAATAAAATTAAGAAAATGATTCCATTTACAATAGCATCAAAAAATAATAAAATACTTAAAAATAAACTTAACAGAAGAGGCAAAAGACACATTGAAGAAAGCAAAACATTGCTGAAAGAAATTAGACAAAAATAATGAGAAAACACTCAGAAGTGATTAAAATGGTACATTTTATGTATGCTTTTTTTTTTAATTTATTTATTTATTTATTTTTGTCTGTGTTGGGTCTTCGTTTCTGTGCAAGGGCTTTCTCTAGTTGCAGCGAGTGGGGGCCACTCTTCACTGCGGTGAGCGGGCCTCTCACTGTCGCGGCCTCTCTTGTTGTGGAGCACAAGCTCCAGACGTGCAGTCTCTGTAGTTGTGGCGCATGGGCTTAGTTGCTCCGCGGCATGTGGGATCTTCCCAGATCAGGGCTCGAACCCGTGTCCCCTGCATTAGCAGGCAGATTCTCAACCACTGAGCCACGAGGGAAGCCCTATGTATGCATTTTTTGTTTTTGTTTTGTTTTTTTGTGGTACGCGGGCCTCTCACTGTTGTGGCCTCTCCCGTTGCGGAGCGCAGGCTCCGGACGCACAGGCTCAGCAGCCATGGCTCACGGGGCCCAGCCGCTCCGCGGCATGTGGGATCCTCCTGGGCCGGGGCACGAACCCGTGTCCCCTGCATCGGCAGGTGGACTCTCAACCACTGTGCCGCCAGGGAAGCCCTATGTATGCATTTTTTTACCACAATAATAAAACAAAAATTTAAGTAAATCTCTAGAGCCAGGGATTTTCCAAGTAATTCCCTTTGTTTCTAGGTCCAGTGAGATACGGTTTTGTTGCCCTCACCATCATCAACGTTTTTTGAATACCCTCTATGTATGCATTGCCTTATTTAATCCTTAAAATTGCCCCATGAAGTTATTACATTATTTTCTACAGGAAACTGAAACACAAAAGAGTTAAGTAACTTGCCCAAGATTAATAATTTGAGAGCTAAGACCTTGAACTTAAGGCATTCAAACAACCACTCCTCCTATTTGACCACCTCTCTTTACTCTGCCTCTCAGGAATTGGGATGTGGAATTGAGGAGTGGAGGTGGGAAAGGCAGGCAGGAAATACCCCGTTGTTTTTGTTTTTCAGAGACTTTCACTTCCAATGGCCCTATTGCACCTTAACCCTGCCCATCCACGGGAGGTTTCAGGTGAATTAAATCAGACGCGTGTAGCAGCCCTAGAGAACTAGACGAAGGTCTTATTGTATTAGTCATTTTTCCTGTCATCTTGAATTAGTGTCATATTAGCTTAATGCAATACTAACATGATACAGAAATGTTAGCATATTACAGACTACTCAGTGTGTCAAGTAAGAACTTTATCATATTACCCTGCCGCTGATATGTCAAAGGCAGGGAGGAGGTGTGAGTGTGCCCATAAAATAGAACCAGTTAATGTCAAATCCAAGCAAAACCCCCCAAGTGAAACTTGAATTGGAGAAAAGAGAGATTATGTTAGGATATCTGATTCCAAAGCCTGTAATCACATAAATATTAAGAGAAAAGCTAACATAGGTGCCTTCCAATAAGGTAACAAAGAGGGTGAATCCTTGATGAATTGATATTTTCAACCTGGTGCCCTTTTGCCCTAATTATTGATGGAGAGCAGACTTGAAGGGAACTGGGAAGGGAATCTCTACTTAGGACCCAAAAAGTTGGATCTTCCGTTCTCATATGAAGCCTAAACCTCTGCCTGGTGGATAACACCTTATTGCTGGGTAAATGGCCAGGGTTCTTATCTTGGAATAAATAGACCCTTAAGGAGTCCAACATTGACTTCCAGAGGGTGATTAAATCCCCCAAATTTTACATAAAATTATGTGTGTGCAAATGGCTTTTTTTTTCCTTGGAAAAGGTCTGCAGACTCTTAAAGGGGAGCTCCAAATAGTTCGGCACCTCTACATTAAAGGTAGATCAGGAAACATCCAGGTGGAGTCACACAAGGAATAACTGCAAGACCTGGGGTCCAGTCCAACTCTATCTTTGACTTGCTGGATGACATTAAGTCACATCTCCCTCCATTGTTTCATCCAGGTAATGGGGATAATCATATCTGTGTTATGTATTTCACAAGGTTTTGGTGAGGCTTAATGAGATGACATATAGAAAGAACTTGAAAAAGGATAAATCCCTTTTTTTAAAAAAAAGTAATCAATGAATACTTCCTTGAAAAATTATTATCAGTTTTCAAAGGGGAGAAAGCCACAGAGACACCTACACACACTACTGTGATCAGGACTCTTGTATGAATTACTTGGTCCTCTGACAACAGCATCAACTATATTTCTGTAAGAATCTTCTTGTTTTTCTCATGGTAACACATCTTTGGGTTCCTCCACCTGTGGGGATATAGAGACTTCATTGAACTAGCTCCTGATGGAACAATCTAAGGTATGATCCAAACACAGAAAGCTATCAGCAACTTTGGCACAGAGAGAACAAGCCCATTTCTCAATTTTTCAAAGTGAATCCGAGGCTTCATGTCCAAACCAGGAGAAAGATGTTGAACTCAAGGCAGTACTATTATGAATGTGAAGTTCCCCTTAATTAAAAATCTATTAACAAACTTCCTGATAAGCCGAAGGTATTTACAAATATAAACTAATAGCTATTTATTAGAATGTTTATTCTGAGGCCTTAAAATGAGTTTTTCCTTGTAGTGTGATAATTGTTCAGATGGCTTCCTGCTGATTTAATTACTTCAGCTAACTAGGATTCTGAGAGACAAGTTTCCCTTGGCTTTGGACTTTCTATCCCCAGTTGTCATCACTGGGGCCTCATTTTTTGTAGCTTAAGGACCAAGCTTGTATCTGTGCCACCCAGCACCAAATACCAATGCTGAAAGATGTGACGTCAGCATGAAGAGGAAAGAAGAAAAATCAAGCCTGTGCATGTGTTTCCCAGGCCCTCCTTCACAGACAAAGAGGATGCTCCTGGGTCCCACATCACTAGGTTGAGTCTCTTTTGGTTCCGAATGTGGGGGGCTAGTTCTATTTTACTTCTGGCCTCTGTGTTGTCAGTGACATACTTTAAGCCATTATACGAAGCCTGGGAGAGGTATATGACTCAGCGGAAGAGTGCCAGGCTTAGCAAATGATGGACTGAGTGTGCTGGTTTTAAAATATGTCCACATAGAGAACAGTCTGGTGGTTGCCAAGCAGGGGGTTGGGGGAAGGATGGAGTGGGAGGCTGGGGTTAGTAGATGTAGGCTTTTATATATGGAATGGATAAGCAGCAAGGTCCTACTGTATGGTACAGAGAACATACCTTATGATAAACCATAATGGAAAAGAATATAAAAAAGGAATGTGGGGCTTCCCTAGTGGCGCAGTGGTTGGGGGTCCGCCTGCCGATGCAGGGGACGCGGGTTCGTGCCCTGGTCTGGGAGGATCCCGCATGCCACGGAGCGGCTGGGCCCGTGAGCCATGGCCGCTGAGCCTGCGCGTCCAGAGCCTGTGCTCCGCAATGGGAGAGGCCACAACAGTGAGAGGCCCGCGTACCGCAAAAAAAAGAAAAAAGGAATGTGTGTATATATATATATATATATCCATGGAGACAACACATGTGATAATCCAAGAAGGTGTCAGAAGAGACCAGAGCATGAAAGGTCTTATAAGCCAACAGAGGGAGTAGCTTTAATTCCAGGGGAAAAGGGAAATCAATGGAGGGATTTAAGCTGGGAAGTGACCCAGTCCAATGTACATCTTTAAAAGATGACTCTGGCTGCTGTGTAGGGGTCAAGAGGGGAAGCCTTGTGATCCGTTAGCCTCAGGGCTTCACTCAGGAGGTCAAAGGCCATGACCGGCCTGGGTGGAAGCAGGAAAGATGAAAAGAAGAAATAGATTTGGGTTAAGTTTTTATTGTAAAATAGATACGAATGCTGAGAGATTGGACTTTGGGGGGAATCAAAGATGACTCTGATTTTGGGCTTGAGCAATGGGAAAGAGAGCAGAGTTAGCGACTGAGATATTGAAGCCTCAGATAGAAACACATTTGAGTCCTATCTCTGTGACTCAGGCCTCAGCTGGTTACAGCTTCCGTGGCCAATGGGGCCAGGCTTATGGATGAAACTTTCCTACAAACCAAGGAAGTTTGCTGGGTCATATAATGCATTATAATTTGTTAAAAGGGCTTTAATGTAGGTTACGTATTTGAAATCCACAATTCTATGAGGTAATCAAGATGAATGTTTATATCTCCATTCTCAGATAAAGTAAACTGATGTTCAGAGAAATTACGTAGCTAGAAAGAAGCCCTCCAGGGCTTCTTAAAGGGGGAGCAGATGCGATTTTGGACAAGACAATTCTTTGTGCTGAACTGTTTCCTGCACGTTCAGCACCCTTGGATTCTGCCCTAGTAAATGCCAGTGGGGAGCCCCTCACCCATCCACCCACCCAATCACTGTGATGACCAGATGCATTTCCAAACCCTCCTTAGGGGGGCACACATATATACAATGATTATCATTAACTGCTAATCCCCTCCCCCTGCACACACACACACACACACACCTTCAAAATTAAAAAGTAACATTATCCAGCTTCCCCCTCCCTGAATTAATTTGTTCATGAAGCCCTTCCTCTCTGCCAGACACTTGTTGGGTGCTGAGAATACAGAGGTGGATCGAATCGGTGCCTAATTTCCATGACTTCTAAGTCAGGTAAGGAGCTCACGATCCCTGCAATATCTAGAGAAAAATTTTAGGAAGGTTTTCCGGGCCTGATCTCATGCAAAATCTTCAACATGTAACATGAATTCCTTCCTGCTGGTAATAAACAAATATCAGGCGTCTGAATATACAAACACATCATACAGAAGACAATTCTGGGACCTCGGGCAAAATATTATAATATCTTCATGGGCTGCCCAAATTCCAAGCATTAGATTTGATGAACAGCTTTATTGAATTTTGTGGATAAATATTTAAAGCCTTCAAGGGCTTGTGTAAATCACACCTAGGCAGACCCACTTGCTCACAGCGCCATCTGCTGGTAGCTACTGGTGTTGGGCAGGGAAAGGACGGGTAGCAAGGACTCTATCGAGAGCGTTGCAAGGCCGGTCTGGGATACGCAGTCCTTCCGCACTGGCCCCAGAACTCAGGCCCTGAACGGGCCAACCACAAGGCACCAATCCTCAGGAGTTTCGAGGTGTCCAAGAGCAAAAATTTTCAAAATCAAAATAAGATGAAGGAAGCAGAAGGAAGGCGGGTATGAAGGAGATGCAAGAATTTCTTGTTTGCAGAGGAATTTTGGAAACATAGTGCCCTCCAGAGGTCATATAGCCCTTCCCCCTGCTCCAGGCAGGAATGTACCGGAACCGTCAGGAGAGGAGAGTTCACAACCCCCCCAGGTACAACCTCCCAGGGTCCTTTGCTCCTTGCTTCCCTGACACTTATCCTGTAGAGGAAAGCTGCACAGCTCTTTTAAAAAATCATGCCCTGGGAGCATATTTAATAGTATACAAAGTGTTCATGCAGTCAGAGTGTGTGGGGAAAAAAATGACAAAATAGAAGATGTCTGTGTGTGCACGCATGCAGGATATGCACCGAAGTGTTGGCAATGTTTACCTCTAATGGTGAGCATAAGGGTGATTTTTTAAATTGTCTTCCTTGTGGCTTTCTGTATTTTCCACATCGAATAAACATGTACTTTCCACATTTTCTCTAATAATCATGTATCACTTTTTTAAGAAGAAAAAGAAACCTTAAGGGAAAAAATACTACCCCAAGAATAAATTATTCCTTTCTTCCCTCCAGCTTTATTGCAAGTTCACTTCCTCTGGTTTTACCCACAAGGTAAGTAGGTTAAGGCAATTAGTATTAATAATGGTGATGATAACAGCTTACAAGTGAGCATTTATTATGCAAATCTGTACGTGTAAAGCATCTAGCCCAGTGTCTGGCCGTTGGTAAAACCTGAGTTAATGTGAGCTATTATTATTATTATCATTAGCCTTCTCTAAAATATACAGAAGACTGACCTCAAAAAGCTCACAGTTTAAATGGAGCAGTAAAAACAATATATAGAGTTTCTAATAATACCAGAAAGAAAGTGACATGATAAATCAAACAGGAAGCGATGCCCCTCGAGCTTCTGTTTTAGGCAGGTTCTTTTGGTTGCAAGAGATTCACTCAGTCTTTAGCTCAGCTAAAGAATATTCTCAGGAGTATCTCTCAGAAGCCAAATGTAAGAACCAAAGTGCAGCTTGGCCCTACTGGAATTGAAAATGGGAAGCCAGGAAGAATCAAGTTTCCCTCCCTCTTCCCACCTCAACTTCTGACCTTTCCGTTCTAGATCCCACTC
Source organism: Stenella coeruleoalba (assembly GCF_951394435.1). Taxonomy (NCBI): domain Eukaryota; kingdom Metazoa; phylum Chordata; class Mammalia; order Artiodactyla; family Delphinidae; genus Stenella; species Stenella coeruleoalba. The sequence goes on along the minus strand of NC_137166.1, from coordinate 31,327,037 downwards.
TCTTACTAAGCTGCATCCTCTTGCACAGAGCTTGTACTATCCACTCCCAAACTGCCCCTACCACCCCGTTTGTACCCCGTGCATAATAGCTAAGTTGCTCAGTTTCTGTCTCCCCATTCCAAATTCCTGAGTGGAGAATTTGATTGAACTGGCTCTTCATGTTTCCATACCAGACCACCCAAATCACTTTATCACTGGCCAGCCAATGGCTGAACTACCCTTTGATCAGGTTCTCACCACTAGTGCAATCAACTTGGTAAGAGGAATTGGCACATGTACATAACACGCACCACTGCCAGCATCAGCTGGGGTTATAGGTGAGCATATGCAGAGCAGGCAATGATTGACATTTCTAGAATAGTACTTGTTTGTTTCTATTTGTTTTGCCAGGTTTCTTTCCTATCTGTCCTCATGGATTGATTCTTCTGGGAGTGTCTGATTGCTCAAATAGTAATGAAGGAAAAGTCTTTGTCACAGGTTGGGTTTCCCAGGAAACAGATGCTGAGATAGAGATTAAGGTACAGGAGGCTGATTCCCAAGTTCTCTTAAGGATCAACACCAGAGAAGGGAAAGACAAGAAGCAGGTCTGGTAGAGGGAGAGGTCAAGCTGTGATGAGATCTCAAAAGACATTTGGGGGACCCTGTGGGAAGTCCTCAAGATGGGTGTACCCAACAAATCTGTCCCTAGTTGGGGCAAGAGAGCCTTTTTACCGCAAACTCTAAACAGTCACACCCTCAGACAAGTTACCCCTAAAAAATGCAGTTCATATGACAGACCCCTAGACCATCATAGATTTTTGTCTCTCACCCTCTGGAGTTCATTTGTCCTATCAGGGCCTCCAACATGCCAGCCACGTCTTGCTTATCCAGTCAGATTAGCATGATGTTATCAATATAGTAGACCAATGTGATATTCCAAATGTGGGATGTCCAAACAGCCCAGATCTATTCAGAGTATATTATGATAGAAGGTAGAGAATTAACATAGTCCTGGAGCAAAAGTATAAATGTATACTACTGACTGTTCCATGTGAATGCAGACTGTTTCTGGTCCTCTTTTCTGATAGGGAATGAAAAGGACACATTTTCCAGATCCATGGTTATATACTATGTGTCTGTGTGTATTAACCATGTCTTTTGTGTTCTGTATTCTGATGCTTTAATATCTGAGGCCTTGCTATCCCTGGAGGGACTGTCCCTCCCAGGGTTAGTCAATTCTTAGAGGTAGTGAACAGCTTGCCCACTAGCAAGCTTTTCAAATGCTAGCCAACCAATCCAGTGCCTATACCCTCAGCTGCCTCCTTTATTGGGCTCTGACACTCTGAGCCACTAACAGCCCCTGTACCCCAGAGCCCACTGGAATTATTCAAACTAGTCAGTCGTAAGCCTGACAACACTGCCTCACCCATTCCTTCCCAAGGAAGCCCCATTGTAGACTCTTTCCCGCATTTCCTCCAACTCCCTCTGCCTCCTGACCAACCTGGTGCTTCCCCATGTGCCCCTCCACCCCGTGGTGTGGTATGCCCCCTCCTCTTGGGAATTATGAATAACAAACGATTTTTTCAATGATATTTGTCTTCTAATCTGTTGGCCTTCCTGAACCTCACATTTTCTATTAATACACTATATTTTAGAACTGTGTCCTTGTTAATCTACTCTGGCAAAGATATGGCATCTGACATAGTAGTTGCAAGGGGAGCTACTACTTGGTTGAGGTTGCAGTGGTCCAGTGTCATCTTCCAGAGTCCATCTGATTTTTTCAGGGGCCAGACTAATCAATTGAATGGAGGGATGATGGGTACCACCACCTCTGCATTGTTTAGGTGTTTAGAGTGGCACTAATTTCTACCATCCCCCTTGGGATGAGATATTGTCTTTAATTGACTATCTTTTCCAGGGTTGGGGAATGGGAGGCAGTTTCATAGCCTTACCCTTGCCCCTTCCACACTATGATAACTCTTACCCCATAGACCAAGGACTGAATGTGTGGGTTAAACCAACTATAAAGTATGTCTATCCTGATTATACATTTGAAAACTTGGGTAGAGGAAAGGGAACCCTTGTACACTGTTGGTAGGAATGTAAATTGGTGTAGCCACTGTGGGAAACAGTATGGGGATTCCTCAATAAGACAAAATTAGAACTACCATATGATCCAGCAATTCCACTTCTGGATTTGTATACAAAGAAAACAAAAACACTAATTCAGAGAGATACGTGCCCCCCAATGTTCATAACGGCATTATTTACAAGAACCAAGATATGGAAGCAACCTAAGTGTCTGTCAACAGATGAATGGATTAAAAAGATGGATGTATGGATGTGTATGTATACAATGGAATACTACTCAGCCATAAAAAAGAATGAAATTCTGCCATTTGCATCAATATGGATGGACCTAGAGAATATTATGCTTAGTAACATAAGTAAGACAGAGAAAGACAAATACTCTATGTTATCACTATATTTGGAATCTAAAAAATAAAATAAACAAATGTATATAACAAAACAGGAACAGACTCACAGATATAGAGACTCACAGATATGGAGAACAAACTAGTGGTTACCAGTGGTGAGAGGGAAGAGGGGAGGGGTAAGAGAAGGGTAGGGGATTAAGAGGTACAAACTACTATGTATAAAATAGATAAGCAACAAGGATATATTATACAGCACAGGGAAATATATACCATTGTTTTGTGATAATTTTAAATGGAGTATAATTTATAAAAATATTAATGACTATGTCATACACCTGAAACTAATATAATATTGTAAATCAAGTCTACTTCAAGAAAGAAAGAAAGGGAAGGGGGGAGGGAGGGAAAGAGAGAGAAAGAAACTAAGAAGAAAGAAAGAAAGAAAGAAAGAAAGAAAGAAAGAAAGAAAGAAAGAAAGAAAGAAAGAAAGAAGAAAGGAAAGAAGGAAGGAAGGAAGGAAAGAAAGAAAGAAAGAAAGAAAGAAAGAAAGAAAGAAAGAAAGAAAGAAAGAAAGAAAGAAAGGAAGGAAGGAAGGAAGGAAGGAAGGAAGGAAGAAAGGAAGAGAAAGAAAAGGAGGGAGGGAGAGAGGAAGGAAGGAAGGAAGAAGAACCAGGGACATGATGACTGAGTCCACAGACCTTGCAGATTGTGAGCTGGACTATAGCCAGGACTTCAAACCTGGTATCCCATGCCCCCACTCTAATTGGGGGGTCATGATGACACTTCGGCCTCTAGGTGTCAATGTAAGTTGGGATCCTGTGTCCAACAGTCCTTGAAATGTCTGGGCATTCCCCTTTCCCCAGTGTACAGTTACTTCCATAAATGGCTATAAATCCCTTTGGGGAAAACCTGGAGGAATCATTACTGTATATACTTGTGTTATGTTGAAGTGTCCTTCCTCCTGGATTACTGGCCTCTCACTGGATTTCAGGTTCCAAAACTAGTTCAGGTCTGGCAGAAATGGGTGAGTTGTTGTGCCTTTTCATTGAGAGTGATTGATCTCAGCCTCCTGATCATCTATCCTTGATTTCTTGTGATTGTGTAGACTCAGTAGGACTCTTTTTTTTTAATTTTTTTTTTTTCAGTAGTACTCTTAATGGCTGCTCATCTCCTTTGCCCCTGGAGATGCCATTTTCCATTAAGCATCTTCATAACTCTGCAGGAAAGACCTTACTGGTTGTTCCCCTGACCTTTTAATTTATTACAAAAATTGTGCCTACCTGATGTGTTAATGTCACCCTCTGACCTCTATTTTCCCAGAATGCTAGCTTCCCTGTTGCTATCAGTAAGCCCAGTTCTGTTATGGTGTCTCCTACTGTTACCCCTGGCAAGCCAACAGGCCAGTGCCAAACTTTAAGGAATTCTGGTGTCCCTTTCACTAGCACATATCTTATTTACTTACGAGTGTATCTTCCAAACCTTTCCATGGCACACAATCCAGTGTGTTTTCTGCCTTTACTCTGAGCCTTTCAATCCTGTTTCCACCACCTTCCATGGAAATTCTGGCATTTCCACCTGACTTACCATGGACCATTTCTTTCTCCATGCCTCTGAAAACCATCCTAGTAGCAGGTCCGCATCATCTCCTGGGTCACCGCACCATCCCTCTGTTGGCTTCTCAAAAATTCCATCTTCTGTGTAACTACTCTTTGCATTAAATTCCCTCATTTTAAGTACTTAGAGGTGTTTCTGTTTTCCTGGTTAGACCTTAATGATTCTCCATTCAACATCTCCAGATTAAAACTCCCTGAGGCAAGGAACCATCTGTTCTCCATCTTTGAGGCATCTAACTAAGCACCTGATATTTAATCAGTCCTCAGTAGAAGTTTGATTAATTTACTGGACAATATTTACATAGAGGATAATTTCTCCTGTGAAAATGTCTGTCATGTGTGTAGTGAAAGGTAAGCTTCTTAACATATTGTGAAGCATCATCCTTTGAAAAAAAGAATTAGAAAAATTCCTGCTTTCAACTGGAAAGAACATTTTAAATTCCTTTCAAAGATAATGAACTGGCAAAGCCTCCTTCCATTATAGCTGTGTTTATATGTCTGTTTTAGCCATTAGTATTTCCTCAGAAAGCCAAAACTGCAGAAAAATCAGTGTCCAAAGTCACTGCCCGACAGTATAGACAAAATTTCCCCTTCTCTTCTACTCCTGTCATAATGTTTTCCTTTCTACCATTTAATCTTTAACTATAGAAAACTTTAGCCATTTTCTAATCCAGTTTCTTTATTTTATAAGTGAAAAAGCAAAAATAGCCCAAGAAGATGAATGACTTGTCCAAAGCCACAAAGCTATGAGAATGCCTAAAACTTAGGTTTCCTGACTCCCCAGACCCACTCACCTTCCTGGAATCACCCAGATTTGCAGCTCAGTGAAACAGCAAAGAAGACATAGTAAGACTGTAAACTCAAATATATCAGTAATTACATTAAATATGGATGGAATAATCATGCCAATTAAATGATATACAATTTCAACAGGATATATTTTTTTCTTTCCTGAAAAAATTTTATTGAAGTATAGTTGATTTACAATATTGTGTTAATTTCTGCTGTACAGCAAAGTGACTTATACGTATGTATATTCTTTTTCATATTCTTTTCCAATATGGTTTATCACAGGATATTGAATATAGTTCCCTGTGCCATACAGTAGGCCCTTGTTGTTAATCCTAGATTAAACATTTTTATACTTATTTTTCTTTATATGGACATATTCCTTAGTGTGTAAAAACAGTCACTTCTAGATTGAATGTGCTTAAAATACCAATAGCTACAATCAGTCTGTAGCAGCATCAACAGGATATTTTTAAAGTATAAGTAGTTTACAAAGGAGAGAGATAAAGCATAAAGGTACAAATAAAAAGGCAGAAAATATACTATATAAACATGAAATTTTTAAAAGCTGGTATAACTATGTTAATATCAGACAGAGTAGACTTTAAGACAAAAAGCCTTATCCTAATGATAAATTTTTCAATTCATCCTTAAGATACAGTAACTAGAAATTTTTGTGTACTTAATAACATATTCTCAAAATATATAAGACAAAAATTGACAAGATGCAAAAGAGACAAAAGCGTAATCACAGTGGGAGATTTCAACGATTCTTTACAGAACAAATGAAAATCAGTAAAAATCTAGAAAATTTGAACAATACAATTACAAAGGTGACTCAATGAACATCTATAGAAAATTGCAACCACTAACTACAAAAAAACACATGCATTATTTCCAAGAAATAATATTTACAAATATTGCTCATTGGTCCATAAAGCAAGTCTCAAGAAATTTCTAAGGATTGAAACCATTGGAGTATGTTTACTGACCCTAATACTAGAAATCAATTACCAAAAAAAAACTAGAAAAATCCACAAGTTTGAAAAAATTTTAATATACTTTAAATAATTAATAAGTAAACATTACAGTGGAAATTTTATATATTTTTAAATGAATTGTAAAACTAATGTACAATAAACTAGTTATGTGTAGACATAAATATGTATGAGCTGCAGATAAACCCATGGTTTAAGAAAAATTCATAGCTTTATTAGAAAAAGAGAAAGATGGATAATCAAAGGGCTAAGCCTATATGTCAATAAGATGGAAAAAGAAAAACAAAGGAGGTATAAAGAAACAGAAAGAGAAATTTAAAAAATAGTAAAGAAACATCTATAAAGGAAACCAATTAACCAAAGTTAATTCTTGGAAAAACCACTAAAATTAATAAATGCATAATAAGACTCCAAGAAAAGTAGGTAGAAGGCACAAATAATCAGTCAGAAATAAAAAATGAGGCATTACTACAGATTTTATAAGCATTAAGAAAATAATAAGAGGATATTATGAACAAATGTATGCCAATAAATTTGAAAGAAATTTAGTTGAATGGACAAATTCCAACAAAAACTAACTTAAGAAGAGATGGAAATAGAAAACTTGAATGGTCTTATTAATTTACCTAAAGAAAAAAAAAATGGCCAATTTGCCACTGGAGCCTTCAGCCAAGATTAGAAAGAAAAGGCAAACTGGTGGCCTCTGGGCCAGCTCCTGTTGCAGACTTTTTTTTTTACAGCCTTACAGTGTTTTAAAGTTTTTGTTAACTCTGAATGCTTTTAGACTGGACAAATGTTCCTCAGTTCACCGTAGATCTCACCCAGTGCTTCACTTTTTTAGGTTACCTGCCAGGGTCCTTAAGGTATTTAAGTATGCAACCCTTGAAACCATGCAAAATCATTAAGATTGTTCTAATTTCAAACAGTTGAATAAAAAGAAGTCTGTCTAGTGTTGTTTTTCTAAATATCAAATTTAGACTATTTTACAAGTACCCCAAGTGAAATTTCTTGCTGCAGCGGGAGGGATCTGAGGCGTGAGTGATATCATTGCTGTTTAGAACTAGACACATTTGCATGTCCATAGACCCCTTTCAGTTGGTACTTAACCATAAATTATTCAAACTGCAACAGCAAGAGGGAACAGTTCCCCCAACACTCCATTCACTCCTGAAGTCAGTTACAAGTTTGGGGGGTAGGGTTGCAAACCCAGTTTCAATAATTCACTAGAAGGACTTACAGAACTCACCAGAAGCTATGATACTCACAGTTATGGTTTTTTACAGGGAAAGGATACAGATGAAAATCAGTCAAAGGAATAGATGCCTAGGGCAGAGTCTGAGAGGGTAACAGGTACAAAGCTTCTGTTGTCCTCTCCCATGGAGTCAGGATGCATTACTCTCCCAGGATTGAAATGTGACACTACACACAGAGTATTGACAAGCAGGGAAGCTCACCTGCTTTGGTGTTCAAAGTTTTTATTGGAGCTTCATTACATAGTCCTGATTGCCCAGTTGTTGAATTCAGTGTCCAAGTCAACTGACACCACGTGACCCAATTTCCCACTATAAATCGCATGGCTGGTCTTTCTGGCATGGCCACTTAGGCTACACCCTAAGACTGTCAGGTGTGACTGGTCCCACACACAATCCAGTGTGCCCAGCCCACACCTAACCAAAGACACTTCACTCGTGTATGACGAAGATTACTTCCCAGAAGCTGAGGGCAAAGCCAGACCTCTTTTGGGGCAAGTCCAAGTTCCTTACTCGAGGTTCTGACATAAGGATGATGGTCCTTAATTCAAACTCTCTGCAGTCATATCTATCAACCCACTTACGGATAGACAGGAACATAGGCAAAGGGTCCAGTTTCAATAAAGGAGCCGTAAAAAATGGAGTAACCAAAGTACAAAGTAACATCATCTTACTATATTCTTTCTACAGGAGCTATTGTCTCATGATTCTTAATGTTATACCCCTGAATAACTCACTTGAGATCCCAGCTGGTTTCCTAAGGCAATTTCAGCAAAATAAAAAGGGTAAGACACACTGAAGGCTCACCCTGCCTCTTCCTATTAAATGTAGTTTTAGTATCTCTTTTCTTCCCCAGAAATCCATGTTGAGAACTGAAGAGATCTTTACCACAGAATAAGCAGCTCTATACCTTTGTTTTGTGGCTGACACCTTTCAGAAGAAAAATAATAATTTAGCATGTCTCTTCTATTTAAGTTGCTTGACAACCAGACTATCCAACCACAAAGAGATCATGACAGTCATAGAAACAAGCCTTGGGATTTTTCATAGTACTAGTCACATAACATCCCTCAATAAAGTAGTCATTCGCTCTTTAAATATCTAACTTAAAAATCCTTATTTGTTAGTGACTATATATTCTCCAGAAACATTATTATAAAATTCTTTGAATAGTAAGCTCTCCTTATGCATTTAAAATCTGATTTACCTATGAGTTTCCAGGGGCATAGCATAAAATATAGTAAGATATACCTGGCTGATTTGCTAAGCAGACTCCTTGTTTTTTTCATAAATGGTATAATGGTAACATTCAGCCCAGGCTGCGTTTGAATTATCACAGATTGTGAATTAATGGCATCTCTGTTTGGCATAGTATCTCATGCACAGTGAGTGCTAAATAAATATTTGTTGTATTAAATTGAATTTGTGCATGTTTTATTATACGTCCATGTTAAAGCTCTAAGAATTTGAGATAAGAGGCTAATGGGGCTCAGAGGGTACAATGAGTTCAGTTGTTTAATATCCAGGAGTCTACATGAAAGAATACCAATTCCTCTACCATGTGTTTTCTTGAGGGAAAGCACATTTGATCAGCACTGATAAGACAATAGAACAAATCACAGAGCCAGTGTCACTTTTTTTTCAAATCCACAGTAACATATATATTCATCTTGTCAGATTGCTATATAAATAGATGAGGTAAAACAACATGGCATTTGTTGTACTTCAATTACTTTCTTGTATAATGTCAAGAAGTAAAAGCTAACAAACCATAACTTTTCTTGACATTTCCTCCCTCAAGTGACCAATGATGGATTTGCCTTAAAAAAACATTCATCATTTTAAAGAAGGGTAGAGACAGTACATTTCTTTGTGTTATTTTTTTTTTTCCATTTTTTAAGCCAGTGGTTAAATTGAAAAGCCCAGCTCTCCCACAGACAGGAACCAAACCTGGTTGATAAGATTACATGTTTCTAATCCTGGGGGATGTTTGAAGTCATCCAAGTAGAGAGGGCATATGCTGTCATAAATGGTCCAGAGATGGAACTGAATTCCCAGAGAGGCCAAAAGGCCGCCCTCACCATCACAGCACACTCCTCCCCACTGCCTTCAACCCACCTTCCCATTAAACAGTGTGCGTTTTGCCAGGCAAATCTTTTATGTGGCCAGATCTGACAGCCCAGCGTGATTGTTAAGAACACTGGCACTTGAGTTTGAGGGACATAGTTTCAGATCCTATCTGTACTATGTACCACTCTGTGACCCTGCTCAAATTATTTACGTTCTCTAAACCTCTTACCTTGTCTGTAAAATAAAGACAATAATATCTAATTTCACAGAGTTATTGCAAAGGATAAAATTAGATAACATGTTAAAAGTGTTCACAGCAGAGACTCCTCAAAAAAGAAGGTATCTGTTAGCAAACTCATTGCGGGCTCTATGAAGACAGGAACTGTGTCAGGCTTATTCACCATTTGTATCCTCAGGGCCTAGCCCAGAATTTGGCCAATAGGTGTTCAGTGTTTGCTGAATGCCTTAATGTATGGATATTATTATAATGATGATTTTTATTTTATTAGTAACCCCTTTGGATGCCGGGGATCAGTGTATCAAAATAATAATTGTTAATATCATATATTGAGTATCATTAAGTCTAGCCACCTATGATTTCATAGGTGTTAAATCATTTAGTCATCACAATAACCTTAGGAGATAGATATTGCTATTGTCATAATTCTATAAATGAAGAAATTGAGGTATAGAGAGGTCAAGGAATTTGTACAAAATTACACAGCTAGTAAGCAGTGGAGCAGGGATTTGAGCCCAACAGCAAAACATTAAATGATACTCTACCAGGAAGTGGGGTTAGCCATTGTTCAAAAATAAGGCTAATAGCTACTACTTACCGAATACTTCTAAAGTATTCAATACTTCTAAAGTATAGTCATCACTTTTATTTAACATTCACAGTGACCTGAGGAACCATAATTACCCTTGTTTTCCAGAAGAGAAAAGTGAGACACCAACTGATGAAACAAATCACCCAAGGGCACACAGCTAGAAAGTGGCTCAGGTAGGACTCAAATCCGGGTCTGTCTGATTTACAAAGCCATGCTTTTTGAGCCCTATGTTTGAGGACATGGTAGGATAGTTGGAGAATGGACCTTGAATTCCACTGTCAGATTTTCTATTGTGCTGGTTGTGGTAAAGATTGCCACCTGTTCACAGGTGGGTTTCCTCTTCTTCCTGGGCACACAGCTAGACAACATTTCCCAACCTCCCTGGCAATTTGGTATTATCATAAGCCAATGGAGCATGAAAGGAAATAATGTGTTTTACTTCCATGCTTGGTCTGTGGAAAACTCCTCCCTTCCCTTTCGAGATAAACAAGAGAACGACTGGGCTTTGGTGCAGGGGTCAGCAAACTATGCCCCAAGAGCCAAATTCAGTCAGCCACCTCTTTCTGTAAAACATGTTTAATTGGAAAACAGCCACACCCATTAATTTACATCTTGTCTACGGCTGCTTTCATGGTACAAGGTCAGGGTTAAGTAATTGTGACAGAGACCATGTAGCATGCAAAGCCTAAAATATTTACTATCTGGTTCTTTATCCAAAGAAAAAGACAAATTGCTAACCCCTGGTCTAGGGAATGGCAGAGCCACAAGATGGAAGGAATCTGGGTTCCTGAGTGAGTTTGTCAAAGAGAGCTGCCCTGTGAACATGAACACCAATCCCAGACAGTTACTGATCAAGAAATAAACTTCTGTGATGAGCCATTACATTCCCAGGTGTATTTGTTATAGAGCTATCCTACTGTAACTTAGCCAGAGGACACTCTAGTTAGAGAAAATAATAAATTGCTTCCACGTTCAGAAAGAATGACCTCCCTGGGTTTCAAAAATGATCCTCAGATGATCTCACTGCTTCTCCATATCACTCAGCCCTTACATTCAGCCACCCCACCCAGTAATGGTAGCACCTCCTTCTTTGTGAGAATATACGGCACACAAGCATCCCCATCACCCCCAGGAAAGACCTGTCAATGTCAGTGTTCTAACCTGGTATCTCTACCTCTTGACAATTTTTTGTTTCTGTTCTTTTAATTAGGGGTTTCGGCATTCCAGAAACAATCAGAATTACAGCACTTATCCAATAATTCTATGTTGAGAAATAGGATTCTGGCAAACATAGAAAAAATATATTTTTTATTAGTATATCCAAAACTAGAATGTAATAAAACACAGACCTTTCAGAAGAGGAAGGGGGGGAACCCTCTGTAAAGAGAAGGAAAGCCAAGAGCAGATTACTTACTGCCACAGAATCCAATATTGTAAAGTACTTTTTTTCCCTTTTCCTATGTCACATTTTTAATGCCTCCGTGAGCTCAGTATGCTGTAACTATCAATCACTGGAAACTACTGACATTATGAAACTGCTTTTAAGATATACAGAGTTTTCAAAGCCAAAGTTGTCTGAAGAACAAAATTTTTCAAAGCTTGTATATTTTCAAAAATATCTATTTGATACACCAAGCTGAGTAATGGCCAGCTGTCTCTAGTCTGTAACCGCTTGACAGAGTGCATGAATATTGGCTTGTGGAGAACATTAAATACAGGAAACAAAAACTTTTTATAAGAATTCCCAATTCTGCTCTGGTCAACCTCTTCATCTGTGGGCAGCAGAGGTCATACACCGACACGCAGGTGCTGAGAGCGGGCAGATCAGAATCAAATTAATTTGGAAGTAGACATAGTCCTCTTGACATAGTGTACCTGGTTTTTGACAAATTAAAATTGTATATATTTAAGTTGTACAATATAATGTTTTGATATAGGTATACATTGTGAAATGATTATCACAATCAAGCTAATTAACATATCCATTACCTCCTATAGTTACCATTTTGTGTGTTATGTGGTCAGAACACTCGAGATCTACTCCCTTAGCAAATTTTCAGTACATAATACAGTATTATTAACTATAGTCACTATGCTGTACGTTAGATCTCCAGAACTTTGATGCTTAAGACATTTCGCTGTTTTTCAGACACATATGGATATAAGCCATGGAGCCAAGTTTATGGGTGTGGACTGGAGCCTATGGGAATTTGCATCATCTTCTAAGTGGCCAAGAAAGGCCACCTAGAAGAAATAGATTCTGATCACCAGCATTACTATCAGCATCAATCATTTTTTCATTCAACAAATGCTGAGTTACTGCTATGTGCCAAACACCATTCTAGATATTGGAGACATGATAGCAAAATACAGTAAACTCCTTTCTTCATGAAAATCACATTCCAGAGGGGGATTATATAAAATAAGGAAATGTACTATAGATATTGAAACAGAGTAATATTATACAGAGCATAGTCTTTGATGACAACACAATACAATTAAAAATCAATAAAAAACCCATAAAAATCTTATATGCTTGGAAATGTTCATTTATAAATATGATGAGTTCATGGACCAAGTAAGAAATTACAGTGGAAATTAAATCTCAGTAACAATGAGGAATTTCCCAAGTGGTCCAGTGGTTAAGAATCCATGCTGGGGGCTTCCCTGGTGGCGCAGTGGTTGAGAGTCCGCCTGCCGATGCAGGGGACACGGGTTCGTGCCCCAGTCCAGGAAGATCCCACATGCCGCGGAGCGGCTGGGCCCGTGAGCCATGGCCGCTGAGCCTGCGCGTCCGGAGCCTGTGCTCCGCAATGGAAGAGGCCACAGTGAGAGGCTCGCGTACAGCAAAAAAAAAAAAAAAAAAAAAATCCATGCTGCCATTGCAGGGGACGTAGGTTCGATCCCTGGTCAGGGAACTAAGATGCTGCATGCTGTGTAGCACAGCCAAAAACAAAACAAACCTCAGTTACAATGAAAAACACTACCAGTCAGGACCTATGGAGTGTGATTAAAGCAAGTATATATATATGTATATGTATATGTGTATATATATATATATATATATACACACACATATATACATATATATGAAATCTAAAATTTAATGAGATGAGCATCCAACACCCCCAAAAAGTGATATTAGCAATGAAAAGTGAGCCATAAATACAGACATAGCAATAACTAAATATCAATATGAGTATATTATAACCATTATGTCAATACACTTGAAAATCTAGTTGAAATGGACAAACTGCTAGAAAAATGTACCTCGACAAAAGCAAATCAAAAAGAAAAATAATTGAAACTGAATAAGTTAAAATACATCCACAAAAAGGAAAATGTTAGCTGATTTACCCAACCTTCAGGAATACATCATCCCTCTCTCATATAAAATTTCAGGGAGTAGAATAATAGCAATGATAGCTAAAACCAAAAGGTTGCTTATTATGTTATGGACACTGTTCTAAGTGCTTTATTTATTTTAACTCTTTTAATCCTCAAAATATCTCCATGAAGTTGGTATTTCCACTTTCCAAATTAGGAAACTGAGGCAAGAAGAGATAAGGCTTAATTGTTATAAGCAGCTAGAATGTAAAAGAAAACAAGGAGAAAGCATTCTCCTTTCATGAGATTAATATAACTTCTTTTAAAATTTATTTATTTATTTATTTATTTATTTATTTTGGCTGCATTGGATCCTCGTTGCTGCGCTCCAGCTTTCTCTAGTTGCGGCGAGCGGGGGCTACTCTTCCTTGCAGTGCATGGGCTTCTCACTGCAGTGGCTTCTCGTTGCAGAGCACAGGCTCTAGTCACGTGGGCTTCAGTAGTTGTGGCACACAGGCTTCAGCAGTTGTGGCTCACGGGCTCTAGAGCTCAGGCTCAGTAGTTGTGGCACATGGGCTTAGTTGCTCCACGGCATGTGGGATCTTCCCGGACCAGGGCTCGAATCCGTGTACCCTTCATTGGCAGGTAGATTCTTAACCACTGCGCCACCAGGGAAGCCCTAATATAACTTTAATATGAAAACCAGACAAGGGCAGGAAAGGAAAATTATACATCAAACTCAATTATAAAGCTACAAAAATCCTAAATAAGATATTAACAAACCAAATGCAAACATGCATTATAACCAAGCAAGGCTTATTCTTGGAGTGCAAGGTTGGTTTAACATTAGAAAATCTGGGAGGGAGAAATTAGGAGGTTGGGATTAACATATACACACTGCTATTTATAAAGTAGATAACCAACAAGGACCTACTATATAGCACAGGGAACTATACTCAATATTTTGTAATAACCTATAAGGGAAAAGAATCCAAAGAAGAATATTTATATGTATATATATACATATATATTGAACTTATATATACAAAAAGTATATATATATATATAAAAAACTGAATCACTGTGCTGTACACCTGAAACTAACCTGATGTTGTAAATCAACTATACTTCAATAAAAAGTAAAATAAATTAAAATTTTTAAAAAATTAGAAAATCTACTAACATAATTCATCATACTAACAGATAAGAATATATGATAATCTAAATAAGTACCAGGGGGAAAAAACTTTTAGCAAACTTGTAATAGAAAGAGAACTTCCTTACTGTCAAAAACCTACTGTAAATATCTATCTAAAGCTAAAACATTATACATGTGGTCTCTTTAGGGGAAGAAACAAAAATAACTGTTACTCCCTTATACTTATCATGTACTAAAGGTCCTAGCCAGTGCAATATGAAAGAAAAGAAATTACATATATTTTTCTCACTGCATATTCAATTGAGAACTATGTTATTATATTTTGTTTCATTTACATTCTATGAGTATTTCTTTTTTGAATTTTTTCTTTTTTGGCCATACCACGTGGCTTGCGGGATCTTAGTTCCCCAAACAGGGATTGAATCTGGGCCACTGCAGTGGAAGTGCCAAGTCCTAACCACTGGACCGCCAAGGAACTTCTGTTTTTCATTTTTTTAACCAATTTTTATTGAAGTATAGTTAATTTACAATGTTGTGTTAGTTTCAGGTATACAGCAAAGTGATTCAGTTATATATATGTTTATATATATATACTTTTTTCAAATTATTTTCCCTTATAGGTTATTTCAAATTATTGAATATAGTTCTCTGTGCTATACCGTAGGTCCTTGTTGGTTATCTACTTTATAAATAGCAGTGTGTCCCTGTTGTTTATCTCTTTTATCTATAGTAGTGTGTATATGTTAATCCCAAACTCCTCATTTATCTCTCCCCCGCTCCCCCCACTATCCCCTTTGGTAACCATAAGTTTGTTTTCTATGTCTGTGAGTCTATTTCTGTTTTGTAAATACGCTTATAATGAGTATTTCTTAAAAAGAGGTCTATGGATTCATGAAGAGGACTGTGGATATATACTCAGTCCTTAAATATCTCTACAATATTTTTCATTTCATTTTATAAGCATTTGTAAATATTAAGCATTTTATATCTGGATCATTTGGATAACCTCCTTTGACCTAACTATCCCCATACAATTTTTGCACTTAAGTTGGGCACTGAGTTAATAATGATCTTTCAAGGAAAGAGTAAAAGCAGACTTCATTCTTAAAAGATGCTTTCAACATGAAAGCAAATGGTGATAGGGCAAATTGTGGTGTGAAAGTTCCACAGTAGTTAGAATGGAAACATCTTTATGTGAGAACTGAGTCATCACTGAGCCTACAAGCATGAAGGAATCCCCACCTGACAAAAACTGACCGTAGCATCATGACCCAAATGCATTCCACGTGTGATGATGCGGTTTCTGCAAAACCGTGTTTTCTATCACCTTAAATTAATATTGTCAGTTATATGTCTTTTAATTTACAGTTTCCTTTTTATTTAATTTACAATCTTATTTTGGTTTTTATATGAGCAAAACTCATAAATTTAAGGAGTATATACAACATTTAATATGTAAACTTGTTTATACTTGTGCAGGTAACATTATAATAAAACGATTTAAAATTTTTTTAAATGAGGGAATAGGACCCATGAGGATTTTGTAGCTTGCATGGAAATCAGTGGGCAGTTAGTAATTCTGGTACAATATTTATAATTGCATTATTAGATTTGAAACACCTTTAAATTTGAAGAGTCTGGATTTAACTGACAAGGAAACATGTGAGAAGCAATGGAAATGGATTGTAAATGTCAGCATCATGTTTGATCATACCAAGGTGACCTTAAAATGCCATCTTATCCACTTTAATTTAACAAGGCTGATTCCCTAAAATATCAAATATTTGATATAACCAAGAATATATATTGAACTACTGGAACAAATAGCTAGAAGATATTTTAGTTGTCCCACTTGAAAAAGCAAGATGTAGGCAGACTCTTCTTAACATGGATGGGAGGGTAGTCCTCCTTAAGTGGAAAATTTTATCTTTCCTCTTCATTGAAAGCTGGGCTAGTCAACCTTACCCAGACATGGGGAACATTTTCCTTTACAGGATTTCTTCTAAGGGCCCCTGTCCCCCCAAATACCTACCATCAGCATGTCATTCCTTTATTCAAATATCCCAGCTCCTCTTTTTTAAAAATGCAATTTCCCTGGGAAGAACACATTAAATCCCTAAAATCTTAATGAACAAGCTTTAATCAAATTGCTTTCTTCCCTGAAATAATAGGCTGGACATATAAAAATGGAAGGAAGGATCTGAAAATAAATAATATTTTTTAAAATTATCATTTATCAACAGGTAATTCCTTACCAGATACTGTAGGGGCCTTATGTACTCTCTAATTCCTATAATCCTTTAAAGAAGGTTTTATTTGCCCATTTTACAAACGAGGGAACTAAAATAAAGAATTAAAGTAACTTGTGCAGTCATACAGCTGCTAACCAAAGGAGTGAGGATTTGAACTCACATCCTGTTCCAATGCCTTTCCTCTGCACCAGCTGTGTGTTCACAGAAAGTTAAATGTAGTCAGATTGGCTACTGAGCACAAAAGATAGATTTGTCTCATATCATCATTTTGTTGAGAGCAAATCCCAGTTAGGACACCAATCCTGATCAGCTGACCTCATCCCAAAAATTTTGTCTGAAATGTGGTTCAATCACTGAGGAGAAATTTCTCATCCAAATGGTCTCTCCGGGATCTCTGAACATTGGTTATTTGGATGGTTCCGTATTTCCACGGGTTAGGAGTCCACATTTCCCCACTAGAAAAAAACAAAACAAAAAAACGGCAGGGATTGTGAGATTTCCAGGAGACTTCTATTTCTCTCAAAGAACTCCAGGGATCAATATCTGTGGGAAGAAGAGGCCAGAAGCAGGACTGGGCAGAAAGGGAAGTTATACAGCAATGTAGTTCCATCAGAGCCTGGGCCAACAGCATGGGGCACTCTGGAACATACGTGGTCCATCAGAGCTGTCCCACAGTGGGCTGAAATGCTTTATACTCCTGCCATAATCTGTGGGCTTTCCTGGCAAGGTGGCTCTCTGCAGCCGAAGGAGCTGAGAGTTAGAGGTTGTCTGTTAACAGCACTTCCAGGAGTTGGGGAAAGAAGTCCTTCTCTGAAAGGAGGGTCTGGGCGGCAAATGTCAGCATTCACCACAGTCCACACTTGGCACTGCACAGATCCACTTCGACTTTGTTCAAGGAGCTGCTCCTCCAGGATTCCAATGGGCCTCCCTGGGGGAAAATTAGAAATGAAGGTTAGTGGAATGAAATACAGACCCCACCCTGCAGCTGGTCTTGGAACCACACTGATACTCATCATCTCCCTCCTCCATGATCCATTCTGGATTACCCTCACCCTCAACTATCACCTGTGCATGTCTCAGTGGACCACCTGGTGGCAGGACCCCATCACTGAGGGGTCTGGGCTCCTGGTCACCATGCCCTCCTCAGGCCAGGATGGCTGCACTTGTCCATTTACCATCACAGTTGAGCAAGGGAGTAGCAAGAGGCATCCAAGTGGATCATTTGGGTGCCACAGTTATTCAAGCTCAACTCCATCCATCATTCACACCTGGGACTTTGAGTCTTAAGAGCCTTAGGCAAGAATGAAAAGAAATTTTCGAGGTCCTTTACCACTGTAGCCAGGGTACCTTGATCACTCTGCTCCTGCTGCCAGATCTGTATTCCTTTCCTATGGCAAGAGATTCATTTCCTGTGGAAACAGATTACCAAACATGTCATGGCTTAAAATAACAGAAATTTATTCTTTAACAGTTCTGGAGGCCAAAAGTCTGAAATCCACATCACTGGGCAGAAATTAAGGTGTCTGCAGAGCTGTGCTCTCTCTAGAGGCTCTAGGAAAGAGTCTATTCCTTGCTTCCTCCATCTCCTGGTGACTGCCAACATTCCTTGGTGTTTTGCTACATCACTCTCATCTTTTAGGCCAGCATCTTCAGGTCTGTCTCTGCTCTATTTCCACATCACCTTCTCCTCTGTGTGTAACAAATCTCCCTCTGCCTCTCTTTTCTAAGGACACTTGTACGTGCATTTAGGGCCCACACAGGTAATCCAGGGCAATCTCCCCACCTCAAAATCCTTAACTTAATCAAATCTTCAAAGTCTTTGCCATATAAGTTAACATTTACAAGTCCCGGGGATTTACTGATACCTTTGAGGGACATTTTTCATCCTACAACAGTCTTTGACAAAAGTGCTTGAGATTTCTATGAATTCATCTGATGTGGCCCTCAGCATTTAGGACAGAAGGAGTTTATTTACTCCTATTTCCTTTAACCTATCTAGGAAGTAAGCAAAAATGAGAAGTAAGATAGTGAAAGGAAATAAATTTACATATTATCCCAGCGCAATGTTCATCAAGCTAGAGGGGCCCAGAGCTTGTAATGCAATTTGCCCACACCCAGAATCTCTTTCCCTAAAGCAAATATTTCCCAAACTTTAGAATTCACACAAACTTCCGAAATTTTGCCTAAATGGAATAACACTTATATTCAGCATAGCACCTACGTTATTATTTATCCAATATTTTTCATTAAAGTCACTTTCTTTTTCAATTAATTTTTATTGGAGTATAGCTGATTTACAATGTTATGTTAGTTTCTGCTGTACAGCAAAGTGAATCAGTTATACATATACATATATCCACTCCTTTTTTAGATTCTTTTCCCATATAGGTCATTAGAGAGTATTGAGTAGAGTTCCCTGTGCTATACACTAGGTTCTTATTAGTTATCTATTTTATACATAGCGGTGTGCATATGTCAATCCCAATCTCCCAGTGTATCCCTCCCCCACCATTTTCTCCCTTGATAACCATAATTTTGTTTTCTACATCTGAAACGCAGTTTCCTTTTAATGTAAATAAACACTGTTTTAAAGAAAATATTATTTCACTATTAAAAAGGGAAAATAAATATCACCTATCATAAAATACAACAAAAAAATAAATGGTTAAAATTCCAGGTAGATACCATGCTGCCTGCAAAGGCCCTGAGTCTGAGTCTGCTCTCTTTGTAAAAAGTAAGATTTTGCAGGTGTTGGGTGTTAAAGACTAGCACCCATCTGAGACTTTCTTCTTAGTATAAACAGAAGGATTAAATGAGAAGTGAAAAGAATATGGCCAATATTTTATAATAACTATAAAAGGAATATAACCTTTAAAAATTGTGAATCACTATATTGTACACCTGTAGCATATAATATTGTACATCAACTATACTTCAATTTAAAAAATACTTTATTACTAAAACAAAAAGAGAGAGAACTGAAAAGGAATGGCTCTCTCTCCATCCAGTTCAATGTCACATAACCACCTAAAATCGTAACTCACTCACCACGTAAATGTTCACAGAGAAGACTAGGAACCCCTGCCCTAGTGAAAAAGCAAGTTCTAAAACCTACCCAACTCACTCCACCCTAAGTTTCTATCTTATCCTTTGTCTTCTGTGTTTTTAGAGTCTTTGTTGAAAGTAATTCTCTCTCTACAGAGACATTGAGAAGAAGCATATTGGTTATTTAGTTCCTCCTTAACCACTCTGGACTCAGTTTCCTCATCTGCAAAATGGGGGGTAACAATAATACCTCTTATAGGGTTGTGGTGAGGATTAAATCTGTTAAAATATGTAAAGTACTTACACATAATACATGGTAATTGCTGTGTCTGCTATAATAATAATGACTATTATTATTCTCATCAATTAGATAAGTAGTTATTTATTGCCAGCATTGATTTTTGCCTTGTGCTAAGCTTTGTGAGACTGGAAGAGAAATAAGCGATAATCTTTGCCGTCGATGAACTTACAATTTCACCAGAGAGGTGAGGAAATAACAGACAAAAAAATAGACAGTTCTATAGCAATTCTTAAAAGCCTGTGCTAGAAACCAAAAATCACGCTAAGGACAGATAAACACGGTACAGGCATACCTCATTTTATTGCACTTTGCTTTATTGCACTTCAGAGATAATGGATTTTTACAAATTGAAGGTTTGTGGCAACACTGCATCAAGCAAGTCTATAGCACCAAAAGCGTTATTTGTAATTAAGTTATGTACATATTTTTTAGACATAATGCTATTGCCCACTTAATAGACTAGAGCATAGTAGAATCATAACTTTTATATGCACTGGGAAACCAAAAAATTCGTTCCACTAGCTTTATTGCTATATTTGCTATATCGCGATGGTCTGGTCTGGACAGAACCCGCAGTATCTCCCAGATGTGCCTGTGTTTGCTGGCGGCTCTCATTTCCACTTGCCTCCAAGGATCCATTCTTTGCCACCACCACCCCCATTGTGCTTCCAAGGATCTGATCCCTAGGGTCTGCATCACGCCAATTCCTTGTCCTCTGGCTTCCAGTGAGAGACAGCCAATGAGAGGCACCAGCAGGAGATCAGCTGGTGAGAGGCGAAAAGGTCAGGGTATTTCTTCCTGGTTTGCCCTGCTGCAGAGCTGTGCCTCTGGCAACAGTTACCTCTCCTCTATGGCTCCAAGTCTCCCTGATTCTAGCCATTTTCTTTTTTCCTCTTGCTTCTTCCTCCTTCCCACTGTTACTGATACCTAGAGGCGTCAACATCCTTTACTGGTCCTTAAATCTTCCCACACCTCTGTAAATAGTCCCTTCCTAGAACTCCTTCCTACTTAAATCCTTTTGGAGGAAATTCTGTTTTCTGCCAGGTCCATGACTGATCCAAGAACTGTTAGACATCAGTGATCTGAGTGTCATCTAATTCCTCTATAAACTCTGAAAACAATTACTAAAGACATTAAGGGCTTGATGCAGGAAATAATAGAGTCATCCAGATTTTCTTTATTGGTCAGAGTATCCTGCAGCATACTAGTGATGGCAGCCACGTTTGGAGCATTCATTACATGGCAGATCCTTTAATAGCTCCTTTTCATGCTTCATCTCATTTAACCCTCCCCAAACCCAATGAACTCATTAAGGCTAATTTTAAAATAAAGAAACTGAGATGGAGAGTAACTAACCTCTCCAACTTGGGGTAGAGCAGATCCAGGGTGTAAACCCTGTTCTGCCTGCCATAGGGCTACACTTACTCCCTTAACCACCAGGCTACACATCCCCCTTCTACCGTGGTGCCACTGTTACCAAAAGCAGGGGTCTGGCTGCTTGCCACTCAAAAGCCAACAGAGAGGCAAGGTTGACGGAAACGAAAGTTTGCTTCATTTCGCATGCACATTCTATGTGTGCTTCAAGCAGTAGACTTAAAGCCAGCAGTGACACATCGTAAGTAGTTATACTCTGTGACAACTTCACTAGACAGTTTATAACTAGAAGTATGACTGACAACATATTCAAATTTTAGAAACTTCATGTAACTTCTAGAACACTTATATTAATGATATTTACCCATACAGTATAACCTAAGAATGCTTATCATTATTATTTGACAATGTTTCCATGTAATTTAATGTACCAAATAATCCTAGTTACCTTAATATTTCTTCTGAGATGCCTCAGGGCCTTCTGGAATGCTCAAAGTTAGCTAGAGAAGAAACTTATAATCTGTTATCAAAAGTAGTTCAATATTCCAGGAAAACTTTGTTCCCTTAACAGAGAGAGAAAACCAAATTCCAGTCTTGTACCAGCTTACTATTAATAACAAAATTCATTTATCTAATTAAATTCAATGTAATCTTAATCCTGACAATGTACAAAATTCTTTTCTCAAAGTTCCTTTTTCACAAACCTTTTATCACTTTCTGAATCCATATTAATTTGTCCCTTATTTTCCCCACACATAAGCAAGCAGCTCTAGGACAAAATTATTCTTTTCTTCCTCGATAAAAATATCTCCAGTCTTTATACCTTCTCTCACCAGCTACACATAGCTTACTTGCTTTACACACTGAAATGTTTCCCATATCATTTTAGTATCTTTAATTACGTATTACAATTTTTAACCTTTAAAAGACCTAACAAAACCAAGAAACAAGTCATTGAACTGTTTATACCAGCATTTTCTGATTGGGAAACTTAAGAACATATTCCATAACCTCTAAAAACATACATTTTTTCATAGCACAATTTCTCTTTAATGTGGTGCAAGATGCATGTTTAATGAAGCCAAATATCTTTTGAAGTTGTACTTATTAACCCAAGGCTGAAGTCTCAGACAAAGTGGGCTGCATTTGTATTTTAAGGACATGATAAGAGTTAACTTCAAGCTTTCTCTTAGGCATATTTTTGTCCTCTCAGGGTCAGAATTCTGAAAACAGTATTTTTTCAAGCTAGCTTTCTTTAACTGCATATACAAAAAGAACCAGTTTTGGAGTTTCAAAAGCGTTTCATCTTAACAAATTTTCTCTGGAGTCTGAAGAATACTGTTGCCATACATTGTTTTTTAAAAAATCATCTTTCTTTTTCTTTAGTCATAATTTCATAGCTAAAATTTTTCTAACGAATTGAACCTGAATTTCCCATTTTACAAAAGACAGCAAAGATACCAATCACACAAATGGAATATACATCCACACACCAGAAGACAGAACTGGATGACCGATACGGAGGTCAACCGATACGGAGGATGACCGATACAGAGTCCCAAACGAACATTTCCCCAACACAGACGGTCCTCGACGTCAGACACACGTCAGAACCAACTGGTAAAATGCCCAAATAGCACTTCATGCTCAAAAGAGAAGTTTGCCCGGGTGCACACTGATGGACCTACTCGGTCTTGGAGCTCGTCAGCTCATCCAGACGCATGTTTCCATTCCACCAAGGAAAAGCGTCAGTTGGCAGCCAGGGCTGAGCAGAAGGGAAACAGGGAGAATCCCCAAAACAAATGGTTTGGGCAGCTACTCGGAACGTGCCCCCGCAGCTCCCTCTCGGGGCCGGCTAGACACAAGCAGCTGGCTCATCGCAACCATCTTGGTCATCGTCATGGCCAGCGGCTCTACTCTGGAAAACCGAGAGCCAAATGTGAGAGTGCAGCCTCATGTTGGGTGGCACAAAACTGTTACCAAAAGTGCGGATCACTGCTCAAAAGCCAATAAAGAGGCAAGGTTGGTAGAAAGGAAGCTTTGCTTTATTTCAGAGGCCAGCAACTGGTGGCGGGGTTGAGGGAGGGGGCAGACCAAAGGTCAACTCCCCCCTTGACAATCGGTGGACAAGAGCTTTTATAGACGGGTCGGGGGGGGATGTTATGAAATTGGTCATGCCGTGGTCTGATCAGCATCATCTTGATTGCTTTAAGTACAGTTAGTCTTTAGTTCCAGGACTGGTTTGTTTCCCATTTCTTTGAGGCGGGTTCTCAGAATTGTGGCAGCTTATGTCATGGCAACAGTCTGGTCATCATGTAGTTAACTTCTTCCACCTCTAGGGGGTTTCCATATCGATAAGACAGCTCAAAGGCTATGGCTCAGAATATCTATAGCCCTTGAGGAGCAACTAAATGTCCTTGGACTTTGCTTAATGGCTAAACTATTATTATTTGGTCTCACTTGACTGTTTTCATTTGTTTCTGCATTTTCTCACTTCTCTGATTTAAACTCATTCTTTGGCGAAAGATTTTCTACAGACAAAAGGCAGACTGAGGACATGGGCAGGGGGTCGGGCAAGGACCATGGGGTCCTTCTTCATTTCACCACTAGTTGTGAGATATCATGGATTTCAGAGAACTAGGAGAAAAAAGCTCTCCCACTGCCTTTTTGCTGAAGCACATGTTTGCCTGGAATTTTTTTTAATGTATATTGTCTCCCCAAAATGTATTCTTTTCTAAAATTCCTCAGATTTGCTCTCCCTGGGCTATTTTAGAAGATTTAGGTTAAAACAAATGGACAGGGAAAGGAAACACATACATATTTCTCCTGGTTTGTGAAAACTGATTATATCAGTTTAAATCATATCATTTGACTCAATTTGCTGATCTGATTACCCAATTACATACTTTCTAGGTTAGCTTTACACTATGGTCCCACTGGTGTAACCCTCTTTCCAAGCAGAGAGATCTCTCTCTCTCTCTCTGTCGTTCTCTCTCTTCACCCCCTACCCCAGGCTTTACCTCCCTCTACCTACTTTTCCCCTAAACAACAATTTCTCTACCTATTTTTTCGATTATTACAACTAAAGCTTTCAAGTTAAAGCAAACAATGCTGTTTTCTTCCCAAAGCCAGCCATTCCCTGACACAAAGTAACAGTGATACTAAGCATTGCCAGCAATTGTTATGAAAATGCATTTCTGTTGTATCCTGTTGTCATGGCAGCTAAAGATCAAGACATGCCTGCTACATACAGCAATTTATACTGATTTGAAAGACTGTTTGCGGGGGGAAACATGAAAATGTATAATCGAATGCATTTGAAACCGTAGCCTGACAAAGTGCCATATCTGTTATTCAAATAACATTTCTAAAGCAAAGTACATCATTTATTTCAATCAGTGTTGTGTTCATTATTTATGCTCTTGGATTTACTTGAATTTCCAACACACTGGCAATTTTATTATTTTTCTTGGCATTCAGAATCTCTGTATCACCTTTGCTCAGGCACTGGCCAACCTAATACAGACAGAAACACTCAAGTCACATGGAGAGACCCAGAGCTGCTGTGGCATTTTCTCTACTGCTTCTTTGTTTGCTGGGCTGGGGACATCCCTTAGGTGAATTTCTCCCTCGGTCAGCAACTGCTTGAAATGTCACAGCACGGCCAATTCCCCTTCATCCAGATTGTCATTTCACTGCAAGATACTGTACCATATATATCGTGTTTTGCTTCTCCATGGGGGATGGGGAGAAAAGTCCAAGAATAAAAAAGAGAGAGGATGGGGGATGCCAAACTGAGAATATAAAGGGTTTAGATGCAAATAATTGAGTACAAAATACCACTTTTATTAACAATCTGGATGGTGGTTCTTGTCCCTAATCCTTTTTATTGGTTATCCCTCCAAATCACCCCGGGAGACCGCTGGTATTTGGCAGGAGAGAAGTAGAGGCATGGGGGGGGATTAAGGGCCTACGATCACAGAACAGATCAGTAGCAGAGCAACGATGAGAACATAGAATTCTGACATTCCTGAGCCATTGTTCAGCCCGTGGCCTGCTGGACAGAGGCCTCAAGAATTTTATTGAGATTGTCTAAAGCTTAACCGACTGCCACTCCTCCGAGGATAATTAGCTATACCACTTTTCCCACAGCCAGTAATGCACACTAACATTTTGGCCTTGGCTTTATGAAAGTGATTTTCATCCCGCTTGAGGATAGTCACTGATTTCGTTCTCTTAAATCCTGCCTCTTCAAGATTGGCATCTGCAGGCCAAAAGCAGCGAGGTGCCTCCCTAAGGTCCGGCTTTCCTCCTTAAACTGTCCACTTGAGTCAAATGTATACATCCACACTTGGCACATTCGTAAAAATCACCAGTTTACTGTGTCTCCCCTCTCATCCTCACCCAGGACAGACAGGATCTGGAGAACTTGGTCATGTCACTGAAAAGGAAAGCAGCAAAAAGCTGTCACTACAGACTTACAGTGTCTGGTCATCAGGCACTATTCCATGTGCGGCACACATAATAATTTTACAACAACACATTGAACAAAGTTCTTATTATAGTCTCATGTCCACAATGAGGAAACTGAGGCACATGGAAGTTAAGTAACTTGCTCAATGTAACAGAGCTAGTAAGTGGCACAGCCAAGATGTAGACGCAGTTGTATGGCTCCAGAGACTGTCTGCTCAGCCACTATGCTAAGCTAAACTGCCTCTGTGACACCAAGTGGTGAAGAGCTTAGACTCCAGGATCCAACAAACCAAGGTCATCTTCTAGCTGCAACAGTGATCCTGGATAAACGACTCTACAAAGCTCCAGGTTCATATGTTGTAATAATGACTGCTAGATTCGCTAAATAAAGTCATTAGCGCTGTACGTGGCACATGCAAGCCCTCCAGAAATGTTAGCTGCTCACTGTAAGGAATGAACACTTTCAGAGCAAATGGGCCAGAACATCTGGCCCACGGTAGACTAGTCCAAGGAAGAGATTGGATATGGGGGAAAGAAAGAATTCCCTCTGCACAGTCTTGCCCTTTCCACTAAAAAGTGGGCCAGGGGGCTTCCCTGGTGGCGCAGTGGTTGAGAGTCCGCCTGCCGATGCAGGGGACACGGGTTCGTGCCCCGGTCCGGGAGGATCCCACATGCCGCAGAGAGGCTGGGCCCGTGAGCCATGGCTGCTAAGCCTGCGCGTCCGGAGTCTGTGCTCCACAACGGGAGAGGCCACAACGGTGAGAGGTCCGCGTACCGCCAAAAAAAAAAAAAAAAAAAATAGTGGGCCAGGGCAGAAGGGGTAAAATGAGAGCAAAGAGATGCCATAACCTAGGAAGAGAGGAAGCTTTTTCAAATGATAGGAGGCTGACTATGTTTTGGACAAATTAAGGTAAGAAGAGAATCAACACAAGACATGTTCTGGGAATGAAAGACCCTCTAACGAGAAGCTAATTTGAGGCAGTGGCTTCCCAGGGTGATTAATTTAAACACTCTCTTTGATCAAACAACTAGTCTGATTTTTTATGTTTACCAAGTCCTTTGTTGCCTGAATGAAGCAACTCCTTGGTGCAATGTGATCTTTTTTCCTTTCTGTCTTCATCTAGTCAAAGCTGGAAGGGTTTAAATTTCTCTTCCAGGAAAGAAGCATTCTCTCATAGAAAAGCATGGAACCAGGATGAAATCCCAACTTCGGTGTGGCCAACTTCCTGATACTGGGAGTCCTGGAATCACCATATATTGAAAATTCTACAAGAATCTTCTAGTCCAAAATGAGTATCTCACAGCACCACCACAATCTGGAAATCTTCCTCTGGTTCTAGCCTAACCAGAGGCTAGATCTGATGCTGATCTTATCATCTGTCTGTTTTCCTGGAGTCCTGCTCCTAAAAGATATTGTAGAGTCAGGGCCACTGAAGTCTTGTCAAGGAGTCAAAGACCTGCAGACTAAGAGTCGGAGAACCTGGGGTTAAGTCCAGGGTCTGGCACTCACTGCATGGCCTTGGGCAAGTCACACCTCCTCCCTTTGTGTCTGGTTTCTCATCTGTAAAATGAGAGCCTTTTATCTGCTTCAGGAGTCTATGATTTTTATGAACTCATTCAAGGAGAAAGATATTCTTTGATCCGTAGATACTATCCATAGCATGATCTACTACTGGGGGCGTTCGGGGGGCATATTTTTCATGGTCTATTTTTTATATGGTAATCATCAGTCTCTATAGACTTGGGATAATTTTGCCATCAAAATTTTCCATTATAGTGGCATTATAGCTCTGTTTCAACAAGCTTGCTCAAGTAACTTTTCCGTTGCAAATTCACACGATAATAGCATTATAAATGGCATCTCCAAAGACTTCAATTAAAATTGATTTGTCACTGTAATCTTAGCTAATAATGGTATGGTAATGGCATTATAATGAGGAGATCAAAGACTTACACTGAAATTATTTTGGCATTGTTACACTATATTCTAAATGGCTTTGAATAGGCTGCTCTATACATAGATTTGAAACTGTTGTGTCATAGTAATATTAAAAGCTAAGAGTATAGGTAATGGAATCATCCACTCCTTTCCCCCAAAGCCCAGCTAGGAATTTCTTCTACCCTTTTCATTACTCATAAAGGCGAAATTCAAATAGAACTTCAATTCTAATTCCCCCTACCCAGACCTTCAAGGAAAAGAATGAGATTGAGAGGATGCTTCTGAGTGCCTACAAATCCTGCTCTCAGATGTGGCTGGAGCGAGCCCTGCAACCCTCCTTCAGCAAATGCTGGGGCCTGAGTTCCTCTGCTCTCAG
Organism: Stenella coeruleoalba; assembly: GCF_951394435.1. Classification (NCBI taxonomy): domain Eukaryota; kingdom Metazoa; phylum Chordata; class Mammalia; order Artiodactyla; family Delphinidae; genus Stenella; species Stenella coeruleoalba. The sequence continues at coordinate 31,298,824 of NC_137166.1, read as the reverse complement.
CTGGGGCTGGGACATACTGACCTGAGCCAAGGGGTCCTGTTAGTGGAGACTGTGCTCTCGCTCCTTCATGGGTGGTCATGCTATGGAACTGGAATTCTGCAGCTTCTGAAGTTTAATACCTCTTGCCTCGAGCCCCTTGTGGCTTTGCTGTTGTCACCCTTGTGGGCTTTGAGCGACATTGAATCCTTCGGCTCCCAGCTCTCTGGCTGTGAAGCTAGCTGTGTGTGTGGTTGTTTTGTGTTTATTTATTTACCTTGACAGGGACATAAATTAAATGGAATGAAATATAGACTCAGTTTACATTTACTGCAGAGAATATTCTAAGGTTCTAATATTGTTCTAGGGTTTTTTTTTTTTCGAGGAGGGAGTGTTGTTTGTTTGTTTGATTGTTTTTTTGGCCATGCCACATGGCTTTTGGGATCTTAATTCCCCGACCAGGGATCAAACCCGGGCCCTCAACAGTGAAAGCGCAGAGTCCTAACCACTGGACTGCCAGAGAATTCCTGCTCTAGTTTAGAGAATATTATTATTATATCGGTTAACATTAAAACTAACAATTATATAGTTTTTGCTACATGACAGAAGCTATCCTCAACAATTTAAATATGGTTGATCCTCGTTATTCATAGTAGTCATGCTCTGTAAAGGCCCTACAAACACTGAATTAATGAATTCCAAGCCACGGTTCCTAGGGGAAATACAGGGTTAATTTCCGGTGAGCCTCTGGTCACATTTTTGTCCATTGATCGATATAAAACCTTATTTTATGTACGTTTGTGTTTAAAAACACCTTATTTAACATATATTTTTCAATCATTTACATTGAACTCACAGCCAACGGCACTGTAGCTCATGCCTGAAAGAAGCTTATCTAACACATGTAATTTCTCCGTAAAGGACATCACAGTCTCCCCATGCTCAGGAACACTAGACTTTAGCACTATGCCTGAGGGCCATTTTAATCAGTGAAATCACTAAAAAAAAAAGAACAAAAATGCTAAAAAAAAAGGCACTAAACAGACCATGAAAAGAACCCTTGTTTACAATATGAGAGCTGAAACAAGAAGGCAGTGTTGCCTTGTCCAACCTCTCCTGGGAACATGCACTTTGAGCAGCTTAAATGTTTTTCCTGCATGTCCGTGAATGACCACAAAATTGCCACAAGTATTGATAGTGAGGTTAAAATAAATTTAGTGAGTAGGCAAATTTGCAAATACAGAATCTACCAGTAATGAGAATTGACTGCATAATAATTGATTTAATCTTTACATCAACCCCATAAGTTAGGTACTGTTACTATCCTCATCTCAGAGATGAGGAAACTGAGGCACAAAGAGATGAAGAAACTTGCTCGATGCTCAGTGTTAATTCAAATTAATTGATAGTTGCCCTGGGTTTGTTTCTAAATAAGTCATAAGCTTGGTGTTTAGTTTAGTTCGTTTTTTATTTAGGAGATTGATTTGGAAAAGCAGCATGACCCTAGTTTTTGGGTGGGAAGAGGTATCTGTAGACCTCCAATTTTTCAGGCGTTTGAACTAAGCCAGGTTGGGAGACTAGCATGTAGAAACTGAGGCAGACACTCTTGGTGCTAACCCAAATCATTCTTCCATCTTGTCCCCCTTCTTCCTGGCTGTTAGAGTACCAAACTTCTGTGTGGCTCTGCACTGAAGACAGAGCCCCTCCACCACCCCAGGGGAAGTGAATCTCCATTGACATTAGCCAATCAAAGCAATTCCATTTCCCTAATCCAATTGGTTTAGGCAAGGACATGTGTTGCAATTCTAGCCAGTGAGAAGTGAAGGGAAATGCACTGCAGAGCTCCAGGGGAAGGTTTTCCTTTCATTTAAGAGATGTCTGAGAAGGAAGAGTTCCTTCTCCTGCCTCTGGATATCACTGTTTGAGAATGTGACACTCAGAGCCACTGCAGCCATCTTGTGACCATGAGGAGACAAACTGGAATGGCAGAGCTGAAAGATGTAGTTAAGGCACATTCCTGAAGCCAACCTACCACTAATCCTTTTGCCAACTTTTACTTGTTTAAGCTGTTTTTAATTGGGTTTTGATTAATAGAAACTGAAAGTATCCTAATAGATACAGGAATTTTGCTTAGGAATCCATTATAATGGAGACCTGGGAGACACTAAGTACAGAAATTATATAGGCAGAAACACAGAGGTTGAACCCTATTTAAGAAGCACAATGTATTGGTTGCTAAGAGATGCTGAGAGGATATAAATGGCCAGGGAAATTTCCCCTCCTCAGAGACAGCTTATAATCTAGTTAGTTGAGAAAACCAAACACAGCCATTTCAAGAATTCTCGTGCAAAGTAGATTCCATTTAATTCTGCCAACATTAATTCTGAAATACATGTGGTAGAGGTCTGTTGATGAATTAGACATACTCCCTGTCCTCTACAATCTAGTAGAGAAAACTAGACTGACGGGTGATTATAATTCAAGGAATATTATAGAAAAAGATGTTTGGGGAGAAACGTAAGTGCGAGATTAATTTCTTTTGGCAGACCCAGGAAAGCATCACGTTTCTCCTGTGTAAAATTCTTCAGTGATTTCCAGTTGTACTTCATTTATTCAATAAATATTTATTGAGCAATTACTTGGAACAAATCTAGATGCTGGGACACAGTAGTGAACAACAAAAAAGTCCCTGCTCTTACACCTTAAATTCTAATAAGGAGACAATACAATAAACAAATGAGTAAATATATGCTATGTCAGGGGTGGTGATACCAAGAAAAAATAAAGTAAGGTGCAGAGGGTAGGCATGTTCTTTTATTTTTAATTTTTTATTGGCAATCTAGAAAACATTTATTGAAAATCATGCATAGATTACAGTGTCATTCCAAGAAAAGTTATCTTCTGTCAGCTTGAAACTAACTGAAGGAGCTGGTGGAATTGACATGCTCCTGTTTAGATGCTGGGGTCTTAGGAATCCTTGAGTCTGTGCTTGATATCTCATTAGATTTGGGGACTCTACATTTCCTGGAAGTCCTATTTTATAAAGAATGGTGAGAAGCTGGCATATGAGCAGAAAGCTAAAGGAAGTGAGGATGTAAGCCAAGTGTGGATATCTGAGAATAGTGTTCAAGGCAGAACGAACAGCAAGTGCAAAGACCCTGAGGCAGAGAGCTCCTGGCATACTTGAGGAACAAGAAGCAGGTCAATGTGCCTGGAGGAGAATGAATGATGGGGGAAGAAAGTTGTGGGAGGTGAGACCAGAGAGGCAGTCAAGGGCAGAGTCAAACTTACTGAAGTTAATGTGCTCAGAAAGTCATAGGTTTTGGTATAACCTGAAAAAGTAAGATATTTTAGCCACAATCGGTTAAGACTATTGTCTCTTTCCATTCTGACTTGTCCATCGCATTTCCCTCTGTGCTGGGTCTTTAGAGAGGTTGCAGGTATTTGGAGGAGCTGGATAAGAGGAAATTATCTTGGGGATACACCTAGATGGGGGTTACTGAGATATATTTATGTGAATCACAGTCACTTTCATGACTAGCTGTCCCTGTGTAGGAATGGTTCCTGCAGCTCACCACCCAGCACTGTGACCCAAAGATGCATGGCTGGAGTTCCAATGGGAATATGAATGTGTCCTATGGAGTCCAGGTCTGGAACTCTGTGAAGAATTTAACAAACTGTGAGACATACAGAGCCAGAAGCTAGTCTTTAGACAATTCTCCCAATATCTGATGTGTAAACTCATAAGCAGAAGTTTAGTTCTCATTGACACTTGATCACAACAGAACTTCTCTCCCATCGGGAATATATTCAAGAGTACAGAGACTACATTGATAAATGTACCTTTGTTGATGGAATCTCAAGAAACAGTTTATCAGACAAAGGCACAAACCCAAAGCAGTTCTACAAACAGTAAGTCCACCCGTGTGTAAAGTCACCCACCGTCAATAACAAAACATAAATTTCCAACAGTCATCCTAAAGGAGAAACTCAATTATCTTGTGTTCTCTCTATTGAATATGATATTATAATATCTTTATCATATGGAGAGGCAATCAAAGTGTATGCAGACAAAGAATATAAGGAGGAAAATGTGACAGGGTGGTTCAATCAGTTCTTTAATGAAAACATTATATTATTTTTCTGGATTCCGTGATGTTTGTGGTGTCAGCTTTTTGACTTGTAATTTGTAGTGAGTTCTTTTCTCATACTAAAAGTATATTCACTTTCAAATGTTATTTTGTATTCCTAATTTTGTATTATTTATCTTAAAGAAACTCCCAAAATTGTATCAGCTTGAGATCTCAGAAAACCCAGGTCAGCTACATTTTGAAGGCTTCTGAGGGATGGTTGTAACCGTATTCCAGCTAAAGTTTAGGAGGGTCTTTCCAGCAGCAGAATTCAGTAGTGATTACCAGATGTGGGGATTTCATGGACCAGTAATATTTCCAAAACAATTTTTTGAGGGGACCAATATCTGATTGCTAACTTTAAAAATAAAAACCATCTAAATAAGCATTTAAAACAACCATATCTATTGCTCTTTTTAAAATAAAAGTCTTATAAGGAAATATACTAAAGTCTTTATGGAGAAAATTATATAATATAATGAATACATTTTGTTTTAAATTTATCCAAATGCGGGAGCCAGAGGAGGGTTGAATAAAACAAGATTGCTTATTTGTTGGTATTTGTTGAAGTTGGATGCTGGGTACATCGGGGCTCAATATACTAGTCTGCTTTTATAAGGGCTGGTAATTTTCATAATAAAAGGTGTAAAAATGAACCAGATCTAACATACCCATAATTCTATAAAAGAAAGAACATATGAGCACATCAGAAGTTGAGAGGCCATAAAGTACCATCCTTATATTAAATAAATTTAATCTTAGGAAAAACTCATCTATACTGTGTTTATTTTTGTTACTGCTGTTTCAGAGTCAATCAGGGAAATTCATACCAGGCTGCTCAGGGACCACCTATGTGGGAGTGAGGTCAAGTTGGCAGATGACTCTCAAATGTTTCAGAAAAAAAAAAAAATCTGTTTGAATTGTACTTTCTAATTTTTTTTAATTAATTAATTAATTTATGTTTGGCTGTGTTGGGTCTTCGTTGCTGCACACGGGCTTTCTCTAGTTGCAGCGAGCCGGGGCTACTCTTCGTTGCGGTGTGCGGGCTTCTCATTGCGGTGGCTTCTCTTTGTTGGGGAGCACAGGCTCTGGGCGTGCGGGCTTCAGTAGTTGCGGGCTTAGTTGCTCTGCGGCATGTGGGATCTTCCCGGACCAGGGCTCGAACCCGTGTCCCCTGCATCGGCAGGCAGACTCTCAACCACTGCGCCACCAGGGAAGTCTCTTTCTTAATTTTTTGTAAGATTATGGTGTGTGTGTGTGTGTGTGTGTGTGTGTGTGTGTGTGTGTGTGCGCGCGCGCACCCATGCACGCACGCAGGTGCGCACGTACAAGAGAACTGGAGTTAAATCTTGGATTTTGCCCATATGCATAAACATTACTGTGTAAGTCACCCGACCTGCCTGAGCCTCCACTTTACCTGAAAAATGAGTATAATAATATTTCCCACAATTTTTTTAAAGATTAAATAAGACACCATGTACATTTTACACATTGATGGTAGAAGCATGAATTTGGTACAACCCCTTTAGGGGACAATTTGGCGCCTTCTTCTCAAATTTTACATACATTTATCTTATGGCCCAGCAATCCTACTTCTGAGAATTTATTCTCCCACAATCCTTGCATGTATGTGAAATGACGCATGTGCAAGATATTCACGGTAATATTGCTTTTAGTTACAAGACCTGAAAACAACCCAAATGTTCATCAGTAGAAGACTAATTAAATTTTGGTACCTCCATACAATGCAGCTGTGAAAAAGAACCAAGAAGCTATGTACTGATATGAAAAGATCTCCAATCTAAATTGCTTAGTGAAAAATATAGGATGCACAGCATGTGTATAATTTGCTATCTTTAGGTTAAAAGAAAGAAGGGAAAATAAGAATATGTATTCGTATTTGCTTAAAGAAAGTGTAAGGACATGCAGTAAGCTATTAGAACAGATTCTGGTTTTTTGGGAGGTTTTCTTTTTGAAGGAGTGGGAACTGAGGAGATGGGGCCTAAGTTCAAGACGTTTTTCTATATAATTTTTATATGTTTTTATTTTAAATTGTATGAATGTATTCAAAACTTAAGCTTGAAAAAAGACAATGTATGTGGAGAGAACATTCATGGCACATGGTACAAAAATTATGGAAGTCATATGATTCTTACTGTTATTACCACCATCATCTTTATGGGATTACCATCTCAATCTTCACTGTCCAACACGGAAGTTTCTAGACACATGTGACTATTAAGCATCTGAAATGTGGTTGGTCCAAGTGGAGATGGGTCATCAGTATAAAATACACACCAGATTTCAGACTTAGTGAGACAAAGGACTATAAAATATCACATTAAGAATTTTTATATTAAACAACAAGGTCCTACTGTATAGCACAGGGAACTATAGTCACTATCCTGTGATAAACCACAATGGAAAAGAGTATATAAAAGAACGTATATATATGTATAACTGAATCACTTTGCTGTACAGCAGAAATTAACACAACATTGTAAATCAACTATACTTCAATTAAATAATTAATTAATTTTTTAAAAAGAAAATCCAAGAAAAGAATTTTTTTTTTTTTTTGCGGTTCGCGGGCCTCTCACTGTTGTGGCCTCTCCCGTTGTGGAGCACAGGCTCCAGACACACAGGTTCAGCGGCCATGGCTCACGGGCCCAGCCGCTCCGCGGCATGTGAGATCTTCCCGGACCGGGGCACAAACCCGTGTCCCCTGCATCGGCAGGCGGACTCTCAACCACTGCACCACCAGGGAAGCACCAAGAAAAGAATTTTTCTATTGAATACATTTTGAAATGAAAGTATCTTTGACAGATTGATAAATAAGATATATTACTAAAATAAATGTCACCTGCTTCTTTTCATTTTTTTAACGTGCTTACTAGAAAATTTTAAATTGCGTACTTGGCTCACCTCTGTGGCTCGCACTATATTTTGGATAACGCTGCTCTGTAGCGTTAAGTACTAGGACTCATACAAATGACAGGCTTCATATACTCTTGTTAAGGGAATGAGAGAATACATATCCTGTGACAATCTCATAACATGTGACAAGACCCTGGAGGAGAAGAGTTAGGCTGCTCAAACTGCTTCTTTATTTTATTCTTAATTTTTATTGAAATATAGTTGATTTACAATGTTGCGTTAGTTTCAGGGGTACAGTAAAGTGATTCCGTTAGACATGTACATATATATATATAAATATATACATCAAACTTCTTCTTTAGATTGAAAGCAGAGGAAACTCTCCTCCTTGTCAGCCCTTATTATCATGGGCACACACGTGTAAATTTAACAAATTTAAATGTTCTCTCAATTTTCATCAGCAATTACCCAGTACGAAGAGGATGTGTTTGCTTCTTGTACAGAATTGTTTGGAGTTTTTCAAGCACAGTAGCCTGGAGAAAATGCTCTTCTTCCTCTAGAGGTTTGTGAAAGCAGAAGACACTTGCAGAGTCCCATCCAGAAATATATTGTATTTTTCAGTTCAGAAAATGAATCCATCTCATAAATCTCACAGATACCACATGCATCACCACATCTGAAGTGGAGCAATGGAGGAGAAAGAACACTGGCTTTGGAGTCAGACAGATCTGAATTCAAATTTGGGCTCTGTGTTAGTTTCCTAGGGCCCTGAAACAGAATATCACAAAATGTTTGGCTTAAACAACAGAAACTGATTGTCTCATAGTTCTGTAAGCTGGAAGTCCAAAATCAAGGTGAGGGCACGGTTGGTTCCTTCTGAGAGCTGAGAGGGAAGGATCTTTCCAAGTCTCCCTCCTGAGCTTGTAGGTGCATCTTCTCCCTGTATCTCTTTACATTGTCTTACCTCTATGTGTGTGTGTGTCTCCAAATCTCCCCTTTATATAAGGTTTGGATTAGGGACCATGCTAATCACTTCATTTTAATTTGATTACCTCCGTAAAAATCCTGTCTCCAAATAAGGTCACATTCTGAGGTCCTAGGGATTAGGACTTCACTATATGAATGGGGCAGAGGGCTCTGTCCTTACTTGGTGACTTTCACTAAACCTCTCTGAGCCTCAGTTTCTTCATCTGGTACCTGGCAAACTTGCATAGAGAATGGAAAATTACATACGTAAAAGCAGTTAGCTAAGCTGGTAGCCCCGGGACTGCTGTTAGTCATCTTTGCCATCACTTGGGGACATCTGTTTGAAAACAATGCCAACACCAAGAAAACAAGGATGGAGAGAGAATGTTCCTGGTGATGTCGAGCACCTGGATCCAGCCATGACTGAAGTCAGTAACTCCCTAGAATTTTCAGATAGGTGAGCAAATAGATTTCATTTTGGTTTAAAACAACAACAACAAATGTGAAAAAAAAAAAAGTCCCCAGGGCCTATGACATAGTCAATCAGCCTTTATAAAATGATGTATATTTTTCATGTTTGGCAGAAGAGCATCACTGCCAGGCCCTACAGAGAAGCTACCAGAAAGTGCCTTGTAATAATTAGACTGTGCTCCTAAACTCCTAAGGAAAAGCTCATCATTTGTGATGTGGCTCCACAAAGCCACTGATGATATTTGTACGTTTCAGACACCCTAAAGAGGGCTCCAAATTTTGCCTACAAAAGCAGGTATTTGTCGCTGTTCTGTGCCTTTTCTCTTTCTTCGGAGCACTCTCTCAGGGATTCAGGAACATGCCTTCTAACCTCTAACCTTTTGATTCTTAAGCAAAAGCTGCTTATTTCCCTCTCTCATGGATCCTAACAAACAAATTACTGTTAACAACTTAAAATTTTCACCAAAGTGTAACTGACCAATAGATCGTCCAGAGATAGTTGCATTTTCACAGGAAACAAATCCCTGAGCCTCTGAGGGTGGGGACAAAGAGTGGGAAGAGAACTACCGGCCCATCAAGGCCCTCTTCCAAAGAAAAGATTAAACAAAGTTGACCAGGATTATGCTCCGTTTGCCTACTTTCATAAACATTCTCCTTTTCAATTTTCACACACACATTTTTTTTTTTTAAAAAGACCTTACAAAGTAACTATCACACCCATTTTACTGCAGGAAGAGCCCAGATTATACAGTAGAAGAGCTGGGATTTGATGTGACATCTTTCTGATGACAAAAAGCATCTCACGTCACAACCAACCCTGCCCATCCCTGCCTCCCTTACAGAGAAACTTAGTACTGAGTATCCGAAGCATTCCGAAAACACCCTGGAAAGTGTAAAATGTTCCACAAATGCAAGGAACGCATGTAAGACCACAAATCAACTTCTGAGATTGTTATGTGGCACCCCTGTTGAAACTGGTGACCCTAAAAGTCTCTTACAGGAATGAAACTCCATGACTCCATAGCCATAAGGTGTATAGCTGTAAAGAAAATTCCCATAACCTATTAAACTCTGCCTTGCCTAGGGTGCTTTCAGCTGCAAGCAGCAATGTCTTCAACAATAGAAGGGATTTATTGGCATCTGCAACAGAAAAGCCTAGAGATAGATTCAGGAAGGCCTTTATCCTGGAGCTTAGCAATGTCACCAAGTTCTGATTTCCTCCTGTCTCTTGATTCTGCCTTCTTCAGTTCAACTACATCTTAAGTGCTGCCAGCCTGCTTCTTCATTCATAGCCAAAGAAAAAGAGGAGCCTGTCCCAGGATCCCCTAGAATGATCCTGAGATTCATTCTGATTGGATGGCCTTAGGTCACATGTCCACCACCTCTGTACCAAGCACTGCGGCCAGAGGATGAAACGCAAGTGATTGGCTCAGTAGATCATATGCTTTACTCTTGTAGCCTGAGAAGTCTTCTACCTCAAAATGAGAGGCATTCCGGGCTTCCCTGGTGGCGCAGTGGTTGAGAGTCCGCCTGCCGAGGCAGCGGACACGGGGTCTGTGCCCCGGTCCGGGAGGATCCCACGTGCCGCGGAGCGGCTGGGCCCGTGAGCCATGGCCGCTGAGCCTGCGCGTCCGGAGCCTGTGCTCTGCAACGGGAGAGGCCACAACAGTGAGAGGCCCGCGTACCACAAAAAAAAAAAAAAAATGAGAGGCGTTCCCAAATAGAAATTAGGAACTATTAGAAAGGGAGAAGGAAAAGATGCTAGAAAAGCATTTAATATATGTCTATTATGAAGCCTTTTTAGCCTTTCCTATCTAATAATGCCTGATCCAAACTTGTTTGGAGCTTCCAGAACACTCTGATCCAGCCCCTAATTAGCTGGATTGCACCAGATTTTCTCATCTATATTTCTGCTCGCTGAGCCCATCAGTCCTCCACTTACTCATTTTAAGATTCAAATTAGTAAGACCCTTTTAATAGCTTAAATCTCTCCACTGAACAAGCTTGTCTGTTATCTGGAAATATATGGTCCCATGAACTTATTCAAAACACAACATTTTCTCATTATAATGAGACATGATTATTAATGGAAGAGTGCCCATCAGAAATGAAAATAATCCTTCATTTTGTTCAAAATAAATGTGCTCTAAAAAGTACAGAGATGGTAAAATTAATTTGAGAGTGATCAATTCCTGCATTTTAAATGAACATAATTATGTAATCATTAAATTATTTAATGGGCTTCATTAGGCTTATTTCTGGCTTGGGTGTCACATTTTTTTATTCCAATTAGCTCAAGTGTTAAAATTAATTTTTTATTACTGGTAAGAGTACTAATCCAAGTCAAGATGATAACTGGAGGCTGGCCAGCCCTACCTGGAGGCTAAGCTGAGCCATCCTTCCCCTAACAGTGGGATTCTTCATGTCAGTACAAATACAGACAATCAATGTTTGGAGAAATAGCCTGGGCAGGTCCATGACAAATATCAGACTACTTCCATCCAGACAGGACACTGTCAGATTCAACTGGGTGTTCCATAGAAAGTCTCGCAAGAGGACATCTCCCAGAGAAAACATATAGCAGCCCATGTCAGCGCTACATTAGTACCAAGAATGGGCACGAGCACCATCTAGAAGAGGAGAAACTTGGACATCTCACAGACCCACGTCAAATCCCAATTTTGCTAGCAGGAGGGGAGGTGACCCAAAGCAACTTACGTAACCTCTGTGAGCCTCAGTTTCTTCATCTGCAAATGGCAGCGAAGAAGTAACAAATAGTTTCTCAGAGTTGTTTGTGAGGATTAGCAATAATGTGTATGAAGTGTCTGGTGTATCGTATTCACTCAATACATGGCTATTATTCTTGCTATCACAGATTTAATCTTCACAGGTGCTAAGGTTGAGACGCACACTAACTTTTTCAGTCTGAACATTAACAATCAACCCTATAAATAACAAGGAATCCCGAGTTAAGCGTTGCAAAAAAAAGAGACACTCCAAATTCTTCCTTTAAGAAGACATTATAGGGATTTCCCTGGTGGCGCAGTGGTTAAGAATCCACCTGCCAATGCAGGGGACACAGGTTCGAGCCCTGGTCCAGGAAGATCCCCACATGTCGCAGAGCAACTAAGCCCGTGTGCCACAACTACTGAGCCTGCGCTCTAGAGCCCGAGAGCCACAACTACTGAGCCCGAATGCCACAACTACTGAAGCCTGCACACCTAGAGCCCACGCTCCGCACCAAGAGAAGCCACAGCAATGAGAAGCCTGCGCACCTCAACGAAGACCCAACACAGCCAAAAACAAATAAATAAAATAAATTTAAAAAAAAAAGAAGAAGAAAACATTATAGAATGAAGGCATTAACAATTCCTACAAATGAGAGGGGCAATATGGCTTGGGGATTAAGAGCATGGGATCTCGAGGCAGACTGCCTGCGTTCAAGTAAAACAACTACTTCCTAGTCATGTGCCTTTGATCAAGCTACTTAATCTCTTGAAATCTTGGTATCCTCATCTAAAATTGAGAGTAATAAGAGAATTGAGTTACTGTGAGAGTTAAATTATATAATGTGTACAAAGTCAAGTTCCTAGCACCAAGAAATAACAGATATTATCTATTAACATTGTTATTCATTAGTAGTAGCAGTTGTACAGAAACATAGGACATTGACAAATATGTTTTCTAGACTTTAAAAAAACAGATATTTCAAATTCAGACAAAAAGATAGATTTGGTCCACTAAGCTCAAAAACAAATTTTATTCATGCATTTCACAAACATTTAGTAGTTACCCACTATGTGTCAGACATTAAATTTAGATGTGTAACAGGAAAAAATATTGTGACATTTTTCCAGCTTATTATTCTAATCTGTTCTTTCTTACCGATTAAGTTAGAAAACTCTTCCTAACATGTTCTCAGGAGGAGGTGATGGGAAAAGGTCACAGGTATGCCATTCGGAAAGCTACCTGTCTCTGTTCATACATTCGACAAGCCCTCAGGTCACAGTTAGAAATGCAAATGAGGAGCTCAGTGTCACAGCCAGCCTGCTTTCAGTAATTTGACACAGCCAACCAGGGACCAAGTGCCTCTGTGTTCCAGAACAGGTTCTTTTTATTTGTCTTGCCATATTACAGCCATTATGGATGTGTAAAATTGAAGGGATCCGTCAAAATTTAAATTACACACAGAAACCTAAAAAGTAGTAGTCAACCTCTTCTTTCTTTCTTCCTTCTCTCTCTCTCTCTCTCTGTTTCTTTATTTTTTTCTATTTTTTCTTTTTCTTTTTTTAAGTTTAAACAACTGATACTGAAAGCTCAGCTTCTCTGTAGACCAGTGCAGGATCAAATCTCGGAGACAAGAGTTTTGGGTGAAGTATAAAAGGATAGCTTTATTACTTTGCCAGCCAAAGGGGGACACAGTGGGCTCCTGCCTTGAAAAACTATGTGTCCCCACTTGGAGAAGACAGTGAGAAGTTTTATAGTAATTGTTCAAAGAGGGTGTGATCAGCTCATGGACATTCTTCTGATGGGTTGGTGGTGAGGTAAGTAGGAGTCAGCATCATCAACCTTCAGGTCCAGCTTATCTGGGATCTACGTGCTTGTGGGCAGCATACCATCATTAATCGTTAACGTCTCCCACCTGGAGGGGGTTTCCCCGGCTGCAGAATAGCTCAAACATATTGTTGTGTGTATCCACTGATAGGGAAACAGGACCTTGCCCCAGGGCTGCTCTTGAATGTTTGTTTCTCCCTGGTCTTGCAGTTCCTCCCTTCCCTAATTAACAACTGCTTGGATCTGCCCATGTGAACTCAGGAAAGGTCGTGGAGGCTGAATGAAGGCTGTTTCCTGTAATCACAGAAATGGGGGACACAGAAAGGCTTTGTGCCCAGGAGCCCCACAGGGCCCTGCTCCCTATCAGAACCAGAATTGCTCTCAGAACTCAGGTAAGTTTTTCTGAATCAAATCAGAAGCAGATCTTGGACAGCTGGTTAGCCATCATGTCAGGAAGAAAAAGGATGGCCAACAGACATTGCCTAATTCTAACTAACCCTGCACTGACACCCCTGTGATCTCTGATTTAGCAGAAGAAAAGCTGAAAGCTGTAGCCTGTGGACCTGGGTTGCCAACAGTCACGACTCCCAACATTAATTAAATAAACATTCATTAACAAAGCAGGACCATGATGAAGTCCCAGTTTTCTGACTTTTCAGGGGCTCCAACCTTTCCTTGCGTGAAAAGTTTGCTCAAAGCAGATTAGGACAGGCTTTTACAACTGCCAGCTAGAATCATCAGAAATCCTCCTAAGTCAATGGCTGGACACAGGACTGATTAAGGATCCGGTGCAGGTGACATCCCTAAAGGTACAGGCTACAAGACTTGCTAGGTTCATGCAGGAAGGTTCATGCTAGGTTTATGCATTTTAACCCAAGCTGCCTATCTGAAGCTCATTTTGAATATTCATCAAATTAATTAACAGTCACTAGATTTGCCAATAAAAATTCATTTTCTATACCAGTATTCTAATTAGCAAATCCATTGCTAGTGATCTCTGAAGGATGGAAGAGGACTTACATTAGCCACTTCTGGAGTCTGACTCCTCGTGTAGGTGTTCACCCCAGTCTGTGCACACTGACAGTGTGTACCTGACACCAGGCAAGTCACCTGGCACATGCCTACTATCCCATTAATTGTGCTAAAGCATTTTAAAAGAAACTTTACAGACATTGTCATATGCTGGGAGAAAAAAAGGCCTCTTGTTATTTATTGACTTAGAGCAAACCAGGTAGAGAACAGAATCCCCAGGGTCACCTCTATTCCTGGAATCTGAGGTCACCAAGTTGTAAAGCAGAGGAAAAAACTGCCCCACAGCCTCCTGAGAGATCCAAGAACGAATGCAAGTTTGGAAAGGGACACAGAGGCTTCTTTCTACTGGGCCTACGTGACATCTCTGGCCGTCCTGCTGTGGGATTTGGGCAAGTGCATTAGATTCATGAATCAGCTTTCCATGTTCTTTCCCGATGGACTTATAACCTAAATCCCTGAGTTAACACATAAAGAACCACTGGGCTGGATTCAGGACAGACCCTAACTGACCATTAGCCCCCAGGTAGTTTTCCTAGCCCGATAGAAGTCCACACTGCCCGACAACCACTGTGTATTAAAGTGAGAGAAAGAGGGAGCTGGAATGTGGGTCCATCAGGACTAGAAGACTTTGTTTTCTCTTTTTTTTTTCTCTTTTTCCACTTTTATATATCAATACTCTGGTTTATTTTAGCCCTGTTCTTATTGTTACATCCTTCGTTTTTCAGGAAAAAATCCTCTGTTGGAAATGCTGGAATTTCCCATTAAGTTGAAAGCTATATAGGTTGTCACATTTTAAAGTATGGGAGTCTAATAAATTACATATGGTGCTAAAACTCTGAGTAACGTTTCACCCAACAATTAACAAAATTTTATCTTGTTTTATTATGGGTGGGGCAGGGACATACCATGTGGCATGTGGGATCTTAGTTCCCCGACTAGGGATTGAACCCGTGCCCCCTGCAGTGGAATTGTGGAGTCTTAACCACTGGGCTGCCAGGGAAGTCCCTTTTTTTTTTTTTTTTTCAATTAACAAAATTTTCATAAAGATTTGGTGAGACCAAGACTCCAACAGAGCTGATGGAAATGTAAAATGGTATAAACTTTTTGGAAGATATTTTGGAAATATGTCTCAGGAGCCTTTGGAGAGAAAAAAAAGTATGTCCTTTATTTCAGTTAATTCACATCTTTGAATCTATGTAAGAAACACTTAGAGATGTAAGTAAAGATTTGTTTATGGACGTGTTTCTCAAAAACTTAATAATCATGACAAATCAGAAATATTTCAAATGTCCAATAATAGGGAAACTCATGAAGAAATTATGAAAACATCTATAGTATAGTCTTATAACATCATTAAAATCAGGGTTTTTTAAAAAATTTAAAACATGAGAAAATGCTCATGAAATAACAGTATTTTATGAAAAGTTAACACAAAAAACTACAAACATTGCATGCTCCCTATTTTGTGTTAATATTTGTGTATACATTGTGTACTTAATTTTTAAATATTAGGAGAGGGCTTCCCTGGTGGCGCAGTGATTGAGAGTCCGCCTGCCGATGCAGGGGACATGGGTTCTAGCCCCGGTCCAGGAAGATCCCACATGCTGCGGAGCGGCTAGGCCCTTGAGCCATGGCCGCTGAGCCTGCGCGTCCGGAGCCTGTGCTCCGCAACGGGAGAGTCCACAACAGTGAGAGGCCGGCGTACCGCAAAAAAAAAAAAAAAAAAAAAAAAAATTAGGAGAAAATACCCCCAAATGTTAACAGTGATCAATCTGGAATTATTGGTAATCTCATCTCTATTTTCTTCTTATATTGCTCTGTATTTTTTAATCTTTTCTCCCATGACTATGCAGTTATCATTTTGTAAATGTATTGATATATAGATGAACATTTAAGCACAACAGAATACACACACCATATATATATATATTCTATCATGCTTAAATGTTCATCCCCTTTGATGAAATAGTCCTAGATCATAAACTGCATTGTTAAGAGCAAAGGTTATTGTGCTGTGGATATATCATATAGATCCCTTTATTAACAGGGGGTTCTGGTTAAACAGAAAGCCAGATGATAGAGAATAAGTGATTCCTTCATAAGGCTGCTGAGTTTGCTGAAAAGCACAAAAATTGTGCCCCTTAGAACTGGCTGAGGCCCTAGAGATCATCTACTCCAGTGCTTTCAAATATTTTTTAACCATAGCATCCTTCTTTTATCAAAAAATCCTAGGAGAATCTGCACTACATAAAACCAACATCAGAGCAGCTGCTCTGGTTGAAGTGAGGGAGGCAAGTGTAGAATTCCACCCACTTGATCCCAGCTCTGAGGAAGCATGGGGCTTTGTGGAAAACCAACTGAGGACCATTTGGGGCAGGATAATTTATTGATCCATTAACTTATACTTGTTCAATTTATATTTTTTCCAAGCAGACTTTGGTCCATTCGGGCTGCTATCACAGAAAACCATAGACTGGGTGGCTTATAAGAAACAGAAATTTATTTCTCACAGCTCTGGAGGCTGGGAAGTCCAAAATCAGGGTACCCCACCCCACCCCCCCAGATTCAATGTCTCATGAGAGCCCACTTCCTAATTCACAGACAGTTGTCTTTTCATTGTGTCATCACATGGCAGAAGGGGCAAGGGAGCTCTCTGGGGTCTCTTTTATAAGGGCACTAATCACACTCATAAGGGTTCCTCCTTCAGGAGCCAATCACCTCCAAAAGGCCCCATCTTCTAACACCATCACATTGGGGATTAGGCTACAACATAAAAGTTTGGGGGGAACCCATTCATTCTCTGGCAGTAGACCTTTTTGTTTCAGGAGGAGTTGATGTTGGAAAGCCCAAAGCTGACGTTGCCCACAAGAAACTTGTCTTCCTGGATTTTGTTAAAAGCCCTTTGAAAGATTATACCAAGTATAGCAGGAGTGAAACACTTAGGAGAGAATCCCCAGACTGGGGACAGAATGGGGGTCAGTGGGTCCAGGGCCTCAGACCCTGTTTCCTCAGGTGGCTAAGCCTCAAGGAAGAAGGGCTATGAGGTGCACCCATGGTGACTGGGGACTGGGCATGGAGGCCATCAAGACCACCAAGCTTTCCTTGCTGCCTGTATGACACCTAAAGGGACCACACAGTCTAGGAAAACGGGCATCTCAGAGGTGGCATTAGAGACCAACGATGTGAAAACTGGAGGAACCTGCCTGATGTGTGTGTATTCTGAGACGCCACAAGCTTTGAACCACCAGGAACAAGGAAAGCTCCAAAAAACAGAATGAATTTCCCAGCAAGATGCAAGGTGGGAGCTCAGGAGCATCAGAATCAGATCAATTTAATCAGACTCATTAACAGAAAATCAAGGAAGTGGTGTTTTTGCACACCTGAAATCAGGCACTGCAGGATGAGTTGTGACGGTTAATTTTATGTGTCAGCTTGACTGCCCCATGGGGTGCCCAGATTAAACATTATTTCTGGGTGTGCCTGTGAGGGTGTTTCTGGATGAGATTAGCATTTGAATCAATGGACTCAGTAAAGTAGATCACCTTCCCCAAGGTGGGTGGGATTCATCCCATCCCTTGAGGGCTTAACAGAACAAAAAGTGGGGGGAGAGAGGATGCCATCCCCTTCCTTCCTGCCTGCGTGAGCTGGGATATGGATTTTCTCCTGCCCTTAGAGTAGAATTTATACATACCTTTGGAAAGCCTGTTTTCAGGCCTTCAGACTCAGACTGAATTATATCACCAGATTTTCCAGCTTAAAAAACGGCAGATCATGGGATTTCTCAGTCTCCGTAATCATGTCAGCCAATTCATCATAACCAATATATACATAAAACATTTATTTTATATATATCTTCTATTGGCTCTGTTTCTCTGGAAAACCCTAACTAACACAAAAGTCCAACTCCTTGTGCTACAGAGGTGGGAGTTCTTACCCAAGGTCACACGTGGGGCAAGTTGGTGGAAGCGTCAGGCCTAGAACCAAGTTTCCCTGAGGCCTCACACAAGATCAAGAAAGTTTATGAACAGAAAAAGCATTTTGAAAAGGAAGGAAGAGAAGGTGAAGAGTGTGGTCGGTAGAATAACAGCGCCCCAATGTCCATGTCCTAACTCTGGAACCTGTGAATAGGCTACTTTATATGGCAAAGGGGACTTTGTAGGTGTGGTCAAGGATCTTGAGTGGATTGATTATCCTGGATCATCCAGATGGGCGCAGTCCAACCACAAGCGTCCTTATATGGGAAATAAGGAAACAAGAGAGTCAGAGAAGATGTTTCAATTGGAGCAGAATTCACAGTGATGTGAAGGAGGCCATGAGCGAAGGAGTGGGGGCAGCCTCTGGAAACTGGAAAAGGCAGGGAAACCAACTCTCCCCGAGAGCCTCCAGAGGGAATGCAGCCCTGTCAACACCTTGATTTTTTTTTTTTAAGTGAGACTTTGACCTACAAAATGGTAAGATAATCAACTTGTGTTGTTTTAGCCAGAAAGTTTATGATAATTTGTTACCATAGCAACAAGAAACAGAAAAGAAGAAAGGGGGGAGGGGAAGAAATACGGGAAAGGAGGAGACAGAGAATAAGGAAACGTCAATCATGCCTCCTGGGGCTCAGCTGCTGCAGCCTCTGGAGGGCTGTGGTCACCCAGCACCCAGCCCCTGCTCAGGTCCCAGTGGGTGTTGAGTTCCTTGAATCAGTATTAGCAAACACAAACGCACAACAGCCCTCCTGACTTGCCAGGCCCTGTCCTAAGTGTTGCACTCACATTAACCAGTTTGGTTCTCTCAGCACTGTAAGGAACGTGTAACAGGGGCAGGGTGGGCCAGCAGTGGTTAGCTCACAGCCACTAGCCAGAGAGCTCGCTCTTGCCCCATTCCCTGAAAGACTTGGGGAAGGATGAAACAGGACTGGAGGTTGAAATCCAGCCCCCCTAAAACTGAGTTCCTCTGCCGAGTTCATGCTTAACCTCTCTATCCGAAACATGATTCCCCTTCTTGTCCAACACCTGTTCTCCTCAAGACCTGGGAGTATCAAAGAAAAGGGGAGAATTGTAATGGGGGAGGCGCTCGTCCATTAGGCGAGACTTTTATTGCAAGACCCTTAGCGCTCAGCCGTTAGGAGTCCTACTCTGCCATCTGGGGGGCCCGAGGAGCCTGAGGGCTGGCTGGGTCCTGCGTGCCTGGCTCCCTCAGTGATGACGGCTGGGTGAGGTCTGGGGACCTGGTCCTGAGGGCACCGCCAGCTGAGAGCTGCCTCTTCAGCAGGGCCTGGGCACTGGCAGGAGGACCCAGACAGGGTGTGGGACAAATGCTCCTGGGCCAGGTAACTGGCCCACGTAGGGACCCCCTTCTCTTAGCCAGGGCCTGGACCTTGGAGGGTGAAAGTCGATCCTTGGGACCTTGAACAAGTAAAATGAGGGGTAATGATGTTACTTTACTTATGGGATTTATTAAGTGTTAAAAGCCGCAAGGAGGCATGGAGACAGAATTTAATGCCTCCCCTTTCCTTTCTTGTATACTTCTCAAAACTATGACCTTTAAGAATATTATACCTTTAGGGACTTCCCTGGTGGTTCAGTGGTTAAGGATCTGCCTGCCAATGCAGGGGACACGGGTTCGAGCCCTGGTCTGGGAAGATCCCACATGCCGCAGAGCAACTAATTCTTGTTGTGGCCTGTGCGCCACAACTACTGAGTCTGTGCTCTAGAGCCTGCGAGCCACAACTACTGAGCCTGTGCTCTAGAGCCCGTGCACAACTACTGAGCCTGCACTCTACAGCCCGTGTGCCACAACTACTGTACACAACTACTTAAGCCCGCACGCCTAGAGCCCGTGCTCCGCAACAGGAGAAGCCACCGCAATGAGAAGCCCACGCACCACAACGAAGAGTAGCCCCCACTCAGTGCAACTAGAGAAAGCCCGCATGCAGCAAAGAAGACCCAACACAGCCAAATATAAATAAATTAAATAAATTTTTTTAAAAAAGAATGTGGGCTTCCCTGGTGGCACAGTGGTTGAGAGTCCGCCTGCCAATGCAAGGGACAGGGGTTCGAGCCCTGGTCTGGGAGGATCCCACATGCCGCGGAGGAACTAGGCCCGTGAGCCACAACTACTGAGCCTGCACGTCTGGAGCCTGTGCTCTGCAACGGGAGAGGCCATGATAGTGAGAGACCCGTGCATCGCGATGAAGAGTGGCCCCCACTTGCCGCAACTAGAGAAAGCCCTCGCACAGAAACGAAGACCCAACACAGCCATAAATAAATAAATAATAAAATAAATAAAATTAAAAAAAAAAAAAAAGAATGTTACACCTTTAGATAAAAAGTTGCAGAACAGGGCTTCCCTGGTGGTGCAGTGGTTGAGAGTCTGCCTGCCGATGCAGGGGACACGGGTTTGTGCCCCGGTCCGGGAGGATCCCACATGCCGCGGAGCGGGTGGGCCCGTGAGCCATGGCTGCTGAGCCTGTGCTCCGCCGCAACGGGAGAGGCCACAACAGTGAGAGGCCCGCGTACCGCAAAAAAAAAAAAAAAAAAAAAAGTTGCAGAACAAGGATAACATTTATTTTGAATATCGTGACCTGATCGTGACCTGACCTACATGGACAGCTACAAGAGCATAGGATCTGACACCAAGAAGTTTGCAACAACTAACCCGCCCCTCCCCGATCTTTCCTATAAAAGAGCTCTGCTGAAAGCCTTCGAGAAGTTTGGGGTTTTTAAGGCATAAGCCATCCATCTCCTTGCATGGCCCTGCAATAAACCTTCCTCTGCTCCAAACTCTGACGTTTTGGTATTGTTGGCCTCACTGTGCGTGGGGCATGAGGACTTGCATTCATTAACAAAAGTACTACTATTGTCCCCATTTTACAGGTGAGGAGACCGAGGCAGTGGAATTCTGAGAAGCTTGCCCAAGGTGACATGGCTATTAGATGGCCGAGCTAGGTTCAAACCCAAGCAATCTGGCTCTAGTTTGTACAGTTTCTTGCTGCTGTGGACAGTGGACAGAGAGAGAAAACAAGAGGGAGACAGAAGTAAGAGGAGAAGAAAGATGGGGTCTATTTTCCTCCAATGTTTCCCAATGTCTGCCTGGTTTCAAAGGCAGGGTCCGCATCGGGTCTACTGCATCCAACCGGTCATGAATGCAGGAATGGACCACTCAACTCCAGGGGTTCTACCAGCATGCCTGCTCATATCTACTGCCCCTTTCCAGCTGCCTGGGAGGGACTGAGAGACTCCACATCCAGCTCTAACAAGAATGTGGAAATAGATGGGTCACATACAAGCCAATTAGGGCTGGCAGCCAGGTTTGGGGAGATCACTTTCCCTGGAACCAATTGGGAGCCCGTTTGGGGGATAAAGGGACAGCACATTAGTCTTTGTGGTCAGAAGCAGCTTTCATGCATTTCACTGAGCAAAACGAACCTGAAACATTTTGAAATGAGAAAATGGGGTAAGGCCAAATTGCTCAGTCAAGGCATTTAAAGGGTCTTTAGTGTGACATTTCATACAGGACCTAGCGGCTTGTTCAAGCGTGCAGGTAGAGACTAACATCTGTCCATCTGGAACGTGTGTGCATATCCTCCCTTACATGCCTCCACGTGTGTCATTTAATACTTTTGTCATTAAGACATCCCATCACATATCCATAGAAAGGAGGGTTAGGGAAAGCGTGAACAATTGAAATTCCCAGATAGACTGAAATCTCATTATTTGCAATTAGTTGAACCTCCTTTCCCATCCAAGTTTTTTATTAGCATCAATTTCGGGAAGTTAAATAGTGGTGCCTTACATAAAGGCCTATGTCACAGAGTCATACAATCAGAGAATCTAATACAGATCTTCATCAACTTACAGTGAGGTTATATCTTGATAAATCCTAGCCTACAGTTGGACAAAATCATATAACACAAAGCCTATTTTATTTTTTTAAAAAGCATTGAATATTTCATGTAATTTTTAAAATCCTGTACTGAAAGTGAAAAACAATAGTTGTGTGGGTACAGAATGGTTGTAAGCGTATTGGTTTTTTATCCTGGTGATCATGCCGCTGACTGGGAGCTGTGGCTCACTGCCGCTGCCCAGCATCTCAGGAGAGGATCATAATTCATATCGTTAGCCTGGAAAAAGATCAAAATTCAAAACCTGAAGTACAGTTTCGACTGAATTCCTATCGCTTTTGCACCATGGTAAAGTCAAAAAATTATTAAGTCGAACCATTGTGAAGAACCATCTGTACATGGAAAAAGAGATCATTGAATCTAACCTAGAGGAGTAACCAGACTGAAATGTTTGGGGGAGCTTCAGGGTAAATCTGGTGCAGGACCAAAATTTTTAGCTTAGACATGATTTTCTTTGTCTGGAAATATAATAATGCCTGTAGTAAGTGGTCCGTTAGCCTCTGTTTGAATGCAACAAGTAACAGGAAATTCACCACTCAAGATGACTCAATTCAATCCTGTACGTCTCTAATCTAAAGAAAGAAAACCTTCTCATATTAGACCCATATCTACCACCTTGAATACCTTCAAGGAGGTCATGACTCCCTAGAGATTGTCTCCAAGATGTGCCTTTAATGCCTCATCCGACTTAAGGCTAGAAGTGTAGCCATCAAACACACACACACACACACACACACACACACACACACACTTTCTCTCTCTCTCTCTGTTTACTGGCCTGACATCTCTGCAAATGACCAGCCCAATTATAACATCAAATGAAAATGAGGTGCATGAGGCCCCAGGTTCAATCCCCAGCATCTCCACCAAAAAAAAAAAAAAAAAAAAAAAGATGAGGAAATACGAGAAGGGAACAGAAGAGAAAGAGGAAGGAGAAGAAGAAAGAGAGTAAGGAAGAAAAAGAAGAGAGAAGGGGGAAAGGAAAACGAGAAGAAGGGGAAAGAAAAGAAGATGGGATGGTGATATAGTTTCATGGGACTGTGTGGGCACTAGCTGATTTGTTCTATAGAAGGGGAAAGTTGGATCTGGAAATATTGCCATTGTCCTAAATATCCAATGGAACACCCTGCAGTCTTTTACAAAAATCATGTTTTATAAAATTCAGTAGAATAAATACTGGAAATATTCACAGTATATTGCCAGATGAAAGGAGGTTATAAAGCATGTAGGGCATAATTTCATTTTTAAAATCTCTATGTTATATATTCCTATCTGTAGACAAAATTGATATTTTTTTAGTAAACATAGATTCATCTATATATGTAGTGATTATCTCTGGGTGGGCTAATGACACAATATTCTGAATATATAATATTTTTAATATTTCTCCTTGTGTTTCAAGTTTTCTGCATTGATTAGTATTACTTTTATAAATAACTTTAAAAATTAATTTAGAAATAAAACCTAATATCTATTCAGTCCTGAGACTGCGACATCCTGGATTTCTAGCATATTTCCTAGGATGCTTTTAAAATGGGAAAATGTAGGAACTCCCTGGAAGTCCAGTGGTTAGGACTCCATGCTTTCACTGCTGAGGGCCCGGGTTCAATCCCTGGTCAGGGAACTAGGATCGTGCAAGTCATGCGGCGTGGCCAAAAGAATTAAAAGAAAATGTGAAAATGAGGTAGGGCTGTTTGGGGTCACTTCTAGAATTGAGTAACTTTAGTGGTATAAGGAGACTCTATGATGATTTAATTGAACACTTTCCTTAGAAACATTGGGAAATTAAGTCCCAGAATGATAAGTGACTTGCCCAAATTCACACAGCTACATTAACTGGTGAGTCTTGTAAAACCAAGGTTGCAGCTACACAAAACCAAAATAATCCTCTAATCCAAGCAATGTGTCAAAAATTGGATACATTGGGTATGGATAAGGGACCAGCAGGGCACACCTTCCAGCTAGAGCAGATGCCTAAAGGTCTACAAATCTACAGGTCCCACTTGTACAAGGTCAAATCTCAGATCAGTGGACAGCCTCAGCTTGATGAACACGCTTGACATAGAAGGGCTATTGGCTATTTCCAAACATGAAATCCGCCCTTGCAGGATAAAGACTTGCCACTCATTGGATTGGATAAAGACTTGCCACTCACTGGATTTTCATAAGAAATATACATCTATTCATTCATTCAACAAATACTTCCTGAGCACTTATTATGCACCAGTTACTGTGGCAGGCACTTCCCACTTGTTGTCCGGGTCTTAGGATTATATATGATGTTACTTTCATCTTTCTGTTTTCTTAACATTCTGTAATATAACAGCTACATTTATAAATTTTAGAAAAATCTTTAAGAGAACATTCCAAAATAAATAAATAACGTTCCATATGCTCTGTAATTTTTTAAACTTTCAGAGTTATAGCAATATCTTGGGAGGGTTAAGCCTGCCAAGTAACTATTGGAGGACAAAATTCATATTAATCTCTAAGTACTGATTCAACTGTAGAAAATGGGTCTCGTGATCATAGACATATTTGTCATAGTCTGAATACACATTCCAGCAGCAGAACCTATTTCCTGTGCTTGGGGCCGTATTCCTAATTCCATAGAAATTAGGAATCAGAAGGTGCTTGCCTGAAACCAGCTACAGGAGTGTTAGCAAGGACTCAAAGTGAGCATCTTGAGGGGCAGCAACTGTTGCCACTGACCCCAAGCAAAGAGCAGAGTTGTTCTTGCTTACAGAGCTCCTGACAGAGGGGGTAATTATTTTTTCAATCAAAAGTTTGAGGGCTGAATGAATGCATGAACAAATGAACAAGTGAATTTTAAGAAAATCAAAAGTGGTTGAAGTATGTCAGAGAGGTCTTCTGGCCAACTGAACTCCCCTAATCTTCTAAAAACTAATTTCTCCCTACAACTCTTCCTTGACACCTGGCATTCCACCACTTAGAGCCCCATTGCTTTAGATCAGGGATTGACAAACTACAGCCCACAGGCCTAATTCAGCCCACTGCCTGCTTTGTAAATAAAGTTCTACTGGAACACAACCACATGATTTGTGTTTTGTCTATGGCTGCGTTCTAAGGGCAAAGTTGAGGACTTGCAGCAGATATCCTATGACCTGTGAGGCGGAAAATATTTACCATCCAGCCCTCTGAGAAAATGTTTGCTGACCCATGCTTTAGATGACACTCCTTTAAAATTTCACTGGTGATAGTAACAGTGTGAATTAGTTTATCCCAAGGTCGCTTAGCTGTTTTGGTAGGGGAAGGGGTACAGAGAACTTGAGGATGCTAGGATTTCTGTGTGTTAGAGAGAACATCTCAAGGCAGAAAATGAGCACAAAAAGGAAGAAAATGGGAAGTGGTAAACAGACTTCATCTAGTTTACAATTCTGCTTGCCCTTAGATTAAAATGGAGATGAGAGTAAGAACTAAGGACTGTCAAATTTTGAATAGTGAGAGTGTCAGACTTCAGAATCAAACCCAAATATTTCCCTTTTCCAATGAAAAGAAAACTCAATATTCTGATTTTTCTTCCATATACCAGGTCCCTCTGCTTTCAGACGTGTTGCTTTGCTTCCATTTCTCTGTAGTCGGAAGAGTTAGAGAAATTGTTTTAGATTCCACCCGTCCCAAGTAATGCACTTCTGATTTTTTCTTCTCAACTGACCTCATTTAGCAGGATGGAAGGCAGCTTTTCCTGGTCTATTAAGACTTCAATAAAATCATCCATTTCTAGTTAACTGGAATAGTATTCACATTTAGACCTGCATATTAATTAGCTGATAACGAGATGATAAAGCTGCTTTTCTCTGCAGGTGTACCAATCGATTTCAATGAAACTGAAAAAATGAGTTCTTTTCTTGTTGTATCTGAAATTAAAAAGTGATTTATATTTTCTAATAAAGTGCTTTTCATTGATCTCCTTCTGAAAATGTATGGTTTCATTTGCACCCTTTTAAATTATAATAGTTTCCATTTGTAAAAGAATGATTTTCCCATATCATTTCTGGCTTTCAATTGATGATTAACCTTAATATAGATTTGAAGGAGAATGTGAGGGAGGGTAGGTTAAGAGCCTCCGTGCCCACCCCCTAAAAAAACCTGCAACTTTTAATGACCTTAATAGTCTCAGACTACAGAATTCTTTTCCTAAATACATTGTGGTCAGAGGAAGTTATGTTTTTCCCCCATGAAATCCATTTTTCTATTTCACAACTTTCCTTTTGTCATAGAATTTTATACCTGTACCAATTGTTTTCCATTTCTGTTGTGTCAACCTGGCTGCAGGGCAAATGTGGAAAGAGAAGGGTTTTTTCCTTTCTTCCTCCTGTCACTGACAGCAAATTCTTACTTGGAGATGCACATGGAATCCTGCTGTTATCGGCTGAATTCTGGCAGGTGTGAAAACTGGCAGAGCAATTGCATTTCACTTTGATTTAGTATTATGGTCTTCTGAGCCATAATAATTAAGTAGCCATGAAAGGAAAGCTATATTCTGAACATGTGATAGAAAAATCACAGAGTCCAGCACTGGAGTCTGTTGAGGAATCAGGGTCATCTCACTTCTCTGTCACCCAGATGCACCTGAATTCATATTCAGGCTGGAGATTCTCTGCAAACAGGTGTAGAGTGGAGTCAAGAGACCACATGGGCATTAGACCTAATTTAAGAGGCATTGTCTGTTTATTCACATAGGAGATAAATGTTGGCTGATGAATGGATTAATGGCTGCATGGATGCATGAATGAATGAATTTATATAAAGGCAATTATCTTTGCAGCTCTCATGCAAAGATTACCTTTGTGATAGGATTTGACTGCCCCCTACACAAAAAAATTTCCCTCCCTCCAAATCTCACAGTGCCTAAATATTCCCCAATATTCCCAGATAGTTTTGTCTAGATTCAATATTACCCTCTTCTAAGTTCTTTTTTTAAATGTTCCTTGAAGGGACAAGATTTGGTTGGCTAATACTGCAGCATGGATTCGTTTATCACCTGCCTTCCCATGTCTCAGGAGACTGCAGACTACCTAATGACAATGGACATCACAGCAGGGCCAAGAACATGGTAAAAGGTGGTACCAGGGTGAGTAATAATGAAGAACTCCTCTCAGGTCTGCAGAGGACTCTGTTTCTAGTTATACTCCCAGGTACAATGCTTCCCAGGTTTCCAGCCATCCTTTAAACTCTCAGAGAATAACTGTCCACCAATTTCTCAGGTCAAGATGAGCCAGGGCTGAGGATTGATGACTCCTGTCTCCACGTGAAAATAAAAGTAATGCTAAAAATAAAAAATAATCATAAAATTTATTTTATAGTTATATAAAAATCATATTATATGTATATACATAATTATATACTGTTACATAATTATATAAAAAATATAATATAGTATAGTGTGATAAATATAAATAACATAAATTACATTATAAATTATAAAAAGAAGAGGAGGAGGATTTATTGAGCACCTTCTGTGTGCCATGCACTTTCAATGCATTATCCAACTTAGTCTTCAAGATAATGTCCCTTCTTTGCCCACTGAGGGAGAGGATTTGTTTTTCAGGGCCACACCAAGAAAGGCACAGAGCCAGAGCTGAACCAAGATACACGTGAGTCTCCAAAATCCATGCTCCAAACTCTGTTCTCCCTTCTACTTTGGCCTGATACTAAAAATAAACATTTTTTAAATAAATAAATACTTTAGGGAAATTCGATAGAGTAAATAACACAATTTCTTCAACGAATAAATTGCAAAGGAAAAAAGAGAGAGGAGGAATCTGTAAATTAAAGAGACTTAAGAGATACATCAACCACAGACAGTATATGAGCTTTGCTTGCATTCTGATTCAAACAGACCTCTTGTGTGCAGTGCTGGTGGTATAGCTGTGAGCGTAGCTGCCTTCCAAACAAACCATTTGTTTAAATAAAAGAAAAAGAGAAAACGAAAGGAAAGGAGGGAGGGAGGGAGGAAGGAAAGAAGGGAGGGAGGAAAAAAAGAGAAAGAAGACAGGGAAATTTCACTGGATATTTGATGATATTAAGGAATTATTTTTCGTATTTTTAGTGGATAGTAATATTCTTATTTTCTTAAACAAAAGAGTCATAGTGTAATATTTGCAGCTGAAATGACAATGACATCTGAGATTGGCTTCAAAAGCACCCAGTGGAGAAGGAGGGTACAGGTAAACAAGATTGGCCTGGGTTCATAACTGCTGGAGCTGGGTATTAAGTACTAGGAGCTTCATCTACTTATATAGAAGTTTGAAGTTTTCTATAGCAGAAAGTTTGTAAACTAAATAAACAAAATTTTTTAATGAAAGGAAAAATTGACACTATTTTTTAAATGGATATTTGCCTAACCCTATGACTATACTAAAAACCACTGAATGGAACACTTTAAAAGAGTGAACTTTGGTTTCCCTGGTGGCGCAGTGGTTGAGAGTCCACCTGCTGATGCAGGGGACACGGGTTCGTGCCCTGGTCTGGGAATATTCCACATGCCGTGGAGCCATGGCCGCTGAGCCTGCGCGTCCGGAGCCTGTGCTCCGCAACGGGAGAGGCCACAGCAGTGAGAGACGTACGGCAAAAAAAAAAAAAAAAAAGAGCGAACTTTATGGTATGTGAATTATAGCTCAGTAAAGTGTTTTTTTAATGATACAAACAAAAGAAACTAATGTAGATTAAAATATGGCCAATCACATCGTGTTCCTAAATTTTCATCTAATATCTCTTAGTAGGTGTTTTTTCGATTTGTTTTGTTTTGTTTGTTTATTTGTTTGTTTTGGCCATGCCATGCTGCTTGTGGGATCCTAGTTCCCCAAGCAGGGATGAAACCGGGCCCTCGGCAGTGAAAGCGCAGAGTCCTAACCACTGGACCACCAGGGAATTCCCACATGGATGATTTTTAATAAGTGAATTGCACGCATACTTGGAAAAAGAAAAAGTAAGTGATTCTGTCTTATTTGGGCTCATCTCATGAGTTCCAGGCTGTTATTCAAATGCTTTGGCTCACATCCACCAAGATGTCTTCAGGAACTTCAAATGAATTCTAAAATCACAAAAGCAAATACAGTTGCTAAAAGCACATTCTCTTCTCACTCCTCTTTGAGGCAGGAGGAGCTGGTGCAGACTTGCTGTGCAGTCCCTAGATGCAGTGAAGAACACAGGAAAGGAGGAGGCATTGTTCAGTGTATGTGGCCTCCCAGCCTCCAGAGGGACTAACTGCCAACACGCCCAGCCTTGGGAGAAGCACCCAGTCTGCTCTGAGCAGGGAATCGGTCTCTGTTTGGTCTAGCCTCCTAGGGAGTCCCCATCTCCTGCCCAGGGACAGTGATAACCTCCTAACTGGTCTCACCTCATTGTGGCCATAACACATCCTCCTCCATCACACCCCATGTTAATGAAAGCCGTGTCAGAGGGTCCTTATTGCTCTCAAGATAAAGACCAGCAGCATAACTGTGGCCTAATGTCCAGCACAGTGTGGCCTCTCATTCTCTCTCCAATCTCATCTCACACCCATGCCTGTCTCTCTCTGAACTCCAGGAACACTGACCTTCTACTCCCAGTAGTCAAACATCCTTCCACCACAGGGCCTTTGCACATGCTGACCCCTCCGCATGGTTAACACCTCCTCATCCTTGAGATCTGGTGATCTCAACACACACAAAGCTTTTCTCAGAGCAAACTTTCCCTGACATCCCTCAGTCAAACTCCCCCATTTTTGGTTCCAATATATTTGTCACAGTTGGAATTTCACACATTTATTCGATTAGCATCCCTACTAGGCTATAAACACCATAAAGAATGAAATTATGTCTTCTTTTGCTCACCACTGGATCCCCAGGGTCACCACAAAGCCTGGCATATGGTAAGCACAGAATATCCATCAAATTAACAAAAGGAATTAATGAAAGAAGAATGAATGAAGGGATGG
This sequence comes from Stenella coeruleoalba, assembly GCF_951394435.1. Taxonomy (NCBI): domain Eukaryota; kingdom Metazoa; phylum Chordata; class Mammalia; order Artiodactyla; family Delphinidae; genus Stenella; species Stenella coeruleoalba. The sequence goes on along the minus strand of NC_137166.1, from coordinate 31,268,985 downwards.
GTCGATGAGCCTCCAAAGCACAGACCCCTGCAATCGCTGTTTGTTAAGAACTTATGCAAGCTCCAACAAAGTGTCCCCTCTTGCAAATTTGAGAGTTTTTCCCAAAGATACCTGAAAAATATATCCATATCCAGTACAACCTACTTCAGAAGAACTCATCAGTGGCCTTCTCTCTCTGGCACAAATCCATTTCATGGAAAGAATTTTTAGTACTTTAATGATGCCTTTCTGCCTTACAGCATATGACAATTCAGAGCAATTAGCTCTACCACTATAATATGAAAGGTTGGAACGCATTTAAATTGGAATTGATTTTTGTTTAATCTGTGTTTTCACGGGTGGAAATCAGGTTTTTCTGAGCCAGCTCATTAAAAAGGACATGGTGGTGGGGCTTTAGGAGATGTTGAAACTCCTCCTTCCCAAGAGAAGAGGGCCTGAACTCACCTTCATTCAGCCTGACTTTCCCTAGAATTTTTGTTCCCTCCACAGGTATGCCCTGAACTTGGACCTCAACTCACCTGAGCTGTAAATGTCTGCTCTTAGGAGTATACACCACTTCATCATTGACATGCCCTACCCATGACTTTCATCCTGCCTAAGGTCACTGGCCTCAAGGAGTCTTTGTCTATATGCTCCAGAGCAGGGTACCTGATGCAATCGTGTACTTTAATGCAGGCCAATTTCTGCCAAGAATGATGACCAGGGGATAGTTGAGTGGCCAGGAGTCATGCCTCAGCACTTTGGTTGTACTAGGTAATAAAAATACCATCTATCTTTTGTGAAGTGCAAAGATTCTTAACTTAGCATGTGCAATGAAATCACTTATGGAGTATTTTAAACCCAAGCATCAAACCAGACCTCTAAGTCAGCATTTCTAGAGGTAGGGACTGGACACCTGTATGTTTTTAAAGTACCACAGTGGTTCTGATGTACAGCTAAGGTTGAGAGCCACTGATCCAGTGTTCTACAACTTGAAAAGAGCTCTCACCTTAATCCTAAGGAAGGTAATGATCACCCCCATTGTACAGAAATGGAAACTGAGGCTCAGAGAGGTTAAGTGACTTGCCCAAGTGAGGCAGGAGATAGATGGGCCCCAGGCTGAGCAGCTGGAGTTTGTCCCCTGTGGACAGATACTCCAAGATGAAGACGAGGAAGAGCTGAGCCCTGCCCAGTTAAGAGACCACATATTTCTCATTCTTGAGGTCAAGGAGACCTTCCCTACTATACATGTTCAGAAAGGCTCCGTGGAGGTCAAAAAGGGAGTGATGTCAACCTACCCATAGGCCTCTTTGCTAGAATCCATCTCGGCTAAGAGATGCTCACGCACACAGGGGAGGACCCTGAGATAAACCAAATACAGACTCAGAACCAGGCAAAGCAAGATGATTGGCCAAAGGAAACCCTGAAGTAATGCCCCATATAAGTGATTCAAACTACCACGAGGGCGCGACTTTCACTCTGAGCCCACCCTGTGCACCTATTCACAGGTGCTCTTTTTCCTCTAATAAACACTTTACTTGCTTCACTACTTTCCATCTCTCTGTGGAAATTCATTTCTACACAGCTGATGGGCCAGGGCCTTGTCACTGGCCACTAGCTGTTGTGGTCTAGTGACCAGGATTCAGCGCTCTCACAGCCGCAGCCTGACTTTAAACTCTGGCTGGGGAACCGAAATCCTGTTTCAAGCTGCGGCAGGCCGAGGCCACCCGAGATCACAAAGACACCCAGTTTGCAAGTGCCCTAATCTAGACTCAAACATGTTAGCTTATGTTAGCCTCATAGTCCTTTAGACCAGAATGAACAGAGGGTAGAGTATACTCAGTAACTAATAAGACTAATGATTAAAGGAAGTAGCCTGAGACTGCTTAGCTGCGTTGGTAATGGGTTGGTAGTGCTTTTAATTCATCGTCAAGCGTTTTGGAGAATAAGTCAGCACTTGTCCTCCTCCTGAGAGAGAGGCCACGGGGGGTTCCTTCCATAAAGCTGTGGTGGTTAGTGTTGTATGGGCTTGTACCCTGTCCACACTGCTGATTATAGCAGGCTGGACACAAGGTCACTTACAACCAGACGGATGGCGGATGATTACTTGATCACTACCTGATCACTACTAGTCAGCGGCTCAAAACAGAGTTTGGTGTAAGGTAATTGGGGGTGGAGGGCTGGAGAAAGGCAGCAGAAGTGCAGAGGAAGTAGCTGGAAGTCAAAAATAGAGGGAGAACCATTGGAAAAAGAAGCAGAGACAGAAGAGTCATGAATACAACAGCATCACAAGATTAAGGAGGGGCAGATGCCCACTCTTCAGGGGTGACAAGATGGCCAGGTCATTGTTGCAGCTCACTCCAGTTCTTTGAGGCCCTCTTTTATGTGACTGCTGGGACATATCTCTGTCTCCTTGACATCTCTGAGTATTACTAATATTATCCACACGTGCTATCCTTGTACCTAAAGGGTACTGACAAGCACAGTTACGCAACGGCAATAATAAGGCATCTCCCTGCTTGCTCAGCATCTCAAAGGAGGCTGCTTTGGCCTCTGGCCTCCAGAGACATGTCTGGTTGGCCATAGAGTTTCCCAGAATCCTTTGCACCTCTGAGAAACTGCAGGGCATCCACTGCTCTCCTGGATCACAGCCTGGTAGAGCTGAGTCTTCATTCCTTTGTCTCTATTGCCCTCTAGTGCTCACTTGCTATAGCTAGCTTTAGACAACATTTCTCTTCAGCTAAGTTTAAGAATCCAAAACCTTTCAAAGAAACTTTTTACAAGTCTATCCATCACTTCGTGGAAATTCATTGAACACATATGTTATGTTCACTTTTCCATACGTGCATTAAACCTCTGTTCAAAGTATTTTAAAAGTCTATCCATGCATCTATCTATCAAATATTTATTGAGTGCTACCACAGGATCTGCTACCGCAGGATAAGCCCCCTTTTAGATGATAGAAAAGTATTTGCTGTCAAGGAGACCTAGCTTGGGAGACTGACATCAGATCTCATAAATGAATGTGAAATGACAACTGCGACAGTGTTACAAAGGTCAGGTTCATGGAGAATCGACTTGGCACAGAGGTTAGGGAAGGCTTCCCAGGGGATGTGAGAATGGACTAAACCATGAGGGAAGGGCCAGAGTTACAATGTCAAAAAGGCCAGGGAGGAGCACATGCAAGATCTCAAGAGGAAATGGGATGCATCTGAAGAAGTGAGAGAAGTTCTGTGTAGCTAGTATGTAAAACGGAGGCATGTGAGGCTGGAGGGGTAACTGAAGCACTGTCTTTATAGGGTCTTGCTGACCGCATAAGAATTTTGATCTCTGTGAAAACCATTGAAGAAAGCTTGTTTTGTTGTGTTTTGTCTTGTTGGGATTAGATAGTGGTAGGTGATCAGATGTGTGTTTTGAAAAGATCCTGCTGTTTGAAGGAGGAAGAATGATTGCAACTGGGCCATAGCTTCATAAAAGACTCGTTCAAAGGCTACTAATGTAGTCCAGGCAAGAGAGAATGGTGACTTGGTCTAGGTAATAGTGGCAGAAGTGGAATAAAGAAGATGGAGTCAAAGGGTATAAAGAGAATAACTGGGCTTGGTGGTCAGTTAGAAGTGGGAGGATGGTGAAGGATGGGATGCATCGAGGATGACTTCAGACTCTAGTTTGAGTAGCAGGATGGATAGTGGTGCTGTTTCCCATGACAGGGAACACTGGCAGAGAAACAGATTTAGGGGAGCAGGGGATGAGAGGAGCATGAGTTTGGTTTGGGCAAATTAAGGTTAATGTGTCTTTAGTACATTCAAGTAGATATATCAGCCCATTCATTTATTCAACAAGTAATTTAAAAAAACAAAAAACATACTTATTGATCACTTAATATGTGTCAGGCACTATTATAGGCTTTTTCCCTTATAGAGTTCACATTGTAGGGACTTCCCTGGTGGCACAGTGATTAAGAATCCACCTGCCGATGCGGGGGACACAGGTTCGAGCCCTGGTCCAGGAAGATCCCACATGCCAAGGAGCAACTAAGACCATGAGCCACAGCCATTGAGCCTGTGAGCCAAAACTGCTGAAGCCCACACGCCTAGAGCCCGTGCTCTGCAATAAGAAAAGCCACCACAATGAGAAGCCCACGCACTGCCACGAAGAGTAGCCCCCGCTTGCTGCAACTAGAGAAAGCCTGCGTGCAGCAACGAAGACACAATGCAACCAAAATAAATAAGTAAATAAATAAATTTATTAGAGTTTACATTGTAGCTTATTCCCTTGCCTCCATGTAGAACCTTGCCCGCCTGCCCCAGTGAAGGGGTTCACAGTATGCCCCCTCAAAATATGCCACTCTGGCATAAGAATTATTTTGAGCCAAAGGTAATTAACAAAAAGACACAGGATAAGCTCTCTGCCCTCCCTTTGTCTAACAGAAGGCAGAACACAAATTCCCATCCTGAAGGTCTCCCCCACCCACCTCCCTACCAAGAAGGGAATAACAACCTTATCATCAGAGACAGACAGCCCTAGGAAAAAGTCTATACAAACAAACCTCACTAACTAAGCCTTATCTACCATTGGTTTCCTCATATATTTGCCTTCCCACAATTTACTACCCCTAGAAGATCAGTCCTTTTCTTTGTCTTGTCACTTCTCTACAAAATTATGTATCTTTTGTTAAAATGCTAGATAAGCCCAAGTTCCAACCACCCCTTTGAGTTACTCATGCACTGTGTGCATGATGTACACATTAATAAACAATTGTTTATTTTTCCCTTATTAATCTTTTGTTAGTCTAATTGGCAGGACCCCAGCCAATAAACCTAAGATAGGTAGAGGGAAACAAATTTTTTTTCCTCCTCTACACCAGCCAGATGAAAATCCGTTCAGTATTCAATAAACTTATTTTGAGACTTGACTACACATGAGACACTGAACTCAGTGCTCTCCTTGACTGGAAGACTCATCCTATGGTCAGACCTTGGGAAGCACTTCTCCCTGTAAATCCAAAGTTCTTAAGATTCAAGAACTTTGAGGAGATAATGAAGAAAACTGTGAGAATCCTTAAGCAGAAGAATCAAAGAAACACAGAGACTTGAGGAGGAAGGGAAATTATAATCCATCAAACTAGCCTTTCCCAAGGTGAATTCCAGGCAACACTATCTTTGAAGACCAGAAACAAAAATGATACCATAATCCAAGAAGCCGGAAAAAAATCTTTCATGTGTTATTGCCATTTTAGAACTTCATGATGTACATCAAGACATTAAAGGATCTGAAAAATCCTACAGCAAAGGAACCTGTTTAAACTCTGTGAGAAATATATTTCCAAACTGACTGAACCGAACTTTTATTCTCATAATACCTGTTAATATACCTGGGAATATATTCTGATAAATATACACCTATATGCATAAATATATAAATGACATAATGGCTATAATAATAGCCACGATTATTTATTATCTACTCTGTGCCATATACTTTCCATCATCTCATTTAATCATCATCTCATTTCAAACAACTTGATATTATATTGCATGTATATATCTACATATGTATAATATACATGTTATATCTTCTATTATATGTGTATATATAACATATACATATTACAATATTATATAACATTTAACAGATGAAAAGACTGAGGATTAGAATGGATAAATAATTTCTCCAAGACCACATAACTGGTCAGTGGTCAAACGATGCTTTGAATGCCGGCTCTTAACCACTGCAGTATGCTGCTTCCAATCTAGTCCAAGTCCTACCCCGTGCTTGAACAATCCCCTACAATCGTCAAAGAATTGTCCAGTTTCTTTTTACACATCCCCAAAATGCACCATTTCTCAAAATAACACTTTTCATTACTGAATATCTTTAAATATTTAGAAAGTTATTTATATTGAGTTGAAATATGCCTTTATGTAACTTCCACTCATTATTTCTGGTTTCCACCTCAGGGATGATATAGATTAAGCCTACTGTATTTCCATAAAGTTACAGTTCAAATATTTGAGGACAGCTGTTTGTCTTCCATCTGCTGTCAGAAAGATAACCAAATTATAATTATGTTTTTAGAAGTGGACTATAGTCATTGTGTAAACCAGGACTTGAAATAGGTCTTCTAAGTATTTTGTCTAATTCATATTCTCTTGGAAGCTTCCCTAGTTTCCATAGTGGCACAAAGAAAGGAAATTTTTTTTATCACTGGGGGACCAGAGAGAGAGGGAGAGGAAGAAAGAGATTGAGAGTGTGTGTGTGATGTGTGTTCAGATGCACTGTGGGATAATTATATACAAAGGCATTTGATGCTTAGTAATTTCAAAAAAAAAGAAACCTTGGGACAAAGCGGAATTATATAATTGTGTAACAGGAATAAGTTTATCAAAGTGTGAGCACTCCCAATATTCCCACATTGGAGAATTCTTTCTTTGCCTACCGGTCCCAGAGGTTTTGTAATATTGTCATGAAGGTGATGCTGCAAAAGAGGAGGGAAGAAGGGAGAGTCTTACTTGCTTAATTCCTGGGCTCTTTTTCCTTATGGTGAATTACAAGGTAATGGGCCAAGCAGAAAAGAAACTTTAAACAAAATAAAATAGCAAGGCAAAATTAATCTACATAATAAAGAACAAGGAAGAAGAGAAACAGAAAAGCCACAGGAGCTGGAAGTTGGGGAAGAGTTTTTGAAAGGATTTGACAGGCGCCTCAAGGGCAGTTTTGGGTATAGCAGAATTGAGTAGGAGAGGGAAAGGAATTTTAATAAGTATTGCCGTGGGTTTTGAAATGGATCTTTCTTAATGTTCTTGAAGAGAGGCAGTAACGATTGAAATTCCTTTTCAATTAATTTTAGTTCATAGATTATGGTTTTTTGAATGTCACTAAAACTAGGCATCTCAGGCTGTAGAATTTAAGAGGATTGCACTTTTTTTTTTTTTTTTTGGCTGCGTCAGGTCTTAGTTTGGATCTTTCATTGTGGCACGTGGGCTTCTCTCTAGTTGTGGTGCGCGGGCTCCGGAGCACACAGGCTCAGTAGTTGCGGCATGCGGGCTTAGTGGCCCCGCAGCATGTGGGATCTTAGTTCCCCGACCAGGGATCAAACCTGCGTCCCCTGCATTGGAAGGCAGATTCTTAACCACTGGACCACCAGGGAATTCCCCAACTCCATCTTAATTTGACCACTTCTTCAAACCCTATTTCCAAATAAGATTACATTCTGCGGTTCTGGACATGAATGGCAAGGGATACTATTCAACTAACTACCATGATTAAAGCCTCTAAGAGTTCAAATTCTCATCTTGACCTCACTAGCTATGTGAATTCGGGCAATTCACCCAGCCTTCATAAATGTGTTGTCTCATCCATAATGTGTAAATCTGACCGGCCTTGTGGAGCAAATTAGGTGTTTGTAAAGTCTTTGAGCACACTGCTTGGCCCTTGCTAGGTGCTCCACACTTGGAACCATTGGTCATTATCTCCCATCAATATAACCCTTCATTATTTTCTGGCTCTTCTGTGGCTTTTTCTACCCAACCTGCCCTTGAAATATTGGGCTTTCCGGAGTTCTTTCCTTGATGGTACTCTCCTGCCACAGGCATCTCCTCCCCTCAGGGTGTGTGTGGTGTGGAGGAAGCGGGTACAGGGAACTCATCCCCGCCGGGGCCTTAACTCAGAGTGTGTTCCTGTGACTCTACCGGTGTAACAGGGAAGAGCTAAATCGGACTCCATGTTGGATCAGTTTCTTTGACTTCAACCTTTGCTTTTCGTTGCTTTTGTTGCCATTATAATAGTACATAACAGCCTGCCTCAGGGAACCCTTCCCTTCTGCCTGAATGTTAAACTAAAGTGCCTCCAATCAGCTCGCAGGGAGACAATCTGACCCCGCCCACCTGTGGCTGGCTGCAGGAGAGAAGAAATTAACACATCCCCTCCCCGAGGCTGGCCATTCCGGGGGATATCTGCAAAACTTACGGCCTTTTTAGTTTACTTCCCCATCTCCTCCGCCTCTCTGCGCTATATAAGAAACTGGCATCCAAACCCCGATAAGATGGTTCCCCGGAGACACTAGTCTGCCATCTTCTCGGTCTGCCGGCTTTCCAAATAAAGTCGCCTTCCTTGCCTCAACACCTCGTCTCCGATTCATTGGCCTGTCGTGCGGCGAGCAGAGCGAGCTTGGACTCTGTAACACTGGGAGGAAAACATTTCCTCTTTCAACTTGGATCCAGTGGTTGGGGGCCTGAAAATTTAACAGAAAAAACAAAGAAATATAGATTAACAGAAGAAAAGACAAGGCTTATTTTCAAACATGCACACAGGAATTTGCAGTAATGGAAAACTCAAGGAATAGCTCAAAGGGAAGTGTAAATATGTATCAATTCAATTTAACAGAAGAGGGGTTTGTTAGGGCTTCAGTTGGGAGAGTATGGAAGTTTCTATTGCTTCTTGATTCTAAAGGTAATGGGCAGTCTGTCTTGTCAGCAAGTGAATTTTCAGGAAACTCCCTAGGAGGTGGGTCAATAGCTCCTATATTTTCAGGAGGCTCTGCTTTGGACAGATAAAGAAAATTCAGATTTCTTCTGTATCGACTGTGCTCACTTTAAATGTTTTAAAGTTTTCACTGTAAAACAGTGCTTATACTAATTCTGGGGGTCCAAAAGGGTCTCCACATTTCCCTCTGAAACTACACTAGAAGTTTTACACACAAGAAAAGAAACTAGGCTGATTGCTGTGGAGAGTCAGGTTAGAAGTTGTGAGGTAAAAGATCTCCAAAGGGAGTGAAGACTATGGATTAGAAAGAGGAATAAAAAATAAAAGATTGGGGCTTCCCTGGTGGCGCAGTGGTTGAGAGTCCGCCTGCCGTTGCAGGGGACGCGGGTTCGTGCCCCGGTCCGGGAAGATCCCACATGCCACGGAGCGGCTGGGCCCGTGAGCCATGGCCGCTGAGCCTGCGCGTCCGGAGCCTGTGCTCCGCAACGGGAGAGACCACAACAGTGAGAGACCCGTGTACCGCAAAAAAAAAAAAAAAAAAAAAAAAAAGATTAATGGTTGAAGCAGACTATAAGTGCGGTTTCTGAGTCCAGAAGGCAACCCGTTGAGATTCTGTCGTCGAGCACAAGTTTGTCTTCCCAACGCACAGTGAGGCCAAACAAACTGAAGCCTCGGAGTTTGGAGCAGAGAAAGGTTTATCACAGGGCCAAGCAAGAGGAACAGGCAGACCATGTTCAAAAGACCTGAAATCCCCAATGGCTTTCAGGTAAGCGTTGTTAAAAGCAACACTTGTGGTGAGAGCTACAGGGTGCCTGACTTTCTTCTGATTGGTTGGTGGTGAGGTCTCAGGGTAAAGTTTCAAGAATCTCAATTATCAAACTTCTGGTTCCAACCAGTCGGGAGTCTAGTGCTTGAGGTCTGCATGTAGTCACCATCCTCCACCTGGGTGGTGGTCTTAGTTTCTGCACAACAACTCAGATGTGTGTCAGATTGTTATGTATATCCCTTGAGTAGAAAACTAGGACTGTTTTATTGCTGAACTACAGTTTCTTGACTGCTTTTCCTTTATTTCTTCATTCCCTCACTTCCCTAATTAGTTAACCGCTTGAATCTGCTCTTTGGAACTCAAGGAAGACCTAGGAGACTAAAGCCTTTTTTTGCAAACAAGGGGACACAGAGTTTTGTACCCCAGAGGGCCCCACAGGTTTCAGCTCAGTTTCGACTTCTAGATGTTGGGTTTGAAGCATCTTTAGTGAGGATGGTCAGTGGTAATGTTGTTGCAGGAAGGGGGACCACTTCCAGGGCCTGAGAGTGGGCTCCTATCTAACACTCAGAAATGAATTGTGGGAGGAGACACATGTGCTGAAAAAAGCAAGAGACTTTATTGGGAAGGGGTGCCCAGGCAGAGAGCAGCAGGGTAAGGGAACCCAGGAGGACTGCTCTGCCACGTGGCTCTCAGTCTCAGATTTTATGGGAATGGGGTTAGTTTCCGGGTTTTCTCTGGCCAATCATTCTTACTCAGGGTCCTTCCTGCTGGTGCACGCATCACTCAGCCAAGATAGATCCCAGAGAGAAGGATTCTGGGAGGTTGGTAGGACATAGGGACTCTCATTTTGACCTTTCCCAAATTCTTCAGGTTGGTGGTAGCTTGTCACTTCCATGTTCCTTACCAGGACCTCCTGCTGTAAGATAACTCATGCAAGTGGTTACTATCATGCCTGGCCAGGGAGGGCAGTTTCGGTCAGTGGTTCCGCTAACAGCTCGTACACAGTCTGGTAACTTCTGGAGCAGAGCATGGAAGACTTAGGTGTTCCAGTAAACTCTGGGTGGCCTGCCCTGTTGTGATAGATCCTTTGAAGTTCTATCAAGCCAACTTCCACTTTCAGTGTTTCTAGAAAAGGACAGTTTTTGTTCTCAGTGATGTCAAGTCAGGAGGGTGGGAGAAAAATTGGAAGTGTTAATTACTGACGAAACAAACAAGACAGCAAGATCCAGTTTACAAAAAGATGAAAAATAGCTCAAAGACAAGGAACAAGACTAGAATCTGAAAACCCTCAAGGGTGGGTTATAGTTTTCCATTGAAACATGTAATTTCTCCCTACAATCACCTATTTTCATTAAAGATAATCAAAGTAAGATTATTTTTGATTGCAAAATAAGTCTGGTTTCATTGGATTTGGCCTGCTTATTTACATAAGTGCAGCAAGAATGGTAACTGACTACATAGGTCTTTTAAAGTTCTCTTTGCTGGAACTTCTTCTCATAAAGAATCTCAGATTGGACTTTTAAAAGTGTACTTGAGACTAGGAAGCAAGCCAAGAACTTGCCATCAACTCTCTACACTGTCGATAGATTTAGATGAAATCCTCTCTCCTCAAGGTCCCCAGAATATCCTAAGTTTCCTGCATCTTCCAGAAAGTGACTTTCCTTACTCACCTGTCAGGCTGGGAATCCTGTAATTCAGAGAATAGGCCAGTTCTTCCAAGAGAGCTTTGTAAGCAATGGCTCTATAAAGTCAACTTTATTTCCTTAAAACTGTCTGGTAATATTTGATTCTATGTACATCATTCTCAAATATGGCATTCCAGTCAAAACCTTGGTTATATAACCAATTTTTCCAGCTATATACTGTTAAAAGGAAGACAGGTTCTTATTTAACTTATGCAAATAATGATATTACCATGAAAATAAGAATATTCAATAGGGTATCTGAATTCTGGAAGGAGCAAGAAGGGGGAAAAAGATAAATGTTTCAATTTTGTTTAAAAACATTTAATATACTAAATTGTTGTAAGTTATAGATACCCTAAGAGAAAAAAGAAAGGGGTTCCTTATATCCAGAAGATATAACATTAAAGAACCAGCAATGTTCCCCCAAAATTATAAAAATTTAATCATAAATTTTAAAAATTTTATTAAAATTATACAATTTTTACAATAAATATAAAAAATAAATATAATAAAATATTTATTTAAAATAAATTTAATTTAAATAAATATATAAAATTTATTTATTTCATAAAATATAATAAAATTAAAATAAATATAAAAATTAAAAAATTTTAATCATAAAAATTATAATCATTCTTCATGTGTCCCATGTAATTAATTCTTGTTCTACTTGATCTAGTAGCAGTTTCAACTAGAGTTCTTTACCCAATCCAGTGGTATCATCTCGAAGTTATTAATACCATCAGACGCCTATACCCCAGAGTACATGCCATAGTCCTTTCTATGGGCCTGAGACAGTCCCTTTCGTTGAATATGAAGCATTCTGGCTTGTAGCTGTTTGTAAGAGCTTTCAGGTAAGCATTAGAGTAAAGCAATAACTATTCATGAATAATAAAAGGCTTAAAATGACCATGGTTAAAAATTTGATGGGGCTTCCCTGGTGGCGCAGTGGTTGAGAGTCCGCCTGCCGATGCAGGGGACACAGGTTCGAGCCCCGAGCCCCGGTCCGGGAAAAGCCCACATGCCGCGGAGCGGCTGGGCCCGTGAGCCATGGCCGCTGAGCCTGCGCGTCCGGAGCCTGTGGTGCGCAACGGGAGAGGCCGTGGCAGTGAGAGGCCCGTGTACTGCAAAAAAAAAAAAAAAAAAAAAAAAACAGACCAACAATCCAACACATTTTGTCTTTAAGAGAGAAAAATCACACTCTAGTTTTGCATTAGTACACTACTGATATTAAAGCTCATTTAAAAATCTTATAATAAATCAATTTAATCTTATCCAGCTTGACCATATGAGATTAAATAGTCTCTCTCTCTCTCTCCCTCTCTCTCTCTCTCTTTCTCTCTCTCTCTCTCTCTCTCTCTTTCTCTATCACAGACCCTTTACAACTTTCTAGACCCATCTAGTTCTTGTCCTACATCTTCCTCTTTCTCATTCTGGAACAACCTTTAAACAACCTTGAATCAACTAACTCAGGACAAAATTACTCTCTCTTTTCTTAACGAAAACAGATCCTTAATACATTGTATACTTTTTCTTATCAAAAACATATCCTACTTTCCTGGCACATTTTGCACAGAGTTTTTTCCTCTGCTCTTATTATTTCCGTTGGTTCCACTTACATATATTGATTATAATTTTCAACCCTTAGTAATCTTTATTTTCCAGAGAAAACTAGGAAAGAGACAATTGTGAACTGTCTGTGATATACCAGCATTCTGTAGTTGATAAGAAAAATTATGATATACCATCTCACAATTTCAAGAGACATATGCTTCCTCATAGCACAATTTCCCAGTGTGGCAAAAGAACATGTTTATTAACAGGTCCAAGTATCTGTAGTCTTTATGTAAAAATAAGAAGTCAAAAGTATATAAACTTATGTTCAGTACTTAATGTTTCAGTATTTTATCTTATTTGGAAGTGATCTAGATATTTAATGAATATCTATCATTTAACTTAGTAAAGCTTTAAGGTTGCAAGTAAGCAAAAAAGATTTTGGAGACTATTTTGACAGGTTTATCATAAAACATAATCATTGTTGAAATAAAGTTGGCCAGAGTAATGACTTAATTTGATTAGAATCAAATCTATAAGTTTTATAATCTTAAACATCTAGTAAATATAATAGTAGCTTCGACTAGAAAATCCAAGTAGAATAAAAATGTATGATTGTAGGTAAAGAAGGTTTTTATTAAACCAGTAATATTAGAGTAGTCTTATTTAACAAAGATTTACCCAAATGATGTGAATTTGAAGATCATTTGGGTTAGTTCCCACATTTCTGAGAGTTTGAGTGATACTTAATTTATATAAGTGCTTATTTTCTCTAAGTCAATTAAAATAAATCTCCTTTGTTAATTTGGTAATACCATCCAGAGGTAGGAGAATATCAGACACATAACATACATTCATATACATAGTGGCAGCTGCAAATAGAGATAGGTTTCATTTGCATTTTTAGCCATGAATCAGCCATAAATACAGGACTGTTTATGTCCCCCAAAATTCACATGTTGAAACTCTAATTCCCAACGTGATGATATTTGGAGATGAGGGCCTCTGGGAGGTAATTAAGGCATGAGGATGGAGCCCTCATGAATGGGATTAGTGTCCTTATAAGAAGAAACACAAGAGGGTGCTCTTTCATGCTCAGATCTCTCTCTCCCCCATTCTAGTTCTCCGACCAGGGATTGAACCCCGGGCCCTAGGCCACAAAAGTGCCAAGCCCTAACCACTGGACCGCCAGGGAAATCCCTGTCTTTATTTCCCCTCCTATTTCCCCTCCCTTCCTTCCTTCCTCCCTTCCTTCCTATCTTTCTTTCTTTCTTTTTCTTCTTTCTTTACCATGTGAAAATACAGAGAGTAGCCTGCAAGCCAGAAAACTGGCTCTCACCACAACCCTAACATGCTGGCACCCTGATCTTGGGTGTCCAGACTCCAGCACTGTGAGAAATAAGTATTTGCTGTTTAAGCCTCCTAGTCTATGATATCTTGTTATGGCAGCCCAAACTAAGACATACAATAATACAAAATTCACTAGTTTATATATAAAAGTTGGTTCTCGTCTTTGTCCCACTTTGTATTTTTATCTGAATTGTGTTTCTGACAGATGGAACAAGTTGTTGCCTGCTCAGTATGAGGGCTAAAGCTTTATCCAGTATTTGTGGAGGAGACTTTTAAGATTTTTCCTTTTTTCCTGATGTATAATCTTATGGAGGCTGTGGACTAAATTTTGTTTACAATTAGTCTATTTCTTCTTTTTCAGCCTCATGTGCTTGCTTTTGAGGGTCCCTGAGTCCCTTGAGAGCCCCTGAGGAGGGCCAGGGGGTAACCTAAATTTCCAGTGACTATAGGGAGTTGAAGGGCTGAAATAGAAAGCAGAAAATCTTAGAAAATCCAGCTTGGAAGATTTAACTTTTCTCAAAGGCACCACTGAAGTTCTAAATTATCCTTAGAAAAGTCAAGCCAACAAAAAAGGAAGCAGACAGAGTTAGTACCATGGTTGCAGAGCATACAGTCAGTGAGGGTTTAAGAAGAAAGGAGTTCAGTCTACTGAAAAGTTCCCATGAGAGGAACAGAATCAAGTAGGGAGAATAGAGAGGCCTCAAAACCAAAACCGGAAGGAGAATTTCCAGCCCAAGAGGTATCTTCCAAACAAAGATGCTAGATTATAATCCGGCTTCAGAAAGTATACTCATGTCAACTGTGACTCAAACCATAAGCATTTTTATGGCTTAACTATGGGGGCAAAACTCATCCTCAAAGAGGGCACAGAAGACACAACCCTCATACTCAAAGGTAGCCAAGAGGAAGGAAGTAAGGCTCTCCATTGCCATAAGCGATGAACAAAGGCAGTGGAGAAAGAGACAAGCGTCCTTATGGGATGAGGCCCTTTAGAATTTAGACTTAGATGAATCCCCTGAGAGCTGGTAATGGTAAGTACTACACCAGCTGCACATGGGGTACCCAGGCTACCCACATTTCTGCCCAGCTGACTACAGATTCTCAGGGCCTGCCACCTAGTGGTTGGCAGCAGATCACACCCCTCAGCAGGTGGAAAGCCAGAGAGAATGCTCTTTTCAATTTCCAAAGCCAAGTTCTCAGGAAACAAACACTTCTAGACATCACAACACAAAACGGTAGCGCAAGAGACAGACACAATAGCTACCTAATACAAGAGTCCCAGTATCCAAAGAACTGGTTTTAAACAAAAGTTTTCTTCTGTAAATCTAAAATTTGGAAAATCTTTTTTTTTCCATTTCAATCAAATTGAAAGACTCTTCCTGTCCTTGCTCGTCCGGACCCTGGCAGAGATCCAAGATTCTGACTGGTGAAATAAAGTTTACCTTTGCTGGCATTGTCAGAGGTCCTGGGATCTTAGTTGGAGTCTCCAGAGAGTGGGGAATCCCAACCATCCCATCCTTATTGCCAAAAGTGTTGGGAAGAAAACTTTTCCTCTTCTAGCTCCCGTTGGGGGCCTGATAATTTAACTGAGAAAAGAAGATTAACAAGAGAAAAGACAGGATTTATTTCCACACAAGCCTGTGGGAGCTCCCAGTAATGGAAAACTCTTGGAATAGCCCCAAGGAAAGGTGTATACATACCAACTTAACAAAAGGGGGATTTTTAGGGCTTCAATGGGAGAGTATGGAAGGTTCTATTGGGCTTTTTGATGCTAATGAAATGGACACTCTGTCTTCTTGGCAGCTAAATTCGCAGGAAACTCCCTCAGAGGGGGTTTAAAGGCGGCTGTATTTTGTAATTTCAGGCAGCTAAGGGAAATATGTAAAAGATTTGTTTCTGCATCTTCTGTGCTCAAATGTTTTCACTTTAAAATAATCTCTATACCAACTCTGGGGGGTCCAAGAGGATCCCCACAACTCCCAAATGAGTTCCCCAAGTCTCACCCTCTGGAGCCAAACTGCCTAGTACATGTTCCAGCTCTGTCTTTGAGAGCTGAAAGAACTGGGGTAAATTACTTAACTCCTCTGTGTTTTAATCTGCAAAAAGAAGATGGAGTGGTTGAAAGGGTTAAACGAGTCCTATATGTAAAGCATTTAGAACAATGCCTGGACACAGTAAGAGTGATATAACTGTTTGCTGTTATTATTTTTTATTGAGGTATAATTGACATATAACTTTATATTACTTTCAGGTATACAACATAATGATCCAGTATTTGTGTATATTGCAAAATGATCACCACAATAAGTCTAGATAACATCCATCACCAAGCTTAGAATTATTTTTATTTTGTCCTGTTAGCATCTCAAGCTCAACCCTTCCAAAACTCAACTCCTGATCTTCCCTCTAAACATGCCCCTCGTCCCAGAATCCCTTTCTTACGTGGTGGCACCGTCATCGGCCCCATCACCCAAGCAGAAACCTTGACTTCTCTCTCTCCTTCCACCCCTATGTAAAATCAACCACCAAAACTGCTTGATTCTATCCCCTAAATATTGCTTGAATTTGTCCTCTTCACTCTCCTTTATGTGTCAGAGTAGATTATCGTTTAGCAAATATTCACTCCCTCACCCTGCATGAGGGAAGGGCACTTCCCTCCCTTGTTGATGTTGGTTTTGGCCACGTGACTTGCTGTGGGCAATGGAATAATAGAGGACATGACCGTGGCTGTGCAGTTGGACTCAGCCTCTTGTGCTCCTATATGTCATGTGAACACTCCTCAGGTAGCCTTGATCGCCTGAATCACAGTGACTCATAGACACACGAGTTCAAAGAAAAAGCTTATGCTTGTGTGCCACTGAGCTTTTGTGGCTGGTTGCAAAATAGGTCTTAATAGTAATAGCTACCTGATATATTTTTCCTAGGTCAGGCAATTGTCTCCTAACTGGTGTTTCTACTTCTAGCCTTATCCCTCTCAACTCCATTCTTCAACGAGCTACCAAGTTACTCTACCTAAGGCATAAATCTGAGTTGGTCTGATTTACTCATAACTCTTTGAAAATGATGGAAACAAATTTAAACCACTCTCAGAAAAAAAAACAACTGAGTGTTTATTGGCTTGTGTAAATCTTCTAGGGGTGGTAACAGCTTCTGGCATGGCTGGATCCAGTTGCGCAAACAGGTTCATTGGGAATATGTCTCTCCTTTCAACTCCACTATCTGCTGTGGCTTCATTCTCAAGCAGACCCTCCCCAGTGGTGGGAAGATTGCCATTAAGAGGCTCCAAGCTAAAACCCTGCAATTTTATTAACTCCAAAAGAAAGTGAATACTTCTTTCCTAGTTGTGTCAGCAGAAAGTCTCCAGGAAGACTG
Source organism: Stenella coeruleoalba (assembly GCF_951394435.1). NCBI lineage: Eukaryota > Metazoa > Chordata > Mammalia > Artiodactyla > Delphinidae > Stenella > Stenella coeruleoalba. Next base: position 31,251,798 of record NC_137166.1, on the reverse strand, counting down.
GGTTGGGTCAGATGCCCTTCCTTGAATTAGTCAATTCGACCAGGCACATACAGCACTCAGCCTTGAGCCCGAGAATGGGATCAGCAAGTCATGTAAACTGAGAGTGGGTAAGAAAAGGGTTCCCCAAAGGGAAAAGATGGGATTTGTTACCCGAAGGCAAGATACAAAGCAGTCAAAAGCAACTGACATCCTGGCATTATTCCTCTACCTAAAGTCCTTCAGTGGACTCCTCATTACCATTAGGATGAACTCTCAGCCTCTAAGTATGAAGCATAAGGCCCTTCGTGATCTGATCCTTTTAGTTATTAAGCCTCACCTCCCTGTCACTGTGTGATGTGACCTTCAGGCTTCCACAACACTGCACATCATGCCTGATGTAGCCTCCAATCTCGGCTCATACGTTCCCCTTCCCCTGAAACACTCATCCTCTTTCTCTAGCCAATCCCTACTTACTCTTAAAGGCTCCACATGGGTCTCACCTAGGCTGGAAAGATCTCTCTGAACCACCCTACTCCAGGCTGTGCTCCCACTAGACACACTTCAATATTTTATTAACAATAGGGAGTTTGGCACAGAGTAGTCTTCCAGTAACTGCTGGATTAATGGATGGATAAAGCAAGGAATAAATGATTGAGTGATAGAGAAGAGTAGAAACTCAATAAATATCTGCTTAATGAATGAATTTGGTTTGAGATGGGAAGTTTATTGCCTCATATAACTGAAAAATCCAAGGGAAGAGCTGAATGCATAGGTAGGTAGGAAGGTAAGTATGTAGGTAAATGGATAGACAAACAGATAGATGGATTGAATGGACTGGTTGGATGGGAGGTTGAATGGATGGATAGATGGATGAATAGATGGAGGGATAGGTGGATAGAAAGGTGACTAGTAAACAAACTCCTCCTCTTCCAGTAGTTTTGGAAGTGGGCCAGAGCAATGGCTTTCAAGTTATGGGCCAAGTCTATGCAGACCTGTCTTTAAAGAGTTTCAAGCTCATTTGAGTAAACATAATTCTGGCCACCTTCACCAGGCACTTGAGCCTCAGAGGGACACAGATGAGTGATACTGAGCCCCAATGGCACAACTGGAATGTCCTTACAAAGAAACTGGGTCCTATTTCCTGTTACAGATTAACTTCTTGGCAAATTGCAGCGTGCCTGCCACAGCTGGAGGTGGATGAAGAATCCAGTTTTTAAAACCCACAGGGATCTTGAATTTAATTAAACAAGCATTTTACACCATCTCAGAAGGAAGCAAAACAAACCACCCTGTTTTCTGAACTTCTAAGGACCTGGAGTCTCCTTCACTTGATTTGCTAAGAAGCTGAGTGAGTTTCGCCCCTCAGGAGCTGGTGAAATAAGCACCACCCTGCCTCAAAACCTCACCACCAGCTGAGAACTTTTTCCGGGAGTCCTGAGGGTGTATACTGTGAGCAGCTTCTTACCAGACACTGTCCTATTTTGCAGGGTGAATTTCCATTAGGTGGGAGGAGGGAGAAAAACAGAATTGTATTAAAAAAAAAAAAAATTGAAAGCAGTTACCAGAGCTTGGCCTATGCCCAGAAAGCTGTAGAAAGAGGCCCCAAACTTCCTGATCCCCAGCTGCAAGCCCAGGCCTGTTTCCTGGCCCACTGCAAGTTTCCTACCCCCGGGGAAAAAGCAGGGCTTCGGGCCAGCTGAGGGGGCCCCATCTCTCTTGCTCCCTCCCTAAAAGATGTCAGGTTCCGCTGAAGCAACAGGAGCGCTCTGCAGTCAATTTGCAGGCCAAATTGCTGTACTTCTTGTCCTTCCTTCTTTCTTGCTCTTTACCCCAGGTGCCAGATTCTCAAAAGAATCCTCTTCAGTTTCTGAGGTTTTGATGGCCAAAAAGAAGGGTCATTTCCAGTAACATGCTGTCTCCATAGCCCCTTCGCTCACCTGCGTTCTACAGAATCACACCCACACTTCCCCGCTGATCCTCTAATCCCGGCTCCCCAGTCCGGTCTTTCAAACATGTTATGTCATCATTTATTTGCAAACATATCCATTTGATTTCAAATTAAAATGCTTTGGGGTCGAATTAAAAAAACACATGCAAGGGGGGGAAAGAGAAGCTGACAGACATGTCAGTAAACAGCGAAATATTTCCAAAGGCTGGACACAGATAGCTCAGACGCTAGAGGGTTCAGATTGACAGACTCTTGATGTGAGGAGACACAGGAACATCAGCAGAGGGACATTTTTCTGGGGATTAAAAAATCAAGAACATGAATCCCTCCTCCTTCCTTCCCACCAGCACTCAGTGTTCCACACACTGGATGATCAAGGCCTTGTTGTCTCCCATGATCACAGTCTGATCCTGATTTTTCCCATAATTCATTAACAATTCTCCAAGTTAAATATTAAAGTATTCATACAAACAGTGTGGAGTGAGCCAAACCCAAAACCTTCCTGTGATGGGCACTGGCTATTCAGCCAGCTGTTAGAAAAAAGGAGAGAGAAAAAAACAAACCAAAAAAAAAAAGAAAGAAAGAAGGAAAGAAAGAAACCGAGTACCACACATCTCCATCGATGCTATGACCACAGAGCTTTCAGAGTTCAGAAACGTGAGGCACATGGAAGGGGGTAGGGTCACTAGACAGTCACAGCTCAGCAGCAGAGATTCACCAGAGCCAGAGCAGTCTGCTATGGGGCTCCCCCGTTTCCAGAAGCTCAGGGAAAGCCCCAGGATGTGTGAAGACTTCTTTCGTCCTCTCTATCGGAGAGCTGGGGAAATAGGACTCCCCGTGGCCACATCTCCCTCTCAGCTCCAGAGCAAAGCCCGATGAAGGTAATTTCTGAAGCCTGAATCCCAAAGGCGGGGATTTCTCTCTCCTCCCTCTCTTTGGAGCTTCTCAGGATGGGGTTTGTCCCGAGTTTCATTGGCCAAAGGCAGTTCCACGGATGAGGTGAGGGTCCGAATCCAGAGAGAAGCATCTCAGTTCTTCTGCTCAGGGGCACCATCCTTCAAGGAGGTGTCTTTGCCATCTGCTGCCTCTGTGCCAGCTCGCAGATTTGGTTCCTCTCCCTCGGGCTGTTCTGCGGGTTTCTCGGACGCCCCCGCCACCTTGGTGCTCTTGCTGGAGTGGCATCCCATCTCAGTTGGACGCAGAGGGTGAGTGCCCTGGGATGTCCCGAGGTGAGGACGCTCTGTGTGTCTGATCCTCAGGTGCCAGTGTTAAATAGCCCTTCCTCAGAGCACAGCTGAAAGAGCACAGGTTCCGTTTCTATGGTCACAGGAAGACACCAGTCCAATCTGCATAATGACACCCCCGCCCCCCGCCCCATCTGCGGGATGGGCAGGGCCTGGAAGGGGGCTCTTCCTGCTAGCACCAAGCCCTATTCATTCCATCAGAAGAATTCCCTTTTGTTTAACCGGTAACTTCTGCTTTACAAATTACAACCCCCACCTAGTTACCTGTAAACACCAGCCCTCTCTTGCTGCAAATAAAGCCCTGTTACTAAGCAACTAGCTGTGCCCTTCCTCCGTGTCCCAGGGTCATATCCAGTTCCGGGACTCACAGACCCCCCCCCCCGCTTGGAGTCCATCCCCTACCCTAGAATGCCACCTCCACCCGGGGTTGAGGAATGGGGCTAAGATCATGGACTCCAGGGTTTAACCCAAACATGTAAGTAATGAAAACATTAACACTGCTGTATGTTATATATGAAAGCTGTTAACAGAGTGAATCCTAAGAGTTCTCATCACACACATACACACACAAATTTTTGTTTCTTTAATGTTGTATCTTTAAGAGATGATGGATGTTCATTAAACTTACTGTGATAATCATTTCATGATGTGTAAAATCCAAAAAATTATGCTGTACATCTTGAACTTATACAGTGTTATATATCAATTATATCTCAATAAAACTAGAAGGAAAAATAAATAAATAGATAAATAAATAAATAAACAAATTAGCAGGTACCAAGTGCTACTTGGTACCAAGTACAGTTTACATTCATCATCTTGTTCCATCCTCACAACAACTCTAAGAGGCAGGTTGCATTATTTAATCCTCATTTAACAGATGGAGACACTGAGGCACAGAGAGGTTGAATAATTTAAGGTCTAACAGCCTGGAAATAGCAGGGCTGAGATTAGAACCCAGGTCATCCAGATTCCGCTCTATCACTACGTTCATCTTATCTCTTTTAAAGACCCCACTGGGCCATCTTCATAAACCATCATAGGTGTCATCAGTTTGGTAGGCCTGTCTTGCTCTTTTTTTAAAAATAAATTTATTTATTTTTATTTATTTATTTTTGGCTGCGTTGGGTCTTCGTTGCTGCACGCAGGCTTTGTCTAGTTGCAGTGATCAGGGGCTACTCTTCATTGCTGTGCGTAGGCGTCTTATCGTGGTGGTTTCTCTTGTTGTGTAGCACGGGCTGTAGGTGCGCGGGCTTCAGTAGTTGTGGCTCACGGGCTCTAGAGCACAGGCTCAGTAATTGTGGCGCACGGGCTTAGCTGCTCCACGGCATGTGGGATCTTCCCGGACCAGGGCTCGAACCCGTGTCCCCTGCATTGGCAGGCGGATTCTTAACCACTGTGTCACCAGGGAAGCCCTGTCATTGCTCTTTTAATCCGGGACACATGGGTAAAAGTTTTCAAAGCTGTGAACGAATTCTCTATATTTGACTCCTCTTTTATTTTCTGATCACCTCGCTTTCTTTTTCCTAACTCCAAAAGGGGCCCGATAGTTCTGGCGCAGCTGCCAGGAAGCTGCAAAGAGGATCAAGCAGGTCCATGTAGTACCTTTTCAGAGAAGTGCAGACTGTATTCTTCCCCGAGTATGCACACAGCAGTCAAAGGTGACGCCAACTCCATTCACTTCCGGAGGGGTGGGTACATGCCAGCCTCGGATGTTTTACACACGTCCTCTCGTTTATTCCTCATAATCAAACAGTCCTACGAGGGAGTATTGTTAAGCCACGCTAGAGGGGGAGTAACTGAGTCCAGAGCGGTTAGGTCAATGGCCTGAGGTCACACGCGTGGTTGGCAGCCAGCTCAGGATGCTGCCTGCACATCCTGTGACCTTCCCACTCCTTGTCCCCTCCTGCTGCCACCCCCACTGCCTCTGGTTAACACCATTCATCTTCCTGGACTTAGGCACTCAGTGATCCACAGGAATGTGGTAAGACTCCCCTGTAAATCACCTTTCTTTGAATGAGCTTCTTGCCAACCGGGCTGGCAGAGTGACAATTAGGAGGACATTATAATGCTGTCGATTTACCTCTCCCACATAAACGCCAAAGTACATTTTGGGGGTGTTAGGGTGGAAGAGGGAGGTTCCATTTGCCTTCCAGTTAAGAAGTCCTAATTAAGGCAAATCCTCGTTTGGATACTGGGATCCTAGGCCAACAAGTCTCTTGTGAATCCTCCAAATTAATCATGCTTGTCCCAAGTCAGCACAAAAGACAGGCGGCAGGAGCACCAAGGAGACAGGTAAAACCCTCAGGCTGGGCTTGGGTTAGTTTAGAGGTGTGGTTGGTAAGACAGATGAGGGCCCTTTTCTGAGTGAACCTAGTGAGCAGCCTTGTCGTGCCTGTGACACTCACACCCAAGACTGGTTACATAATTGAAGGGCCCGTGTGAAATTAAAATGTGAGCCCTTGTTCAAAAATTATTAAGAATTTCAAGATGGTGACAACAGAAGTTTAAATGAAGCATAAGGCCTGTAAAGCCAGACCTACTCACACCCAACCTCTTCCTCAACTTTCTCAGAGATGGATTCACCTCTGATGAAGACTCTGATTTGCCAGATCACTAGCTGGCTCTGCCTAGGGGACATTGCCCCAGGAATAGGATGAGGCGGCGGAAAGACAAGGAAAGAGAAATGGACCACCCAGGGATGGATGGGACCACAGTAGGATACTTTCAAAATATTTTCAGCTTTAAAATGCTTCCTTGGGACTTCCCTGGTGGCGCAGTGGTTAAGAATCCGCCTGCCAATGCAGGCGACATGGGTTCGAGCCCTGGTCCGGGAAGATCCCCACATGCTGCAGAGCAACTAAGCCCGTGTGCCACAACTACTGAGCCTGTGCTCTAGAGCCCGCGCACCACAACTACTGAAGTCCACTCGCCTAGAGCCCACGCTCCACAACAAGAGGAGCCACCGCAAGGAGAAGCCCGCGCACCTCAACAAAGAGCAGCCCCCGCTCGCCACAACCAGAGAAAGGCCGCACACAGCAACAGAGAGCCAACGCAGCCAAAAACAAATAAGTAAAATAAATTAAAAATTTTTTTAAATAAAATAAAATGCTTCCTTGACTTTTACCACCTACAAAACCTAGCACGCAGAAAGTATCAACATAAAAAACACAAATAAAAACTAATGATAATACCATATGTTGGCAAAGCTTCAGAGCAACCGGAACTCTCGTATGCTGCTGGTGGGAAGGCAAAATGGTAAAGCCACTCTGGAAGACCGTCTGGCAGTTTCTCATCAGGTTAAACATACACTTACCATAGAATATTTACCTGTATCAGTCTACTCAGGCTGCCATAACAAAATGCCACAAACTCAGAAGCTTAAACAATAGACATTTTCTCACAGGTCTGGAGCTAGAAGTACATAACCAAGGTGTTGGCAAATTTGGTTTCTGGTGAGAGCTCTTTTCCTGGTTTGCAGATGGCCACCTTCCTGATGCATCTGTACATGGTCGTTCCCCTGTGCTCACAAAGAGAGAGAACTCTGGTGTCCCTTTCTCTTATAAGGACACTAGTTCAGTGAGATTAGGGCCCCATCCTTATGACCTCATCTAACCTAATTACCTCTATAAAAGCCCTATCTCCAAATGCAGTCACACTGGGGATTGGGGCTTCAACATATGAATTTGGGGGGGACAACGCATCCAGTCTATAACATTACCCAAGGGAAATGAAAACCTACGTTCACACAAAAACCTGTACACAAATATTTAGAGCAGCTCTATTAATAATCAATAACTCGAAACAACCCAAATGTGAATGGATAAATAAACTGTGGTACATTCATACAGCACAATATTACTCAGCTATGAAAAGGAAAAACTTTCGTTACACGTAACGTAATTTCAAAGATGTTCATGAGTAAAGAAGCCTAAAGGTTACCTACTGTTTGATTTCATTTATATGACATTCTCAAAAAGACAAAAATATAAGAATGGAGAACAGATCAGTGGTGTTACTACAAAGTGATGGCTGGAGAGTTTTTGGTGTTCTGTATCCTAATTGTGGTGGTAGTTACACAAATCTAAACATGCTGAAATTCACAGAATTGTACCTGAAAAATTTTAAAGTCAAATTTGCTGTATATTAATTTAAGGAAAAAATGTTAAGATCATCCAAACAAAAAAATAAATAAATACTGTTTGCCAGGAGCCTAGGAGCTTATTTGCCATCTGGTCCTAGTTCTCAAGATCATTTAAAATCCTTTCTCTCCTGCTTTTCATTTGAACAAACAAACAAACAAACACACCTGCCCCTAATTTAGCTTAACAGCTGTTTATTGAGCCGCATGCTACAAGGTTCCATGTGGGGTGTTGCGCGGTTTCCAGAACCTTAATGAATTGCAATTCAGGAGACCTGGATGTGGAAGCAGAGCGGGCTGTGTGCAGAGGGTCACCTTACAGCTATGACTGTAGCGCAGAAGAGTGGCCGGCCCAAGGCACCTTGCAGGAAGGGAGCTGGGGCCGTAAGCACCCCAACCTCATTTTCCTCCCTCCCTCCAATCCCTCCCAGGGCTCCCATTGGCCAAACCCAACTTGAGGCCAGTGGGCATAGAAGTCTTCGGTCTTGCCCATTTAGGTCAGCCTCCCAGGATGCAGAGCAGGGTGGAAAAGGAGAGCAGATGTGGAGAGGTAAACAAACCATCCAGCATAATCCACGTGGATCCTGTTCTCAAGGGCATAGAATCTGTTGGGGAAGGCAACATCTTTGCAGGGAATTAAACCATGAGGCAGAATGCAGTAAGTGCTTTAATACAGGAAAAAGGTCACACTGGGAAAAGGGAATAGGGAAGGGATTCCTCTAGCTGGACCCAGAAGGATAAGCAGAATATTAGCTGGTAGAGGAGGAAAGGACAACCTGGCCAAAACGAAGAACTGCAAATCCCTCCTGAGGAGTTCAGTTCAATTCACCATTTGTTTATGGAAAGGCAGCTAATCGTCATGGTTAGAAGCACCAGATTCAGCCTGAGAAGAACCTGAGATTGAATACTAACTCTACAGTGTACATGTTGTGTGGCCTTCAGTAAGTTGTTTAACCTCTCTGACTCTCAGTTTCCTGGACTTTTGGGAAGAGTCAATGAAACCGCATATATGTCATCCTGCTAATACACCTCATAATATCTGGCAGGGTTTGCAGATGCCGTTCATGACCAAAAAGTGACCAAACTTACTTCTGCCGTAAGCCTATATGACCCCCAAAGTCAAGTTTCCATTTAGCCCAAGGGCCAGCCTCGCAAGACCAAGTGACCTTCCTGGGATAGGCACCTGCCCCTCTGTTGTTGGTCTCCAGCATCCTAGCCTCCTTCCTTCTCTACCCCTCCTTCTGCCAGGATCCTGACATCCTGCCCATGCTCCCGGTGACCCATTTCCAGCTCCATCCACTTTGGAAAATAGAGGATTCTCACTCTCTTTCTTTTTTTTTTGGCCGAGCCACATGGCTTGAGGGATCTTAGTTCCCCGACCAGGGATCGAACCCTGGCCACAGCAGTGAAAGCACCAAGTCTTAACCACTGGACGGCCAGGGAATTTCCCTCACCCTCTTTAATGGAGCAAGCTTCTAGAAGATAAACAAGCCCTCACCTACTAAAAATAGGTTACCTCTCATAACATTATGAATTTATTAAAAAACAAAATGCACCACACAAAATTCTCCCTTTGAAGGAAAGAGTGGACAGAACAAGAGCACAGAGGGATAAAAATTAGAGGCCCTGTTCATGCTGTCCCGTGTCTAAAACACAGTGCCCAGCACGGTTATCCAGGCGCTCCATCAACAGCAGTGGAGTGCTCAGAGGCAAAGGTTCTGCAGGCAGGCCATCCAAATTCAGGTCCTGGCCACACCGCTTGCTAATTCTCCCACCCAAGGCAAATTACTTAAGCATTATGAGTCTCAGTTTCTTCATCAAAAAAATGGGTAAAATAACAGTGATTACTTCATAGGATTATTGTGAGGATTCAACTAGTCAATCTAAAATTCTTCGTGCCTAATAACATTACAGATTATTATTATTATTATTGACACTACTTTTACCTATCCAACATGGCGCAGACCCTCAAGGAGATCACCTATGGAGAACCTATGCAGAATACAGACCTGTTGATAACCACAGTTTCCAAACCACTGTGATTAGTGGAATGAACAAAATGGTAGAAGAATTCAGGGGAGAGTTCTTCTTAAAGTCCTTAGGAAACCTTTAACCTCATCCGGTGATGCCTGGCATCAGACTTGCAGAGGTTATAATCTAGGTCTTTGCTGGGGCAAGCTTTGGGCCAAAGTGGGGTGGTGTGTAGGGGCGGAGGAGGGAGCTCTTGCAAGGACTGGAAGTGACTCAGAGACACTTTAAAGTGACAGAATGGGAAGTGTACCTGTCAGCACTTCTCTGACTGATTCACCTTCATCAGGGCACGAGCAAGCCCTAAGTAGGCTGGGGGTGGCCCCCGTCAGTGACACACACACATGCGCGCGCACGCGCGAACCCCTTGCCCCTCCAGGTATTGCTCATAGGTAATACTCCCTCCCCTCCCCCTCCCCTCTACTCTTGATGGTCAGTTTGACCAGATGACACCAGTACAGAGAGACCAAAGTTTAAATAGGCACACGAAGGTGGGGGGAGGGGGGATTGGCTCAGGTCTCACTGTCACAGAGTGTGTCTAATATTTCCACTGGTGAACTTATCCCCCCAAATCACCACAGAGATAAAGTGCCTTAAAAGAAGTTTTTGCCAAACTTGTCTCCATCACCACGGCACTATATAAATTGATGTATTTTTTTAAAAAAATAAATCCTGTACTTATCCTGAGAAGAGCTCAATTACACTGCATTGCACCAGGGCACTATATAAATTGATGTATTTGAAAAAAAAATCCTGTACTTACCTTGCGAAGAGCTCAATTACACTGCATTGCCTTTGTGTGTGTGCTAAAAGTTAATTTGTTACATAAATGTGAATTCAACAAGGGCAGAAATTTTGAGCTGTTTTGTCCTTTGTGGTATCCCTTGTTTGTAGGAAAGTGGCACATAGTAAGTGCTCAGTTAACATTTGTTGAAGAAAGCAATAAATGAAATGTACACACTTTCAATAAGCCACCATTTTCCTGACCTTAATAATCAGCTAATAGGTTCTCAGCCTAGGGCAGTGCTCTTCCAACCCGGCAGACAACTGGAAATATGAAGGGGTGGTTTTGGTTGTCACAATGACTATGAGGTGTCTACTGGCATTTAGCGCCATGGAGTGAGGGGAGTAAATGTCCTGTAGTGCCAAGGACGGCCTCAACCAAAGAAATGTCAATGTCACCCGGGTCAGAAACATAACTTGGGTTGCCAGCTCCTTAGGGACCTGTGTCTCCGGGTGTGACAAAGGATGGGTGTTTAATAAAGTTCAGCTAAAGGGACAGGAGGGAACAGAGTAGGAGGGCAAGGGGGTGGGGAGGTGCGGGGTGTGAGGCGGGGCAAAAAGATAGGGTTGCTAGTAGGGAAAATGCCTCCCTGGGCTTAAGAGAAACCCAGTCCTTTGCATTTTCTGATGCTCGCAGGACATTTAAAAGAGAGGCTCTGCCACATTGGAGTGTACTGAAAGCTTTTGGATGAAAGGCAAGATCCCTGAGTCCCGCCAGGAAAATCCCACTATGCATTCCAGGCCAGCAGCCAGGGCCTGGCAGCCCCTCCGTGCCCTCAAAAGGAAGTTCAGCAAGTTTTGCTCCCAGTGCCCTCTAAGGAGTGAAGGTGATCCCACCCAGCCGGGATTTGCTCCCGGCGCGCGCAGCGTGTAGGAAAACCGCCCAATTGGGAAGCCCGGGCTGCATTTCCGCCCGGGACGGATTGAGCTCGCACCTCCCAGCCGGCGCCCCGCGCCCACTAGGTGGCGCCTGCGCTCTAGTGGGCGCCTCTCCGGCGCAGACGAAAGCGACCGCGGAGCCCGGCGACAGGTCGAACCGGAGTCTCAGGATTGCGGGCACCGGAGGGCAGCGCCGACAGCCAAGGTAGGATTCCTGAGCCCCGGGCGTTTCCCGCGAACCTCTGTGGTGAGGCGTGGGCAGCGTGGCGGCCGCCGAGCCCTGCCGGCGGTCTCCGCGGACGACTAGACAGGTCGGAGCGGCCGCACGTGTCGTTGCCTGTGGGGACCTGGAGACCGCAGTCGCCAAGCTGGGCCTAGGGGCAGGGCTGGACGCCAGGTCGCTCGCACGCAAACATCCTCCACTAGCTGGTTCCTCTGGAGAGCCTGACCGAATCCCCGAACAGCCAGTCCTAGGAGGAGAAAAGAGTTACTGCCACCCAGAGCGACTTCAGCTTTGGAGCTGAGTGCTGATAAGATCCAAAGCACCATTTCTCCAACTTGCCTGCCCATTGGAATCGCTTGGGGAGCACTAAAAAATACTGATGCCCCGTTTCCCTCCCACCCCACCACCTCCGAGACTCAGATGTAGGAGGTCTGGGTTGGGGCCTGGGCATCTGGACATTTCAAAGCTTCCCAGGAGATTCCCAGCTAGCAGCCAAGTGTGAGGATCCTTGATTTAAAGGGTTGGAGAAAAAGGAGGACGGTTGTCGCAGCCCAGAATGCTGATTCTTCTCCTCCTCCTCCTTCTTCAACATGCCTTTTAAGCAGGAAATATCTCCACCTTTGAGCTGTCAAACCCCAGATAACAAACCAACATCTTCCCTCCCAATAGGGCTGGTTCTGAAAGGGTTGAACTCGGAAGTGGGCAGGGAACAGAAAGACACAGATGTAGAATATGAGAAAAGACTCATGAGAGAGGCGGGTTTCTTTTTACCCAGATCCTACAGAAGTTCAGGGGGCCTCCTGGAGCAGCCCTCATCATATTAGTAAATGTTACATTTACACCAAAGCGGTTATGAGCCTAGGCTTGGAGTTCCCAGAGCCAGCCCTGCGTGGGCTGTGTGACCCTTAAAAACTCATGGAACCCCTCCTAGCCTCAGTTCCTTCATCTGCAAAATGGGTATGATAGTATCATATAAAACTCTTAGAGTTGCCATGGGAATTATTGCCCATAAGAGGTAATGTTTACTACGGACCTGCCTGTGCCTGGCACAGTGCTAAATGCTTTCTTTGCATGGCCACATCAACTCATCACCATAACCCACAAGGTACTACTCTAACTACCCCATTTGATAGTGAAGGAAGCTGGGGCTCAGAGAGGTCAAGGAACTTGCTCAGGGTTCAATAACTAATAAAAGGCAGGTCCTGTGTTTGAACCCAGGCAGTCTGATTCCAGAGCCCATGGCAAAAGTACAATAATCTGCTGTTTCCCTTGTTGGCAGAGGAAACATAGAAAAAGCACTTAGCACAGGGCAGCTCGTGGTGCCTGCTCCGTAAACACTAGCTGTCATTGCTGCCAACGGAGCACTTTCACTGAATTGACTCATGTGTTCATTTAAACAGGATTTATTATTGAGAGCCTACTGTGTGCCAGGCTGTTTTCCAGGCGCTAGAGGTAAAACGGTAAGACAGAGGTAAACCAGTCCTCAGTGAACTCCCATGCTAGTGAATGAGAGAAATGGGAAGAAAGTACAGTGGATCCTCATTATTTGCAGATTCCGTATTTGCAAATTCTCCCACTCGCTAAAATGTATTTGTCACCCCCAAGTCAATAGCCACAGTGCTTCTCGTGGTCATTCATGGACGCAAACAGTGGCAAAAAATTTGAGTCGCTCAACACACGTGTTCCCAGCTGAGGTCAAAACAAGATGACACTGCTTTCTTGTTTCAGCTCTCAGAACTGTGAACAAGTGTCCTTTTTGTGTTCTATTTAGTGCCATGTTTTTTTTTTGTTTGTTTTGCATTTTTGTGCTTTCTGTTGGTGATTTTGCTGTTTACAGTCACCCCCAAACATAGTGCTGAAGTGCTGTCCAGTGTTCCCGAGCACAAGAAGGCTGCGATGTGCCTTACGGAGAAAATGTGTGTTAGATAAGCTTTGTTCAGGCATGAGTTGTAGTAGTATTGGCTGTGAGTTCAATGTGAATGAAACAACAATATATATTAAATAAGGAGTCTTGAAACAGAAACCACATAAAATAAGGTTAGGTATTGATCTGTTGATGAAAATGTGACCAGAGGCTTGCAGAAACCTAACCTTAGGTTTTTCCCTTAGGAGCAATAGATCGGTATTTGCCAGTTCCATGTTCATGGCAACTTTATAGAATATAACCACTGTGAATAATGAGAATTGACTCTAATTAGACATCACTGCACATGCACTGAGAGAATCAAGCACAAAGATGGAGAGGCATACAGAAAGGCATACATATGGATTAGGGGTCAGAAAGGCTGAGAAGCAGCCAGGGTGGGGGGTGAGATGAGGAGAAAGTATTTCAGGCAGAAAAAGCAGCATGTGCAAAGGCCCAGAGGTAGGTGAGAACTTGGCAAAGTCAAGGAGCTCAAGGAGAGCCAGTGTGCAGGGAGTGTAGTGGTCAGAGGAAGCAGAGGCCTGATAATATGATAATATGCTGGAGAGGGAGGCTGGGGCCAGGTGGCAGTGTTTTGTGGGCAGCTCACCTTTTGTCCAGTTACCACAGTAATCCTGGCAGACTGGGCGGGGTTGTTTCCACCTTTGACAGGTGATGAAATTGATGCCCCAGGCAGTTATATGCCTTGCTCAAAGCTACACCACTGGTAAGCAGCAAAACCCATCTCCCCACCCCCATCTTAATCTAATGTTGAACAGACATCTGAGTGTTGAGCTGAGATCCAGGACACAATCCTGGGCTGGAGATTTGGTTTGTTTGGGGAAGAATGAGTAACTGAAGCCATCAAGAGTCAATGAAACCACCTGGGACAATGGGCAGAGTGTGGGGAACAAAAGGTCTTATGCCCTTTTAAAAGTAAATAAAATTACTCCTGGTATAAAAACATTAATGCCTCAGTGGGGGAGTCCTAGGTACCTGCAGAGGGCGGAGGGAGTCATGAGGGTGGTCACAGAGATGTAGGAAAAGGAACTGTGAACATCTGATCCAAAAACCCCCTAAATACTAGGTCTGGTGATGGGCTTCGCATCCACTGGGCAACCAGGTCTCAATCTGCCTCTTGTCCCTGCAGGATAATGATCTTGAATAGGGGTCAGCAAACTCTTCCGTAAAGGGCCAGATAGTAAACGTTCTGAGCCTCGTGGACCATATATGGTTTCAGCTGCAACTACTCAACTCTGCAGTTATGGAGTAAAAGTGGCCGTAGACAATATGGGAATGAATGAGTGTAGCTGTGTTCCAATAAAACTTTATTGATGGACACTGAAATCTGGGTTTCATATCATTTTTATGGGCCATAAAATGTTATTCTCGTTTTGATTTTTTTTCCCCCCCAACCATTTAAAATTGTAAAAACCATTCTTAGCTCACAGGCTGTACAAAAACAGGCAGTGGGAGAGCCCATGGGCCGTGGGCTGTAGTTTGCCGACTCGATGTCCTGGTTGAATTCTTACCTGACTCATGAATCTCCGTGGAACATTCTCAGCCATTTCTCAAGCGCCACAGTTAAACTGTGCCATAGCTGGGGCTTCCCCGAAGTAGATCATGAGACCAGGACTTGGGTGCCCGGAATTCATTTGGGAGGTGATCCCAGAAAGCCCAGTGAGAGTGAAACGGACCGGAGAAGGGAGGAGAGCCAGTAGAGGATGCGTCGATGAGTGAGTTACCTTGGAGCAAACGGCTCAGTCTCTCTGGGGCTGCTCGGAGACACTGTGCGTCCCAGCAAACCCCCAACTTCTGTGTGCGGTCAGGAGTACGCAGCCTGCCACCAGAAAATGTCTTCGAGTAGAAAGAAGTGAGAGGCAGGCGGGGTGTCTGGAAACTGTCTGCAGGTTTCCTCCGGGGGGCGCTGGGGAGCGCGGTGGTCTATGAAATGTTTCTGACTGCTTTTTGAAGTGTGCTGATCATACCACTGGGTGCCTGGTGGGATGATTCGGTGTGGCAGAGCACTGTAGTGCTAAAGATGACGAAGCCTCATTCTTGGAGAGGTATTTCCTTTTTAAACCGTCCCTTTGATCCGGCCCTGCCTCTCTCCCTAGAGCAGGAGCTGCAACCACACGGGCCTTTCACTTCCTTAAACTTGCCAGACTCTGCCTTCTGACTACAGTCAACAAAAGAAGTTTCAGTGAAGTACCAGACCGTTTTGGTAACACTTGCTCGTCTCCCTTCTTACGGAAAAGGCAGCAGTCCTCAAACTCAGGGGGTGGAACAGGCAACAGTAGCTAGCTAAAATTTGATAACATTGTTTTATGTTTATTTGTACAGTTTCCATCTATACCTGACAAGTGTTTCTGGCTTTGCCTTTGCAGTAGTAATATAAAGTTTCCTTTCAAATAAATTTAGATAAATAATGTGTCTACTTAGAAATAGTATAAATGGTATGAGATTATAATAAAAAATAATAGTTGCTACCACTTGCGGAGCACATAATGTGTGCTGGGCGCTATCCTAAGCATTTTGCATGTATAATTTAATCAATCTTCACCACAGTCACATGGGTTAAGTACTATTTGAGGTAGGTACTATTATTAGTGGAGAAAACAGGCATGGGAAAGTAAGGTAACTTGCCCAAAGTTATGTAGCTAGTAAGTGACAGGACTGGAAAATGAACCCAAGCGTTTCTGTTTCCGTTTGTATTCCTAATTGCCGAGTTACACTGCTTCTCACAAACGTGACAGAAGAAAGAAGAAAAATAAAAGTGGTGATATTTGAATGACTGATATTAAAGGAAAACTGCCTTTAAAAGTTCCGCTTTTTTTATCTCACCGAAATCTCTCTCCCTGTATCTGCCACCCCTTGGTTGTCATACTTTCTTCTGGAGCCCCAGGGAACAAATCTTTCCCCTTTGCATCACTGCAGTCCTTCAGGTATTTGATGACAGGGAACTGGTTGGCCCTCCCGGATCTTCCCTGCTCTAGATTAAACGTTGCCAATTCCTTCTGCTTGTTTTCTGTCATGTGTTCTTGGCATCTTGCCCCAAGCACAGGATCTCTTTCTTCCTTATTCTTTCTTATTCCAACAGAACTTATTTTGGTCGCTGTAGCACTTTTCTTGCAGGCCTCCCACAGCTCATGCCGGGCTCAGGGTAGACGGCTGCGGTCGGGGTGATTGACGTGGCAAAGCGCAGCTGGCTAGCAGTGTCAGGAGAAGCACCCCTCAGGGCCAATGTGATGAGGGCTGGGGGCTGGAGATGCTGCTCATTCTTTGCAGGTCAGAGATGGAGTGCCTTTCGTGCACATGGAACTGATCAGGCTAGCAAGGACAGAATCACCAAATTCACAGCAGCCTGGTGAGGAAGCCAGACCACAAATATATTAAATCACAATGGGACAAGCACTGTGAAGCAGCCTGAAAACTTCATGTCAGCCTATCAGCACATTCTTTCCCCTGTAGGAAAGTCACAGGGGATGCCAAATTCTACTTAGAAGCTTGGCATTCCTGGAATCCAAACAAGGTGAACAAGATGAATGATTTTAATAGCCAGGATGGCCTAAGATATTTGTATCCTCTGAGGGCTACAGCGGTCCAGAATGGCAGCACTTCTGGCCTGATTCCCCATCTCCGTGCTCATGATAGACGTGACTAATCAATTACCGAATCTTTGCCTTCCTACTGCTCCCTGGACCAACCTTAAGATCCCTATCCAGAGAGAATTCTGGGAAGCTCTGAGCTGGCTGGAATGCTCAAGGGATTCCCACTACCCTGGACAATGTGGGAGAAGATAGACTCTCAAAGACTTGCTCTTTCTTACCCCCTTTTCTCAGCTCCTCAGACATCACCATTTCTCTCTACCTAATATTTTTCAGCTTATGTTAATACAATTGGCTTTTTTTTTTTTTCCATTGTCAAGTCTTGATTTGATTTCCAGGCCTTGCTCTTCCTGCTTTGTCCAGAGATACATCCTGTCCTGTGCTTAAGAACTTTTGCAGATCAGTCATCACAGACATTTTGTATGCATTCTACTGATGTAGTGTCCCCACATTTTGGGGTGTCTTGCTGTGTACCTCCAAGTAACAGCTTCTTGCAACCAAGAAGCAGCTTTCTGGGATATAGAGTTTTGCTCCGTTATAGAATCGGCAGCATCACAATTTTAAGCTGTTACTACTGTTATCCCTCGTCTATTCCTGAGGACTGGGATACAGGTGGCACTGGAGAGGGAGGGGGTGGAAGAGGAGGCTTAAGGCACTAAATCCAAATTATTGAGTTTGCTGCTTATGAGCATTGGTTATGCTTATCCAAAGGGTTAGGAGTCCTGTTATTTTGGAGCAAGCAGACCTTTAAAAAATGTACATTTTGTTAAACAACAGGATCTACTGTATGGCACAGGCAACTATACTCAATATCTTGTAATAACCTATAATGGAAAGGAATCTGAAAAAGAATATATATATACACACACACGCACCTATATGTACGTATGTATAACGGAATCACTTTGCTGTACGCTTGAAACTAACACAACATTGTAAATTAACTCTACTTCAATTTTTAAAAATGTACGTTTTGTGCGTAACCTCTTTTCCCACTCATAGGAAGAACCTTGACTTACATAAAGGAAGATGAAATGCATATAGAGAATTTGTGGCTCCTGGGGCTGCAGAGAAAGGCCTCCTTGAGTTCAAGAGGAAAAGTGGGCCCTGCCCCTCAGGGGCTGCCCAGTCTGACAGGGGAGATCCACTTCGCACATTAGGAAGGCTGCCAGTCCAATGAGAGAGGCACAGTCCCTAACCTCGAGGAGTCTGATGGAGGAGAGGCATGCAGTGTCCTTGGAGTGAACTGTCTCCCTCCCTGCAGATTCTGCTGTATCTGCTGCTTCTCTTCAGTCTGTCATCAGGCAGGTGGTGCGCCTGACTTCATTCACAGCTCCGCTACAGCTGTGCAAATGCGCACCAGAAGGCCAGGGGTTCTGAGGGTCAACCCAGGAATTTGTTTGTTTTTAATAGACTTTATTTTTTTAGACCAGTTTAGATTTACAGAGAAATTGAGACGATAGTACAGAGAGTTCCCATATACCCCACACCCAGGTCCCCCTACTAACCGTTTGTTAACCCATAGTCCATTTGTTATAATTAATGAACCATACTGATACATTATTAATAACACAAGCCCATAGTTTAGTCAGATTTTCTTAGTGTTTACCTAATGTCCTTTTTCTATTCCAGGATCTTGTCCAGTGTCCTACATTGCATTTAGTTGTCATGTCTCCTTAGGCTCCTGTTGGCTGTGACAGTGTTTCAGAACTCCTTTGTTTTGGATGACCTTGCCAGTTTTGAGGGGTACCAGTCAGATGTACTGTAGAATACCCTGCTATTGGAATTTGTGTGATATTTCTCTCATGGTTGGACTAGGGTTATGGGTTTTGGAGAGGAAGACCACAGAAATAAAGTGCCTTTTTTCATCACATCACATGACGTGTCCATAATATCAACATGACTTACCACTGTTGCTACTACCTTGGATCACCTGGCTGAGGTAGCGTTTGTCAGGTTTCTCTGTGAAGTTACTCTGTTTCCCCTGTTCCATACTGTTCTCTTGGAAGGAAGTTTTTTTTGTTTTTTTTTTTTGTGGCACTGTGCACCATGTGGGATCTTAGTTCCCCGACCAGGGATTGAACCCGCACCCCCTGCATTGGAAGTGCAGAGTCTTAACTACTGGACCAGCAGGGAAGCCCAGGAAGATTATTATGTGCAGCCCACGCTTAAGGGAGTGGGCGGTCTGTCCCCCGTACTTTAGGGTCATGTGTCTACATAATTTATTTAGAATTCTTCATGGGAGGTTGTGCTCTTCTCTCCCAATGATTAATTTTTTTTTAAATTTGTAATAGTATGGACTTGTGGATTTTACTTTATACCCCAGGCTATCATCCAATACTACTTTGTTTCGTTGCTCAAATTATTCCAGCTTTGGCTACTGGGAATGGAATTTATGTTTTTAAACTAGCTCCTGAGGGCTTTCTTATATGTATTCCAGTTTGGGACCCATGTAGGCCTGGGTTCGCACTCCAGCCCCACCACTAACTGGCTGTGTGTGTGTGTGTGTGTGTGTGTGTGTGTGTGTGCGTGCGTGCGTGCGCGCGCGCGCGCGCGCGCTCTCTCTTGACAGGCTGCTTTATCACTGGGGCGTCGGTTTTCCCAGCTGAAAGTGGAGCTGAGATTGCTACCTGCCGCTTAGGGTTATTAAGATGCATTTAGTAAGTACTCTGTCGCTAGAAGTTGTTATTATTGTCAGTTCACAATCCGTCGGCATCTGGCTTCAGAAGGCTACAAATCAAGGCCAAGTATGCCTTTACAGTGCTTCCCTTCCAAGACCACAGGCTGGTGTGGCAGAGAAGTTCCTGCACGGGGTGCCCTTCTCCCAGGTCGCCTCCCCTCCCTGCCGACCCAGCCTCCTCTCCCAACTTCCGCCTCTCAGTCACACCACACGCCTGCCAAACAAACAACTCACCTAGATGCCCTCCACCAATTCACACAGCTGCACGTCCTCACTCCCTCAAACCCCCCTTAAACACCACTTCCTCTGTGACACCGCGCAGCAGCCAAGCAAGAAGTCCCGCCTCCCTCCTCCACTGAACCGCCAGAGCTCCTGGCAGCTGTGTCCACTCCTGCCCGAAGGCCCTCATCACTTCAGACCCTGCGTCCTCCTCAGCAGTCCTTGTCTGTGTTCATCTTTCTCTCCCACCTGCGCACGCTGGGCTCCCACACCAGCCTGTGGTCTTGTCTGCACCTGTGGTAAGTTTTGACAAGACAGAAGAAGTAGGGGAAGGGCCATTTCCTCGGTGGGGACTGGGCCTAACTGGACTCCTCAGAGGTCGAGATGCTGACCCTAGTCACTTCCACTTTTATGTACCTGTATATGTATATTTTTAATTATGGTAAAATACGCAGGGCATAAAATTTACCATTTTAACCATTTAATTAATTTATTTTTTAAAATTTGTTTTAAATTTATTTTATTTTTGGCTGCGTTGGGTCTTCGTTGCTGCACTCTGGCTCTTCTCTGGTTGCGGCGAGCGGGGGCTACTCTGTGTTGCAGTGCGCGGGCTTCTCATTGCGGGGACTTCTCTTGTTGCTGAGCACAGGCTCTAGGGCACACCGGCTTCAGTAACTGTGGCACGCGGGCTCAGTAGTTGTGGCTCTCGGACTCTAGAGCGCAGGTTCAGTAGTTGTGGCGCACGGGCTTAGTCGCTCCGCGGCATGTGGGATCTTCCCGGACCAAGGCTCAAACCCGTGTCCCCTGTGTTGGCAGGTGGATTCTTAACCACTGCACCACCAGGGAAGCCCCCATTTTAACCATTTTAAAGTGCGCAGTTCGGTGGCGTTAAGTACATTTACATTGTTATAAAACCAGCCATCACCACAGTCCATCTCCAGGTGGTTCCAGAACTTTTTCATCTTCCTAAATGGAAACTCCATACTCATTAAACAATGGTTTAATTGTTTAATTAATTTAATTTCCTCCCCATTTTCTCCTTCCTACAGCCTCTGACAACCACCATTCCACTTTCTGTTTCTATGATTTTGACAACTCTAAGTACCTTACATATAAGGATGGATCGTTCAGTCGTTGTCCTTATGTGACTGGCTTATTTCAGTTCGTATAATGTCTTTAAGGTTCATTCATGTTGTAGCATACGTCAGGATTTCCTTCCTTTTTAAGGCTGAATTATATTCTGTTGTATGCATATACAGCATTTGGTTTATCCATTTATCTGTTGATGGACATTTGGGTTGCTTCCACCTTTTGGCTATTCTGAATAATATGGCTATGAACATGGATGTACAAATATTTCTGCTTTTAATTCTTTGCAGTATATAGCCAGAGTGGATCATAAGGTAACTCTCTATTTTATCTTTTGAGGAATTGCTGGGATTTCCCTGGCGGTCCAGTGTTTAAGACTCTGCGCTCCCAAGTCAGGGGGTACAGGTTCAATCCCTGGTCAGGTAACTAAGATCCCGCAGGCCGCACAGCATGGCCAAAAATAGTAAATAAATTAAGGAAGGAAGGAAGGAAGGAAGGAAGGAAGGAATCGCCCACCATTTTCTACAGTGGCTGCACCTTTTTACGTTCCCACAAGCAATGGGCAAAGGTTCCTATTTCCCCACATCCTTGCCAACACTTGTTATTTTGTTTTGTTTGTTTTTTCATTAATAGTTCTAATAGGATCTCATTGTGGATTTGATTTGCATTTCCCTAATGATTAGGGATGTTGAGCATCTTTTCATATGCTTATTGGTCATTTGAATATCTGAAGAAATGTCTCTTCAAATCTTTTGCCCAATTTTTAATCAGTTTGAGTTTTTTGTTGTTTTGAGTCAGGAGTTCTGTGTGTATTCTGGATATTAATCCCTTATCAGATATGTGATTTGCAAATATTTTCCCCCAGTCTGCCTTTTCAATCTGTTAGTAGTGTCCTTTGATAAACAGAAGTTTTTACTTTTGATGAAGTTCAGTTTACCTATTTTTTCTTTTGTTGCCTGTGCTTTTGTTGTCATGTCCAAGAAATCATTGCCAATTCCAATGACATGAGGCTTTTTTTTTCATGTTTTCTCATAAGAGTTTACAGTTTTAGAGCCTATGTTTAGGTCTGTGATCCATTTTAGGTAATTTTTGTATATGGCATAAAGTGAAGGTCCAGCTTCATTCTTTTGTACTTGGATATCCAGTTTTCCCAACACCATTTGTTGAAAAGACTGTCCTTTCCCCATTGAGTTGTTTCGGCACCTTGTTGAAATAAGGTCATAATGGTCATTTGACTATATATGTGAGGGTTTATTTCTAGGCTCTCTATTCTATTCCACTAGTTTATATGTCTGTCTGTATGCCAGTAGCATATCGTTTTGATTACTGTACCTTTGTAATAAGTTTTGAAGTCATGAAGTTTGAGTTCTTCAGCTTTGTTCTTTTTCAAGATTGTTTTGGCTGTTTGGGGTTCCTTGAGATTCCTTATGAATTTTAGTATGGATTTTTTTATTTCTGCAAAAAACATCATTGGGATTTTGGGAGAGATTGCACTGAATCTGTAGATCACTTTGAGTAGTAGTGTCATCTTAATATTAATCCATGAACATGGGATGTCTTCCCACTTATTTGTATCTTCTTTAATTTCTTTCAGTAATGTTTTGCATTTTTCAGTGTACAAGTCTTTCACCTCCTTGGTTAAGTTTAGTCCTAAGTATTTTATTCTTTTTTGCGCTCACTTCTACTTTTTGAGGCTCCTGATACATTGCAAAATGAAGAAATACAAAACAAGATACCGGAGTGGTGGTCCATTTAAACTGTATGATCCTCTCAGTGTTTCTCAGGGGCAGCATATATAGAGAGAGTGATAGGATTATATAGTGTCAAAAGCCTAACTTGGAGTCCCTTCATAAATGTGAGGTCTCCCTATCGATTTACCACCGCGTGATGGGAGGAGAGGGCCTGAGTGGTCCCTGTTCCTGGGGTAGGACTGGGAGTGGCATAATATTCTCTCAGGTGGGCCCTGCTGAGGGATCCAGCAAAGGCCTAAAGTCACCATAGGCCTAATCAAAACATCTCCCCAGAATGTGATGTTGAGAACATCCAGACCCCTTCAAAGCCCCAGACTAGAAGACCCCAGAGTCCCAGGGTCATGGATTCTTTCTACCCGGAACAAAAACAGTCACCTAGAGGTGCAGATGAAATAGAACAACCAGCTTACCGACACCGACACCCGTAGTCTTGCTAACCCTGTGGGGATTTTGTCGGCTGTGTTGCTGGCCCACACTAGTTTCAATTTGAGGAGTTGTGTGAGGACAAGAGGTGAGGGAGCACAGCATGTGAGGGCCAGTCCCTGTTCAGGCATTTCCCACAACCTCCTGGAAGGCTCCTAAATGGCTGCCCTCTCTTCTTCAGTCGTTCAGCTGTCTTAGGGCTTTCTCGGCCATTCTTTTTCAGGCATTGGATTTATTTTGCTTCTCATTTTTTTTTTGGCCTGTGGGAATGCGCATACAACACAGCCACTCACACTCATGCACACACAAACCCCATTGTGTATCCCTGCTAATGTCTGCAGGATTCACAGGCTGCAATGTCTGGAGACACAGTTTCTGTCTCCTTTTCTCTCATCTTTCCTCCTTCTCCTTCCTGCTAAAGCCTGTTGTTGTCTTATCCCCAGCCGGAAGCTCCCTCTGTCATGGGGCCAGGTTCCCGGCCACTAGCTCTACTCCAGCTGCTGCTCCTACAGGCCCAGCCAACTCCTATTACCATAGCAACTGAAACTCATTTTTCCATCCCTGCATTTCCACTTTGGAAAGGAAACCCATAATAGTCTTTTAAAAGAAAAAAAATTGAGCTACATCTGGCATCATCAGCTTGGACTGTGCAGAATTTCTAGCTCCCCTGACTCCCTTGGTCCCCTAAAAACCCTCCCCTACTTTCCTCCGCCTGCCTCCACCCCTGCAAGTCCCGAGGCTCCTGGCTCAAAAGCAGGTTTGAGGAGAAGTCTGGGTGGGCCCTTTCTCTCTTTAAATTAATGCAAGAGGACTCTGCTTTGCCAACCCAAGAAGAGGATGAAGTTAGAGGCTCTATTCCATTGCATCAGGTGATGCTATCCTGTGTCATCAAGGGTAACTGTTTATTTACCTTCCCCCTGGCTGGCGAGGTCAGAGGTTGCCTGAATACGTCGTTATGTCCTCTCTGAAGATGAGGCACCCACTCTCGGACTCTCGGGCAGCGTGACTCTGAGGTTTTGAGCAAGATTTGATGACTACACTCCCAGTGTGGTGGCTTGGCTGGTGTATTACACATACAGGAACCTAGGAGTATGATGTGAAGGGGTTTGGGATAGCTCTCCCCTCTCCTACCCCCGACAGACTTTCCTTACTGACCTGGCCCATCCCTAGTGCCTGGAATTCCACCACTGGCAGTGAATGCCATCGGGCTCACACACCGTTTTCTACTAAAAAGGTAAAGTGCATGTTAGGTTGTGGTCAGCTTGGACACATCCACCCCTGTCACCATACCGTGCACATGGGGCATGCTCGGTTAATGTTTGTTGGATCGAATTATCTCTTAGCAAGCATACAGTGGTTCAACAGATAACTTTCCCTGGATAGGCAGATTTTGGCAAGAAAGGATTTTCTATATTATTATTAACCACTTTTAAAAATTATCCTACTCCCCTGAACTACCCACCGCTGTCAGTATGGATAACCGAGAGTCACATGCAAAGGGCAGGAATCAGTTTCTAGTACAGCAGTTGTTTCTTCCGGCTGCTCAAAAAACAATGTGTGCCGGGAAAACAAGGAGCGTCATTAAACCCCTCCAAGGGGAAGACAGTGTTTTTCTAAACATGGGTCTTTATCTCTACAACATGCTACCACCACCCGCTCCCGCTGCCCACGTGAGCCGGGCTTTCTGAGTCACTCGTGCTGTGTTTTTGAACACAACGTGGGGGAAGAGCCTCCACGGTCTGTTCGGCTCTGGCTATGAAAAATACAAGCTGCGTTTGACTGAATGACAGAAAGAAATCTGTCGAGCCAGGAAGCGTAGTAAATACTGTGACTCTCTGCAAATGTGCACAGTGCAAACAGCTTTTTCCAGTCTGGAAAAATGAAGAGATGTGTCTGTGCAAAACCAGCCAAGTCTCCTCCCCTCCTCCCTTTCCACCACTCCACCTCCACCTCTTGGCAAAGCCTCCCACCCTGCCCCAGACATTCAGTCATCAGCTTTCATCCTTTGTGACTTGCTTCGCCCCAGGAAATAACATTGCCCAGGCTCTGGGGAGATACACCAGCCTCTCCCAGGCATCTCTGAGGGATGTCTGTCTGGTTGGGTTTTGCCAGTCCTCTCCGACCTTGGCCAGATTTGGCTCACAGCACGATTGTGCGGGAAGCAGAGTGGGCCTGGTGTCTCCTATTCCCTTGCTCACAGCCTGCTTTCTCCTCCCCTTCAATCTTCCCCAGTTTGCTTTGAAAGAACCTTTATCCCATCCCGACTTTCATGGGACAGGGTTTAGAGGGAAGACTTGCAAAAGGTGAGGGTTTAAAAGCCTTCGCTTTGGGCTAGTACAGGGGGCGGAGGTGCAATGGGAAATTTCCCAGTGACTCAAAGACGACCAGGGCCAGGACAGCCGTTGGTTGGTACAGTTTCTATACAAGAGGGACTTACAGGGAAAATCTGGGTCTGCACCTTGTCTTGAAGATACATTTGCATAGCAACTATGCTGTTTTTGCCTCGATGGCATGTTTGGGGCTGGGGGTAGTGCTGACAAAGACAGGGCACAGGACCGTAAACACCCGTCCACCGGCGTGTTGCACCAGAGAACACGTATCCAACTGCAGTTCAGTGTATTGGATGGAGTACTGGGGTGGGAATCGGAAGAAATGGGTTAGAACCCTGGCTCCCATGAGTAGGGAGTACGTGTGTCATTCACCGCTGTGTGCAAGCCTGCTGGCAGCATGTGCTCCACTAATGGTTGTTGAGTCAGTGAGTGAATGAATGAGCCAATAACCTTGGATGCTTTGCCCCTTGAGCCTCAGTTTCCTCCTCTGTAAAAAATAACATAAAAAATCTCACCTGCCCAGCTCACCAGGAGAGTGCTTGTGTGTGTGTGTGTGTGTGTGTGTGTGTGTGTGTGTGTGTGAAAGAGAGAGAGAGAGAGGACAAAAGTATGAATTTTCTCTGTCCTCTGTTGTAAACTAGAATTAAAAAGTCAGTTTTTCTCAGGTTCTGTGCT
Organism: Stenella coeruleoalba; assembly: GCF_951394435.1. Classification (NCBI taxonomy): domain Eukaryota; kingdom Metazoa; phylum Chordata; class Mammalia; order Artiodactyla; family Delphinidae; genus Stenella; species Stenella coeruleoalba. Next base: position 31,225,895 of record NC_137166.1, on the reverse strand, counting down.
TTACCCTTAGTATTTGTGTCCTTCCTCAGGAGGAGGGACTATATTCCAGTGTCCCCTGAGCACTTAGTTCTCCATCCTATATTCTGAGCACCCTAAGGACTGGAGACCATTTTAAATGCTTTTAACTGAGCAGTTTAAATCAGAGAACAATGTTTTTTTTTTTTTTTTTTTTGAGAACAATGATTTTTAAGGTTGGCTTATGACCAGTGCCACGTTGGTCCCATACTTGGCTCCAGAACTCCCCTGAAACCCTCCCCAGGATGGAACTTGCCTTAGCACAAACAGTAGCTTTTCATCCGGTGCTAGGGAGAATCTGACCTCCAGATCTCTGCCCATGCTGTTTCCTCTGCCTGAAATGCTCCCCTTCCCTTTTCCTTGTCTCGTTCCAGCTCATCCTTCAGATCTCAGCCTAGACCTCACTTCTCCCAGAATACGTTCCCCCCACTCCCCCCGCAGCCTATCAGGTCACGCTTCCTCCTCCGTGCCCTCTCCACGTCCACTTCCTCCATCTGAGGGCTTAACCCCGCTGAATGGCATCTTCCCATTCGCTTGTCTGATTCCCTCATAAACAGTGGGTCCCCTGAGGACAAACACTGTGTCTTTCTTGTTCATCAATGTAATCTCAGCGCATATCACAGTGTCAGATACCGAGAAGGTGCTCAATAAATATATATTGATTAGATGAACAGCAACAGTGTATTGGTGAAATGAGAGAGAGAGAGACAGGAGTCATGAAGGTTCTCTTAGGAGGGTATTGTATTTACTGAAGTATAGAAACAACACTTCTCCTTCTACCAAAATGGCTTGCACGCAGGCAAAGCATGCAAATCCAGACCCAGAGATTCACGCGCACACCCTGCTGCAGGCAATCGCTTGTGCAATGTACTTTCCCTTGCTCTGAAACTCTCTCTTGTCATCTCCTCCCACGCATCTTTCTCATTCCCTGTATACAGGGAATTGCAAGAATAAAAGAACCTACCTGGTAGAGTAGAGGTAATGCCAGAGAAAGAGATTCTGTGATCGTACCTTTTTTTTTTTTTTCTTCTGTTTTTGGCCACACACCAAGGCTTGTGGGATCTTCGTTCCCCAACCAGGGATTGAACCCGGGCCGCTGTAGTGGAAGCACGGAGTCCTAACCACCAGGGAGTTCCCATGCCTAAAAGCTTTTCTCGTCTCTCTCTGCCTTCTAGATTACTGCACCATCCCATTGTGAGGAAATTTTACTTACCGTTATTATGTACAAATCAGGAAGACATCTGAACTTTTAAAAAAAATAGCTTAGTGCATGTTTCTGCCAGCTATTAGGAGTCCTCCCTGGTGTGTCTTTGGGCAAATAGCTCCCAGCTCTGTGCCTCTTTTCTCTCTCACAGAGATGAGGAACAGAAGTTGTCCTCAAAGCACAATGTGACTTTTTGGGGGAAAGAAAGAGCTCCTTAAGGATGCAGAGTTGCTGGTCATGGTTTTGTCAACCCTGAGAGGAAGGAAGGTGTCACTTGCTTCTTCCATGGGCAGGTGAATTTTAAGTTGTCTTGAAGGTTATCTTGAATGTGGTCAGAGGCTGAAGTGCCGACTTGCCTCTCCCAAAGAAAGAGTTCTGAGCTAGCCACATGAACTGCCTTGGGGAGGAGGAGAGTTGGACCCAACTGGTAGCAGATCCAGCATGGTAACATGACAGAAGCCTGCGAGTGTTTTATGAGCCCAGGAACAGCAGGCAGGGCTACCTCCTTCCTGTGCCAGGCGATGCCCTTTGCCCCGTGGCTGCCTCTGACCTCTTCCTGGCTACTTCTCCCAGCGCTGCCGACCACACTGCAGGTGTAGAGGACCAGTTACTAGGTCTGGGCTGCAAACCAGGGGTGCTTGGGTGAACTCGCACTGCGAGACAGATCTTATTGAGCTCCTAATGTCAGCCTTTGCAATATGTTCCATCAAAATCAGTTCCCAAACTGGGAGACTTCATGTAAAATCCAGATCTCCACGTCTTTGGAAAAATGGAAGATGTGGCAACACCACGCTCACGTTCTTCCACAAGAATAACCAGCCAGAGGTGAATGGCTGCTGCCCCCTCCAGAGAGGACTTGCTGTCTCCAGGCCCCGCTGCTGCTACCCAGGGCTCCTCCAGGCTGAAACCAATGTCCACTGCCTTTTATCATTATGTTACCTGCTGGGCCCCGTGAAGGCACCTGAGGGTCTCTCCCTGGGTGGGGAACCTTCTGTCCCCCAGGTGCTTCATGATGCACTGAGTCCCTTTTCTTCCCTCACCCTGTTGGTGCTGATGTGTCCAGTGTTTCAGTGCTGAGGACTGGCTTCTTTCTGCCTCTAAGTCGTGAGTTGCCATCATCATGAAGAAACACAAGGCCACAGGCTAAGGAGCAGGCAAGGACCTGTTCTTCCCTTCCCAGATAACACACTCCCACTCCAGCAGTAACCTTCTGGGAATCATGCCCGTTTCTCTTCTTCTTTCTATTCCATTAGTGGTTTTCAAAGAGGACGTTTCAGCCAGATAAAGGAAGCAGCTGGCACTGTATCAGGCCTCCTGCAGGATGAGTGTTTTGGGGGGAGTCAGGGCTTTCCTGTGATTTGTTTTCGTACCTGGTAAGTTGGGATCTCCCAGGTCATTGAGGTGTGCTCTCCTAAGGAAGGAATCAGGGCCTGCTTAACTTTGATCATTGAAATCACCGTTCTCCTTGCCCTTCTTTCATAAACAAGGAAATTGGAACAGAGCTAAGAGAGGCTTTTTCATGCACTTCAGGAAAGAATGAGCAATGGAAAAAGGAAATTGAGAGCTTTGGGGAGTTTATAGCAGAGGAGTATTTGAGTTTGAAATAGGAGCTGGGAATCCATATGTTTGGGAGGAAAGAAAAGAAAAGACCCTCCACACGCACAGAGCTTCAAGGGTATGTGCGGAAATAGCTATGGCAAAGGCGGCAGGGAAGCCCACGTGGGCTTTATCAGACCCAGATGTTCAGGCAGCAGTCCTCAGGATGCCCACGAAAGGGTCCAGAGCCAGAGCCTGCTGTGCTGGACTCAGTGTTTTCTTAACTACCGAGAAGCATGTGAAATCAGTGGCCAGGAGCTTTCCACTGTGCGCTCAATGAATCCGTGAGGCCCTGCCGGGGTCTTCGCCACACCAGTTACACACAGGCTGGGCTGCCTCTCGGCAAGACTTGGATGTGGACAAGACTGGCTCACCTAGCCCCGGTCCTTGCCTGTCAGCCCCCGTCAAGCAGGGGCTGCCAGCTTGCCTCTGCTGCCCTCTGCCCCAGACTAACCTTGGGATACAGGAGTTGGAAAGCCTGGGTTTAGCTCTCAATTCCACCTTGCATAAATGACTTAAACTCTCTGAGCCTCAGTTTTACCATCTTTAAAATGGGGAGAAAACATTTGTGAGGTGCATACAAGATATAAAGAATAAAGCACAAAACATGTTTTTTAAATCATGTTTTTTTAATTATTCATAATTAAAATATTACTATGGAATATTTCAAACATATGCTTATGTAGACAGAATAAACCCTCATGTACTGGTAACCTTGCTTCAACAATGATCAACTAATGGCCAATCCTTTTTTTTGGGGGGGGGCGTAGTTGTTTTACAATGTTGTGTTAGTTTCTACTGTACAGCGAAATGAAGTAGAGTTCCCTGTGCTATACAGCAGGTTCTCATTAGTTATCTATTTTATACATATTAGTGTATATATCTTATTTCATCTATATTTCCACCTACTTTCCCCATCCCCCTGTTATTTTGCAGCAAATCCCAGATAGCGTATTATTTGATCCCATTATCACACTTACATGGATGACCTGCTCCCTTAACCAACTGAAACGTATCCAACTCTCAGATGTCCCTTTCTGCACCCTTTTCCTCTTCCAGAGTGCCACCATTACCAGCCCAGCCATGCACCTGGTACCCTAAACCCCTCTCAAAGCCATTATTCCTACAAAACTGTCACCACTGATAGCAGCTCAGGTTGTAAGCCCTGGAGTCCTGAGAGGTATTTGCATTTTACCAGAGTCTGGTATCTTCAGAGAAAAGAGTGGAACTCTAGGGAATCCCTGGTGGTCCAGTGGTTAGGGGTCTGTGCTTCCACTGCAGTGGCCATGGGTTCGATCACTGGTCAGGGAACTAAGATCCTTCAGCATGGCCAAAAAAAAACAAAACCAAAACTGTAAAAGGTAGACACTGAACATCAATCCTTGGAAGGAGAAGATATTGGGCCATTCCAAGCTCTCCAGGCCCTTGACATCAAGCTTAAACCCTGTAGGAATTGACTAAGCTCCTCCTCTGTTGGTGTTTTTCTTCCAGGAAGAGGGCACATGTGGCAGAGAACACCAAGTGAATTAGGTCCTCCTTCAGCCACTGGCTGCAAGAGAATCAGGGCTCTCCTCTGCCAGCAGATGCTCTACTGCTGACTGAAGTCTGTGACAGAGATGACTATGAGACTCAGCTGTACTCCCAAGCCCCTGCAGAGTGGATAGAATGTGGGCTCCAGGGGCCAGGAGGCCAGGTTGAAATCCTGCCTGCACCGTTTACATCACATCACTTCTCTGTGCCTGTTTCTCTTCCTCATCTGTAGAGTTAGGGGTTCCGATACTTAGCTCACAGTTGGTGAAAAGATTAAACGAGGTAATACTGTGTCCATTAGGATTCTCTTGGTAACCAGGGACAGAAAATCCAACCCAAGATGCCTTTGGACAAAAAAGGAATTTGGCACCTTACCTTAAGCTGAGAAGTCCAGGGCTGGTGAGAGGGTTCTGCACCCACTTTCCAGTGTGTGGTTTGGAGGGGGTGGTCCAAGGAATTCTCTGAGATGCCAGATGGGTGTCCTACAGTTCAACTCAGTCCTGACCCCACCTACCTGGAAATACCTGTCAGATCCCACAGGTTACGCAACTGCCCTTCACTCCAAGCCCACCTCACTTCAGGCACTATTTCCAAGTCCAGGTCATCACCTGTGCTTCTAACCGATCAGCTGTAAATCAGAGATTCCCTCAACCTCTTCCTCAGATTCCTTTAATTTGCTAAAGTGGCTCACAGAACTCAGAAAAACAGTTTACTTACTAGATTACCAGTTTATTATGAAAGGATATAACTCAGGAACAGCTAAATGGAAGAGATGCATGAGGCAAGGTATGGGGAAAGGGGCGGAGTTTCCATGCCCTCTCCCAGCCCACTACTCTCCCCAGATCACGTGTTTACCAACCCGGAAGCTCTCTGAAAATAGTCCTTTTGGAGTTTTATGGAGGCTTCATAACATAGGCATGATGGATTAAATCATTGCCCATTGGGGATTGAACTCTATCTCCAGCCCTCACCCCTCACGGGAGGTCAGCAAGGGTGCGACTGAAAGTTCCAACCTTCTGATCACTTGTTTGGTTCTCCTGGTAACCAGCCGTCATCCTTAGGTGCTTTCCAAAAGCCACATTATGAACATAACAAAGGACACCTTTACTGCTCTGTTCATTAAGGAAATTCCAAGAGTTTTAGGACCTCCGTGCCAAGAACTACGGAGGAAGACCAAATATTTCTTTCTTTTCTTTTTTTTTTTTCAGTATGCGGGCTTCTCACTGCTGTGGCCTCTCCCCTTGCGGAGCACAGGCTCCGGACGCGCAGGCTCAACGGCCATTGCTCACGGGCCCAGCCGCTCCGCGGCATGTGGGATCTTCCCGGACAGGGGCACGAACCCGTGTCCGCTGCATCGGCAGGCAGACGCTCAACCACTGCGCCACCAGGGAAGCCCAGACCAAATATTTCTATTGCTTATTACAAATCACGTTATCACTGGTGGTCCTGGCTGGGTTTGGGGTTCTAATGTCAAAATCAGGACTTGGTTTCTCTCTACTTCTTGGTTCATATTTTATGTTTCAATTTGAGTTTTGGGTTAAAGTGGTAAACAAGATGACAGCATCCGCTTTAGCCCCTGTATCCTTTCAGGATCTCCAGAGAGAATCTCTTTTCCAAAAGTCCTAGGAAAAGTCTCACTGATCCTCATGGGGTCACATGACCATCTGTGAAGCAATCACTGTGGTCCAAAGAAATGAGATGCACTCATTTTCCTAGGCGGAGTCCCTGGATCTGTATAACTGAGGGGAAGGGGAGGGGTGATTCTTAGAGGGAAATTGCCGAGGGAGTTGGGCAAGGTTACCAAAACGAAGGTGGCCCAGCCCTGATGACAAAGCTGAATATGTTTGCTATAGATGCTTCATAAGTCTTTGGGCACATTATAAAAGCTGATAAAAATGATTTTTAAAAATTCCCTTCTATCTCATGGAGTATTTTGATTCTTTTTCAACTATGTTCTACATAGTTGATCTCACAACAGTCCTGGGAGACAGACAGGAGGACAGGTACTATCCCCTTTTACAGATGAGGAAATCAGAGCACAGAGCAGGTCAGGACTTTGCCCCTCGTCACACAGCCAGGTAATATGGGCTTGGCAGCTGGTGCCACATAACATAACTGGCTCTGAATCCCCTGGCAGATCCACTGGCACTGGAAACTGAGATATACAGTGTATGGGTTAATCAGGGCCTGACAGGGGGTTTGGGTCAGCTGCCCAGGTTTGTTGCAGAGTAAGCAGTCTAGACTGGCAGCAGCCTGGGTGGGGTCAAGTACCCATCACTGATGCCCGGGCAGGTGGCAAGGGAGAGAGCTGGTACATAGGCCAAGACCCTGCCACCCCAGGGATACCCTCTCATGACCAATTCCATGTACAACAAGAAACTGGGTACAGGACTTAGTTTTCCTCGTCCCGGAAAAAAGGTGCCAGTCCAAAAAACATTGGGGGGAGGGTTACGGCCGCGTTTGTTGCCAGGCTGACTTCTCCCAAGGGAAAGTGGTCCCAGAGCCAAGAGTGTCCTTTGCCAAGACATGGAGAGAGAGCAGAATCCCCAGTTAAATGGGGGTGGTTTGGCCAGAGCACTTGGGATCCTCCTAAGTGCTGTTGGGCTCTCCAAAGAGCCTTCCAAAAAACAGCACCCCTCTTCTACATCCCGGCTCTGAACACACTGAATAAAAAGGACAAAGGAATGGCAGAGAGCCAAGGTACCACCTTAATTATCACGAAAGCTAGCATGGGGGATGTAGCTTAGTGTGAGAACAAATTGGCTTCCTAACAGCCTGGAAGGAGGAGGGAGCAGAGCAGAACGTTGCGGATAGCCTTCCCAAGCTTTCCAGTCAGACGTCATTCCATGGGCATGGGCAGTGAGAGTCAAGACCAAAAGTGTGTTCAGGGAAAATCCCTTCTCATGGAAACCAGAAGTGGGGAAAAACAGACAGTGGCACGTTATTCATCTCTCTGGGCATCAGTCTCTCCTGGGTACGATGGATGATGACAGTACCTCCCTCACGAGGACGCAGTAGGGTCCAAGGGAATAATGTGTATGACAGCCCTGGCATGTAGTAATCACTCAGTAAAAGCTGCCTGTCTCTGTGTACAGGCCAGGTTCATGGCAGGTGGCCTTGCTTTTCTCTCCAGCACGAAGCCCAGGGCCCCTGTGTCCTGCTATGTTTGTGTATCGCTCTTTCTCTCCAGCTGTAAAAATTCATGAGAATGTGGGTGTGCCGTGGCTTTTCAGTTCTTGCCTTCTTCCCAGGCTGTGTTCTCCCACTTGGGGGTGGCAGGGGGATGGCAGACATCCTCTTCACAGTGGTGAGAGCCCCCCTCTCCCCCCAGGCCTTGTTCCAGCAGAGCCTGGCTCAAAGTTCAAAGCCGAGGTGGCTTTGTTGAGTAATTCAGTGATACTGCCTGCTCGACCGCCATCTAAGGGTACGGCTCACTCCCACACACCCGTTTGCCGAGCATCTGCTGCCCTGTGTTTTGTGGTGTGGAGGCTGGGAACGGGCACGTCGCCCCAACTGACCGCCGTGAGGCTGCGTTTCCTTCCTCTCCCCGCTGCCCTTGGGCTCTGAGTCTCACACACAGCCTCGCTCAGTGAGGTTTCAGATCCACTCCCAGGCTGCCTGGCGCTGACTGCATCTGGATTCACACCAACCTCTTCCTCCTGGGGGTTCAGAGTGTTCTTGGAAGGCAGCCTGGGAAGGGAAAGGCCTTCCCCAGCATTCCCCATCCAGTGGTTGGCTGACAGCGGAGACCTGAACTGCCAAGAGCTCTGGAGTCAGACAGACCTGAGTTCAAATCCCTGGGTGACCTTGGGCAGGCGGCTCACTCTGCTTCGGTTTCCTATTCTGTAAAAAATGTGACAGTAACAGGATCTGCCTCGTGGGATTATTGCCAGGATTCAGTGAGATGCTCACCGTGGACTGCTCACCCCGTGTCTGGCAAGCGGGAAGCGCTAGAGAGATGATAGCCCTTGACCATCAGTAAGGGACCTCCCTTCCCAGGAAGGGAGTGAACATGACCTTCTTTTGCCCACCCCACCTCCCAAATTAGACCCCTGTGTAGTTGCTCTGACTTGACCAAACCCATTTGGTTTTTGCAGAGACCTTTGGGGCAAGGACTCTATCTCATTTGTCTTGTAACTCCCCTGCCTAACATGGTAGCTGACACTTAAAAAGCACTGAATGTTTTGAGTAAATAAGTGGAGGGTAAAGAGCAAGGGAGTGTCTGGTGAGCAGCATCTGTTCCAGGACTGTTTTCTGAACTCTACACCGTTCTTTCTGCCTCTTTCTCTTCTTCCTTCCCTCCCTCCTTCCTCCCCTCCTTCCTTGCTTCCTCTCTCCTTCCTTCTTTCCTTCCTTCCTTCTGACCTTCCTTTCCTTTTTCTAAACGGAAATAGCTTCCTTCTTTCCTTTTCTTGTAATCCAAGCTGTGAGAGCATCCCTTGAGAGCCCTTCACCCAGCCTAGAGAGCTTCGATTCCTCTTTCAAATTGAGTCTGTCCCCTGACTCATTCATTAAAATGCATAGGGCATGTGACCAAACTGCATAATGAGTCTCTCATGAGGAAGGCTCAGAGGCACAGACATGCTGCCAACTGCAAAGGCAAATACTTCCCCCCCCCCCAGCTGTGGATCAGGCTCATTGGCCGCCATGCCCTGGGAATGCTGGGGGCTGCCGTTCATCTCCAGTAAATCAGCCAAGCCCTGGAGAGCTGCAGCCTGGCGCGGGCTCTGCAGTCTTGGAAGCTGCGTTCCTTTGGAGGATCCAACCCATGACCTTTTCTCAACCTTCCTCCACCCCCGCTTCACTTAGTTGTTCATTTATTTCAATATATTTTTAACCACACAAGTAGTAAGTGAATATATTCTTATTATAAAAAATTCAAACATAAAAGCAAGGCTCCTATGATAATTTCCCAATACTGCTACCCCTCTCTGAGATAGCCTTCTTCCAGTGTCCTCCAGCTGCTCTGTAAAAACACCCCATAAAGGCGATTTGGGGACCCAAACACCCTTTTGCCCTCCTGAAGTCCTAGGCCAATTCTCAACAGAACAGCCAACATGCATCTTGGACCCTTTCTCAGCCCCCTTCGTAGCAGCCCTCCAGTCTGCCATGTGTAATCCCCACTCACTCGGGGAAACTCCCCTGAATCCCATCCCTGCAAGAGAACCCCACCATCTACACTTAGGAAGAAAACAGATAAGCCAGATTATTCCCTGATGAGACAGTTAGGTTTAACTGTTTTTCAGAGGTGTCTGCACTTTCATTTGGAATCTTGCGGCATTCAAGGTGTCAGAATCCACTGATATCATGGTGGCCTCTCAGGCACCAAGGCTGCCTGTGTTCCGCTTCCGGGGAACAAGCCTCTCCGAACCCCCTAAATATGTCACCTGGGTAATAACCTGTTCTGCCAGGGTGTGGCCTTGGGAAAATCACTAACTTCCCTGGATCACATTAACTGACCTGCAGGATGGGAATAATACTAGCACCTCCTTCATTGGGTTTTTGTGAAGCTTAAATGGAACTATCAATGGAAAGCTTTTAGCGTTTTGCCTGGTATGTAGTCAAGATGAAATTAATTTTCATATCATGGTCAGGAATGATCCTCATCATCATTAGTTTTACTCTAATCCATAATACTCGAATTCATTCATTCCAGAAGTATTTTTATTGAGCACTTACTACGTGCCGGGCACTGTCGTTGATCCTGGGAGTCCAGCAGAGAAGGAGTCAGACACAGTTCCCACCCTCGACGGGCGTGTGTTCTAACACAAATGTACTGGACCTTTCTGTTTGATAAGCACTTTGTTCTCAGTTATGTCATGTGGTCCTCACTGATGCCTTTTAGTCAGGCAATGACCATATGATTTTCCCCGTTGTTTAGGTTTAGAGAATTAAACTAATGAGACAGTTAGAAACTGCCCACCTACAACCTGATCTAGGGTCTTTCTGATTCCACTCTCTTGAGGTATCAGTGATTGTTCTGGAGCGTGGGGCTGGGTGAGGGGCTTTTGAGCAGCTCCCAGAACTTGAAAGCCCTGACCCCACCAGCAGTAGCACAAAAGAGAGACAGGACCGCCCTCCGTGTGCCTCTGAGAATCCCAGTTAGTTCTGTCCGTGAAATCAATCACCTGGGCCTAACAAGCTTTCTCTGCTTGGTACCAGCTTCCGGGGCCTTTTTATCAATGAAAACGTGCTTGCTCCATCCAGCCTGTGACCCATGGGCCTGGCCATGACTGCAGGCATCTTAGCTGTCTGAGTGCACTTCCCCCTGGGCTCCCCCCAGAGCAAGAGAGAGAAGGGCTAGGACTGTGGGTTCAGTGACCAAACTGCATCTCCTTGGGGGAGGTGCCAGGACTCCCAGCTGGAACGGGGTTCTCTGCACACAGCCAGCATCCCTCAAGTCAGGGCCAGGCCGGGCAGAGAGAGAACAACACACAGGAACTAGAAGTCTATCCAGGGCAGGCCTGGCAAAGACCCCAGGGAGAGGGCACTGAGGGCCAGCCACCACGTGGATAGACCCAGGACGTGAACAGAGCTCTGCCAGGGACATTTTGCTGCCCCCATCACAGTGACCACTTGCTCCTGCCCTCTGACTGCAGGTGACAATTCTGAACCGGCACAGCAGCACGTGACTGGTGAAGGGTCCCCCACCTCCAAGGTCAATGCTGCCTAATCCTCATGGAAACTCACACACCCCTGCCCTTCTTCAGGGTCCTTTATCCACTCTGTCTTGACAAGCCCACACCCTTCCGAGGTGTGCTTCACACCCATCCCAAGAGTAGAGTTTCATTTTCTCTTTTATTGAATCCAAGTACACAGGATCATTCATAATCTTTGATTCGTGACATTCTTTCGTCTTCATTTGGACCCTGCACAGCATGCATCTGGTTATTTATTATTTATTTATGTTTACTTATTTATTTATAATACAGTAAGCACCTGTGAACCCACCACCCACTTCTCCCTATGTGTTTCAGCCCTTCCCATCACTTCGCCTCCCTCACCCATCCTGAATCTTGACTTTACCATTCACTGCTTTTCTAAAAATTAATTTTAATATATTTTTCTAAAAGTTGCATTGCTTAGATCTTGTTTTTACCTTGCTTAAGAGAATATTCTGCTGTATGTAGTCTTCTGAAATATACTTTTTCCTCAAAATATTATATTGCTAAAATTCATCCATATTGTAGCATAGAGCTATGTATGGTCCCTTTGTCCTCTTTATCACATCCCATGAGTACTTTTTATTTTTTTGATAGGTAAGAAGTGGATTTATTTAGAGAGATACACATTCCATAGAAAGAATGTGGTCCATCTCAAAAGGCGAAAACTGCCTTGGGAGAAACACACTCCACAGACAGAGGGTGGGCCATCTCAGAAGGTGAGAGGCCCCACAAGTATAAATTTATTCTCCTGTCAATGAACATTTGAGTCGTTACCAGCTTTCCACTCCTTTGAACATGCTGAGCTGAACGTTTTGCACACACCTCCTGAAAAACAATGTGAATGTACCCATTTACCATCTCACCAGCAATGAACGTGTGAAGATCCTATTGATCCACCTCCTCTCCAGTACTTGGCATTATCAGGCTTCTTAATTTTTTCCAACTGAAAGGTTATCAAATGGTGTCTCACTGTGGTCTGTTCGTTTTTATCGGCCATCCAAGTATGGTTAACAATGATTAGTGGTGCAGTGGGGATCACCCTGCCAGGGGGCCGTGAGATTTAATGAAGCACAACATGCTTGCAAAGTCTCTCCCAGTTGGGACCATGTCATTGTCTTCTTCAGCTGTGGGTCCCCAATACCTAGCACGGTGCCTGGCAACTCATTGTTATCATCACTGTGATCATCCTAACCGCAACGATAATAATAGATTAACAGGTATTGAGCACGTACTAAGTGCCAGGTGCTATCCTAACTAACACCTTTACTTTTATTATCTTGTTTCATCATTTCAGAAACCCTATAAGGTAGGTTCTATATTACCCTCTTATAAAAGAGGGGGAACTAAAATTAAATATCTTTCCCAGAATCACACAAATAGTAAATGATGGATCCATTCACCATACCTGAACCCTGGCATCTGACACCCAAGCCCTTAACCACTATATTATAGGTATCCAGTAATACTTGAACGAAGTGCCTTTACTTACCGGTACCCAGAGGCAGGGTCAGATGCCTTGGCACTTTTACTTTTTATCTCCCATCAGATATATTTAACATGCACCCAAATTTTGGTTCTAAACAAAGCTTAGAAGATTTTTATAATTTTACTGTAGTCAAATGTAACTCATTTATGATTGGTTATAATTTCTCAGCAATTATTATGCAGACTTGAGAACTCTCACTGTGAGAGAACTCTAACCTGCAAATTGTTCTTAAATGTCATGAGATGTTTATGAATTTCTCCTTTACCAATAATTCCCCTAACCCTGCTCTATTTTTTTCCTCTTATCAATCACACTTATTATCTCTAACATACCATATAATTTGCTTATTTTTGTGTCCGTTATTCACCCACAAGGGCAGGAATATTTGCTTAGTTCTGTCTATATCTTTAATTGGTTTAGCACTTATGTAGCCCTGAAACTATAGTGCCTGAAACTATACCTGGCCAGAGAAACAGCTCAGCAGATCTTTGGTGAATGAATGGCAGAAATGTACGCTTCCAGGAATGAATGAATGAATGAGTGAATAAGCCAACGAATAGTAAATTGAACAGTTAATGAAGATTGGCTATATTATTTTCATTTGGTGGTTTAATTTTTTCTTTTAGAGCCAACTCTTTTTTTCAGGGTTCAGGTTTCAAACACTTCTGTAGGCCCTGGGAGGCCAGAGATTTTGTGTCTCTATGCCAGATGGCTAAAACAGTCCTGAGGATCCAAAACAATGTTTTGTTGCCTTTTCCTTTATCTCTTAAAAACCAACATCAGCAATGAGCAGCCTGCCTCAAATGAGACTGGCAACAAGGCAGGACGCATTAAAAAAACAAAACACAACACAACAAAACAAAAAACTCCTGGCAGCATTAATATAGCAATTTTTCTAGCAATCTCCATCAGTGTCCAGGTCCAGCGCACGCTGTTATATGTGCAAAACATCTGACATATGCGTAACAGGCTTGAACCCCTGGCTGTTGTTTGTATTTCCAAACTGGGGTGCACTAGATAAATGCAGGAATCAGGAACCATCCCTCCTAGTCAAGCATTTGTGGCTCAGTTCTCAGAGCCAGGCCAAACGAGTAATTATAGCTTCCCTCTGTGGTGTACAGGGCAGGAGGCTGATTTAATAAAGGAAGCCTGCTGTCTGTCTCCAGCCTGGCTCTGACTCATGGGACCAGGGAGTCCCAAACTCGCTACCCACAGAGGGCGGGCGAGCAGCTGCGGAGGGTGGTAGGTGCGGGTGGCCGCCTAGAAAAGCCGAAAGCCCAGAGAATGAGGAAACTCCCTGCTTGGCCCTGACGAACCTGCAGCTGGAGCCAGAGGAAGTGAGGCTCAGACAGCGCAGCTGCTGTTCCAGCAACTGCGGCCCCTGCCACACCCTTGAAAGGAGGCCCCCGCCGCGTGGAGATGTAAAATAAAATGGGTTAGTAATTTTCACATTCGGGATTAATTGGGGGAGAAACCAAATCGCCTCTGTGAGGGACGGCTGCCTTTGCATGCTAGGCCGGTGGCTTGGGTTTCTTGTAGGGGCCTTGGGTGGTTGGAGTCTGGAGAGATGAGCGCTCTGTCCTTTTGATTTCCCACTTGGGCAGGGGAGGCAGCTAATTAGGTCTTTACAGCCACAGTGGCAGTTTGACCTGGGAGTGGCTTCAGCTCCGTGAGGGCGACAGTCTGCTCTGGGGAGGATTTGGACTCCACCCTAGTCGGGTCACCCGCGGTCATTTTATCCTTCCTTCCGTCTCCTTCTTCTTCCTCCCCTGGCAGGCAGCCAGATGGAGACAACTTGCCCTCCTCCTCCAGGCCCCGTGGGCCAGGAGATTCCAGCCCGCACCCCTTCCCTTCCCGCTGAGTCATCCACCTCCCGGTCAGGTGATCCTCCCCTGGGCCCTTCTGAGAGCACCTTGACCCATATTCTGAACTCTCCATTGCAGCAGGTTCGAATCGTCCTGAGAGAGGGCCCGCCAGGCCAGCGGGCAGGGGGCCCTGGTGCCGCTGCCGGCAGCCCCAGGCTGCAGACCAGGCGCCCCGGGCAGTAGGAAGGGGGTGCTCCCCACTGAGAACCATCAGACAAGCCTGAAAACTGGAGAGTTAGGAGGCTGTGTGCCCGGCGGGGGGAGGGAGGTGTCGAGTTGAGTCAGCTGGGAAAGCTGACAGCCACTGGGAGACACACGCCTCCTCCCCTCCTGCTTCGGGCTGGTGGCTCCGTGCCAGGCCCCGACTGAGCGGGCTGCCAGGGACAAGCAGGGCAGTGAAGGGCACATGCGATCCTGGCTCCAGGGTTGGGTGATACTGCTGTCCAGGGGAGGGGAAAGGTGAGGAACTATGCAAATCATGGGATCAACCTAGATGACTCATCGGGATAATCCCAGCCGAGAAAATAGCTCCACCCCACCCCTACCCACAAGGAACAAGTTCCCGTCCCCAAATCACCCACAAAACAGCCTCGACTTACTTTGTCTATGGGTTCTTTGTGCAGTTGCGGCCTGTGCGCTCTTTGTGTCCCCTGAATGTGAGGATAATGGGGGCGGTGCTGTGGGAAAGGAAATCAGCAGGGAAGGGTTCGGAATCAAACTTCAGTCGCTGTAGGCTTCAGTCTCCAATCTGTCACCGGGGGCAGGGGTTTAATAAAACCACACTACGTACATCAAATGGTGTGAGCGTTAGGTCAGATGGCATGTGTAAAAATATTCTATTAATCATGCATAATTATGCGTAACTATACGATGTTCTCTTCTCTAGATTGTTATATCATTCCCTCCTTCTTCTTTTTGTTTTTTTTTCTAAATTGTTTGGCAGCGCCCTGCCGCACATAGGATCTCCCCCCACCAGGGATCACACCCGCACCCCCTGTAGTGAAAGGACAGAGCCTTAACCACTGGGCCGCCAGGGACCCCCAACCCCAGCCCCAGCCCCTTCTGAGAGGATCATTTTATTTGCTGAATGTCCCAGACATAGAAGAGCCTGGCCCTGGGTGTGTTCACAAATGCAAACAGAAAACAGAAGTTTCTGGCTACTTTGTGGTCTATCAAGTCTAATGCGTAGCCCCACGTAGCATGATTACACGCCACCCACAGGTTAACTGTACATCATTTTATTCTTTCATATCAAGAAGAGCTGTGCCTGTATCATAATTTGGATAATAATCTGCAGACTGGAGCAAAGTTCATTTTTTAAATCAGAATGTAAACTTAAGAAGAAGTTACTGCCTGGGGCACCGTGAGTGCTAGATGGCAGGGCCGGTGCAAGTGACACGGGTGGAAGCAAAGATGAAGGGAAGAGGGAAAGAAGGGAATTAGTCACTGTAGGAGCAGAGCTGGATTTACCAGGAAGCTAATAATGCTTAAATTTCAGGGCCCTTCATTTGCATGCATTCCAAGGCCTGGTACCTAATTTTTAATTTGTAATTACGTATTCCTTTCCTAAAAGCGAGCCCGCAGTATTGTATACACTTCAGGCCCCACCACACCTGGATCTGTCCCTTTCCAGAACGTCTCTGAGAGACTCAACCTTTGTTCTTGTGTAAGATTCACAAGCACAAAAGAAATGCAAGTGGTATGGGGGATGTGGCATTTCCACGTTGTCTCCACCGTGAACTCCAAATCTGAAATTTGCAGGAAGATCCACATGTAAGCCATGCAAGGGCAACACCCTAAGGAATGGGATGTAGAAAGAGGGTGGAGGTCAGGAATGCACAGAATTATTGGGCCAATTCCAACTGACTTCCCGAATCCACTGTGGTAGTTCCAGGACTCTGCGGTGTCCAGGTTTGAATCTGGTTGCACAGCATGGGACAGTGGAAAGACAGTGGCTTGCAATCTGGAAGTCTCTAACTAGTCCTGGCTGGTCTTCTCTAGTCCTCTCTCATTAACTAGCTATGTGGCCCTGGTGGAGTAACTTAACCTCTTTGGGTCTACATTTAAGATAACGGTGGGTGCTTTCAGAGGGCTTTGCTTAAATTGCCTTGTTCATCACTGTATTCTCATTGTTGAGTGCAATGTAATAATAATAAAAGTAATAATTAGTATTATTTTATATTAATAGCAAAAATTTTCATAGTGCTTATAGATGTGGAAACTGAAGTACAAAGCTGTTACTAAATTTCCCCAGGTCATCCATCTAGTACATGGCAAAGCTGTGATTCAAACTCAAGCAATCTGTCTCCAGAGTCCCCCTTTTCAATCACTTTACATTTTAAATACATATTTTTTTAAACTAATAGATTTTATTTTTTAGAACACTTATAGGTTTACAGAAAAATAGAGAGACAGTACAGAGAGTTTGAGGAATGAAGCAAATCAGCAAATGAAGTATCCTTTGATTGAGACCATGATTCATTACCCAAGGTACATGGGAAAGAAACTGGTGAGCTCTCCATTTTGTATAGGTTACTCCACCTAATTCTCATAGCTAACTACTTTGTTAAGTAGGTAGCATTAACAGCATTTTTCAGTGAGGAAACTAAGGCTCAGAAAGGCTAGGGGACTTGTCCCAGGTAATGCAGCAGATGTAGGTTTAAGACTAGAAAGTTATGATGTATCGGATCCTAAAGATATGTTTACCTCTCTGAAAACTTCGTAATTATCACCAAAAGGTATTTTGTCTTATGTTTATTTCCCTAACGTTCACCTCTAGTGCCACAGAGTTTTAAAAATGCTTTGTAACCTTTTATATCTTTTGGTCCAGGAAGGTGGGTGAGGCAGTGATTATGATTCCATTTTATAGAGGAGGCTACTCAGGCTGTAAAAATTAAGATCCTATGATAAGTGCTGAGGTAGAGTCAGGACTGAAACACGATTTGTTGACTCTCCTCCCTTTTCATTCAAGCATCCCTCCATCATAAACTACCTCACTGCACGTTTACTCTTGCTAAGCCCACACAGAGGAAATACCTTGTTTGCTATGAGTCCCCGAGGGACTGCCTCTCTTCCCAGAGGTCGGCCAAGAAAATTTTTCCAAAACCGAAGCTTTGACTTCGTTTAAGTCCTTTACTACATGTTTGGCATTTTATCTGCTCGGTTGCCAAAGCATGGAGGGAAAGGGTTAACTGTGCCATTTTCTTCCCCCCCCTGTACTGAACCAACCCAAGGGGGAGTTGGCCATTTTCAGTTAAAGAAGGTTGTGCCTGATTCTGATGGCGCAATCAGAAACTGCATTGCCAGTGTTGGAAACCCATTTCATGATGGCAGCAAAGAAAGGGTTTCCACTCTGCGCTCAGCTCTCCGGCCAATATAAGTATACTTCTGAAGCAAGCAAATTATCTTTGGCACTTCCCCTTCCTTGACAGCCTCAAGCTGGAGGCACCCAACTTATTACCCCAGAGCAGAGCATATTCTTTTTCGTTCGTTTGTGTGTTTTTACTTGATCTTCTTATTTTGAAAAAAATTTCAAACCCATGGAAATGGTGCAAGAATGAGGCATCATAGATTAAGAAGGGCTTCCTTAACGTTTTTATTTTAATTTTCTATACAATTTTTAAAGATTACACTCCATTTACATTTGTTACAAAATGTTGGCTGTATTCCCCATATTGTACAATATCATCCTTGTAGCCTGTCTTACAGCCAGTAGTTTGTACCTCCCACTACCCACCTCCTGTACCGCCCCTCCCCCCCAAGAGGGTTAATTAACTTTAAAAACCTTATTTAATGTAATTTTTTTTATTTTAAAATGTTAATTTTATTTATTTTGACTAGGAGTTACATTTGTCTGGTTCAAAATTCAAGAGGATATACAGTGAGAAGTCTCTCCCAAACCTTGTCCCCCATTATCCAGTGTCCTTTTCTAGAAGAAGCCAATGATTCAGTTTATTATGTACCCTTCCAGAGATACTTCATATGTATACAAGAAAATATAATTGTATGCATGTATTCTTGTTTTGCCTCTTTTTCCCCATGATAGCATACTCTATTATCCCACATCTTGGTTTTGTATTTGAAATCATTCTAATTCCATTCATAAAGAGTACTCTCAAATTTAAAAAAATGATTTTATTGTATTCCATTGTATGGGTATTCCATAATTTGGTTAACCAGGTCCCCAGGGTCATCACTTAAGTTGTTTCTAAACTTTTGCCTTTACTGACAGTACTGTAATGAATAACCCTGTACGTGTGTTATTCCTTAGGATAGATTGTAATAGAGACCAGAATTAAGGTTCTACTATGAGATTATGTCCGGGAGGTTTCATAAGTTCAGGTACTTAGAAGGCAGGTCATTCCTTGCCTCTGTTCTACACTCCTTTGATCTGTGATTGGTAACCTAATCTTACATGCTCTAGGTCTTTAAATTTTCACTGGTGCTATCTCCAGTCATAGCAGTGATAAAAGAACTTTTCAGCATTTTCTCATGCTAAGATGGTCTGTTTCTCACTGGTCTCTGGTGCCCACCTCTGCTCAGAACATTGGCCAGTTAGTTCAACAAATAGTACCTGTGTTGCTACCATGAATCTAAACTGGTCTGGGACCCATCAGTCAATTTGTGTTCTGACCTTGGTGCCAGGTTAGAACCCTTGAACCAGAAGTTCAGGCTTCATGCTGTTTGTATTTGAGAAATAAATCAAAGTTTCCCAAGTGTGCTGTTAGAAGAATTCAAAGAAGCATGGTAAAAAGGTATAAATACCAACACCAACAACAAAAATGATAAACAGTTATTTCCCAAAGGACAGCTGGAAGGCAGTGCTGCAAAGTTAAGTAGCCAGGAACATACTCTGCTGCTTTTTCAAATTAGGTCTGTTACATATATTTACTAGGACACATTTCAGATAAAGAACTAAACTCCATCATTGTTAGCTCAGAGGAAAAGAAGAAAGGTTCATAATCTAGTTAAAGATGCAACTGCCACAATAAACACACACACACACCACACCACCACCATCACCATACCCCACACCCCACACCTTACATATGATGTGGTTACACTGTAGCATTTTGAAAAAAAAAAAAAAAATCAATCTCATTTAGCATCCTGCTTCCCAGATGGGCTACCCTACATCTATTCTAAATATTTAAAAAAAAAAGACTGTATTTCGTCCTTGAAAGTATTTAGGAAAGGAAATACGTACGTTCGTTCCACCAAATATATATGTATATAAAGGAAAGATTACATCAAAACTTCTGAGCAACCTTCCAGCTTTAAAATATGTAGTCACTCTCATCATCAAGAAGTTCTCCTTGGACTTCCCTGGTGGCACAGTGGTTAAGAATCCGCCTGCCAATGCAGGGGACACGGGTTCGAGCCCTGGGAAGATCCCACATGCCACAGATCAACTAAGCCGGTGCGTCACAACTACTGAGCCTGTGCTCTAGAGCCCGTGAGCCACAACTACTGAAGCCCATGCACCTAGAGCCCGTGCTCCGCAACAAGAGAAGCCACCACAATGAGAAGCCCACGCACCACAATGAAGAGTAGCCCCTGCTCGCCGCAACTAGAGAAAGCCTGCACGCAGCAACGAAGACCCAATGCAGCCAAAAATAAATAAACTTATATTAAAAAAAAAAGTTCTCCTTTCTATCTGTTAACTATTTTTAAAAAAATATTTATTTATTTATTTGGTTGCCCCAAGTCTTAGTTGCAGCAGGCGGGCTCCTCAGTTGCGGCACGTGGACTCCTTAGTTGTGGCATGGGAACTCTTGGTTGCGGCATGCATGTGGGATCTAGTTCCCTGACCAGGGATCGAACCTGGGCCCCTGAATTGGGAGTGCAGAGTCTTAACCACTGCGCCACCAGGGAAGTCCCCTGTTATCTATTGAAATAATTGTCACCCGAGGCTTGAGCATGATACGTGACAAGTTCATTTATTTCATAAACCTTTATTGAGTATCTACTGTGGACCAGGCACTGCCACAGCCCTGAGGATGTGGTGGACAGACAGAGATCTTTATCCCATGGGGCTTATGTTCTAGTGGAGGTGGAGACAGTAAACAACAGCAAAAGATACAGTATATTACATGGTGCTAAGTGATATGGGGACAAATAAAGCAGGGGACGCAGTAGGGAGTGTGGGGACAAGGGGGGAGGGGCACATTTTTTAAAAAAATTATTTTATTTTGGGCTGCGTTGTGTCTTCGTTGCTGCACGCAGGCTTTCTCTAGTTGCGGTGAGCAGGGGCTGCTCTTCGTTGCGGTGCGTGGGCTTCTCATTGTGGTGGCTTCTCTTGTTCCGGAGCACGGGCTCTAGGCACGCGGGCTTCAGTAGTTGTGGCACGCAGGCTCAGTAGTTGTGGCTCACAGGCTCTAGAGCACAGGCTTGGTAGTTATGGCACGCAGGCTTAGTTGCTCCGCAGCATGTGGGATCTTCCTGGACCAGGGCTCGAACCCGTGTCCCCTGCATCGGCGGGCGGATTCTTAACCACTGTGCCACCAGGGAAGTCCGAGGGTCACAATTTTAATTTGTGAGGTTAAGGAAGGCCTCACTGAGAAAGTAGCATTTGAACAAAGTCCTGGAGGAGGGGAGGTGATATAATGGTGGCCCTTCAGGTACAAAGTAAATAAACCTCCTTTGTGGTATAATTTGAGGGTAAGCCCTTTTTATCTCCAAATGTTCTTTTCACCAACTAATCATGATTCCTAAAATTCTATTATTAGTGATATACACTTAGGTTAAGATGCTAAAATAAAAAATATACAGTTCTGAACTATTAAAACCTGTGGGTGAATTTGTTTATCTGATACTTTTGTAAGTTTCAGCGATGGAGGAGAGTAAGGTGATTGAACAGGGGGAGGTATGTGCAGTGATAACAGATTTGAGGACGTGCAAGGGGCAAGAATGTGACACAAGGGCCTGGGTTGCCGCCGCTGGGAGCAGGACTGAATCCTCCTTAAGAATTGCTCTCATTTTGCCTGCTGTGTCCACACCCATGTTGCCCAGTCCTGGGGCTGATCCTGGGGTTCTCAGCCAGTTCCTCCTGACCATAGTGCTAAGGGAGGTGCTCTGGGATGCAGGAAACAGGCTGATGGGTGGTTTAATAACATCTCCCCGGGGGCTCGGCAGAGTGTTTGGAGTTGTGCTGCAGACAGTCGTGTAAAAGGGGACACACAGGAAAGCAAGTCTGAGACTTGTAGCTCTATTAGTCTGTGGTTAATTTAACAGCTCTCAGAAAAATAAACGAGTCAGGAAACTCTGAAAGTTTCCTCCTTAATCAATGCAGGAAAGCAGCGTTATGTATGATGACATTCACCTCATCTTTTGAAATGAGATTATCCCCTATGTCTGTATCTTAGGTTTACCTTTGTTCCTATAAGTCCCATTCTCAAAAAATCCTTCTATAGACAAAAGCTTTAGACCATGGGTCACAAACTCAAATGCCTACAGGGACCAGAGAATAATGGACACGAGTAGGTAGGGATTGGTGGGGACCGAGACACAGTGGAGAGTGCTTGCCTCTCCTCAGCTCCTGGGAGTGTTATCAACTGGGAATGAAAGTTCAGTATTGCTAGAATTTTTCATTTTTCAACAGAAGGTGGAAATCCAAATTTTTAGGCAAAATCTTCTGATTTTTAAATGTTGGCAACCAGTCCAAGACAGTTGGATACACTGTACAGGCCATTTAGGATGTCTGATATAAACAGAGAATTTTGGTACATTATGGAACACGATAGCGAAGGTAGGCAGAGGAGGGACATCTGATCAACCTGCAAGTTTGAGAAGGTAAATTTTTTAGGGAGTTGACTGCTTTGCCAAGGTTCTGCCTCATCTCTTTAACCAGTTATCTTGGGAAATAAATCAAAATTTCCCAAGTATGCTATTTGAAGAATTCAAAGCTAGGAACCTTGGAGTCGTCCTGGTGGCATGGGAGAAAATGCTGAACAGAGAATTCAGAGGCCTGGGTCCTAGTGTTGGTTCTTTCACAAACTCAGGGGGCTACCTTGGGTGGATCTCTCAGTCCCTTGGGGTTTAATTCCCTTATCTGCAGAATGAGGGGCTGGACTTAACGGATTTTTAGAATGTCCCCTTCCAAGCCCAGGAAGTCTTCAGACATGCATTCAAGGGGTGGAGAAGGGCAGGGCATCCCAAAGCTCACAGAAAGGCTGCTCAGCTTTTGTTCTGTTTTTTCATTCGGGACTTCTGCTTTTCTGTGTTTTAGATCTTGAGCTTCTGCCAAAAAAAAAAAAATCTTTTTAAAGAAAGAGTTTCCTCATTTTCAAAAAAGTTTCAAAATCATTAAATTAGTTTATCAGTATCAATAATATGTTATTAGTTGAGGTTTGCAAACTCTATGAGGTGTGCAGCTAATCGAAATGATAGGTTTTTTCTCCATTTGTCTACCACTGCTTGTCTGGTTACAGCTGCTGCCAGCTCCCACCTCAGGCATAAATCAAATCAACAAGTGGCCAACAAATAGTTTAGGAAGATCTGACACACGACCCAGTTCAATAGATTGTTTGGGGGGGATTTAAGAAAATCTTTCTTTTGGTGATCAGATGTGTTGTTTTTGTGATACTATATATACCTATAAGATAGAGTCATATTTGCTACTAAATAAGCTTTTCCTGGTTCACATGATTTGGTAAATTATAGCAACTTTTCACAGTGATCTGCAGCTTCCAGGGGCTCTGACACTGGGAGAAATCTGAAAATCACTCGACTGACTTTTAAAAATCAGCTGTAATTTATTGATAATCTAATATGTGCCGGTTTTAGGTATATCATCTCTAAGCTTCAGATTATTTGCACTGCAAAAGAGATATTTTTAATCTCTATTTTACTAATAAATAAAGAAACTAAGTGAGGTTAAACTAGGTGAGGTTAAAGACTTACCTGGACCACATAGGATTCTAACCCATACCTGTCCCAGCATGTTCTCAGCCAGACAACCTCAAAGGTCGCTTCTAACCTTGAGAAGTTAGGAGGCAGGAGTTCTTCTGTTTTAAGCTGTCCTAGGATCAACTGCAAAACTGCTGTCAACTTGCAACTTTCCAGATCCTCTTACCTACTGAAACCCTTGAATTAAGTTTTGTTAACTCATAGTCATTCAAGTTTAGTGCCCTGATCTTTACTAATAAGAGGGTCTCTGAATTTAAATAGTCCCTTGCATAGTCAGGACATCTTCTGTAGGAGATGAAAGAACTTTAGATCAGACTTTTGGGGATGAATAGGTGGATTTATCGTGTTATGTCTGTACTTGGCCAAGCTGAGTTTCTCCTGTTGCAGAAGAAATGGCTTTCCCTGTTGGGTGATCTACATACTGTTCTGGTCTAATGGATTCAGTTTCCCTAGTGGACAACTTTTTTGTTCAACACTTTGCTGGACACATAGTATAACCTAGGTCAGTATTTCTAATGACAGTAACCACTGGATTTATTTACTTATTTATTTGCTTAAAAGTTCACCTACATGGGCTTCCTTGGTGGCGCAGTGGTTAAGAATCTGCCTGCCAATGCAAGGGACATGGGTTCGAGCCCTGGCCTGGGAAGATCCCACATGCCATGGGGCAGCTGAGCCTGTGCGCCACAACTACTGAGCCTGTGCTCTAGAGCCCGCGAGCCACAACTACTGGAGCCCGCACACCTAGAGCCCGTGCTCCGCAACAAGAGAAGCCACCGCAATGAGAAGCCCGTGCATCGCAACGAAGAGTAGCCCCCTCTCGCTGCAACTAGAGAAAGCCCGCGTGCAGCAACAAAGACCCAATGCAGCCAAAAATAAATTAAATATTTTTTTAAAAAAGGAGCTTATAAAAAAATGTTCACCTACAAGACAGTAGACCAGTAATTTTCATTTACACACCGCAACATTTTCGGAGAATAATGTTTGTGAACATTATTAGTAAGAAACAGAAATGTGAGGCAGAGAGCATAGGTGTTCTGATTCTCATTTAACAGGCAAGAAAAATTGCTTATAATTCATTCACTTGGCAAGTGGTAGGGCCTGAATTTCTACTTGTAATCCTGTGTGCTCCATTTTACTAAAGTCATTTGGTTTTTCTAACTGGAGGGGAAACCAATTGACTTTCAGCATGAATCTAGGTTTTGTTAACAGTTCTGATGGTGATTTTGAAAAATAAAGGAAAAATAGTTTATTAATTGCACAGCTTGAGAAAAATATCAATAACCATTGCTTTTCCTTAAAAAAAAAAGTAGAGGTCCCAATTATTCATAAGGTCTTCAAATTTAGAGTTTGCCATAACAAAAAATATGGACAAATGTTTCTGAGCCCACCACTACTTGGTCTCTGTTTCCTGCAAGAAAGAGGATGGAATTTGGACACATCCCTCTGGGAGCATTGTTTTTTATTCACTTTGCACTTGAGTGATTGGTTGATTGCCTCTGACTTCTACTGCTATATGAAGGGGTTTGTTGATGACTTTCTTTTATGAAGGAAGAGAGAAGTGTGCTGGAACTTTCCCCTTTGAGTTTGAGGTTTTGAGAGCAGGTCCTAACAGATGAACCTCAGTTACTTGGGTGCCTTTTCTCTTTCTTTCCTGGGAGGTTAATTTTTCATTTGGTTTGTGCCTAATTCTGCCCCTTTGCGATAGCGAGGCAGGTATTCAGAAGCCACAAGGGTAGTCTGAAGAACACTTTAGGTTGCCCTAGACAGAGGTGACACAGAAACGACTCACCTAGAGGATAAGAACACGGTAGTTGGATAGTTATTCAGTTTCGTGTTACTTAGAGCAGTACTTTCTACCTTGGCTGCACAAGCAATGACACAAAGAGGTTTTAAAACATATTGGTGCCTGAGACTCATCACCCCTAGGTTGGGGCAGGGTCTAAGCAAAGGTAACTTTTAGGTTTCCCAGGTGATTCTAGTATGCAGTTAGCTTTGAGAATCTCTCATCGAGGCTTCCAATATCTTATTCAAAACCAGGTGAGATAACCCCAAATGACAGCAGTTCTTTCTCCCAGGACATTACAGGTATTTTGGGTGAACATTTCATTCAGTGGAAAATACACATTTCTTTTTTTCTCTTTCTTTTTTTTTAAGTGAGAGTTTTTTTTTTAATTTTTATTTTATATTGGAGCACAGTTGATTAACAATGTTGTGTTAGTTTCAGGTGTACAGCAAAGTGATTCAGTTATACATATACATGTATCTATTCTTTTTAAAATTCTTTTCCCATTCTGGTCATTACGGAATATTGAGTAGAGTTCCCTGTGCTATACAGTAGGTCCTAGTTGGTTATCTATTATAAATATAGTGGTGAAAATACACACTTCTTGAGCACCTGTGTTCTAGGTGCCGAGAATACTTCCAGGAACAAGACTGAGCCTGCCTTGGCCTCGAGATGCTTGGTTTCTAGTGGGCGGAGACAAACACACACACACAGGATTGTGGTGTTTACAAGGAAACCACCGGGGTAGTTAGGGGTCAATGAAGGCCTCTGTGAGGAGCAGCCATACCTAGAGCCTACGGAAAGGCAGAGGGAATAGAGGGTGAAAAGTTCCCGAGACAAGGAAGAGTGGTATGTTTGAGGAACAGAAAAGACTGCAGTCACTTTTGTTTATCTACAAACAGGAGTGCCAGAGAATGAGCAAGCTCCAGCCTGACATTTCTTACAGTTTCCACAAATCACTCCGTATATTCTTGCCAAATAGTACACACTCTGAAAAGGGAACACAAGGAAAAGTGTCTTCTAGGAGCCAGGGTACTGTGTGCTGGACGAAGACGGCTCCACGGGATTAGCCAAAAATTGCTGACTATGCGAAAAAGTCAGGCAGTCCTTCATGACACTGAGCTAGACCGTGAGAAAAGGGAGAATTCAGTTATGTATTTGATAGCCAGAGGATTTGGCCTAATGCTTCGGTCTTTTATCTTGTTGCTAACCATCACTCAAATACAGCCAATCAGTGAGGCAGAACTGGCCCCGTTTTGGGAGAAATTCAGTTCTCTGATATACTAGTTTTGAGGTCTCTACCCAGCCAGACTTTCTGGAAGGTGAAACGTTTGTCAACTATTTGTAATGTTGGAGAAATCAAATATGTGCCTGTAGGAGACAATTTCTATGAATTTCTTGTTTTAAGAAACATTGACTCAGCTCCTTTCCTGGTTTCCACACAAGACTTCTACTTAAACTGCACAGGGTCTGGGAATTCCCTGGCAGTCCAGTGGTTAGCACTCTGCGCTTTCACTGCTAAGGGCCCAGGTTCAGTCTCTGGTTGGGGAACTAAGATCCCCCAAGCCATGTGGCGTGGCCAAAAAGAAAAAAAAAAGGAATTGTGCAGGGTCACTAACTGCTTACCATCTAATGGTAACCAGAAAGCTACACTGACTTACTTTCAACAAAATTTTCTAAGGCCTCTCTGCTCTTGAATTTAAAAAAAATTTTTTCAGTCATATAACCTGGAATTAATTTTCCTGGTTGGCATGTTGTCACTCTTCCTCTATAAAACAAACCATGGGGTTCAGTGCAGAGAAAACAACTATAATGAATATGCATCCTCAATCAGAATGTCCAGGAATTCCAATAATCTCCACATGCTTTTACGTAAGAGACCGCATGCTGCCCTGATAAAAAAAGAGTGCTTTAAAAGGTGATATTAATAAGAAAGATAGCCCTTCTTAAGAAATCCATATGAGGTAAGAAAAAACTCACTCAGTTATTTAAAAAAAATGCAAGACCATGTAATGGTTAAAGGATTTATTTTATTCCTAACAATAATATACGAGTTTTATAAGCTCTTTCCAAGACAGAATAAGGAGCGTGAAACCTGGCCGATGGGATTATGGAAAGATGGTGACCAAATTATAGTCATGGCTATAACTAACGAGGAAAAACAAATCAAGAAATATTCAGAGGAAACCTGGTGCAATTTTCTCTTTTTTGAAGCTTAAACAAGACAAGATGGGTTTAAATTGCACCAGGATGGATTTCTCCTTGAAATAAGATGCCCATAATGCCTATAAAACAAACCAGTTGATTAGAAAAATACATGTCTACAGTTTCCATTAGTCCTTAGGCTCTGTGGTATAGAGCATACGTGGTTTTTTTAGTATACCAATTACAGTACCTGTAAATGAAAGTTAAGTATTAATAAATTAATAAAAATAATTAGTGGGTATTATTTACTTGACAAAACTTTCGCCATGAGGCGAAAGGACCATGCTATCTTTTTCATTGTTGGATTCCCAGCACCTAGCACTGTACCTGACACTTCACGGATATTCTTTTTTTTTTTTCTTTTTTCTTTTTTGGCCATGCACACCGTTTGCGGGACTTAGTTCCCTGACCAGGCATTGAACCCGGACCCCGGCAGTGAAAGCGCTGAGTCCTAACCACTGGACCACCAGGGAATTCCTTTTCAGAGATATTCTTTAATTATTTGTTGAATGAATTAATTTCTTAAATTGCAGCTGCCCATCATGCATTTCATCTCCCCAAACTTGATTTAGATATAACTTCTCCAGGAATGCTTATATTACCCAAAGAGAAGCAGATGAACAAAGAGAGGGAATAAGGTGCTCAGGGATGTCTTATCAAGGAAAACAGCAAAACCTCTTTTTTTTTTTTCTGAAGACCTTTTAAGATTAGGACAAGCAACTTTTGTTTGTTGGTTTGTTTGTTTTGTTTTGTTTTTGGCCGTACCATGCAGCATGTGGGATCTTAGTTCCCTGACTGGAGATCGAATCCGGGCCCTTGGCAGTGAGAGCTCGGAGTCCTAACCACTGGACCGCCAGGGAATTCCCAGGACAAGCAACTGTTTATAAAAGCAAAACAGTGGAAAATTTGAACTGCCAAGTAGGATCATGCTTTGAAGTATATTTCTAGCTAAAAGCAGGGGATAAAATAGATACAACTTAGAGACTCTTAAGATCTGTCCCTGATTAAGTAGGCCTAAGATAAGAGTCTGAAGAATGGCTGCCTGGCTGAACACATCCTTTGGATGTTGTTATCAGCAGCCAGTAGATTTGAAAACAGTGCTGAACATGCTTTTAATTGATCTTTGAGGTGCTCTAAGCTACAACTGAAAGCCTGCCCTTTTTTCTATTTGCTTGAACAAGGGTCTGAAAAGGGAGGCTGAAGAGCTTTCTAATGATATCCTTTACCCTTTCTTCTAAAAAGAACCTATGTTTTCCACTGAGTTAAGGAAATTTCACAACACCCAGGGGCTAAAGTGAAGTTAGTTTTTATTCACTACTGAACCAACTTTCAGATTCTTTTCCTAGAGTGGAGAAGTATCTAAGCTCTTCAAGCTACTATTCGTTATTGCAGAAAGATGGAAATCATGTTATATTCCATAATATAATGGGGCATAAAACATTTAAGTTATGAATGTACATAAAATGTGTAAGAGATTAAAAAAGCATTCCTAAAGTACTTACCTTTGGTCTGTGAAACAACATTTTCTTTAGTGCCTCAACCTGTGAATGAATGTCAATAAAGATGAATGAGAAGATATTTTGTCCAAACACATTTGTTCAGTATTTATTATTATTATTATTTTAATATATTTATTTATATTTGGCTGGGTTGAGTCTTCGTTGCTGTGTGCAGGCTTTCTCTAGTTGCGGCAAGCGGGGGCTACTCTTCGTTGTGGTGCACAGGCTTCTCATTGCGATGGCTTCTCTTTGTTGGGGAGCACGGGCTCTAGGCACACGGGCTTCAGTAGTTGTGGAACACGGGCTCAGTAGTTGTGGCTCTCGGGCTCTAGAGTGCAGGCTCAGTAGTTGTGGCACATGGGTTTAGTTGCTCCGCGGCACGTAGGATCATCCCAGACCAGGGATTGAACCCGTGTCCCCTGCATTGGCAGGCAGATTCTTAACTGTGCCACCAGGGAAGTCCCCAGTTTTTATTATTAATAATTTAATATTATTTATATGAAAATAATAATCCCTTCTTCTGTAGCCAACACAGCTGCCAGTCTGGTACACGTACATGGTGAGGGTAAGGTAAATTATACCAAAGTCACAAAACTGGTGAGCCCAATGTGAGAAATAACAGTGCCACTCCAACAGTCTTCAGGTTAAAAAAATTATTTGCTGCTGAATTAATATAAATATAATTAAAATATATGTGTTCCTTTTGTCTCAACATGTGTTCCTATATGTGTGTGTGTGTATATATACACATATATACCTAATATATGGATTTAATGAATGTAATACTATAAAAAGAAGTTGCTGGCTATGCATTACTTTTTAAAAAACAGCTTTATTGCAATAGTATTTACTTAGCATAAAATTCACACTTCAGTGGTATTTAGTATATCCACAGAGTTGTACAAACATCACCACAATCTAATTTTAGAACATTTTCATTACCCCTCCATAAGTACCTATTATCAATCACTCTCCATTCTTCGTCCCCTTCCCTCCTACCCAGTCCTAGGCACCCACTAATCCACTTTCTGTCTCTCTAGATTTGCTTATTCTGGACATTTCATATAAATGGAATCATATATATGGCCTTTTGTATCTGGCTTTTATCATTCTACATAATGTTTTCAGGGTTATTCCATGTTGTAGCATGTAGCAGTACTCAATCCTTTTTTTAAAAATTATTTATTTATTTAGGCTGTGCTGAGTCTCAGTTGCGGCACGTGGGATCTTCGTTGTAGCACGCAGGATCTTTAGTTGTGGCATGCGGACTCTTAAGTTACAGCATGCCTGCAGGATCTAGTTCCCCCACCAAGGATCGAACCCAGGCCTCCTGCATTGGGAGCACGAAGTCTTACCCACTGGACCGTCAGGGAAGTCCCCTCAATCCTTTTTATGGCTGAATAATTTTCCTTTGTATGGATATAACACTTTTGTTCATCCATTTGTCAGTTGATGGATATTTGGGTTGTTTCCACTTTGGGGCTATTATGAATAATGCTGCTATGAACATTTATGTGTAAGTTATTGTGTGGAATATGTTTTCATTTCTTTGGGGTTTCTGGGTCATGTAATAACTATGTTTAACTTTTTGAAGAACTGTTTACCAAAGTGGCTGCGCCATTTTACATTCCCACCAGCAAAGTATGAGGGTTCTAACTTCTCCATGTCCTCATCAACACTTGTTACTGCCTGTCTTTTTTATTATAGCCGTCCTAATCGATGTGAAGTGGTATTTCATTGTGGTTTTGATTTGCATTTCTTTAATAACTAATGATTATTAGAGTGTATTTTATTGTGTGCATATTGACCATTGTATATCTTCACTGGAGAAATGTCTATTTAAAACTACTTTGCCCATTTTAAAATTGGATTTTTAAAAAAATGTTGAGTTGTAAGAGCTCTTTATACATCTGGATACTATACCCTTATCAGATGTATGATTTGAAAGTATTTTCTGTCATTCTGTAGGTGTTTTTCTTTGAACTTTCTTAATGGTGTTCTTTGAAGCACAAAGGTTTTCTATTTTGATATTCAATTTATTTTTTTCTTTAGTTGCTTGTGCAAAAGTTTTTAATTTTAATGAAGTCCAATTTATATTTTCTTTTGTTGCTTATGCTTTTGGTATCATATATAAGAAACCATTGCCTAACCCAAGTTCCTGAAGATTTACTCCTATGTTTTCTTCTTAGACTCTTATAGTTTTACCTCTTACATTTAGCTCTATCATCCCTTTTCATTTATGTTTTGTATTTGGTGTGAGGTAGGGATCCAACTTCATTCTCTAGCGTTTGAATATAGTTTTCTTTCTCGATTTAAATATCTTGGCACCCTTGTTGAAAATCAATTGACTATAAATGTAAAGGTTTATTTCTGGACTCTCAGTTCTATTCCATTGATCTATGTGTCTATTCTTGTGCTAGTACCACACTGTCCAATTACTGTAGTGTTGTAGTAAGTTTTGAAATCAGGAAGTGTGAGTCTTCCAACTTTCTTCTTTTTCAAGGTTGTTTTGACTATTCTGTGGGCATCACTTCTGTAGGTCTCACTGAAGTAGGGTCTAATCCTTAGTTTTGCAGTTTTAGGATCTTGATTGTATCAGTTTTTCCCCAAAGTGAACAGTACCAGAGCATTGGTTCATACCCCTCAAACTTGCAAGAAAATGCCAAGTTTGATATACCATATACATTTTGAGATAGTCCTTTTTTGGTAACCTCAACCAAAATGCCTATACAGGGAACTCCCCCTTACAAGGTGCCAAATTAGTTGATAAAAGTTTGCTTGATAAACATGGAATTGGAAACTAAGGCTGAGGGAGGAATATAGTGTAATGGTTAAGAGTTACAGGCTTTAGGGCCAATCAGTTCTAAGTTTGAATCCTATCTCTGCCACTCAATGATTGTGTAACCAGGGCAAGATTTTGAACCCTCTCCATCTGTAAAATGGGGAAAATAATCCCTTTCTCATAGAGTCGCTGTGAAGGTAAATTAAAATAACAAATATGCAATACTATAACAAAGTTGGAAGTTGCTGGCTTCCTTGGCTAAACTCTTATAAACCCTTACACAGTACTTGGGACTAGTTAGATTTCAGTAAATGTACCTATTGGAGACACTTGTAGAATGCTTCATTCGGGTTGTGAAGAAAGGCTCTCTGACATAGCACAGGCTTCCTAGTGACCTGAAACATCGTGTCTACAGATATGGGGGTCTTTTTGGTTTGAAAGACTTTGGGTAGGAATGGACCCAATTTTACTCTAGAGTGGAATAGAGGATCCTGGAGAGAGCATTGCCTAGTTCTGGACATTCCATTGCCTGATGGAACTAGTAGGCCAGTGTTGCTAGATTTTGATGTTGATGATATTGATTCTTATTAATTTAAATTGCAAAGAGTAGTGTTTACTGATGTAGCCTCTAAATTCCGGGATTTAGAGCCATCCTTTGCAATGGTTTTTCCAGAGTGCACATATCCAGAAACCTCAGTTACCAAGAATACTACTAAGGGGCTTCCTTGGTGGTGCAGTGGTTGAGAGTCTGCCTGCTGATGCAGGGGACACGGGTTTGTGCCCCGGTCCGGGAAGATCCCACATACTGCGGAGCGGCTGGGCCCGTGAGCCATGGCCACTGAGCCTGCGCTCCGCAACGGGAGAGGCCACAACAGTGAGAGGCCCACATACTGCAAAAAAAAAAAAAAAAAAAAAAAAAAATACTACTACTAAGATTTCAGAAGTAAGCAAAAACTCGTCATTGAGCAAAATAGATGTCAAAAACCCTCACGTGCTTGGGGACTTCCCTGGTAGTCCAGTGGTTAATACTCTGCGCTTCCAATACAGGGGGCCCAGGTTTGATCCCTGGACAGGGAACTGTATCCCGCATGCCCCAAATAAAGATCCCACATGTTGCAACGAAGATCCTTAATGCAGCAAAGAAGATCTCGCATGGCACAACTAAGACTGGTGCAGTCAAATAAGTAAATAAATAAATATTTTTAAAAACGAAAAAAACGGGCTTCCCTGGTGGTGCAGTGGTTAAGAATCCGCCTGCCAATGCAGGGGACACGGGTTCGAGCCCTGGTATGGGAAGATCCCACATGCTGCGGAGCAACTAAGCCCGTGCGCCACAACTACTGAGCCTGTGTGCCACAACTACTGAGCCCACACGCCTAGAGCCCGTGCTCTGCGACAAGAGAAACCACTGCAATGAGAAGCCCGCACACCACAATGAAGAGTAGCCCCTGCTCGCAGCAACTAGAGAAAGCCCGTGTGCAGCAACAAAGACCCAACGCAGCCAAAATTAATTAATTAAAAACAAAAAACCAAAAAAACCTCATGTGCTTAACTCACAGGAGAACCCCACAGAAAATCTTTACTCAAATCTTGAAAGTCTAAACTAATAGAAGTTTATCTGTGTCTAGGTTCATAGTACAATAGAAGCATTAAAAACAAAACAAAAAAACAACGAAAGAAGGTTGTTAGGTAGGACAATGGAGAAGTGTCAGCCCAGGAGTGATAAAGGAGACAAAAAAACCCGAAAACAAACAAACAAAAAAAAACAGATGTAAATTTAATCATAAAAACAGCATTCTAGAGGTCATTATTATAGGGACAAATCTACATAATTTTGAGGGCATTCATTGGTCATAATAAACTGCAATAGTGTTGATAATGATGCTCCTTAATCACCAAACTTTATTTTTTCAAAGGGCTGTATTCAAGAAAACGTGAGTTTTCTTTGGGAGAAAAGTTCTGTCAAGTAGGTAAAGTTGATAAATGAGATGTTACTGGCCTTAGATTTGACTCAACAGGTTGGATTTGCAAACTAAAGTGGTATTCAAATAAGTAGTGTAGCGAGCTCAGAGATGAATTGTTTCCGTGCATTCTTATCCTAGTGTGTAGTTGTTGTTAAGTATCCTTGAGGGGAATCGAAACTGTAATTGTAACTTCTCTCTCAGCAGGGTTTTCTCCTAACCCTTTCAGTATCTCAGCTAAATAGAGTTGTGTTGCTCTACTCTGGAGAGCCTTCACGCGGAATATGAAGAATGAAATTACTTGGCAACTAGCACTCTGTATACCGCGGCCATTCCATTCTGGTGAGGCATAAACAAGCACAGTGACATTGCTCTATGCTTCTTTGTGAAGACAGAAAGTCAAGAGATTTCTGTCAACTGTAAAGTGAATGTTAGATATCACCCTCCTAGGATTTGAAACGGTAAACAGTTCCGAACAAACATCAGGGAGGCTGGCTGAAGTTCTAACGTTCCATTATTTTGTCTTCTCTCGTTCTAATATGGATGCTTAAGTTTTAGTCAGGTATTAAAGCCAGCTCAGGGCCTGAAAGAGAGACCGGTATAATTTTAGAATCGGAAGGCTTTTAGAAAAATGTGTCCAGCCTCTTCATTTCACAGAAGGGAAAACCGAGGCCTTGGGACACGTTATGATTTAATGTAGGTCACTCAGTTAATTAGTGACAGAGCGAGAGGGAACCCAGGTTTCCCCACGCCTTCTTAGGCCGCGGTTTTCTATACGCCCCCTACTTCTGGCCCAACGTCACCTTCTCCCCCGCCCTTCTTTTTTGGCGGGGGCGGGGGGTCTTTCTTTCCCTTCATAGCTGTTTAATTTAGAACGTGGGCCTGACCATGGAGATGACTAGGTGTGTCAGCCTCAGCTCTCTACCACTCGAGGTGCGTACTCTCTCTAGATTAGGGCTTGGTGCTGGATCTCTCCTCAGCCTGGTGCCTTTTCCGCGGCAGGTGCTTAGCACCTGGACTGAATCGCTGCATCATCGCGGCGACACTCTCCTTGCTCCCGATTTTAAAGCACAGGCGTGTGCCACCGCAGTCTCAGAGCGAAGTGAGAACCAGGGTCCAAGACTACGGCCGTGTCAAGAGGGAGGCTCTAGAAACTCTCGCGGTTCCTCGGCGGCCCCGGGCCCAGCGTGTGAGTGACCTCGGCGCCGACCCCGCCACCGGTCAGCTCGCGGCTAGGGCGTGCCTGCCGGGCCTGACGTGGCGGCCGGGCCGCGGGGAGGGGAGAGGCCGCCGCGAGGGCGCGGCCTGACGTGGCGGCCGCGGCGGGGCGGCGACGGGAGCCCGGGCCACTGCACTGCCCCGCGCTCCGGCCAGAGGGCGCCCGGCCCCAACACTTCCCCGCCCCGAGGCCGCCCAGGGCTCTCGGAGTAACCGCACCGGCGATTGGGTCGGCGGCGCGCGGGGCCATGTTGGAGCCGGGCGGCGACCCCGCCTCCCGCCGCCCTCCGCCCCAGGTCAGGCCGGGCCGTGAGGGAAGGGGAGCGGCAGAGAGGATCCTCCCTCCTCGGTCGCCCGACGCGGCGGGAGCAGCGGCGGGAGCTGCCGCCGTCTCCACCGCCCCTCCGAGCCCGGGCCAATCAGCGGCGCGGGCACAAGTATGCAAATGACGCGCCGGTGCTGCCGGAGTGCCGCTCGCAGGGGCTGGTGGGGTCGCGCTGGGGGAGTGAACTGGGCCAATCAGGCGGGTGCGTGGCGGCGCGGGGGAGGCGGTGCCCCTTCACTCCTCCCTCCTCTCCCTCCCGGCCCCGCGCTGACAGGGGGGCCTGGCCGCGCCGCCGGTAAGTGCCGCAGCTGCCTGTCGCTGCCACCCGCCGCCCCAGGCGTGGGGAGGAAGCCTGGGGCCGCCGCAGGGCAGTGGCCGCTGCTCAACTAGTGGGGAGAGGCGGGGGCGGGTTCTGTCAGCCGGGTGGTCGCCTGAGGCCGCCCCCGCCCGGCCAGCCGCGCGTGTCAGTCTCGGTCGAAGCGGGGGGCGCAGGGGGCGCCTCAGTCATGGCGAAGCCCGAGAACCCGTGAGCGGCGGTGAGTACGTGCCGCCGCCGCTCCGCCGAGGTGGGGGGGTCGGGGCAGGCCGGGCCGCGTTGCCGCCGCCGAGGTGAGGGGCTGGCCCCCGGGGGCGGGCGGGCGAGAGCGCGGGGAGGCCGGGGAGGGGCCGCTGCCCGCACGTGCGGCCCAGCCCGCCCGCGGCCAGCCCCGCTCCTGTCATGGCTGCGGGCTGCTGCCCCCGCCCCCCAGCACGCAGACCCCGGGGTCCGGACCCGGCCGCAGCGCCTGTTGCGTCGGATGGAGGTGAGGGCAGGGCGGGCCGGGCGTGGGTAGGCAGGGCCTCCCTTCCCTGCCCCGTGTGAGGTCGGGGCCTCCCCGTCCGCTCGCTTCCCTCCCGAGGGTCGGGCTTCCCTCCATCCTGCAGCCTCTTCCCCCGCCCGCCTGCTTTCTCGCCTCCGTGACTCATGACAAGGCGTCCCGCGCGAGTGCTGGGTGCCCTCGAGCCCTGGACGCCCTCGGCGCTTTTCCTGGCCTAGGCGTCCGGGTTACGACCGCGCTGCCTCTCTGTTATCCTCCGTCCCGAGGGCCTCTCCATGTCTGCAGCAGGGCCCGGACCCCGGACCCCACCAGCCCCTGTGTGTGTCGGGCCTTCGCCGCGACTGCTGCTTTCTTGGGATCTGGGTGTGGGACGTGATGGGTGGTTCCAGGGCTCTCTTCGCGGACATGCATCCCAAAGCCAAGCGCGACCCAGAAAGCCTGGGTGTCTGACTGGCCTGTCGCAGTCGCCAGCTCAGAGTGGTTTCTGTTTGTTCCTTTTTTGGTTTTGTTTTGCTTTTTTCTGGTTTTGTTTTGTTTTTAAGGAAAATAAAACTTTTCAGAACAAAGTAGACAAGAACTTGTTTTTTTAATGGTGATATTTACAGTGTTACTTTATTGGAAGACTGGGATTTGACGCTTTTGTGACTTTTATCAGTTTATGTGAAATACTCATAAGTACCTCAGAGTCCCCGCCCCCCGTTAAATAAAGTTTATTTTCCTTAATGCAGTCATTATCGCAGTTTAATTTCTCAGTTTTGCATTCCACTTTTCAGCGTTTCGTTTTCTCTGATTTCAGTCTCACCACTTTTACTTAAGTAGCTATGATCTTGAAAAGGAAAGAGGGCTTGTTTTGTAATGTTACTCTATCTAAACTCTGTATAATTGTACAGGTACTTAGAACCATTAGGTCTACAAACACTTGAATATACAGAAGGTGAACTTAAGGGGGGATTCCACTTTACAGAGGGAGGGTTGTGCTGTGTTTGTTTTTGGTGTTTTTGTTTTTGCAAAAGGATGAACATAGTGTTTCTTTTCTGTTTGATTTACAGTACTTGAATTTAAATGTGACTTTTTGCTAATAGGTAGCACAGAGCCTTCCATATGATTGATATTTGATAAATATTTACTAAATGAAAAATATCTATTGCTCCAAGCAAGTAAAACCATGTATCTTCCAAGACTTTTCTGTTTATGCTTCCATTGCCTTAGCACTTCACATTAAATCGTTGTAGTGTACTACAACGTATTGGCAGGTCTCACTCCTTGGGGAATTTCCTATAAAATGCAGATCATATAATATAGACATAAAATGATCTGAGAAAAAGCAAAGTAGTTGCCTCCCAGTTTTGCTTCTGGTATCTCTGTCATCCTTGAACGGTTTTAGGAGAGTGAGGGTAATTGAGAGTTAAAAAACAAAAACGTTGTGATTGATTAACTAGGAGAAGATGATGTCCTAAGGACATAGGAAATAGCGTTAGGAAGAAAACATTGTGCTGGAGTAACCAGTAAAGCCTTCTTGACTTGGAAGGAGTGCTGATTAGAGAGAATCAGGACTTTGTCACTTCACTAGCTATATAGATGTAGTCAAGTTTCTTAAATTCTGTGAACCTTAGTGTGCTCCAGTTTGACAATTCTGTGATTCTAAGTATCCTGAGATCCTCCTCTGAAATGCAAAAATTATGCTTGGATTTAAGTGTTAGAAAAAGCAGAGGTTTTGAAAGAAATAGTGGTATATTGGTATTTCAGGTAAGTTGGCCTTAACCGGAAAACATTTTTAGAATAACCTCAAGTAGGCAAGCATGAATAAAGATAAGCAGTGTTGTCAATGGAAAAAGCCCATGAGAAGATAAGATTAATGAAATCATAACATTTTCAATTTGGAAGTATCTCTAGAAACTTTTAACTGCAAACCCCTTATCTAATATAACTGAATGCCTTCCATAAGGCATTGAACTAGACCTTGATAATTTACCTATGGAAACAAGATAGAACTGAAGGAGGGGCTTGTGTAAATTTAGGAGGCAGGAACTGAAGTAACATTACAGATTTAGAAGTAAAATCTTTTGAAGCTTCTACCAATAGTAAAATTAAAATGTTGGTACATATGAATATTTTAGATTTTCTGAAGAGTTAGATCATTGAAATAAATGTAGAACAAGAAAAAGTCAACTACTTCGACAGAGAAGAAAAAAATGAAGTTCTAGAGAGATCAAAGGCTATAAAGGAAAAATAAATATGATTGAAATAGTAGATCTACTGGGGAAATTTCATCAGGTGTCAGTGTAGTGAATAAAGAACACAGTGATAAGAATATGGAAACTTGAGGTAGTTGGTCAGAGTGAAAATGAGTTATGAAAACTAATTATGAGAGTGTGTTGTCATAAATGTTTGAAAAACTTTAAAAGCCAAAGATTAGAATTAGAAGGGATTTATGGAGACTGAGGTAGAATGATTTTATTGTAACCTTTCAAATGTTTTGTAGATGTTGTGGTCTTAACGTGATTAACATGTTTTAACAAAATACAGATTTCTTACATGATGAGAGATTTAGTTTTTTTACACTTATCTACTTTGTAAATATAAGTTGCCACATTCCAGTTCTATAATTGTCTTCTAACACTTTGTGTCTCTTAATTCCTTATTTGGGCTTCACTCCCCATACATTCTACCTCTCCAAATTTTACCAGTCTGAATACTCAGGTCAAATTCCACCTTGTGAATAAAATCATCTCTCATCATTGTAGCCCTTAAGGATTTCTCCTTCCCATGAAATCATACCATTATTTGTCTCACCTATTAGACATCGAGTACAATTTCCTGGCATTCCTCCTATTGTATTGCCTTTGAGTTTGCAGGAACACCTTTTGCTCCTCTCTTTTGGTAACAGTTGGAAAGTTGATCACGTGACGATGGGAGACCCAGAGGAGGGGAAGCCACTTAGAGCTGTAATTTGTTTCCTGGATTCTAGGTCATGCACATCCATTCATTCATCCACTAAGTAGATTTATTAAGTGATCCTTTTACTTATTAATTTATTATATGTAGTGTAATCCTTGCCTTTGTAGAATCTACAGCATAATAGTGGAAAGACATAATGAACAAGCAAATAAATGTAAAATTACAATTTGGGGTGAATTCAGTAAGGGAAAAGAGTGCTATGAGAGAAAAATGGGGAGGGTTTTAGTTTGTACGGTCAGAGAAGGCCTCTCAGGTGGTGATATTTAAGTCAAGACATAAAGAATAAGAAACCAGGCAGGAAAAGAGTTTCCTAGAATGGAAAAAATACGTATGAAGGCAGGAGAGAGATTAATATGTTGGAAGGAATGAAAGAAGTTCAGGGTGGCAAGAGGATAATAATGGAGGGAAACCGTGCAAGATGAAATGAGAGAGGCAGAGAGCAGATCATGCGGGGCCATGCAGGGCCTTGAAGGACATGTTAAAGACTTCTGGGTTTTACTAAGGACATTGCAGTCATTGAAGATTTTGAAGCAGAGGAGTAATATACTTTAAATTTTTCTTTCTTTCTTTTTTTTTTTTTTTTTTTTGCGTTACTTGGGCCTCTCACTGTTGTGGCTTCTCCCGTTGCGGAGCACAGGCTCCGGACGCGCAGGCTCAGCGGCCATGGCTCACGGGCCCAGCCGCTCCGCGGCATGTGGGATCTTCCCAGACCGGGGCACGAACCCGTGTCCCCTGCATTGGCAGGCGGACTCTCAACCACTGCGCCACCAGGGAAGCCCTACTTTAAATTTTTAAAACATCACTTTGGCTGAAAATGGATTGGAGAAAGGCAAGGGTAAAAGCAAAGACATTGTGCTAGTACAGTTGTTGAGGTAAGACATGATGATAACTGGAACTAGGGTAGCAGCTGTAGAGATGAAGGAATGGAAAAGGATATATGTGTATATGTATATATAAAATTTGATTTGATAGAGACAGGAGATGGGAATGGTGGCGCAGTTGACAACTGCATGATGAATTGGATGTAAATGAAAGCTGTCAAAAATGACCTCCATGGACTTCGGCGCAGTGGTTAAGAATCCGTCCGCCTGCCAATGCAGGGAACACGGGTTCGAGCCCTGGTCCGGGAAGATCTCACATGCTGCGGAGCAACTAAACCTGTGCGCCACAACTTCCGAGCCTGCGCTCTAGAGTGCGCGAGCCACAACTACTGAGCCCACGTGCCTAGAGCCCGTGCTCCGCAACAAGAGAAGCCACCGCAGTTAGAAGCCTGTGCACCAGGACAAAGAGTAGCCCCTGCTTGCTGCAACTAGAGAAAGCCTGCGCGCAGCAACGAAGACCCAACGCAGCCAAAATAAAATATAAGTAAATTAATTAAAAAAAAATGATCTCCACGTTCCTGGCTTGAGGAATTAGGTAGATGATGGTGAGATGTACTGAGAAGAAGATAGGGGGAGAAAAAGGATTGGTGAGAAATCAAGGTTTGAACAGTATCCATAGACAAGTGCTTCAGAAGGTGAGGACTGGTTTTATCTGAGTGCTGACTCTCAGTGAGGATAGCTTTAGCTATGTGTGTGACAGCACACTAAGACATATTCATAGTATGTGTTTTAGCATTTTTTTCTATTTAAAAAAAATTTATTTATTTATTTTTGGCTGCCTTGGGTCTTAGTTGCTGTGCGCAGGCTTGCTCTAGTTGCAGGGAGCGGGGGCTACTCTTTGTTGTGGTGCCCGGGCTTCTCATTGCGGTGGCTTCTCTTGTTGCGCAGCACAGGCGCTAGGCACGCGGGCTTCAGTAGTTGTGGCTCGCGCATTCTAGAGCACAGGCTCAGTAGTGTGGCTCACGGGCTCTAGAGGGCAGGCTCGGTAGTTGTGGCACGCGGGTTTGGTTGCTCCGCGGCATGTGGGATCTTCCCCGACCAGGGCTCG
Organism: Stenella coeruleoalba; assembly: GCF_951394435.1. Lineage (NCBI taxonomy): Eukaryota > Metazoa > Chordata > Mammalia > Artiodactyla > Delphinidae > Stenella > Stenella coeruleoalba. The sequence goes on along the minus strand of NC_137166.1, from coordinate 31,185,146 downwards.
AGCCTGTGTCCCCTGCATTGGCAGGCGGATTCTTAACCACTGTGCCACCAGGAAAGTCCCCATAGAATGCGTTTTGAGACAAAAGACTGGGCTTCCTATTTATGTTAGAAAAGTTGGTAACTGAAATGATCTTACTTTTTAACAATGTACTTCAATTTTGAAAGTTTATTTGTGAATATCTTAATATAGATTATATTAAATATGAAGGTTTGAGAAAAAAAGAACTAGAACGTAGTATTAGATGGGTTTATGTATTACTTGGGTGATGGTGCGGAATAGAAAAATCTTGTTTTTTTGATATTCTCAGGAAATTAACAATCTGAAAGTTATTAGCTTGTAGGCAGTCTGATATTAAATGTATCATTTTAAATGAGGCTTCGGGTGCTTATGAGTAAAAATTATAGCTTCTGTCATTAGTAGCTATTATTTATCAAATAGCTGTAGATATTGATGTTTCTGTTGTAATTTGACATAATTAAATGTAGTTAGCTAAATGAATATCTAAGGGTTTTTTGTGTGTTTTTTTTGGTTATGCTTTAGAACTTTTTTAACCAGTAATTTTAGACACTGTTATTGCTACAAACAGACATGGTTTGAAATTTGGGGGGAAAGAAAGATTATCTTTTTTGACCATTGGTTATTTCAGTTTAGTTTACCTGAGTAAGCAGCAGCCCTGTAAAGCATATTAAATTTTATCCTAGAGGAATTCCTGGCAGTCCAGTGGTTAGGATTCCATGTTTTCACTGCCAAAGGCCTGGGTTCAGTCCCTGGTTGGGGAACTAAGATCCCACAAGCCATGTGGCCAAAAAAAAACAAACGAATATTGGAAATCAGTGGTTATTCTTCTGAAAGAAACCTGCTAATATATCTTGTTAGTTCTTTTATAAGAGGGAAAAAATGGTGAGGACAATGATTAAGTTTCATATATTTTGCATAAAATTTGTTTTATCTTAAAATTTTGTGCTTTACTACAGTTTGAGTAAATTAAAATTTTTTTTCCCATGGAATTAGCTGACTTGAATTCAATGTATTTCTCTCTATATTTTCTTAGTTATCTTTGAAAGAGTTGCAGTAATTTTATGGGGGCAGAAACTAAAGTACAGGAGGTTAACAAGAAAATGGGTATTTGGAAAATGGAGGCAGTGGATAATTTATTTTCAATATTTGTCTTTGAATAGGATAGAAACAAGATGATTTCATTTGTACATTTACATTTTTGAGGTAGGAGAGATCTGATGCCTAAAGTTAGAAGGAAAGCAGGTAATTGCAGGGGGTGATTAAAGATCCTCGAGAGAGGTGGAATGTATGGGTGTAAGTCTCTTTGAAAGGCTAGATGGAATGGTAGGTATTAAGAGGTGAAAGATTTATCTTTGGGGAAGAGTCATGCTTCCTCTTCTGAAAATAGTATTTATAGAAGAAAAAAGGGATAGATGCAAAGACAGATACATGGCTTCTGTAAAGATGATTGGTGACTTTCAACTGGAAAACCTCAGAAGTGTAAGAGGCAAAATTGTTTTGGGGTGAGAATGTGGAACTTAGGATTGAAGAATTGAGGAGAGAAGACAAATAACTGCAAAGAGATAGCCTAGAAGCGTAGGAAAATGAATTTAAACATTAAACAAAAGCAAGGACCACATTGAAGGTAAAGGTTTGGTTCCAGGCAAATAGTAAATATTATAAATATTACAGATATTCAGAAACATTGAATTGGACTGAGGCAAGGAGGTAAAATTACAGTGGTGATGTTAATAAACTGTGGTGGGTTGAGTGAGTGAAAAAGAACACAAGGGTTTTGAAGGTGATGAGAGGACAGCATTGGAGATAATTAGTGAAAGAGTCTGAGGAGGTCTAGAAAAGCCTAACAGCCATGGGAAGGTTTGAATGACTATTGGTTGTTGCGAAGTCAGAAAAGAGATGACAGGTATGAGAGGGAAAGCTGCATTTATTAAGCACTTACTATATTTTAGGAACTTTGTATTTTTAAACTCTGCAACAACCTTGCAAGTTAGTGATAATCAACCTGGGTCTCAGTTTTTAGTGTATTTCAAACTTTGGAGAATTCTTCACTTAAATCAGTTTCCTGTTTTTAATGTTAATAGTATACACACACACTCTCTTAATTTGATTATGAGTATGATTTATGTTCAGGACCACTTCAGTTAAACAACTTGACCTGACTCAGTAGCAACTAGGAAACTTATAATCTGTCTTCAATATCAGCTCCAAATTAGTTATTCCCAGTTAGCTTTTACCGAGAGTAGAGATGAGATTGTATTTTTAAAGATTTCCCTTTCTGTGAGATACAAAGCAAAGCTAAATTAAGTATGAATGCCAACAAAGTAAGTTTCAATAATTGAATTTAGTAAGTGGCGATCTACAGACTGAGATGTTAATATGAGCATCAGTTGAGTGCTATTAGATTAGTGGTTTCAGTTCTTTTAAACCAAGGAATGCTTTGTTTTTAAAAAATCCTACTTGACAGATCAATCTGTAAAGTAAAAGAATGTATAGGGTGAAATCTTTTATAGGGGAAGAAATGGGGGAAGGGGTGGTCTAAAGCCCTTTCTTTCTTTGGCTAAGGATCACCCAACAATCTAGGGAGCACAGTTTGAAAACAGTATTTACGCAGTACTTTATATGGGTTATTTACTACAGTTCTATGAGATCAGTACTATTACAATCCCCATTTTGCAGATGAAGAAACTGAGCTTCAAAATGATGGACTTGCCTAAGATTACATAGCTAACAAGTGATAAAGCTTACCAGTCTCTTTTCAGAGCCCTTACTTTTAACCACTATGCTATAGGTCCCTTGTAGAATAACTTATCAATGAAAGCAAAATTCTTTGAGGGATAACCAGGAATTAAGCTTCAGTTGGATCACTGAGACATTCTGTGTGTGTGTGTGTGTGTGTGTGTGTGTGTGTGTGTGTGTAGGGTAAATATATATAGCCTAAAATATACTGTTTTAACCATTTTTAAGTGCATTTCAGTGGAGGCATACTTCAAGTCTTAAAAATGGTACATTGTTGCTTCAAAGAATGCTTTTGAATCTCAATTTTTGGCGTTACTATTAAGGATTGAGAGGTTTTGTTTTGTTTTACGTTATGACATTGAATTCTTGAAAACATTTGGGTATTTACTATGTGCCAGGAATTATACTAGTAGATGTTAGGGATAAAGATGAATAAGAACCATTCTCTGCACTCCTCTTGTTTAGTAGGGAAGACAGACAAGTAGACCAAGAATGATAATATAGTGTGTACAGTGTGGAATACAAAAAATGAATGCTTGGGACCTCCCTGGTGGTCCAGTGGTTAAGACTCTGCACTTCCAATGCAGGGGGCACGGGTTCGACCCCTGGTTGGGGAACTAAGGTCCCACATGCCGCATGGCATGGCCAAAAAATAAATTAATGAATGCTTAACCTTTCCAGAGGGCCGGGTTGTGTGTGTGTGTGTGTGTGTGTGTGTGTGTGTGTACTGGCTTCCTAGAGATGGTAGAACTTGAGTTTAATATCAGAAGCACTAAATAGAGTAACAGGGGTGGTGGGAAGTGATATTATAGGTGAAGAGAACTTCCTGTATGTATTAATGGAGATGTGAGAAAGTTTGATGAATTCAGGCAACATTTCAATATGGTTAAGGCATGGATTACCTGTGGGGGAATCGAAGCAAAAATGGGTAGAGAGGCATTGATATCTTTAGTAAGGGAATAAAATGAGCAAGCATATATATTGGGAGGGCAAAGATGAGTTTTGGCATATTGATGAAATTGCTGGTTAGTATAAATATTTTTTAAACGAGTTGGAAACTAAGTACAATCAGATATAACAGGCTCTTAGTAATTTTTCTGCAAGCCAACGTAGAATCTTGATATATGTTCTTAGTTCTATAGGTCAGTGAGAGGGAAATACATATTTGTTGAGCACTTACTATATTTTAGACTTTATTCTTCTGAACTCTGTAACAGCTCTGCAGTGTAGATGGTCAGGTGAGGAAAAAGAATTTAAAAGAACTGCTGAAGGTTATACAGCTTAGAGATGGCAGAATTTGAACTCACGCCTGAGCTTCTTCAACTATGCCATGGCTGATTGGTATTTGCCAGATATTTTTCTTATTGACTAGTGATCTAATTTATTTTATAACTAATCAGCTGGATGGATACCTTATGCAGTTAGATTAATCTGAAACATACCAAGAAAACATAGAACAGACATAAGGATGGGATTTAATAGAGTTCTATACGCAAATGTTAATAGAGATTGGAATACATGACTTGTAAAGCTTCTTATCTCAACTTCTGTGATGATTTTGTGTATTGTACATTAATAAAACAACCTAAGTTATCTTAAATTGTCTACTGGGAATAATTTTGAAGGATGTTTTTCTGGATAACTATTACAAATTAGTTTATTTCTCTGCTAAGTTCTAGTTGTTGCTGGTGTTCATGTTGTTATATGTTAAGGTCATACTAGCCTGAAAATTTTTTTAAAATGAGGACAGTGATACTCCTACAAATAGTAGAAGGATAGAACAATCGTAACATAATAATTATTATTTTTTTTTAGAATTTTAGGTATAGAACATTATGGTTGATGTCTTCAAGAGGAAAAAATGTTTATTTTTAAGTTAAAAGGTATTTTTAAAGTTAAATCTCATAAGCTTTTATTTTAGAATATAGAGCCCACTACTTTTTATCTTGCATTTATTCCTTAATGAGGATTTTAATCTTTTTTTCCTGATATCTCTAGTTTGGTTGGGGTAGGTGTTTTGAGAATATGTGAGTAGAAAATAAACCAAGTAGACAGTGTTGAGTTATAAGACACCTTCACAAGCGTTCAGTCCAAACCTGTCATTGACAAGGTAACTGGGGGGCCAGACGGTTAAGTATATTGTCACACTTTCAGTTAGTTACAGAGATTAGAATTTTGGTCTCCTGGTAGGGGGAAAACAAATAATACTAATAGGTTTTAGTCTATAATATTGGGTAAGGAAATTTCTCTTTTGGATCCTTTCAGTCTACTTTGAACATGTCTGTTTAGGCTTATAAGTAACTATCAGGTAAATTAAGGAGAGACACAGTTGATGTTCATATTAAAGAATTAAGTTTCATAGTATAGTATTTTGGTTAGAAGTTTTCTCAGCAGGTTAGGTCTGATAATTGGGTCGCAGTTTGGGATTTGGTATCCAGACGTCTTTTACTCTACTTCCCATAAAATAGCTAAGTATACTACTGAAGGATAGATTCTATAGCATATCATGCTTCTTGTTCAAAAAGAACTTGAAAAATACTGGAAAAAATTGTAATGGGCCATAATATACGTACAATGGAGTGTTATTCAGCCTTAAAAAGGTAGGAAGTTCTGACATATGCTACAACATGGATGAACCTTGAATATATTATGCTAAGTGAAATAAGCCACTTACACACACAAACACATTGTATAATTCCCCTTAGATGAGGTATCTAATGTAGTCACATTCTTTAGAAACGGCAGAATGGTGGTTGCCAGGGGTTGGGATTGGAGGAAGGAGAATGGGGAGTTGTTTAAATAAATGGGTACAGGATTTCAAATTTGCAAGATGAAAAAATTCTAAAGATTGGTTACACAACAGTCAGTATGCTTAAAACTACTGAACTGTACACTTAAAAATGGTTAAGATGGTACATTTTAAGTATATTTTACCACAATTAAAACTTTAAAATATTTTGTGCTTTGGGGACAAAAACACTAATTTGAAAAGATACATGCACCCCTATGTTCACTGCAGCACTATTTATAATAGCCAAGATATGGAAGCAACCCAAGTGCCCATCATTAGATGAACAGATAAAAAAGATGTGGTATATATGGAAGAAAGAATGCAGTCTTGCTGTTTGCAATAACATGCATGGCCCTAGAGGGTATTATGCTAAGTGAAATAAGAGAAAGACAAATACTGTATAATTTTACTTGCATGTGGAATCTGAAAAACAAAACAAGGTCATAACAAAACAGAAACAAGAGTTATAGATACGGAGAACAAACAGGTGGTTGCCAGAGGAAAGAGGGTGGGAGAGGAAAGAAAGAAGTGAGGGAGATTGAGAGGTACAAACTTCCAGTTGCAAAAATAAATGAATCACTGGTATGAAAGGTACAGTTTGGGGAATATAGTTAATAACCAAGTAGTATCTTTGTATGGTGACATCTTAACTAGACTTATCATGGTGATCATTTTGAAATGTATAGAAAAAGACTCTTGTGTAACAGGAACTAAGATAATGTAGGTGAATTACACTTCAAAAACAAACATACAAACAAACTCATAGAAACAGAGGTCAGATTTGTCATTACCGAGGCAGGAGTAGTGGCTGGGGGGAGGGGAATTGGATGAAGGCCATCAAAAGGTACAAGGTAAAGTATAAGATAAACAAGTATTAGGGATGTAGTGTACAACATGATAGAATTAACACTTCTGAATGTTATATATGGAAGTTGTTGAGAGTAAATCCTAACAGTTCACATCACAAAATTTTTTTTTTGTATTTCTTCAATTTTGTGTCTATGAAATGATGGATGATCTCTAAACTTATTGTGATAACAGTTTCATGATGTGTGTAAGTCAGATCATTATGCTGTACACTTTCCACTTACACAGTGCTGTATGTCAAGTATATCTCAGTAATACTGGAAGAAAAAAATTAAAAATATTTTTAAATGGGTCATAAGCTTAATGTCCAGATAACCCCTAATGCCATTTTTAAAGAAAGTTTCACGTAAGATTTTTTAAAAGGGCAAAAACAGTTTCTGCCTTACGTAGAATTCCTTCTTTGCCGCCTACCCAAATAGAAAGTTTTGTGTGTATATGACATGAATAAGTATTTTTTTTACTGCTTACTATATGATAAGGATAAATTTCTGACCTCTTAGAACTTACATATTCTGGGTAACATAAGCTTTAAACAAAATAAATATGTAAAGTATATAGAATGTTAGCTAATACTAAGGCAAAAAGTGGGGGGACAGAGATGTGAAGTATTGGAGGAGAACGATGACGTTTTAAATAGGTTGGTCAGGAATGACCTCACCGAGAAAGTTACTTTTGAGAAAAGAATTTATAGGAAATGAGGGAAGAGTGTATTCAGCAAGTGCAAAGGCCCCGAGGTAGGAGCATGCTTGGCTTTGTGTGTGTTTGTGAATATATATATATATATATATATAAAAACATAAAATTTGCCATTTTAAACATTATGTATACAATTCAGTGGCATTTCCATTCACAGTGTTGTGTAACCATCACCACTATTTCCAATTTTCTTCATCACACCAAACAGAAACTCTCCTTAAATAGCTCCCCACTTCCCCTCTTACCAGCTCCTGGTAACCTCTAATATTTCTGTTTCTATGAATTTACCTATTCCAGATATTTTGTATAAGAGGAATCATACAACATTTTCCCTTCTGTGTCTGCCTTTTATACTTGGCACAGTGTTTATAAGGTTCATCCCTGTTGTAGCATGTATCAGAATCTTACCCCTTTTTGTGGTTGGATAATATTCTATTTTATGTTTATACCAAATTTTGTTTATCCGTTGATGGCGCTTAGAGTTTTTCAACTTTTGGCTATTGTGAATAATGCTGCTATGAATATTGTTGTATAAATATCTGTTTGAGTCCCTGTTATTAATTCTTTTGGGTGTATAGTGTATACCTAGGAATAGAACTGCTGGGTTGTATGGTAATTCTATGTTTAACTTTTTGAGGAACCACCACACTCTTTTCCACATTGGCTGTCCCATTTTACATTCCTACCAGCAGTGTAGGAGGGTTTCAGTTTCTCCACATTCTCCTCAATGCTTGTTATTTTCCCTTATGTTATAGCATCTCTAGTAGGTATTAAATATCTCATTGTGATTTTGATTTGCATTCCCTTAGTGACTGTTGAGTAACTTTTCATGTGTTTATTGGCCATTTCTTTAAGTTGGGTTGTCTTTACAGTATTTAATTGTAGGAATTCTTTATAAATTCTGGGTATTGAGTTGTCTTCACTCTTTTGATACTGTCTTTTGATGCACAAGTTTTCAGTTATTATGAAGTCCAATTTATCTATTTTTTTCTATTTTCGCCCATGCATTTAGTGTTATATTTAAGAAATCATTGCCAAAACGAAAGTCATGAAGATTTGCCTCCATGTTTTCTTCTAAGAGTGTTAGAATTTTAGCTTTTAAATTTAGATCTTTGATCTGCTTGTGTTAATTTTTATATATGGTATAAGGTAAGGGTTCAGCTTCATTCTTTTGCAGGTGGCTCTTCAGTTTTCCTAGCATCAGTTGTGGAAGAGACTGTTTTTCCCCATTGAATGGTCATGGTACCCTTGTCAAAAATCAATTGACCAGGGCTTCCCTGGTGGCACAGTGGTTGAGAGTCCGCCTGCTGATGCAGGGGACACGGGTTTGTGCCCCAGTTCGGGAAGATCCCACATGCCGCGGAGCGGCTGGGCCCGTGAGCCATGGCCGCTGAGCCTGCACGTCCGGAGCCTGTGCTCCGCAACGGGAGAGGCCACAACAGTGAGAGGCCCGCGTACCGCAAAAAAAAAAAAAAAAAAAAAAAAATCGTCAATTGACCATAGATGTGAGGGTTTATTCCTGGGCTTTCAGTTCCATCCCATTGGTCTGTATGTCTGTCCTTATTCCAGTACCACACTGTTTTGATAATTGTAGTTTTGTAGTAAGTTTTGAAACCGAGAAGTGTGAGTCTTCCAACTTTGTTCTTTTTCAAGATTGTTTTGGCTGTTCTGGGTCCCTTGAAATTCCATATGAATTTCTGCAAAAAAAATCTTTGGAATTTTGATAGGAATTGCATTGAATCTGTAGGTCACTTTGGGTAGTATTGTTATCTTAACAATATTATGTCTTTGATTTATTTTTCTTTAATAAATTTATTTATTTAATTTTTGGCTGCTTTGGGTCTTCATTACTGTGCACGGGCTTTCTCTAGTTGCCGTGAGCGGCGGCTACTCTTCATTTGCAGTGCCCGGGCTTCTCATTGCGATGGCTTCCCTTCTTGCAGAGCACGGGCTCTAGGCACGCGGGCTTCAGGAGTTGTGGCTCGCGGGCTCTAGAGCACAGGCTTGGTAGTTGTGGCGCACGGGCTTAGTTGCTCCGTGGCATGTGGGATCTTCCCAGACCAGGGCTCAAACCTGTGTCCCCTGCATTGGCAGGTGGATTCTTAACCACTGTGCCACCAGGGAAGCCCCTTGTCTTTGATTTATTTAGATTTCATTATTCACAGGATGTCTTTCCATTTATTTAGATATACTTTAATTCCTTTCAGCAATGTTTTGTAGTCTTCAGTGCCCACATCTTACATGGCCTTTGTTAAATTTATTCCTAAGTATTTTTTTAAATGCTATTGTAAATGGAATTTTTTTCTTAATTGCCTTTTTGGAATGGTGATTGCTATCTTACAGAAATACAACTGATTTTTCTGCATAGATTTGTATCCTGCAATTTTGATAAATTCGTTTATTAGCTCTAACTCTGTGTGTGTGTGTGTGTGTGTGTGTGTGTGTATTTATAGTTTTCTATAGATCATGTTACCTGTGAATAGAGATAGTTGTACTTCTTTTTTTCCACTTTGGATGCCTTTTATTTTACTTTTTTTTGCCTATTTTGTCCAGCTGAATTTTCCAGTACTATGTTGAATAGAAGTGGTGAAAGTGGGCATCCTTGTCTTGTTCTTGATATTGGGGCAAAAGTTTTCATTCTTTTACCATTGAGTATGATGTTAGCTGTAAGTTGTTCATATATGGCTTTTATCAAACTGGGGACGTTTCTTTCTATTCCTGTTTTACTGAGTGTTTTTATCAGAAAGAGTGTTAGGCTTTGTCAAACACTTTTTCTTCATCAATTGAGTTAATATTGTGTTTTTTCCTTCATTCTGTTAATAAGATATATGATATTGATTGGTTTTTTATATGTTAATTACCTTTCTATACCTAGGATAAGTCCCACTAGGTCATGATGTATATGTTGTATATGTGTGTATATATATGTGTATAATCTGCTGGATTTGGTTTTCTAGTATTTTGTTGATGATTTCTTCATCTGTATTCATAAGGGTTATTTTTCTTTGGGTTTTTTGTTTTTGTTTTTTTGTAATGCCTTTGGCTTCAGTATCAGGGTAATGTTGGCCTCACAGAATGAGTTAGAAAGTGTTCCCACCTTTTCACTTTTGTGGAAGAGTTTGAGAACGATTGGTGTCAATCCTATAAATAATTGATAGAATTCACCATTAAAGAAATCTGGTACTAGACTTTTATTTGTTGGGAGTTTTTTTGTTTGTTTTGTTTTTTAAATTTTATTTTATTGGGGTATGTTTGTTTTATTGGGAGGTTTTGGGTTACAGATTCAATCTCCTTATTTCTTATAGATCTATTTAGATTTTCTATTTCTTTTTGTGTGAGTTTTGGTAGTTTTTGTGGTAGTTTGTCCATTTCATCTAGGTTATCCAATTTGGTGTACAGTTGTTCACATTATCCTTTTATAATCCTTATTTTGTAAAGTCTGTATTAATGTCCTCTCTTGTGTTTCTGCTTTGAATAATTTGGATGTTCTCTCTTTTCTCTTAGCCAATCTGGCTAAAGGTTTGTCAATTTTGTTGATCTTTTCAGAGAACTAAGGATAGATTTCATTGATTTTTTTTTTTCTATTGCTTTTCTCTATTTCACTTATCTCTAATCTTTATTATTCCTTTCCTTCTGCTATCTTTGGATTTGTTTGCTCTTCTTTTTTATTTCATTAAGGTGTACAGTTAGGTTATTGCTCTGAGGTCTTTCTTTCTTTTTTTTTTTTTTTTTTTTTGCGGTATGCGGGCCTCTCACTGCTGTGGCCTCTCTCGTTGCAGTGCTCCGGACACACAGGCTCAGCGGCCATGGCTCACGGGCCCAGCCGCTCCACGGCATGTGGGATCCTCCCAGACCTGGGCATGAACCCATGTCCCCCGCATCAGCAGGCAGACTCCCAGCCACTGCGCCACCAGGGAAGCCCAGATGTCTTTCTTTTTTAATGTAGTTGTTTACAGATATAAATTTCCATTGGAGCATTGCTTTTACTGCATCTCATTAGGTTTGGTATTGTTGTGTTTTCATGTTCATTCATCTGAAAGTATTTTCTAGTTTTCCTTGTTATTTTTTCTTTGATGCATTGGTTGTTTAAAAGTGTTTTGTTTAATTTCCATATATTTGTGAGTTTTCCAGTTTTGCTTCTGTTATTGATTTCCAGATTTGTTCTGTTGGGATCAGAAAGATACTTTGTATACTTTCAATCTTTTTAAATGTATTAAAAGTGGTCTACTTTTAATACATTTAAAAGTGTATGTGGCCTACTATGTGGTCTATCCTGGAGAATGTTTCAGGAGCATTTGAGAAGAATAAACATTGTGCTATTGTTAGGTGGAGTGTTTTGTATATATATTTTAGGTCTAATTGGTTTATAGTATTCAAATCCTCTATTTTCTTATTGACTTTTTGTGTGGTGGTTCTATCCACTATTGAACATAGGATATTGAAGTTTCCAACTGTTACTGTAGAACTGTCTGTTTCTTCTTTCAATTCTATGTATATTTGCTGCATAGATTATGTGGCTCTATTGTTAGACACATACATGTTTATAATTATTACATATTTTTGATGGATTGAACCATGTATTGATATATAATGATGTTCTTTGTTTTTTGTAACCTTTTTGACTTAAAATCCATTGTTTGATGAAAATATAGCTATTGCAGCACTCTTGATTATTATTTGCATGGGATATCTTTTTCTGTCCTTTCATCTTTAACCTCTTTGTGGTTTTGTATTTAAAGTGAGTCTTTCGTAGATCACATACAGATGGATCATGTTTTTGATTTTGTTTTTATCCATTCTGCCAATATCTTCCTTTTAACTAGAGAATTTAATTCATTTATATTCTAAGTAATTACTGATAAGGAAGAACTTATTTCTGTCATTTTGCTATTTGCCTTTTTATGTCTTACATGCTCTTGATTCCTCCATTCATCCTGCTCTTTTTTTGTATTCAATTGATTTTTTTGTAGTGTACCATTTTGATTCCCTTTTTCCCTTTTCTGTATATATTTTAGTTATTTCCTAAGCTATAATAACAGCTTGTTTGTATGCCTGTGAAAATGATCTAGTAGAATGAGAAAAATTGATGACTCAGGAGACAGAAGTAAGAGTGACTGTTACAGTGTCCTTCAGCAGGTAGGAGTAGAGAAGGAAGGCAGAGGAAAGAGAGTATTAACTTTTTACTGCTTGTTACAAAAATGAAACATTTTTTAAGTTAAAAAAAATCTAAAGCAGAGGAAATTGAAAAGTAATGTCTTCTGTGATTTTTCAGATTTATTTGTGATGTGGTTGGGAATTTGATCAGAAATAGTTTGGCTTGTGAGTGGGAGATTGTTGTTCTGGTATATGAGTATCTGTATCCTATCAGTAAGGTCCTCAGAAGAGGAGAGGAAAGTAGATCTAGAAATGAATATAAAAACCTGGATGGGAGGAGTACAGTTGCTCCCCTACTTTCATCCTTATTAGGTACAGAACTTGGCAGTCCTTGTTACCTTTTAAAGGGCCAGCTCTATATAATTGCAGGGCAATATTGATTCCATACTAACTTATTATTTACATCCTTTCAATTAGTATTTGTTGCTTAAAGTCTCTGGACTTCCTACCTTTTAAAAAATAAAAATTCTAGATAATTAAATTTCAAATTCTGATTTTCATTAATATTATGCTGATGTTTTCTAAGTTGTCATGTGACATTCCAAAGCAAACTCTTCCTCAGTTCTAACATCACTTACTGTTTTTAATGATAATAAAACAACATGTTGCATTTACATGGAAAGTATAAGTGTGTAGGATAGGCAACAGGTTTTATCATTTGTGACAGCATCAGAAAGGATCAGTTTAGTTTCATTGTTTATTGAAGTTTTAAATTTTGATTAAAATAATCACAATAGGGCTTCCCTGGTGGCACAGTGGTTGAGAGTCTGCCTGCTGATGCAGGGGACACGGGTTCATGCCCCGGTCCGGGAGGATCCTACATGCCATGGAGCGGCTGGGCCTGTGCGCGTCCGGAGCCTGTGCTCTGCAACGGGAGAGGCCACAGCAGTAAGAGGCCTGCGTACTGCAAAAAAAAAAAAAAAAAAAAATCACAATAGCTTATTTTCAAAAGCTGTGTTTCTTGAGTCATTTTAAAAGTATGTTTATTTTAGAGTTCTTATTTATTTTAAAATTTTACAAGAGTATAATTTGTATTTACCATTACTTGCTTATTTTAACACTGCCATAGTTTCAAAATTACATTGGATAGCTGAAATATCTTATTTGAGAAGACTAACAGACTTACATTGTAACTTGACTAAAGCTTTCAAAGCAAGTTCACTTGCTTTATTTTTTCTCAGAAAAAAAAAGAATCTGCCTTGCAAACACTTGCCAAGTAAAATTAGTTGATAATGAGGTTGAAGAAAATAAAATTTTAATTGACCACTATAACCTTCATCCTTATTTAAGAGAGATAACAGAAAATTAGAAGACTCAAAATAATTTTGCCCATACAACTTTTTCTTTATAAAATAACTTTACTGAGATATAATTCAGATACTAAATAATTCACCCAAAGTATATAATTCAGTGACTTTTAGTATATTCACAGTTATGCATCTATCACCAAAAGTAATTTTACAACATTTTCATTGTCCCCCAAAGAACCCCCATAACCTGTATCCAACACTCACCAATCCTTCTGACCCCACCCCTTGACAACCACTAATCTGCTTTCTGTCTCTATATATTTGCCTATTCTTGACATTTCATATAAATGTAGTCCTTTGTGACTGGCTTCTTTCATTTGGCTTGTTTTCAAAGCTCATCCATGTTTTAGCATGTATCAGTACTTAATTTCTTTTTACTGTCAAATAATATAACATTATATCAATATACTGCATTTTATTTCACCATTCATCAGTTGGTGGATATTGGATTGTTTCCTCCTTTTATCAATAATGCTTCAATGAACATTGTTTTGTAAGCATCTGTTTGAGTCCTTTCAATTTCTTTGGGTATATACTGTTTGAGGAGTTGCCAGACTGTTTTTCAAAGTGACTACATTTCTAACAGCAGTTTATGAGAATTCCAGCTTCTTTACATCCTCACTAACACTTGTTATTTTCCGTTATTATTTTCCTCCTATCCTAGTGTATATGAAGTGGTATCTCATGATTTTGGTATGCATTTCCCTATTGACTAATGATGTTTACTGTATTTTCACGTGCTTATTGGCCATTTGTATATCTTCTTGGAGAAATGTCTACTCAGATCCCTCGGCCACTTTTTAATTGGATTATTTGTCTACTATTAAGTTGTAGGAATTTTTTTAATATATTCTAGATATAAGTCCCTTATCGAATACATGATTTGCAGAATTTTTCTCACATTGTCACCTTCTTTATCTCATTCTGCCATGGGGTTTCTTTTCGCTTTCTTCATATCCTTTGAAGTACAGAAATTTTTAATTTTGATGCTCATTTTTTTCTATTAAAACTTTTCTCATTTTGCTTAAGTAAAGACTCTAGTAACCGTCTAAATAATACAGGAGTATGTTCTGGCACATATTATATAATACTGTGTATTCCTATAGTTATAAGGTAGTATATGCTTTTTTTTTTTGCGGTATGCGGACTTCTCATTGTTGTGGCCTGTTTCGGAGCACAGGCTCCGGACCCGCAGGCTCAGCGGCCATGGCTCATGGGCCCAGCCACTCTGTGGCGTGTGGGATCCTCCCGGACCGGGGCATGAGCCCGTGTCCTCTGCATCGGCAGGCAGACTCTCTACCACTGCACCACCAGGGAAGCCCCAGTATATGCTTTTTAATAGCTTTATTATATTTGCTTCCCTAAAGCTGTGTTGAGGATGCATATTTAGACTCTGGTTAGCTATTTATTTCCATTTTTTTCTCTGTGTTTAATTTGTACCTTGTGAATAATTTTCCATTCTATAATTGAAGTGACAGTTTTAGTTCCTAGGTTTATATCAACTCGAATTTAACCTTTCTAGTATTGCATTTCATCCTATTTTTTGAATAGGATGATCCCCCCCTCCCCCAGTTTATTAGGCTTACTTTGAAGTATATTTAAATTCATAATTTTTTGCAGTTTCATAGCATCTTCAGATTTGAGGTAGTTACTGTGAAATACTTAGATCAATTAATGATGTAGTATAGATTATCTATATGCCTATAAACCTTGTTGAAACTCACTAATAAGTAACTCTGAGGTACTACATTAAAGCCAAGAGTTCTCAAGTGCCAGGATTCATAAAATATCAAGATCAGAAGGAACTTTAAGTCTTACTAGTCAGTTACCGATATGCTGCTGGATTCCTCTTTACAAAATCTCTTTTGAGGTCTCAGTTAGCCTGTTTAAAATTTGAATATGTAACTTTAGTAATAAGGAACTCATTATCTTTGTCTTTGGATAGCTCTGTTTCAAATTCCTTTCTTACACTGAGCCAAAATAATTTCCCCTATAGTTTTCTGGTAACCTATCGTTCTAGATCTGCCATTTGGGGTCCTACAGATAGCATGAGTAATAGCGTGGAAAATGAACAATAGGGCATTATAGAAAGATAACAAGTAGATTGGTGTGATTAGATTGTAGAGGATATGGAGAGATGGTGGGGTGGTGACTGGAGATGAGAAAAAATTTGAAGGGCACATGGTCAGCATTAGGGAACAATAGGTTTCCTTTGACAAGTGACATCATCAAATCTCTGTTTCACAAAACTTAACTCTGGTCACAATGTGCACGATAGATTACAGTGGGGAAATAACTTTGGGCAGAAAGGTCGGTTTTATTTATACACTGCCATTATCCAAATAAAAAATGTAGGAGAAAGATTTTAGAAGAAAGATTGGTTTGGGACCTGTTGAGTTTATACTTATGGGGAAGTCCAGGAGGCAGCTGGAAAGATACTACTAGACATAAAAATTTTAAAGTTGTCAGCAGGTAGATGATAGAGGATGAGCTTACCCAGGGAGGATATCTAGACTGAGGCGAGGACTGAGGAGAGAAACTTTAAGAAGCATGGTTTCAAGTAACTTCACCAATCTACTTGCTGTCCTCTGAGTATGTCCCATTTTGTCTGTATTCTTCTTTAAATTAAACACTCAGGTGTGAATATTATACCCAGATTTGGTGTGACCAGCATAAGTGAATATAACATTTTGTTTAACCAGCATCCTGTTGATGGACATCTAGGCTGTATTCAGTCTTTTGCTGGAGCAAATAATGCTGCAATAAATAGCTGTATCTGCCATTTCAGTCATACATGAACATATTTATGGAATAAATTGTTAGAAGGGAATTTGTTCAGTCAAAGGGTATGTGCACTTGAAATCTTTATGGATATTGGCAAATTTCTCTCCTTAGAGATTTCACCATTTTAGACTTCACAGCGATCATACGAGAGTATTTTTTTCCAACAACTTCACTGATATGTGTTATTAGACTTTGGAATTGTTGTGAGTCTGATAGGTGAAAGATGGTATATCAGTATGGTTCTGATTGACATTCTCTTATTTTGAATGAGAATATGAACTGACTCTTGGTATCCTTTGCCCATTTTTTTATTAGGCTATTAGTATTTTGTAGGAAATCTTGATATATTTAAAAATGAGCACGTCAGGGAATTCCCTGGCTGTCCAGTGGTTAGGATGCTGCGCTTCCACTGCAGGGGGCTGGGTTTCAGTCCCTGGCTGGGGAAGATCCTGCAACCTACACCGCAAGGCCTTTTAAAAAAAAAGAGCACTTCATCAGTAAATGAGTTGCAGTATTTCTCAGTTTGCTACTTTTCTTTTGTAATCTAGTTTATGATTTTTTTTTTTTTTTTTTTTTTGGCCACGGCTTGCTGGATGTTAGTTTCCTGACAAGGGATTGAACCTGCACCTTTGGCAGTGAAAGCCACTTGACCACCAAGGAATTCCCTAATTTATGAATCTTTTCATAAAGTTATTTGTGTAATCTAATTAGTGATTCTTTCTTATTTCAGGGTGGTTTTACCTGGTTACTAGTATATTGTCACATAATTTATTAAGCTAGTAAATTCTGTACTATCTACCTGTCATGTACGTAGACGCACTATAGGAACCCTAGGGAAATTAGTAATATGGGACCAATAGTTGAAGGTTTATCCCTTTAACATTAAACTTTTATTTTAACCGTTTTAGATAAAATTTTTCCCATTTCAGTAAATGGGGAATATTTTGCCTATAGCTTTGAAAAGAGAAGCTTTAAGGGAGACATAAATCTTCAGGAATTTGAAGGATTGTCACAATTAGGTTTATTTTAAACAATCTCAAAGTAAATGCCTAGAAAGGAAGGAGGAAATTTGACTTGATGTAGAGAAGAACTTTCTAATAGGTATTCAAGCCTAGTTTGAATGCCTTAACAAGAGTTGTTTCTAGAAGTATACAGAACATTTTTTTTTTAAACAAAGAAATGGCAAACTCAAGTTTGCCAGCTTTTTATTTTGCCAAGTAAGAATATTCTTTTCTTTTTAATTTTAAAGATCTAATTGGCTTTATTAAATGATTCATGAATTGGGCAGCATCCCATCTAGCAAAGAGAGGAATTCCCAGGATATTCTTTAAAATGACTAATATCCTTGTCATTATCATTTAATTTTTTAAAATAATGTTTCTGGGTCCAACTTTAAGTGTTTTGGTCACTGTCATTGGAAGAGGTGATATTTGCTATCTAACAATAACTTCAAATGTTAGTAGCCACAGTAAAAATGTTAGTCAAGTGTTAAGCCAGAGAAGAAATTTTAATCGGTGAAATAGTTCCCTATTGCCTCTAGGATAAAGTCCACATTTCTTAACATGGCTAATAAAAGACCTGGATATCTGACTTCTGCTTGCCTCTCGACATCTCTCTATTGGGCTAATAGCATGCTCTGGCCACATTATGCTATTGAGTAGTTCCCAAAATGCCTTGTCCTGGCTCACCTCTGGGCATTTCTTTAGTGTTCCCTCTGTGCTCTTGCCAGTTTTAGGTACAATGCAAGAGAGTGAGGGGATTGTAAAAGACCTGTTCTCTACCCTGATAGAGGTTACAGCTTACGTGTAGAGTATTTTACCTTTCATCTTTGGAGCAGACAGGATTGTAGTTAATATTTTGTATAGTTACTTTTGTTCTTTGGGTTTTTTTTACAGATGAAAACAAAAAGTATGTGATCTTCTCAAGGTCATACAGCTAGAAGGTAGTAGAGCCAGGACTCAGGTCTAGTGTTTGTTTAAAGTATCATGTTCTTTCTAATTCCTGTGTAGTCATTCACTGATTTAGCAAAAATGTATTGCATGCCTACTATGCTAGGCAACATACTAAGGATACAAAGATTATAAAGGTGTTCCTTTTTTCCAAGGGTGTAGAGTCTGCTGGAGAGAAAAGGTAATATATTATCACAATGCAATATTATTTATTATTTATCATATGCACATTACTAGACAGGCTTGAGTAGGCAGAATCGTTCTATAGGAGATGAATCCTAAACTGAATTTTCTCCAGGTACAAATATGAAATAGCTATAAGTAGCTCATAAACAAAGTAAAAATTAATGTAGCAGAAATTTAATACTGTATAGAAATGTTGCAGACATGACTATAATAGAGGACTGAATAATTTGGTAGGGATCAATGGTTGTATTAAGTTGGAAAAGCTATTAATGTGTGGAAATTACTGGGAAGGCTAATTCATTTAGTCTCAAAATTATTGAGAGACTTAGAGAATATAGTAATGTCTTGGAGAAAAAGCAACTATTAGACACTAAGGAAAGTAAATTTACCATTGAAGTAAGTTTATATATATATATATATATATATTCTGTTATAGAACACATATTTAGAGGTCTTATTTTTACTCATATGACCCAGTTCAAATATCACCTCTTCTCTCTGCCTTTCCTGATCTTTTCCGGACATAATTAATTGCTATCCGATCTGTACTACCACAGTATAGTGATTTGTATACATCTCTGCTAAGACGTATATCATATTATTTGTTTATGTGTTTTCTTCCCCTCTAGATTATGAATTTTTTGAAGGCAGGGATTCTGTCCTATTGATAATTGAATCCATTTTATATGATCATCATCATGTTTGGCATCGGATGACTGTAGAAATGAAGATAGATAAGTAATTTGTTTTTGATTCTAAATACTTGTTTTAACTTTAGAAGAATTCTGTCCCCCAAATGTCTTAATTTAATGTACTTAATTGATAAGGCCCACTACAGCATTGCTCCAACTTGTATTTCCACCTTTATTTTCCACTTTTCTCCTTTTATATACTCTGCAGTGGTCATACAATTTCCTAAATATACTTCCTTCCTGCCTGCCATTTCTTTATTCCTGAATTCTTTGCCTGGCCTTTCCTTCCAATCCCTTTTCTAAGACCCCTTCAAATGCTAATTGTTCTAAGAAGCTTTTCCTGAATAACTTGCCAAGTATGCTCTCTTCTCTTTATAAATCACCTTATAGATAAACTTGTGCCTCTCAGGCCACGTTTATCATATTTTATTCAGTATATGACGTGCTTTTCTTGTGCCATTTACTCCTTATCTCCCCCATTTAGATTCTGAACTTCCTGAGGGCAGGGACTTTTGTAGTTTCTACAAAGCTGCTTTGGATGTAATGGACAGTCCATAAATATTTGCTTAATTTAATAGTTAAAATCGGACTGATGTGATGTTTTTATAAGGTTGGAAAATAGTACATTTACTAGAATGAAATAAGATGATAGCTCTTAAGAGGGGCTTAATTGATTAATCAATTAAGAAATTAATCAATTGTAGAATAAACTGTTCAAATCAGAAAAGATGACCATTTTTTTTAGATTTTATGGGCATGTTTTCATAGTTCACCTTTAGTTTCTATTTTTATAACTAAGGTTAATGACTTACATGTACCTTGTTGCATGTGAAATGTATATCTTCTTAGTATAGTAAGGTGTCTATATTCATTTCCCTCATTAGATGTTACTCTTCTGTTTGTACTTTTATAAAAGCACAAATATTGTATTATATTGGTAATGGTCTGTTTACTTGTCTGTATCCCCCTTCAGAGGTCAGTTATTCATCATCCTAGTGCCTAGAAGTTGTTTATCAATAAATGTTTGTTGGAAAAGTAGATAGCAAAATTGCTTTCTTAATTAAACTTTCTACTTCTCCCCATATTTTCGGTAGGCTTCGGGTTACATAAATGTAGAAAATACTTTGCTTTAGCATAATCTACCATAATGTACAAAAATTCAAAGACTATACCATTTCTTTCCTAAATGGAATATTACTGCTCTGATACATCATAAACGTATTTCCAGAACAGTGTTCTAAAAAACGTTTAACTATTTCTTAAGAATAAAACAAATGTACAAGCCTGTAGTACACAGTATAAATTCAGAATGTTTTATATTTTATGTTCACTGTTATCAGAATAATTAAGAATATATGAACTAAAGTCATATGCTTCAGATAATTTACCTTCAGCATTCGATTGGGCAGTAGTTTTTTGTAGTACTGGGTTCTGAACTCTTGAAGTAATACATTCTGAATATTCAGGAAATTAATTCTAAGATACATATTTTTTCTACTTTTAATATCTCTGATATCAGGATGTGTCTCAGTCACTGTCTGCCCGGTGGCTGTCAGGAAGTAGTTGTCATTGCCTTTGTGTACAAAAAATTAGTCATAGATTTTACATTGCCATCACTTCAGCTGGGCTATGTACATCAGTACTATACATGTTTAATTACTTAAAATGTCTCTAAAAAGATACACTATTATTCAGCTTCAAAAAAAAGTTGTTGATTATGCAGAGGGGCACAGAGACAGAGTAGCAGAGCATAAATTTAATATTAATGGAGCAAATATTTGTTGTTGAAGAAATGACAGCAATTCTACATTTTCTTACAGAGCAACAGTCAGGTATTTATGGACCAAAAAGAGTACTTCATGGGAGAGGAAATTCTCAAATCGTTTGGAATAAGTCTAAGTCTAAAAATGTTCTTAAAAGTTATTTCACAGATTATAAAATAAAAATTCAAAGTGGTATAATGTCATAGTTTATTTCTTCATGTTACATCAGCTAATAATGTACTTTGTATTTGATAACATACTGGATTTGGTAACCTCCATTGTAATTCTTCTTTTTTCCTCTTGGTAAATAATCATACGTCCATTAAAAAATATATAGGACGTTGCTTTTCTGACTATTGGGTTAGGTATACATAGATGTTCCCTTGTCTAGAGTCTATAGCTAAATATAAGGTATGTTCCAGAGAAGTGACTTAACCTACTTTATTATTATTATTATTTTGGTTAATGCTATGTTCAGTTCAGAACATATAGTACTCTATCTGCTTTGTCTCACAATTATAAAATCTGGAAAAATAATTTCTTTTTTTCTGCATTTGTACCTTTTTTAAAATTATATGTTTGTTAAAGCATTTGTATACCATTGTGATTGATAAGTCCATTTCTAGGTAAAATTAATATAGATTTTGGTAGTTTTTCCTTCTCAGAATTTTTCAGAAGTATTTCTTCATTTAAATAGTGAACAGACGTTTTGTTTAGGATATTTATATTTTCTAAAACGGACCTCCCAAAATAGAAGTTCTGGAAAAGTTTCTTAGACCTCTGCTAATTTTTGAATAAACTAATATGTAGAGAAGCAAGTATCTCCATTTGTGGTTCTCTGTGTAAGACAGTGGGGGCAGAACCCTAAATTACCTTTGTTGAAAATGTTTGGAATGAGTCCAGCCTGGAACAAAATTAGCCAGCCATTTCATATTAGATTAGCAAGTAACCTATTAGATCCTTTCCACACATAAATTGTATGTATGTATATGAGGTGTGTGTGTGTATAAATGTTACCATTTTTTTCTCTTGATATTATCGTAAGATTAATTTATTGCTTAGCTTAAGCTACTGTTTGTTTTTGCCTCAGCTTGATTATCAATACACTTTATTTGCACAGTTTAGTAGCTATAATAAGCAACGGATTATTCCAAATGATTTAATGGTGGGCCTCTTAGGGATAGAGTAACGAATATAACTGTTAACAGAAAGGTGCTTGGTTTTGCTACACAGATGTCTAAATCAGTTGGCTGTCAGTAGGCTGATCTTCCATGGTAGATGAACAAGAGGACCATGGTGGCAATATATTGCAACATCCCCAACATAGCACATGTCTGTGTTGTCTTCAGCTGACCAGATGGCTAACTTTTATCTCATTTAGGGCCAGCTTATCATGACCTCATACAGTTGCTCTTCTTGATGTAGTTCCACATATACCATATGAAATAGTAGCTTTATCTGCTCAAGAGGTCTAGAGCAAAAGATCACAGCATATTTGCTAATCTAAGAGGATTCTGATGTCAGTTATCTTAGCAAGACATAACATTAAAATGTAATACATATATATTTTATACATGCTAGAGCTGCTGGGGAGTGATGGCCATTTCATGGTATGGGAGAGAGTCTGACATTCCATTCTCAAGTTTACTTTACATTCTGTCATTATAACATGTGAACTTCAAAATGAAGTAATATACATCATTACTTTTAAATGTATATAGTCATGTCCCCGTACTAGAAATTTTTTCCTTGTAGGGAATGTATATACATATATAAATAAATAGATCTTTATTGGAGTATAATTGCTTTACAATACTGTGTTAGTTTATGTTGCACAACAAAGCGAATCAGCCATATGCATACACATGTCCCCACATCTCCCTCTTGAGCCTCCCTCCCGTCCTCCCTGTCCCAGCCCTGTCCCGGTCGTCATAAAGCACTGAGCCGATCTCCCTGTGCTCTGCTGCTGCTTCCCACCAGCCAACTATTCTACATTCGGTAGTGTATATATGTCGATTCCTTGTAAGGAATATTAATGAGCTATTTGCAATGAATTACTCTACCAAAACATACTGTACACTGAGATTTTATGTTTTTTAAATCATATGTAAACTTTGTTTGTAAAACTTTAATGAATATTCATTATCAAACTTTTTGTTCTTATTTCCTAGGATTCTGACACTTCCTGACATGTCGTTATCTAGAGCAATAATGAACATTGACCTGTTTCGGATTAGTTGATGACCTTTGGAAATGATCCATTAATATCTACTACAGAGAAGCTGAATATACTCCATTTGGAGTGAACAGCCCAGTTTGTTATTGAATTTTTCAAGATGACAGATCCAATGATGGACTTTTTTGATGATGCCAATCTGTTTGGTGAGACCTTAGAAGGTTTGTCAGATGATGCATTTGTACAACCAGGACCTGTTTCACTAGTTGATGAATTGAACTTGGGTGCAGAATTTGAACCTTTGCACATAGACTCACTGAACCATGTTCAAGGTACTCCAACACATCAGAAGATGACTGATTATGAACAGTTAAATCAGTTTGATTCAATGAAATTTCACCAAGTTAATCAGTCTTTTGGTAGCCCAGCTGAACATGTGTTATCTCCACACTCTCAGTTTAACTGTTCTCCGATCCACCCTCAGAACCAGCCCAATGGTTTGTTTCCAGATGTAGCAGATGGCAGTCCAATGTGGGGCCATCAGACAGCTACTAGCATTTCAAGTCAAAATGGGTCTCCTTTTCACCAACAAGGACATTCTCACTCTATGCATCAAACTAAAAGCTTTGTGGCACACCATGACTTTGCCTTATTTCAGGCCAATGAACAACAAACACAGTGCACTTCGCTACGCTCACAACAAAACAGAAATAATCTTAACCCAGGGCAAAATTCTCTTAGCCAGTCTAAAAATTTTATGGATGTTAATGTTTCTGGTCCACACAGAGTCAGTGTTAACCATCCACCACAAATTAATAATGCATCTACTTCACAGCAGTCCCTTTCGATGCAGCAATTTTCTCAAACGTCAAATCCTTCAGTACACTTCCTGAAGTGTAGCAATCATCAAGAAGGAAATTTTAATGGACCTTCTCCAAATATGACTTCTTGTTCTGTCAGTAATTCACAGCAGTTTTCTTCACATTATTCCTTTTCCAGTAATCATGTGTCACCAAATAGTCTTCTTCAGTCCTCTGCAGTTCTTGCACCTAATCATACAAATCAGACTTTATCTGATTTTACTGGGAGTAATTCCTTTTCACCTCATAGGGGAATCAAGCAAGAATCGACTCAGCATATGCTAAATCCCAATACATCGCTGCATTCAAATAACTTCCAAATGTTGCATTCATCACATCCTCAGGGTAATTACAGCAATTCAAAATTATCTCCTGTTCACATGAACTTCCCGGATCCTGTTGACTCAGGAACTCAAATGGGCCATTTCAATGATCATGTAGAAACTAACGGCTTTTCATCTTTAGAAGAGAATTTACTTCATCAAGTGGA
The DNA here is from genome assembly GCF_951394435.1 of Stenella coeruleoalba. NCBI lineage: Eukaryota > Metazoa > Chordata > Mammalia > Artiodactyla > Delphinidae > Stenella > Stenella coeruleoalba. The sequence continues at coordinate 31,160,674 of NC_137166.1, read as the reverse complement.
ATCTCAAACTGAGCCGTTCACAGGACTTGACCCAGAAGACCTCCTTCAGGAGGGTCTCCTTCCCCAATTTGATGAGTCAGCATTTGGACAAGATAATTCAAGTCATGTTTTAGATCATGACCTTGATCGGCAATTTAATTCACATCTCGTAACACGGCCTTCTGATATGGCTCAAACTCAGTTGCATACTCAGGCTCGGAGTTGGCATTCATCACTTTCTAATCATCAGCATTTACATGACAGAAATCGCCTATGTTTACAGCGACAGGTATGTAGCTCTAATTTTGGTGGTTTGGGGTGGGGTGAGTTTTTACTCATTGAGTTAATTTCATATGAGACATATTCAGAATTTCTCAAACTCAGTCATTCTGTCAGGTGAATGTATATTTTGATAAAGGTTTCTATTTTCAGTAGTCTCATATTTGAAAGTTTCATTCATTGATGTGCTCAAAGCAATAGACTTCTATATTTAGAAAATTATAAGGTATTAAGACGTCTGTTGTAACTTTCAATTCTGATTGCCTTTAACAGAAAGATTTATTATCAAAAACAAACAAAAACTTAACCATAATTAAAAGGAAAACAATAGATTGGGAACATTTTGTTGCAAATATAATGGGTGTAGAGTTAATATTCCTATAAAAAACTCATATAATTTGATAATATCTCAGTTGATAATTGGTTAAAACATAAAAGCTGAAATTCACAGAAATTGGAAGTAGAATTAGTAAACATAACGTTCAGAATAATATGCAACTTTAGTAATAACTCAGTTGCAGTGTGGTTTCATTTTTACGTACTAGAAAAAAATTTGTTTTTGTTTAATAGACTTTATTTTTTTGTGAGCAATCTTTTTTTTTTTCATCTTTATTGGAGTATAATTGCTTTACAATGGTGTGCTAGTTTCTGCTTTATAACAAAGTGAATCAGTTATACATATACATATGTTCCCATATCTCTTCCACTTGCGTCTCCCTCCCTCCCATCCTCCCTATCCCACCCCTCTAGGTGGTCACAAAGCACCGAGCTGATCTCCCTGTGCTATACGGCTGCTTCCCACTAGCTATCTATTTTACGTTTGGTAGTGTATATATGTCCATGCCACTCTCTCGCTTTGTCACAGCTTACCCTTCCCCCTCCCCAGAAAAAATTTTTTAATTTTGATGCTTAACACTGGCAAATTTATGGCGAAATTGGAACTTTTACATAGCTTTGTAATTGATACAGATATTTTGGAAAGCAATTTGGTGGCATGTTTGAGTATACAAATACTTTATTACAATAACCCAAACATAGCAAAAGTAATATACCCAAAGGTATTTATCTTGCTGTATCTATAAGGGAAAATTGGAAACAGCACAGTTTGTTATCATATCCGTATTAGATGGACTATTATAGGCATTAAAAAGACTTTGATAATACGTTAGTGATAGGGGAAAAGCATAATTCAAAATTAAGATCACAGTAAAGTGGTTAAGAGTACAGGCTTTGGTTCCAGACTACAGGGGTTAGAATCTTGGCTCATGTTACTTATTTGGTGCATGACTTTTAGCTATTTAATAATTCCTATGCATCTCATTTGCTTCATCTTTAAATAAGGAAAATAAAAGGGCTTTGATAAGGATGAAGAGAGTTGTAACATGTAAAAGTGCTTAAAACCATGCCTAGCATATAATAAGCACTTAATAAATGTTTTTATAAGTATAAATTTAATTTTTTAATTAAATTAAATTAAAATTATAATTTTTCATAGCAGTATGAAAATATACATATGAAAAATACTCAAAGGAAATAGATTATTTTAGGGTAGTGCAATTACACTTTCCTTTGTTTTTTATAGCTTTTGTCATGTGAATGTATTACTTTAAAAATTTTTTTAAATGTATTTAATGCAATATTTTTATCATTTTTCTGAAAGTTTGTTGTTAAATTAAAGATTTATAAAACGCTTCAGTACGTTGTTTACTTGTGAGATTTGGAGGACAATGAAGTATACCATGGTTCTTGAAACTAAGTATTTAGGAACCATTTTTGAAGTGTTTGAAAAAGATAAAATCTTTTTCTTTTCCTTTGGGAATCATGATATTTTCAGTACAGCTTTTGAATTGTCTAGATAGATTTAAGATATTTAAAAGGGACTTGTAAACTCTCCTCCTCCCCTTCTTTTTGTGGCCTGAATATAATAATATTATGATTTTGCTCCCTCTGCTGGAAGAGGATCAAGCATCTTAGTTAGAAGGACCCTGGGGAAAAACCTCTACTGATTGAACCTAGGGTCATCTATCTACTTTTTATGTAGGTATCTGTCTACCTTGACTAATTAATTTGTCCAGCATATAATTGAAGTTATAAAATCTGAAATTTATTAACTTCTTTTCTTAATTGTATTTTTCTGAGGATTTTTTTTTTTAATTCATGTTTTCCTAAACATGTTCTACGAGCTTTAAAAAGAAGTACAGTTTCCCTTTTATAGATTTGGAATGAATGGAGGATAATTATAAATATCTAAAGTAGTCCCTAATACTAATATCTAGATATTAGTACTAAACTTAATACTAATATTTAGGTATCAGTACTTAGTACCATCTGAGAGAAACTTTTTTCAGACCCAACAGCAGCAGCTTTTAATAAATCATCTTATCTACACTGATACATTCATAAGGTTTTATTTAAATCTACTCACCTTTTTGTTTCAGAGTTTGTTTTGTTTTACTAACTTCTTATTCTTTTTGTTACATGTTTAAAAACTGATAAAGGGCAGCTGGCTTTGAATACTTATCTGACTTATTGAAAGTCTGTTCTCAAGTTTCCTATTATTTCTTAGTGTTAAGACTTAGAGTTGGACATTTTTCATTGTCGGGATGAAGAATAGAGATGGATTGGTAGAGAAGGTAGGAGATTGATTATGATTAATATGGATTTCATATAGGTGTTATATGTACAGAATTATGTCAGATATCCTAAATATGTGAAATTTAAATTATTTAATATTTATAATTTATGACAAATTGTGGCAGAGCATATAAGTCTTTTATCTGTGTAATTTTTGGCATTTTCTGAACAGTTATGGTTACGACGTAGACAGAATGTTACACTATTACAGTTTTCCCCAGGTTCTATGAAAAGAATTTTTTTCCTAGGTTTTTTTTTTTTTTTTTTAACTCTCTTAAACGTAGTAATTTCATTTCAGACTAAATTAGCATTGTTAAATATGTGTATAGAATAAAGTGGTATAATTTTTGGTTTATCAAAACTTTAAAAAAGGACACATATTGTTATAGCCAAAATAAGATATTTATTAATCTACTGTTTGAAAACTCACGGATGGCTCTCTATTTAGAATTTTAGAAAGCTTCACTGAGAATATTGGATATGTAAAGAATATTTCTAAGCCTTGCTTTTTATTATTCCCCAACTGAGGTAGGGTGTTTGTGGATATAATTTCAAATGTCTTAGAGTCTGTGTCAATCATTAAAAACAGTGAATATTGCTGAGAACATTTCTTATATAATTGACTCTAGAATTTTACCATTTAAAAAAGAGAAGAGAAAAAAGGTGAGAAGCAACAGGAAGTGTTTCTAAATGTAAATACTCACAAACCATAATAGAGAAATACTAGCTTATTTTCATCTCTAACTTTTATAGCAAAGGAATTTTGAGAGAATAATACTATCAACTTTTCATTGCTCTTTTATGACATACTGCTATTTTGTAACACAAAATCTTTCATTTTTGTCTTCTTATTTGTAAAGTGGAAACACTCTATGGAGCAGTGTGCGATCTCTCAATATTTGTAAATTAAATTTACTGTAAAAGTTCTACAGCAGTGAAAGATATGTGGGATAGCTAAAATAGCAATCAACACAGGAGATAGAATTTTATGATGTATATAATTGTACATAATTCCTTGTTGGCTTTTGTATTCTGATGAATTTATTACTTTATTTAATACCTTGAATTTTTATTTTTTTTCCCCTGAAGGTAGGGAAACTTATTTATTAGTTTAAAAAAAAGAAACTTAGAGAAAGGTTAGAACAGCCAATGTAAGGAACATTTTAAAATATTGGATTTTTGAGAATTCCCTGGCAGTCCATTGGTTAGGACTCCTCGCTTTCACTGCAGGGGGCACGGGTTCAGTCCCTGGTCAGGGAACTGAGATCCCACAAGCCACTCGGTGCGGCCAGATAAATAAATAATAAAATACTGGATTTAAAAAAAAAAAAAAAAAAAAAATACTGGATTTTTTTCTGATGAAAAATTTAATACATAATCATTATTTTAAAATTGGACCACAGAGAACAGATGAAAAATGAGTTACTTGTAATATCACTATATCCCTGTTGACATTTTGTTGTATAAGTTTTCAGTGAGACCTGTTGTCTGTCTCTTCCCTGTCCTCCACCTACATATTTTTGCATTTTTAAGAAACAAGGTCGAGATCACATAGTTTATGCTGTTTGGCAAATTGCTTTTTTAACCTTCCAATTAATATGTTGCAGACATTTTTCATGTCATAAAATATTTTTCTGAAAATGAATTTGAATGGCTAAAAGTTTGCCATATTGTAAGGTTGCTAAATACCTTATAACAGTAAAGTTATTATTGAGATCTGGAAAAATCTGAATCAAGGTAATTAAAATATGTTTATATTTTTGTTGTGTTTATTACCATAATAGTTCAATTTAAAGTAGGTACAGAGTAGTAAGCAAAAATTAGGATAACTAGCACTATGATAGAGCACTATGTTTGTGCCACTGTTGTAAATACTTAACATATGTTATTAACACATTGATCTTTCACAACAGTCCTTTTATTTGGAGTCAGTTATTTCCTTCAGTTTCCACAGGAGGAAACTGAGGTACAGAAAAGTTAAGTAATATACCGCAAGTTACACAGCCAATGTAGAGACAACCAGTGGCCAGACTGGATTCAAATCAGATTTGACTCCATTATATATGGTCTTAACTACTTTCACTTACTTCAAAGTATACTATTAATGCAGTGTAATGTATAACAATAATATACTAAATGATTTCTCGCTTCTCACCTCACCCTCCACCCCTTTAAAAATCTACCTTACTGATGAGGCAGAAACTTGCTTTAGAATCTTTAAGTGGAGAAGACCATTCATCTCATGTTTTCTGGCAGATAGTTTGTTCATTATCAGAGGGAAAAACAACGCCAAAACAACAAAGAACAAAAGTAAAGTGAAATAACTGTTGCTTGCAAAAGTGTTTTGACATTTTTAAAATAAGATTGTGTTTAAGATGATAACAAATGCCCTAAAAGTAAACCTGATAATTATCTTCAGATGTTTGAAGGACTTTAGAGGTCAGAATTGGGTCTACTAAGTGGAAGTCACAGAAAAACAGATTAGTATAAGGAAGTTTGAAGTAAAGCTCTTTCACTGAAAGTAGGGAGATGGAATGGCTCAGATGTGTCACAGAAGGAATTCCTGCAGTGGGTGGAAAATGGACTAAATTGGTAGGTTCTTTTCAACTCTTAAGATTCTATGGTTGTTAATTTTGGGTTTCTTTGTAAGATATATCATTCATATTGCCTGTTTAGCTCCTGAGTGGCAATTACAAATAAGGAAGAAAGGTAAGGAAATGTGACAAGTTCTCTGCTATCCAGGAACATCAGGGAATTATTTATCATAGATGGGTAAATTTTCCAGATAGTTGAAATGTATTCTATTAAGCATCAAAATCTTTAATTATATGGCTCCCTGCCCCCCCACCCCCTCCAAGGGTGATGGTGATGGTGGTAGAATGATCAGTTAGGAAAAGATGAAAAGAAATCTTAGATTTTTATAGGGAGGTCTTGTATGTTCAAATTTGTTATGGTTATTGTTACACCTCCAGGAATCACCCTCACTTAAGTAAGAATTTACTGGAACACATAAGATATTTGAAAGTTATCTTAATCAGAAGCACAGCTGATTTTGCCTGTAAGTGAAATTGTTATGGAAAAAAAAGGAGGAAAACCTCTCTAAAACTAAATGTAAACCTAAAGCAAGGAACTTGCTATACTTTGCTCATACCCTTTGAATTCAGAGGATCCCAAGCTCTTTGCTAGTTTTTTTGGTTTTTTGGTTTTGGGTTTTGGGGTTTTTTTTTTTTTAATAGTCATAACTTTTCCACATCAAAAAATCAACAGATAACGAATAATTTAAAAACTTGTCACTCTGCTTATGCATAATTTAAATTTTTATAAAGTAACATCCCTCTGTTTATCAGAATTTGTTTAAATCTTTATGCATTTGGCAAGGTATTGCTTATAAGAAGTTTCAAAATTCTTTGCTGTCAAAACCAAAACACAAAATAGAAATTCTATGCAGGAATTTCCCTTTTAGTTGCTTTTTTTCAGTTATAGTGGACTAGTTTTTGACATTTCTGTCAAATCTTCTAGATTAAAATGTTCTGTTTGGACTGGGAATTTCTGGAATATTAGCTAGTTCTAAAATATGATCTTAATTATTAAACTGTGTACTATATTGTAGAAGGATTGATCTCTGCATTGAGTAACAGAAACTCTAGTTGTTAACAGTAGCTTTAAGGCTGTTGACTTCTGACATGCATACTTAAGGGTGAGAGGTGAACAGGAAGTGAATTCCAGGGGTGGGGAAGAGGCGGCAGTTGGTGAGAAATAGTGCAGTGTGTGAAGCGCATGAGATTCAAGCCAAACTTCAAAGTAGGTCTAACAAAGTTTTGTTGTATTTAAGTCTTTTTTTTTTTTACCCTTGCTATTTTTTTAAGTTGAAGTATGGTTGATGTATATAAGTTACAGGTGTATATTGTATTTAATTTTATTGATGAGGTGCACTCCCAAATACCTTAGGACCACTCAGTCATTTACTTATCATTATTAATATCTGAAATTGAAAAAAAATGTGTTAGGGGCTACTGAGCCATCAAACTTTATTCCTATTACGATAATATGAATACACAGTTGTTTTGGAGTACTTAAATATGGGAGATCAGGTTTGTTTGGGTAATTGGACTGAAATGATTTTAAATTAAGGAAATATTTTAACACAATATGGTATGGGTAATATATGGAAAGAGATAGAAAGTGCATGGTTACTGAAAACTGCAGTCTAAGCTTTAGGAAGCTTAGACTGCAGTTTTCAGTTGAATAAAATCTGATAATTTATTCGGGTCAACTATGCAAATAACTTGCACATTTATTATGCAAGTAATACCTTACAAATTATGAAAGGGCAATCTTTTTTTTGTATTGAAGTTTTGTATTATTTACAATGTTTTATTAGTTTCAGGTGTACAACATAGTGATTCAATATTTTTATGGATTATATTCCATTTAAAGCTATTACAAGATAATAATGGCTAAGAACCAATCTCTAAGCAAAGTTTTTCCTTACATGAATATGTTTGTATACCTGAAAATAGTACAAGTTTACATTGAACATTTCATGGAATCATAGAATTTTAGAGCTGGATAATATTTTACTCTATCCTCATACAAAAAGCAAAAACAGTGTTAGGTCATTTTGCTTGCTGTCATATAACTGCTTAACATTCCTTTTTATAGTTTTTAAGGGTGTTCAGAAGCGAGAATGATACCACACTATGGTGAGGCACGTACAATTAATGTGTTGTAAGATACAGTTACAACTGGTTGTCTCCAAATTGAGAAATATCTTTGAGTTGCTGGGTTTTGTGTTTTTTGTGTGTTTTTTTTTTCCATGTATACCTTTCAACGTATCTTCAGTTTATAACTATCCTTTTAGTGTTAAAAAGTGCACCCTTATTGTATCTGTCAAATGTAGATATAAACTGTAGATGTGTGAATGAATGAATTTTATATAACCTCTGTGTTTTGGAAAGTTGCATTTTTGCTGCTTTTATTTGTTTGGTATTTATTAGATGTCTACCAGGTGTAAGAGATTATGCTGGGCACTGAAGTTACAAAAATGAATCAGATATGGTCCTTTGCCTTTGAAGAACTCAAATTGAAAATTAAGTCATACTTTCCCATTGATCTATATTATAATTTCAGAGGGGTTCTCTTTTCATTTGTGATTCAGTTTCAGTTGATAGAGGTTTCTAGCACTTTCCCTTAGCTTTCCAAGTACGTGATTTGGAATGAGTGATAATTACAAACAATTAATTTCTTTGATCCATCCAATTTAAAGAAGGTATCCCTCTGAGTTTCTAGATTAGCCCTTTGTTTCATGACATTTTGGCAGTCTGTACTTACTTGATCCTTCATATATATTTTATATACATATTATAATATGTGTACATATAATATATAACTGTCTAAGGTCCAGTGGCTCTTGTAAATGTCAGAGTCAAGAAAGAAGGCCCTTTTCTTTTGAGCTTCTAATCTACTTAAATTTATTACAAACTATTACAAAAGTTTTTTTAAAAAAAAACCAACAAAACAACAACAAAAAAACCCCTGTGCTGTCTGAGTCAACTTTGAGCACTACTTTTTTGTCAAAAGAGAAATAACTAGTTACTGAGAGATATACTTAAACGATTATATTGCTAAATAAATTTCTCAGGATTTTTTTCCTTTAAATTCCTCAAATGAAAGTAAGACATTTAGAAGTAATTTTTAAAAACTAATATGGTAAACATTCAGAGTGTAATTAGAGATAGAAATAATAAAACAAGTTGCATAGTATTTTTAAGTGGTTTTACTTACATTATTTGAATTTTTTAGTAATAATCTGGGGTATATATAAGTTGGTATTATTTCTTAGAGTTTACAGATCAAGTATTTGAGGTGTCAAGAGGGAAAGTGACCTGTCTAAAACCAGACAGCTACTAATGGTTTAGCAGAAACTTAACTCTAAATTCACTGTGTTTTCTACCGTATCAACTCATAAGACCATAAGCAACAAACATATTCACTGAGCACCTTCTACTTATATATCAGGTACTGTGCTGGGTACTGACATTACAAATACAGAGAGACTTACTTCTAAGGCTAGGCCTGCAAATCTGTATTTTTCTTATTTTACAAGAAAAAAGGTGACTTCAAGTCAGTTTACGCAATATTAGAAATATCAATATTATGAATTTCTTCAAACTGTTTATATTGAAAGCATTATTTGCTTTTCCTAACTTTTTATTTTGAAAAAGTTTAAACTTAGAGGAAAGTTGAAAGAATAATACAGTGGACATCTATATACCATTCACATAGACTCACTGTTAACTTTTTGCCACATTTGCTTTCTCACTCTATTTTTATTTTAAATAAAAGTTACTTTTACTAAGTGATAAAACATCAATAACAGAAAATCGTATAATCAAATTCAGATTTCTTAAATTATCCTAATAATTTTTATAGATGTTTGTTTTAAAATCTAGAATCCAATCAAAGGTCAGGCATTGCATTTAGTTGTTATGTCTCTTTAATATTCTTTAACCTAATACAGGCTTTTCATGCCTTTTTGTTGTTCTTTCCTGACGTCACCATTGTTTTAAAAGTCCAGACCTGTTGTCTGTATTTGTCTAGTTGTTTGGTCATAATTCAAATTAAACATTTCTTGGTGAGGGTGCCACATAGATGATTTTTGTATACTTCTATTGGGTTACATTAGGAGACATGATTTTAGTTTGTCCCATTATTGGTGATGCTAAGTTTTATCACTTAGTAAAAGTACCTTCATCCCTTTGTAATTAATAGGTGGGATTTTTCTATAAAGAGTTGGACCCATGGATTTAAAAAAAACATTGAATATGTTATAATCCGTTGCCATTATTATTATTTTTGAATATTTTGCCAGTGGGAATCTTTGCAAGCCAACTCTTGCCGTTCTAACATGTCCTCATTAGTCTCTAAGTACTTCTACTTTCTGGTTTAAGAAGATGTATTTAATTTCCTTGCCTCAGACCTGGAATCAGCCATTTCTTTAAGGAGCTCATTTGCTTTATTTATCCTGTGTAATGCCACAGGATCTGAGTACTGTTGTGTAATTTCTTAGCTGTGTTTTTGTGTTGGAAGCTTGTGATTCCAGAAATTTTGGATTCAATTTCAGAAGTACTTTGTCACCATCTATGATTTCGTGTGGTGCTGTGCTATGTATGAAATAAGAAGTGGTCCTTGCTTGGTATTTGATTTAGGTTAAACTCATATTGAACAGAGGGATTTAAGTTTTCTTAAAAGTTGGATACAAAATTTTGAGAACATACTCTGTGCTAAGCACTGATGTAGGTGTAGTTCTAAGACAGCTTTGTCTATAAGACACTTGTTTATGAATTCAGTAAACATTTTGAACACCTGTCATATGTAAGACAATATATGAGGCATTCTGCTTTTCTTGTAACTCATGAGGGAGATAAGACCCATATTACAAATATGCATGAACCTCCAGTATTATATGTTTAGACATAATATATAAATGATCTAAAATGATGGTGAATACTAAAGTTTTACCTAGCTTTGTAAGATATTTACATGTGTTTCTCCTTTGAGAATTGATAATATTTCAAGTTTATCAATGAAAGTGATTTAGTTTAAGCATCTGTTGACTGCCTAGTATGTGAAGAGATGTAGTTGACAGCTACAAAAGTGAAACATGTCCACTGAACGTATTTAGAAAAAATTTAGCACAAACAAGAAAAGTCACCCCTCATCTCATGAACTAGAAATAATCACTTTTTATATTTTGGGGCTATATGCTTTTTTTGTTTGTTTGTTTGTTTGTTTGCGGTACGCAGGCCTCTCACCGCTGCGGCCTCTCCCGTTGCGGAGCACAGGCTCCGGACGCGCAGGCCCAGCGGCCATGGCTCACGGGCCCAGCCGCTCCACGGCACGTGGGACCCTCCCGGACCGGGGCACGAACCCGTGTACCCTGCATCGGCAGGCGGAGTCCCAACCACTGCGCCACCAGGGAAGCCCGGGGCTATATGCTTTTAGTCTTACACTCTATAACCATTTACCTATTTGTTTTCTATATCAAATTTTCAGCTTAATTTAGGTATAATTGACATATAATAAACTGAACATATTTAAAGTATGCAATTTGATAAAATTTGACATGTATATACCTGGGAAACCATCGTCACAATCAAGATAATTAACATATTCATCACCCCAAAAAGTTCCCTATTGTTCCTTTGTAATCCTTTCTTCCATCCTCCACTCCCCCCCCCCCCCACCACCAAGGCAACCACTGATCTGATTTCTGTCAGTGTAGGTTAGTTGGCATTTTCTAGAATGTTGTATAATGGAATAATATGGTTTGTACTCTTTTTTAATCTGGCTTCTTTTACTCAGCATAACTATTTTGAGATTCATCCAGTAGTTGCAGGTATAATATTTCATTCCTTTCAGTTGCTAAGTAGTATTCCATTATATGGATACACCACAATTTGTTTATCCATTCACTTGTTGGTGGATATTGTTTCTGGTTTGGGGTTACTGTGAATAAAGATGCTATGAACATTTGTGTACAGTCTTTGCAAGTAAATACTTTTATTACCACTGGGGAAATAATTTAAGCCATTCTAAGGAGTGGGTAGTGGTGTCTTATTGTGATTTTAATTTGCATTGCCTTAATCATTCATGATGTTGAATATCTTTTCATGTGCTTACTGCCATCCACATATCTTCTTTGGTGAAGTTTCTGTCCAAATTGTTTGCCCATTTAAAAAATTGGGTTATTTTTTATTATTGAGTTGTAGTATTCTAGCTGTCAGATATATGTTTTGCAAATCTTTTCTACCAGTCTGTGGCTTCGCACAGGCTCCGGACGCGCAGGCTCAGCGGCCATGGTTCACAGGCCCAGCCGCTCCACGGCATGTGGGATCCTCCCAGACCGGGGCACGAACCCATGTCCCCTGCATCGGCAGGCGGACTCTCAACCACTGCGCCACCAGGGAAGCCCCTCCCTTTTCTTAATAGTATATGTTGAAGTGGAAAAGTTTTTAATTTTGAACAACTCCTATTCATTACTTTCCTTTTATAGACTGTGCTTGTTTAATATTTAAGAAATCTGTGCCTACCCTACAGTCATCAAGGTTTTTTTTTATGTTTTCATGTAGAAGTTCTCTGTTTTCCTTAAATGTTTGTAGAATTCAATACTGAAGCCATCTGGACCTGAACTTTTATTTTTGGGAATGTTTTTAATTACACATCTAATTTCTTTAATAAACATATGTCTCTTAGGTTATATGTATGAATGAGCTTTTGGTAGTTTGTGCCTTTCAGAATTTTTAAATTTCATCTAAGTTGTCAAATTTTTTGGCATAATGTTTTCATTTTTATCCTTTCAATGTACAGTTAATAGAGTACATTTATGACATTGATAATTAATGTCTTTTCTCTTCCTTCCTGATTAGTGTAGCTAGAGGTTTATCAGTTTTATGGAGTTTCATTGATTTTCTCTTATTTTCTGCTTTAGATTTCACTGATTTCTCATATTTTTATTATTTGTTTTGCTTACTGTGGGTTTAATTTACTTTTTTTAAACTGAAAAATTGAAGTCATTCATTGAACTCTTCCTTTCTGATATAGATGTTTGATGCTATACACTTGCCATTAAGTGTTGTCTTAGGTGCATTTCATTTTTATTCAGTTTCAAAAACTTTTGAATTCCCCCTTTTGATGTCTTATTTGACTGGTGAGTTATTTAGAAATGTTTATTTAATTTATAAATATTTGAATCTTTTTCCAGATACCTTTTTGGTATTGATTTCTAATTTAACTCCATTGTGATCAGAGAACGAATTTTTATGTTTTGAATTTGTTTACATTTATTTAGGTTTGTTCTGTAGCTTATGTTCATGGCTTTACATATATTCTTTGCTCTGATATCTGCTTTATTTGGTATTAATATAGTCGCTTCTGTTTTCTGTTTGTGTTAGCATGGAATATCTTTTACCATCCTTTTACTTTTAACCCGTTTGTTTTTATATTTAAAGTGGCTTTCTTATAGGCAACATACAATTGATTCTTCTCTTCTTTATCCAACTTAACAATCTGTTTTATAATCGAGGTGATTAAACTATTTACATTTAATGTGATTAATTTTATTGATATGTTTAAACCTACTATCTTGCTATTAATTTTATATTTGTCCCGAGTATTCTTTATTCCTCTTTCCCTTATTTTCTGCCTATTTTTGGATTAACAGAGTAATTTTTATGATTTCATTTGTGTCGGTCATGGTCCAGTGGGACGACAGAAACTATACATTAATATGAGCAGGGAGATTTTAATTAATAATTATTAACTGAAACAGGATTGGTCTAATGTGAGACTGACTACTAAGGCATAAAGAAGATTTCAAAGAGTACAGGGACTTCTCTGGTGGTCCAGTGGTTAAGACTCCTGCTTCCAGTGCAGGGGGTGTGGGTTCAATCCCTGGTTGGGAGCTAAGATCCGACATGCTTCATGCCCAAAAAAACAAAACATAAAACAGGAGCAATATTGTAACAAATTCAATAAAGACTTTAAAAATGGTCCACATCAAAAAAATCTTTTAAAAAAAAGTACAAAAAAGAGCAGATAAATGGGGCAGCCACAATCTCTAGGATGGACACAAAGTACTCAAGGAAGGAAAAAATCTTGGACATGCACCTCTCACCAGGGCTGCAGTCCAGACTTCATTAGAGGGGGCATAGCTATGGAGCACCGCATGTTAGAGAAATTTGCTGCAGTGTCATGTTAGTGAGTCTCATTGGGCATCTGCTTTGTGAGGTACTGGCGGGGTGGGGGCGGACAGTGCCCATAGACTGATGTTATGACTCAAAACTTCCCTTGAAGCTGCCTAAGAAGGTGTCATATGAAGTTAACCATGGGGTGATTTTGTGTCCTGCTGGCTGCTGTATTCTGTAGCCTGCTGAAGAGAACACACCGGAACCAGGATTTGAAACGCCTTCATGTTCCAGTAATCTTCCAGCGCCCCCTACTAACAAAGCTTGACGTTATGCCACTGGCAAAGGAAAAATGTGTACAGGTTTCAACTCCATTATTGCAGGAGCAGACAATGAAGTATGGATTTAGACCTGAGAGGTGGAAAATTGACATCTGGCACACAAAGTAAGCCTTTGTTGAGCTACTATTTAGTACTTTTTGACATATTATTTTAGTGGTTGCTTTAATATTAACAGTATACATCTTTAACTTATCACAGTTTACCTTCAATTGTAATATACCTCTTCATATATATTATATGAATGATATCACAGTGTATTTCCATTTCTCCCATCCTGGACTTTGTGCTTTTGTTGTTGTATATTGTACTTCTATATAGAAGTTATAAACTCCACACTAAATTTCTATTAATTTTCCTTTAAGTAGTCAATTATCTTTGAATAAGCTTTTAAGAATAAGAAAAAATATATTTTATATTTAACCACATATATACCATTTCCAGTGTTCTTTTTCTTTTTAATATTTATTTATTTAAGCTGTGCTGGGTCTTAGTTGCAGCATGTGGGATCTTTAGTTGTGGCACTTGGGCTTCCTAGCTGTGGCATGTGAACTCTTAGTTGCGGCATGCATTTGGGATCTAGTTCCCCTACCAGGGATCAAACCCGGGCCCTCTGCATTGGGAGCACGGAACCTTACCCACTGGACTACCAGGGAAGTCCCTCCGGTGTTCTTCATTTCTTCATGTAGATGCCAATTTCTATCTGATATCATTTTCTCTGCTTGAAAAACTTTCCTTTAACATTTCTTGTAGTGCAGGTCTGATGGTCATGAATTCTTTCAACTTTTATATGTCTAAAAGGTGTTGGGACTTCTCTGGTGGCGCAGTGGTTGACAGTCCACCTGCCAGTGCAGGGGACACGGGTTCGATCCCTGGTCGGGGAAGATCCCACATGCCGCTGAGCAATGAAGCCCGTGCGCCACAACTGCTGAGCCTGCGCTGTAGAGCCCATGCACCACAACTGCTGAGCCTGAGCTCTAGAGCCTGCGAGCCACAACTACTGAGCCCTCATGCCACGACTACTGAGGCCCGTGTGCCTAGAGCCCGTGCTCTGCAGCAGGAGAAGGCATGGCAATAAGAAGCACACGCACCGCAACGAAGAGTAGCCCCCACTCGCTGCAACTAGGGAGAGCCTGTGCACAGCAATGAAGACCCAACACAGCCGTAAATAAACAAACAAACAAATAAATAAAGTAAAAGGTCTTCATTTCCCTTTTATTTATTATTTTTTTGCCGTACGCAGGCCTCTCACTGTTGTGGCCTCTCCCGTTGCGGAGCACAGGCTCTGGATGCGCAGGCTCAGCGGCCATGGCTCATGGGCCCAGCTGCTCCGCGGCATGTGGGATCTTCCCAGACCGGGGCACGAACCCGCGTCCCCTGCATCGGCAGGCGGACTCTCAACCACTGTGCCACCAAGGAAGCCCTCCCTTTTATTTTTGAAAGATATTTTTGCTGGATATAGAATTCTAGGTTGCCAGTGGTTTTTATGTTTATTTTTGTGCTTTAAGTATGTTGCTCTGCTGTTTTCTGTTTTGCCTTGTTTCTGATGTGAAGACTTCTGTAATTCTTATCTTTGTTCCTCTGCATGTAATGTATATTTGTTCCCTGGTAACTTTTATGCATTTTCTCTCTTCTAATGTTTTTAAGCAATTTGATTCTGATACTTGTTGATGTGGTTTTCTTCATGTTCCTTGTGCGTGAGTTTTGTTGAGCTTTTTGGATCTGTGCTTATAGTTTTTGTCAAACATGGAAATTTTTCCTTGAAATATTTTTGTTGTTCTCCGTTACAAGTAGATTAGGCTGCTTGAAGTTGTTCCACAGCTCACTCATGCTGTGTGTGTGTGTTTGTGTTTTCTTTTTTAGCCTTTTCCCTATCTTTGGTTTTGGATTTTATTGTTGTTCTGTGTTTGGATAGATTTTATTAATATATATTCACTACTCTTTTCTTCTGCTGTGTAATCTGTTAACTCCAGCCAATGTATTTTTTAAATCTCATTTTCATTAATTTTATGTCTTCCATGTCTCTACTTAACATGCTTAATCTTTCCTCTAATTTACTGAACATTTGGAATATAATTATACTAGCTATGTTACTTATCCTTGTCTACTAAATCTATCATCTGTGTCATTTCTGAGCCTGCTTCTATTGATTTATTTCTCTCCTTAATGTAGGTTGTATTTTCCTGCCTCTTTGCATGCGTGATAATTTTTGAATAGGTGCCAGACATGGTGAATTTTACCCTGATGAGTGCTGGAAAGTTTTACATTTTTGTAAATATTCTTGAGTTTTGTTCTGGGATACAGTAAATACAGTAAGTTACTTGGAAATTGGTTTATCCTTACAAGATCTGTTTCCAAACTTTGTTCGGATGGACAATATTTAGGACTAATTTTCCCCCACTACTGACAAAATAGCCTTGTGAGTTCTCTGTCCAATTCCTTGTGAAATGCAAGATTTTCCAGTCTGGCTGATGGAAAGATGGACTATTCCTGGCCTTAGTGTATGATCTCAGTTGCTTTCACGTGGTTTGTTTTGGGCCTTGGGCAGTTTCTTCACAAAGTAGTAGTATTGATCAGTACTTATCTAAAGCCTTGAGAGGAGACCTACTGAAGATTTCTGGAGGTCTTTCCCTGTGAAGCTGTCTCCTCTGCAGAACTTTCCCCTGCAAACTAGTCTTTCTGGCTCCCCTGAACCTCCAGCTCTGTCTCCTCAACACAGGTTGTGAGATTCTACCTGACTTCCTGATATCACTGTTGTTCTGCAGCTTGGAAGCATCCTCCTTATTCTCCAAATAGGATAATAGCCTTAGCTCAATTGTTTCCCTTCTCTCAGAGATTACTGTCATGGGTTGACTGATGTACAGTGTCTAAAAATTATTGTTTTATATATTGTGCTTGGTTTTTTGGTTGTTTTAAGCATGAGGGTAAATCCAGTTCCTATTATTCCATCTTGGACTTAAGTGGAAGGCTTAAAACACCATTTAATGACTGTATAATAATGTATAATGTAGAAATACTATGGTTTATATAGCCAGTTTATTTTTCTTAGATAATATGATGAATATTTTTGTAGATAAATTA
This sequence comes from Stenella coeruleoalba, assembly GCF_951394435.1. Taxonomy (NCBI): domain Eukaryota; kingdom Metazoa; phylum Chordata; class Mammalia; order Artiodactyla; family Delphinidae; genus Stenella; species Stenella coeruleoalba. Next base: position 31,143,678 of record NC_137166.1, on the reverse strand, counting down.
TTGTGTGTACCTGTGATTATACAGAGTCCTAGAAAATCAAGGTAAATGTACAAACTTTCTGTTGAAAATTAGTACAATTATGAATAATAATAAAAATACAAATAGCCAAAAAATATTGAGCAGTTATACTTAAGTTCATAGCTTTACATATATTTTTTTCATTTAATCTTCAGAACAACTCTGTGAGGTAGACCTTATCATCTTTTCTTTTTTACAGATACTGGCTTGAAGCATAGGATAGTTACATAGCTTGCTCAGGGTCATACAGATGGTGTTGGATACTTTTTATATGTCATCACATTTTATCCTCATAGTAATCTTATAATGTTAATTGTGGCACCTTAATTTATAAATGAAAAAAACAAACTCAAGGTACCACAGTTTATAAGTCACAGACCTAAAACTCGAACACAGATTTGAGAAAACTAGATATTGAGAAAAGATAAAGAGGGAATTCGCTGTTAGTCCAGTGGTTAGGACTCCGAGCTCTCACAGCTGAGGGTCCAGGTTCAATCCCTGGTCAGGGAACTAAGGTCCCACAAGTAATTAGTACTGTTTTTTTTTAAATCAGATAATCCGATTTCCAAAGTGTTGCTGTATTTTATTTTGTAAAAATGCTGTTTTTGTAAAAATAAACAAAAGGAACCTAATGAAACTTAAAAGCTTTTGCACAACAAAGGAAACCATAAACAAAACGAAAAGACAACCCTCAGAATGGGAGAAAATATTTGCAAACGAAGCAACTGACAAAGGATTAATCTCCAACATATACAAGCAGCTCATGCAGCTCAATATCAAAAAAACAAACAACCCAATCCAAAACTGGGCAGAAGACCTAAATAGACATTTCTCCAAAGAAGACATACAGATGGCCAATAAACACATGAAAGAATGCTCAACATCACTAATCAGTACAGAAATGCAACTCAAAACTACAATGAGGTATCACCTCACACCGGTCCAAATGGCCATCATCAAAAAATCTACAAACGATAAGTACTGGAGAGGGTTTGGAGAAAAGGGAACCCCTCTGCACTGTTGGTGGGAATGTAAATTGATACAGCCACTATGGAGAACAGTATGGAGGTTCCTTAAAAAACGAAAACTAGAATTACCATATGACCCAGCAGTCCCACTACTGACCATATACCCTGAGAAAACCAGAATTCCAAAAGAGTCATGTACCACAATGTTCAGTGCAGCACTATTAACAGTAGCCAGGACATGGAAGCAACCTAAATGCTCATCGATAGATGAATGGGTAAAGAAGTTGTGGCACATATATACAAAGGAGTATTAGCCATAAAAAGAAATGAAATTGAGTTATTTGTAGTGAGGTGGATGGACCTAGAGTCTGTCCTACAGAGTGAAGTAAGTCAGAAAGAGAAAAACAAATACCGTATGCTAACACATGTATATGGAATCTAAATTAAAAACAAAAATGGTTCTGAAGAACCTAGGGGCAGGACAGAAATAAAGATGCAGACATAGAGAATGGACTTGAGGACACTGGGAGGGGGAAGGATAAGCTGGGATGAAGTGAGAGAGTGGCATTGACATATATACACTACCAATCGTAAAATAGATAGCTAGTGGGAAGCAGCCGCATAGCACAGAGAGATCAGCTCGGTGCTTTGTGTGTGTGGTGGGATAGGGAGGGTGGGAGGGAGACACAAGAGGGAGGGGATATGGGGATATATGTATACGTATAGCTGATTAACTTTGTTATACAGCAGAAAGTAACACAACGTTGTAAAGCAATTATACTCCAATAAAGATGTTTAAAAAAATGCTGTTTTTGACTTTCTTTATAACTTATGCTTTCAGCACTTTTTTTTCTTTAAAGAATCAATTTTATTTATTTATTTATGTTTGGTTGCATTGGGTCTTCGTTGCTGCGCATGGGCTTTCTCTAGTTGCGTCGAGTGGGGGCTACTCTTTGTTGCGGTGCGCGGGCTTCTCATTGCAGTGGCTTCTCTTGTTGTGGACCAGGGCTCTAGGCACACGGGCTTCAGTAGTTGTGGCACGCGGGCTCGGTAGTTGTGGCTCATGGGCTCTAGAGTGCAGGCTCAGTAGTTGTGGCGCATGGGCTTAGTTGCTCCATCAGCACTTTCTTAATGTTACTCATGTGGCTGTATCTCTTACTGAATTGAGCCATAATTACTAGAAAGTTGAATTCATGAATTTCTGTCATCAGACAAATGAGCTATTTATGGAGAAAAGGAATTAGATAGTTTTCATTTCTGTTATTGGTATCTGTCATTTGTTTCTCAGTTCCAGTGTTGGATAATAAATATTTTGCAGGTGGTTTTTCGGGTGTGAGTTTCTTTGATAAAGTTGGAAAAGCACTGAATTTGTAGTGAAGAGAACTAGGCTCAAGTCCTAGCCCTTCTATCTACTATCATAGTAGTCTTAGGCAAGTTTTCTCATCTGTAATATGTGGCTGTACATTTTTAGCATTTCTGATTAATAAATGTGACAATAAATTTGAAAGTGCCTTGTAAATTGTAAAGTCAGCTTGTTGTTTAATAATGCTTCCTTGCTTTAAGGATTTAAAAAAATTTTTAGAACTAGGAAGACCTTTAATTATTAATCAACTTTTAAAAATTTTACGGGTATAAAACTGAGGCCCAGATACAAAGTCTACATAACTTTTTAGTGGCATGATCTAAAAGAGATCCCCTGCTTCTATTTCCTTTTTATTGTTCTTTTTCTTACATAACTGTTTCTTTTGTTTTATACTCCCCCCCTTTCTTATGTAACTGCTTCTTAACTCATTTTTATGCAGGCTTGCCCCTAATATTTGTGAGTCCCAGGGAAAGAGTACAATTGGAAGCTCTTAAATTGTATGTCAAAATATATAAAAGTTGCAAATAAAGCCAATAAACTGTTAAATATATTCTATTCTTCCTTGACAAACAGAAACACTCGTTTGAATTTAGAGGTCTTGTGCTCTCTGGAGTTCCACATCCAGAATATGGCAGAAGTGAGCCATTCTACCACTCTTTCCACCCCTGGTTCCATCCCGTACCTTGAGGGGCCTCATGAACATGTGTGGACTTCTCAGCCTGCATATCCAAGCTCCACCTCCTTCTTGCCATCTCTTTGCCCTAACCATGCACATACTGGCAATATGTGTTCCTTGCCATACAAGTACTTCCTTGAGAGAACAAACCTAAGGAATAGACCCAAGGTGGGCTCTGCAAGTGAGTGTGAGACTGTCTTAGGTAGGGAATTCCTGTGTACCTGGAGCATATTCTAGAAGAGGGGAGGGGTAGTAGATTCTTTTGGCCCTGAGGAGGGGTGTGATACAGGAACCAGACCCTCTAAATTGTGCAGCTCAAGGAAGAGGGACCCCTCTTGCCTGATGTAAAGGAAGGTGTTTTCTTTATGAGCAGTGACACATATTTGTGAAGTTAGTTCGTGCGAGCTGGTAAATTAGTGAGCGATGTAGGTCGCTAGCTTGTCTGTGACCAAGAGAAAGATTTTCTCTCTATGGAAATCATTATTATCCATACGTTGGGCTTTGTGTCTGTCAGTTCAAGTATTGTTGATTTATGAATTAAAGTTTGTAGATGACTATATAGTTTTAAAATTTTCTTAAAAACAAAGTTGTCTGTGTTCTTGGGATTAAAGTGAAATTGTCCTATTAATATGTGTGTGTTCCACTCAATGAGTTGCTGGTATGGCAGTAGATCAGGACAAGTTATTTTCTCTGGTTTCGTAATGAAAAATATTCAGTATCCAAAAAAGTAAATAAAATGAGTAAATGAAAGAATAGTAAATAAATTCATTTCAATAGGTGTTAACACTTTGCCATATTTGCTTTGTTTTTATTTATAGATAGATACATATATTTTTGTTTCAGGCTCTATGATTTGAAAGTAAATTCCAGTCATCATGAGACTTTACCTCTAAATACTTCATGTTGCATCTCCTAAGGCATGAGGAGATAGATTCTTCTACACAACTAATATCACACCTAAGACAGTTAATAGTAACTCCACATTTCATCTAAAATCTAATTCATATTCAAGTTTCTCCAATTGTTAGGATAAATTACTGAGTTTTTTTTTTTTTTATCACTTTCACTTAAAATATCCTAATGAAATGTTTTAACACTGTAGTTTTGATCATGACTTGAGAATTTAAAATGTACCCAAATCTTTATTGCTTTGTCATTTAAAAAAATTAGTAAATAATCCTGCCATACAAACTTTGTATATTTTGTAGTTGCCAGGATGTCCTTTGCGAAGCAGTGGTCTGTAAACAGCTATGAATTCTCTCGGACATTTTTCAAATCCATTACTTTTTCCCTTTGTTTTAATGTGCCTTCTAAATTTACTTTTTCCTTCAGGGAAACATTGGCTAAAACTGGGATAAATTAAAGGGATTTGCATAATTTGATGAAGACAAGTGAGTTGCTACGATCTCTTTTAAATTTCTTCTATCTTGAGGGAAGAGAAGAATGAGGAGTTATAAATATTAGAAAATATTTGTTTTAGTAATATATTAAGGGGAAATATAGATGACAGTACTTTTGGTAAGGAGAAACGATCTAGACTTACTGAAATGTGGAGAAAGGGATATACCAATTACTTCTCATAGCTACTCAATTTTTGACACTATTGCTTATCACTTTTTCTGGAATCTGTTTCTGTGGATTCAGGGATGCTACAAAGTCTTAGACTGATTATTCTTTCTCTAATTTCTTGGTTCTTTTTTTCTCCTGCCCCATTAATCCAGGTTCCCCAAGATTCTGACTAAAGCTCTCTTGTCTTCTCACTCTATATTTTCTACTTCAATTATCTTAGGATGTCCCATACCTTCTTCTATAACTTTGTACCAGATACTCCCCAAATACGTATCTTCTTAAATCTAGTTTTACATTTTTCAGTTGAATGTAGACCTCTTCACCAAAAGAAGTTTTACTGCCTCTGCTTTGTTCCACTTGAATATCAGGTTAATCTGGTATAGCTTTTATCGTGATTTTTCCCTGCTCGAAGTCTTCACTTAGCCTGGCACTCAAAGCCTTGTAAATGGCACCCAGCTAACTTCCCAAATCTCTCACTGCTATAAGTATCACCCGTTCATTATAATAAAATGTTTCCCTTTCTTTAAAAATAACAATCTAACCACAGGTCACTACATACAAACCCTTTGTATAGATATCAGTCACTAAAAGAGATAGTTCCATACCTATCTCTTTTAGTGACTGATAGATGTAAGATTGAATAGGATAATACTTGTAAAGAGCTTAGAAAATAAGCACTCAAAAAATATTATAGCCAGGTATCACGCTATGCACTCCATGGATTAGCCTATTTTAATACTGAAAACAATCTTATGTAGCTGGTACCAATATTATCCACATTTTATGGATGAGGACACTAAAGTTTGGAAAGGTTAACAAACTTGCCCAAAGTTACATGGCTGGTAAGTAGCAGAAAGGAGTTTGAAACCCAAGGCTGCCTAACTCCAAAGTCACTATTTTCTTTTATTATTAATGGTTAATTAGACACTATTTTTAACATAGAGAAAATAAGGTAACCCTCATGAAGTGAGATTAAGTAGATATTAATATTTGTCATATTTACTTCAAATCTCTGTCTTTTAAATAAACAGATATAACTATTCCTCTCCTCATTCCTTCCCCAGATGTTAATGGATACAGATCTCTAAGATGAAGTTACATAAACACATACTGAAAAAATAACATGACAAAGTCAGAATAGTGGTTTGCTCTAGAAAGCGAGGAATGGGACTGGGGATTTCAGTAGTTTTCAAGTATGTTCTGTTTTGCAAATCTAAGGAAAAAAACAGATTTTCAACAAATATTATGTTTGTTAAACCTAGGTGGTGGGTTTATGGGTATTTGTATAATACTTCTATACACTTTTATGTTTTTGCACAGCTACGTTTTTAAAAAGTACCAACATATAGATTAGTGTTCAAGGCATAGCCTAGAAACTGATATTTTTAAATGGCTAAATCATTTTGATTTTAATAACTTAAAAAAAGTATTATGTAGGAGGTGGATGGTTGTTGAGAGTATTATTGAAAGGACTGTGTTCATAGAGCAAGTAGAAAGTTAGCTAATTTATAGTCTCATATTTGTGCATATGTATTTGTACATTCATACATGTATTTAAAATATTTAATCTTACTTGGGATTTACAATTCTGCATAATAAATTTTAATGAAAAGTAGGTCTATTAATACATTTAGTGCTTTATTAATCGAATTAAGGACATGTATGTGAAATCTCATTTAAAATAATCATAAAAATTTATTTTTCATTTAATTGGCTAGATTTCTTCTTTATAGCTCAAATTCTTATGTATATTTAATTAAGTATTGAAATCTGATTAATGAAGTTGTTTTTAAACATCAGAAATTTGAAAAAAATATTGGCTCACCTAGAACATAAGGAACTTAACTCAAATATACTATGAAAATGACAACAGAAATTGTATTAAACCCAAATGGAGAGTCCTTAACAATACTTTTTCCCCAGACAATGTCAGTTGCCATGAAAGTGTCTCCAAAAGATTATCCTCTGAAGTTACAGTAAGTCAGACTAACCAACTAAGAATAAAATTAATAAATAAAAACAAAGTGAAGCCTTTTAAATACATAAAATTTTTCATGGTAAAAGCAAATACCATGATATAATTAAATTAACATAGCAATGATAGTGTACATGCTTAATCATGCATAGTAGAAAATTTTTTTTTTTACTACTTTTAATTAGAGACACCAGTCCTCAACAGCTTTTTCAGGATTATTACTATCAACCCGAGGAATTAAATACTGCTTGAGATGTTAATATCATGCTGAGACATTAAGCTTCTTTTACATATAGAAAAAAATTTAAAAGAAGCGTTTTGTCTTGCTAACATTAAACCCAATTTAACATTCAGAAGTACATCTGGGGACTTCTCCTGTGGTCCAGTGGTAAAGAATCTACCTTTCAGGGCAGGGGTCATGGGTTCGATCCCTGGTCAGGGAACTAAGATCCCACATGCTGCGGGGCAGCTAAGCCCGGACGCTACAACTGCTGAGCCTACACACCTCAGCTAAAGAGCCTGTGTGCCGCAAACTACAGAGCCCATGCGCTCTGGAGCCCGTGTGCCACAAGTAGAGAGAGAAAACCCACATACCATAACTAGAGAGAAGCCCGCACGCTGCAACAAAGAGCCCACACACCACAATGAAAGATCCCACATGCCGCAGTCAAAAGCCAACGCAGCCAAAAAAAAAAAAGACATCTGAGCTACTGTAAAAAAAAACACCAAACTTAGTTTACATAATAAATGAGTAAAAAATATATATATTCTTTTAGTTTTAATCTTTTTTAGTATTAATATTGGTCTGCTCATTCGTAGAACTAAGTTTCATGTAATCATTCCAGTTTTTGCTTAAGTATATCATATGAATTCCTGCATGGCAATAATTACTGTTCTAAAGAATTTTTACATGACAAGTAAAATGTATTTATCTCCACTTTCAGCCAAAAATTAAAATTCTATAATAAGAAACTTGAGAAATTGTGGCTCTCATACTCATTACAGATACCCATGTTTCAATAACCATATCATTCATAAATACACAATGATGTTCATCTTGAGATGTCTAGATATGAGAGGAAAAATAAAAGTATTTCTGAAGGTTGAAAAGATGAGAAAAATAGAAATGAGTATTTTAAATGTTAATATATAATCAACTCAGGAATGTGATACATCGTTTACTAAATATATCACATTCTGAGCTTCTGATTACTGAATCTGAAGCTTCAGTAAGCTTCTGATTACTATTTTGGCAAACTTAGAAAATATATAATGATAATATTTATACAGAAGAAATTAATCTCCATGTTTTGTATAGTCTGCCTAATTTTACCATATGCTTGAGTAAGTTACAACTTTTAATTTGATATAAAGTTTATGTAGAAAGGCCCTGTGGGTGAAACAGTTTCTTTTAATTAACAGGGAAATTGCTTGACATTTAAGTGATTAACTAAGTAAAAGAATGTATTAGGAAAAAGAAAATGGTTATTTAAATGACCATAACAATATTTTACAAGAGTCACAATGTAAATTCAGTGAAACTTTGTAATCCGCAAGAAAGCAATGAGAATAAAGTTATTTTACTTCTATAGAGTTCATTATTTTAAAAAAATAATAGCTCTGTTGATGTAATTACATTTTGTACAGTCCACCCATTTAAAGTATACAAGTCAATAAATTTTAGTAAATTCACAGAACTGTGGAACTATTACAAGAGTTCACATTTCTCTATACTTGCCAATTCTTGTTATTATCTGTCTTTGATTATAGTCATCCTTGTGGATGTGTAGTGGTACCTCATTGTGGTTGTGATTTGCATTTCCCTAATGGCTAAAGATGCTGAACATCTTTCATGGGCTTATTGGCCATTCTTATGGAGAAATGCTTATTCAGTTCTTTTGCCAATTTTTAAATTGGATTATTATTTTTTTAAATAAATTTATTTTTGGCTGTGTTGGGTTTTCATTGCTGCACATGGGCTTTCTGTAGTTGCAGCAAGCGGGAGCTACTCTTCATTGCAGTGCACGGGCTTCTCACTGTGGTGGCTTCTCTTGTTGCAGAGCATGGGCTTTAGGCACGCGGGCTTCAGTAGCTGCAGCACACGGGCTCAGTAGTTGCGGCTTGTGGGCTGTAGAGTGCAGGCTCAGTAGGTGTGGCGCACGGGCTTAGTTGCTCTGTGGCATGTGGGATCTTCCCAGACTAGGGATCAAACCCGTGTCGCCTGCATTGGCAGGTGGATTCTTAACCACTGCGCCACCACGGAAGACCCTAAATTGGATTATGTAGTCATTTTATTATTGAGTTGTAGGAATTCTTTATCTATTATAAATCCCTTATAGATACCACTTACAAATCTTTTCTTAGGATTTTAAAAAATTAATCATGTCATGTATATGTATTCTGCATATAAATATAATTTTGTTTCTTGCTTTTCAATCTATGCTTTTTATTTCTTTTTTTTGTTTTTTTGTGGTACGTGGGCCCCCCACTGCCGTGGCCTCTCCCACTGCGGAGCACAGGCTCCGGATGCACAGGCCCAGCGGCCATGGCCCACAGGCCCAGCCGCTCTGCGGCATGTGGGATCCTCCCAGACCGGGGCACGAACCTGCGTCCCCCACATCGGCAGGAGGACTCCCAACCACTGCGCCACCAGGGAAGCCCATATGCTTTTTATATCTTTTTCTTTCCTAATTGCCTGGTTAGGCTCTCTAGCATAATGTTGAATAGAAATGGCAAGAGCAAACATCCTTCTCTTGTTGCTGATCTTAGGGAAAGCGTTCCATCTTTTACTATTAAGTATGATGTTGGCTGTGGATTTTTTGTAGATGCCCATTATCAGGTTCCCTTCTATTCCCAGTTTGTTGAGTGATTTTTATCATGAAGAGATGATCATCTTTGTCAGATGCTTTTTCTGTGTCACTTAATATGATCATGTGGTTTTAATTCCTTATTGATATTGTTACATTAATTGATTTTCAGATATTAAAATAACCTTGCATTGATAATATAAATGATGTTTATATTTTTGTATATCATTTCGTTGATATATGTGTCTATATTGATAAGGATATTGGTCTGTAGTTTAATTCATTATTTATACCAGTGTTTGTTTTTTTGTTTATTTTTTGGCTTTAATAGGTCATCATGGATGATTGCATTAAACTGAACAATTAGTAAAATATTTTTACAGCTTTTGTTAGAATATAGTGCATTTGTAGTCACTACAGTTTATTCCATGTCTTAAAGGATGACGTATAGAAGAGGTATAAGTAAAGATAAATTAATTTTTCTTTTAAACACTTAGGATCAATAAAATAGATTAAAAATTAATGTTGATGGTATATTGTGTTGTGGTATAGACTCAGTTATGTACTTTTATTTTTGTATTTGTATTACAGGGATATACTTTAACATTAAATTTTTTATTCTCTCACCCTCTTATTTAAAATACTCTTGCCTATTCTCAAAATGCCATATTGAACTGTGGTTTATATTCCCTCATCCCCATATGCACATTCACACGCACACACACACACACACACACACACAGATGCAATTAGAATAGAACCAACAAACTTCTGGTACACATTGATCCCCAAACTGTTTTAAAAAAAAATTATGTATTTATTTATTTATGGCTGCGTTGGGTCTTTGTTGCTGTGTTCGTGCTTTCTCTAGTTGCAGCAGGCAGGGTCTACTCTTCATTGTGGTGTGTGGGCTTTTCATTGCAGTGGCTTCTCTTGTTGCGGAGCACGGGCTCTAAGTACATGGGCTTCGGTAGTTGTGGCACGTGGGCTCAGTAGTTGCGGCTCGCAGGCACTAGAGTGCAGGCTCAGTAGTTGTGGCGCACGGGCTTAGTTGCTCTGCGTCATATGAGATCTTCCCAGACCAGGGACAGAACTGTGTCTCCTGCATTGGCAGGTGGATTCTTAACCACTGCGCCACCAGAGAAGTCCCCCCAAACTCTTTCTTAAGGCTTCCTTTCAATATGGAAAGATAAATTGCTGATTAAATCCCTCTCTTGCTGCCAAAAATTATAGCAGTTTATAGTATGGCTTTCTGTCTGGAGGGGTGTGGTCTGGTGGAGATAGGTGGTGACAAACCTGATTTCTCAATTCTTAAAAACATTTTGTACTTTTTTTTTAACATCTTTATTGGAGTATAATTGCTTTACAATGGTGTGTTAGTTTCTGCTTTATAACAAAGTGAATCAGTTATACGTACACATATGTTCCTATATCTCTTCCCTCTTGCATCTCCCTCCCTATCCCACCCCTCTAGGTGGTCACAAGCACCGAGCTGATCACCCTGTGCTTTGCAGCTGCTTCCCACTAGCTATCTGTTTTACATTTGGTAGTGTATATATGTCCATGTCACTCTCTCACTTCGTCCCAGCTTACCCTTCCCCCTCCAACATTTTGTACTTTAAAAATGATGCCTTTAAAAGATACAAAAGAGTTGTTATCTATACTAAGAATCAAAGATATTTCTTAATTTTGCCCTATCAATTCTATGCAAGGTCATTTACTACTAGTTCTCTATGGACTTCTCAGAGTGAGCTTTTAATAAATTACACTTTATTGTAATGCTCCAAGAAAGGTAAATACAAGGCAGCTTCTCAGAATTTTATAGGAATATGAATGGTTTAATATCCACAATTTCTTAGAATATAGCTTGTGAAATGCTGGTCTTTGTAAATCTTTATTTCAGTTGTTATGCTTTTACTCGTGCTTAGCTCACTCCCTTGAATATCTTCTCATTTTTTTTTTTTTCCGGTATGCGGGCCTCTCACTGTTGTGGCCTCTCCCTTTGCGGAGCACAGGCTCCGGTCGCGCAGGCCCAGCAGCCATGGCTCACGGGCCCAGCCGCTCCGCGGTATGTGGGATCCTCCCGGACCGAGGCACGAACCCGTGTCCGCTGCATCAGCAGGCGGACTCTCAACCACTGCGCCACCAGGGAAGCCCTCTCATTATCTTTTCATTTAAAAATTAACTTATTCTTAGGCAACACAGATCACGTCTCTTTTTCCTCTGTGATCCATATTGATTTAGCTGTTCCCTCAAAAAACTGATTATTTACTGTTTTCTTCCTTTTGTCATACATGAAATGTGGTATAGATATAGCTATGTAATCTCTGCAGTAAAAGCAGAGATAAATGTCTGCAATAAAAATATTAACTTTTTTTGTAGACAGCGTTTCTTTTTTCTTTTTTTTTGAATTTTAATATTTTTATACAGCAGGTTCTTATTAGTTATCTATTTTATACATATTAGTGTATATACATACATCAATCCCAATCTTCCAATTCATCCCACCATCATCACCCGCTCATATTTCTTATTTGTTCTCCAAGGAGTCTGTTGTTGAACATATTACCTGTATGTAATATGTTCTTAGCAAATATTTCTAAATTTGTTATCACCAGCCAATGGACGAGCATAAATTATAGAAATTAAGATAATATAATCTAACTTTAGTTTATAGTGACATAATTAAAACTAATAAAAGAAGAGGAATTGTTAAATAGATAAGTCAGGGTAAAATTTATCCTGTTAACGTTTATGTTCACTGGGTAAGTACATTATAAAATTGATTTTATTCAGGCATAATTTCATACGATAAAATATACCCATTTTGAGTGTAATTTGATGATTTTTGACAATGTATACCCTATATAATCATTATCACAATCAAAGTATAGAACATTTCCATAAGCCCCCAAATTTTCCTTTTTTCCTGTGTAGGCAGTTATCCTCTCATCCCTGGTCCCCAGGCAATCGGTGATCTACTTTCTGTCACTATAGATTAGTTTTGCTTGTTTCAGATTACCTATAAATGGAATCATATGTTATGTACTCTTTTGTGTCAGGCTTTTTTCATTCTACATGATATTTTTGGGATTTATCCATGTTATATCATGTATCAGTAGTTTTGTTTTTTAGATATAATTTAAGTACAGTAAAAAGTTACTCTTTTTAGTGCACAGTTCTGACAAGTATATGTAAGTACCACCACTAATCAAGATACAGAATGATTCCCTATCCCTTCAAAATTCCCTCATATTCTTTTGTAGCAGTCCCTCCCCCACCCACCAGCTGCTGGCAACCACTGATTTTTGCCCTTATATTTTTGTTGTGTTTTTTGAGAATGTGATATAAATGAAATCATACAGTAGGTAGCCTTTTGAGTCTGGCTTTATTTACTCAGCACAATGCGTATGTGATTCATTTATGTTGTTGGGTGAGTCAGTAGTTTGCTCCTTTTTATGGCTGACTAGCATTCTACTTTATGAGTACACCACAATTGTCCATTTTACCTATTGATAAGACATTTGGGTTGTTTCTTGTTTTGGGCTTTTTTTTTTTTTTTTTTTTTTTTTTTTTTTTGTGGTACGTGGGCCTCTCACTGTTGTGGCCTCTCCCGTTGCGGAGCACAAGCTCCGGATGCGCAGGCTCAGCGGCCATGGCTCATGGGCCCAGCTGTTCCGCGGCATGTGGGATCCTCCCGGACCGGGGCACGAATCCATGTCCCCTGCATCGGCAGGTGGACTCTCAACCACTGCGCCACCAGGGAAGACCTTGGCTATTTTTAATAATGCTTCAGTGAACATTTAAGTTCAGTCTTTTTGTGTACATATGTTTTCATTTCTTTGGATACATACAAAGGTAATGAGGTTGCTGGGTCATATGTTGAATGTATGTTTAACTTAATAAAAAACTGCCAAACTGTTTTCAAAAGTGGGGTTGCACCATTTTACACTCCCACCAGCAGTGTATGAGAGTTCCAGGTGCTCCCTCTTCTCCAGTCTTTAGTGGTGTTAGTCTTTTTAATTTTAGCCACTTGATTGGCTGTATACTATATCTCATTATAGTTTTAATTTGTATTTTCCTAATGGATAATGATACTGTGCATCTTTTCATGGACTTACTGTCCAAAAATGCATATCTTCTTCTGTGAAGAGTCTGTTGAAGTCTTTTGCACAGCCAGACATGGAAGAGATCAATTTCTCTAATGTTGCTAAGACCTGGTAAAGAGGTGTGTGTGTGTGTGTGTGTGTGTGTGTGTGCGTGCGTGCGTGCGTGCGTGCGTGCATGTGCGCATGTGTGTTTGTGTTGTAAGACCCGGTCATTTATAGAAAGAAGTCTAACTAGGCAATTTTGTGGGATTAAGGAGGTCTAGCCACATATAACACAGACTCCTCAAAGCAGATAAGTGAGAAAACAGCATCTAGAAATCTAGGAATAGGCAATGTCTAGAGATTTAGATAATTATCATAGCATAAGGCTTCAGGGACAGCTGCTGGGATTAAGGAAAAGGGATATCAAGACATTAACCTAGATTTAGAATCTAGTGGTATTAACTTCTTAATATGGGAATTGAGACCTAAAGAACATTAATCGTTTTTTAAATTCAGGTTTATTGAGATATAACTTATATCTAGTAAAATTCACCTTTTTTAGTGTACATTTCTGTGAGTTTTGACAAACATGTACATTGTATAAACACACCGCAATCAAGATAAAGAATTTTGCCATCACCCCAAAACATCCTCTGGTGCTTCTTTGTACTCAGCCTTTCCCTCAACCCCAGATCCTGGTAAACAGTGATTAATTTTCTTTCCTTATAGTTTTGCATTTTTGAGAATGTTGTATAAATGGAATCATATATCTTGTTGCCTTATTAGTCTGACTTCTTCCACTTAGCATAATGTATTTTTTGTTGCATGTATCAGTAGTGTGTTCCTTCATGGTACTGAGTAGTAGTCCATCATATGAATGAACCAAAGATTGTATATGTATTTATCAGATAAAGGACATTTGGATTGTTTCCGGGTTTTGGCATTTATGAATAAAAGCCTTTTTAAACATTTGTGTACTGGTGTTTATGTTACCATATGTTTTCATTTCTCTTGGGTAAAGGTATCAGAGTGGGATTGCCAGGGGTCATATATTAAATGTATGTTTAACTTTGTAAAAAACTACCACCTGTTTTCCAAAATGGCAGTATCATTTTGCATTTCCATCAGCAGTGTAGGAGTTTGTTTCTCAATATCCTCTCTTCCTCTTCCTACTTAGTATTGTTCATGTTTTTTTTTTTAACCATTCAAATAGATGTGTAGTGGTATCTCGTGGTTTGAATTTGCATTTCCCTTATGTCTAATAATGTGAGCATCTTTTCTTGTGTTTATTTGCCATGCATTTATCATCTTTGGCAGTGTCTGCCAAAAATTTTGCCCATTTTTAAAATTGGAATAGTTGTTTTCATATTATGGAGTTCTGAGACTTCTTTATATAAGGAACATTAATCTTTATCATAATAATACTAATATTTATTGAGTGCTTATTATGTGTCAGATACTGTTCTAAGAACCTTTAGATACTATGATTATCCTTGTTGCGTAGATGATGCAACTGTACCAAACACTGGATAGATTTTAGAGGTACAAATCAAATATGACCTTGACTTATAAATAACTAAAATATGCTATGGCAAATATAGCAGTAAAATTACATATTGTAAAAAGGAAGTGATATCTACACTGAGTTTGTTTTTTTATTAATTATTTATTTATTTTTATTTTTGGCT
This sequence comes from Stenella coeruleoalba, assembly GCF_951394435.1. NCBI lineage: Eukaryota > Metazoa > Chordata > Mammalia > Artiodactyla > Delphinidae > Stenella > Stenella coeruleoalba. The sequence goes on along the minus strand of NC_137166.1, from coordinate 31,128,523 downwards.
ACATTGGGTCTTCGTTGCTGCGCGCAGGCTTTCTGTGGTTGTGGCGAGCTGGGGCTACTCTTCTTTGCGGTACGTGGGCTTCTCATTGCAGTGGCTTCTCTTGTTGCGGAGCATGGGTTCTCGGCACGCGGGCTGCAGTAGTTGCAGCCCACGGGCTCTAGAGCACAGGCTCAGTAGTTGTAGCACACGGGCTTAGTTGCTCCACAGCATGTGGAATCTTCTTGGACCAGGGATTGAACCCGTGTCCCCTGCATTGGCAGGCGAATTCTTAACCAGTGTGCCACCAGGGAAGTCCCTAGTTTTGAATAGACATTTGCTAGGCTACCTTTTAGAGAAAGGACACTCTAGACAACTAGAACAGTAAATTCAAAGTTATTATAACTTGTTTTTTTAAAAAAAACAAATTGTTTCAGTGTTGCTAGAATATAAAGTAAAACAAAAAATTGGAGGTATAACTGGAAAGAGAGAAGATGATCATGTTATTCAGAAGCGTAACAACCTAAAATGAGTATAGACTTAAACATTCTATTTCTGTTTAAAATCTTCACATTTTGATTGTGGATTTTAAAAAACTTCCTTTTCCTCTAGCTCCTACCTTCCCCTAATAATATTGGTTGAATTAGCTCTCAGTTGTCTTTCAGCATTTTGTAGATTTCTCTTCTTATTGAGGGAACATATAATATCATATTTCCCTTTTTTAAATTATTTTTCTGGATGAAAAGCATGAAATATCATGCTAACACAATAAAGAAAAATAATTTTAGTGTCAAGACATCATTGCATTAGAACAGATGGTTTTTTCCTTAAAATCTGGTTGTAATGAATTGTTTACTTAGATTAATGATAATACAGTTAAATAAAAGTCTTCAGTTTGAGGGTTATGTAATGTAACTTCTGTTAATGTAAGTTTTGTTGATGTATAACATACATACAGAAAAGTACACAAATTATAAGTAGTTTGATAAATTTTCACAGAGTAAACATCATCTGTTTCACCAATCCAGATCAAGAAATAGAACAGTATCACAATCCTAGAAATCTCCTTGGGCCTCCTACTAGTCCCTGCTTGCTCTCACCCTAAGGGTAATCACCATTTTGACTTCTACCCTCATAGATTAGTTTTACCTGTTATTGAACTTTATATGTATTTATGTTGAGTATGTACCCAGGAGTGAAATTGTTCAATTGTAGGGTATGTGAATGTAGTGCCAAATTAACCATATATTTAGTAGCTTAAAACAGTATCCATTTATTATCTCATAGTTTCCTTGGGTCAAGGGTCTAGGCACAGCTTAGCTGTATTCTCTGCTTGGGGTCTCACAAGACTGCATCCAGCGAGTCCAGTGGGGCTGTGACCTCATCAGAGACTCACAGCCCTCATCTAGGCTAATGGGATCGTCAGCAGAATTCATTTCCTTGTAGCTGTAGAACTCATAGGAGCTCGTTTCTTCAAGGCCAGAAGGAGACTGTCTCTGAGCTCAGGAAAGGCCTAAGCTTTCTTCTTTTTTTAAAAAATTAAACCTTTTTATTTTGAGATAATTGCAGATTTGTATGCAATTGTAAAAAATAGTACAGCTAGGTCTAGTGTATGCTTTACCCAGTTTCTTGTTATATGGATATTTTCCCGTATACAGATTTTTTTTTTTAAGATTTTGCATAGGAATATTTAAGGAAGCAGTTTTCTCAGTCCAGATTTCCTATAGATAGGCCTTCAGTAGAATGGAATCATTGCAGTCTTAGTTTTATTCATCTTACAAAAACTTGAAAATCTTAGCAGTTGGCTAACATTTGAAGATAGTTATCAGATCAAGATCTCTCATTTTCTCATTAAACTTTTTGTTTTCATTGGAGAGTATTACTCAAGAGATAGCCAAACTGCAAAGCTAACACAGTCCCAAGACTCTCCTCACTTCTGACACCAACTACAAATTCTGGAGGTTCCCAGAACCACCCTTAGTTTCAATAATAGGCTAGCAGAACTCACTGAAAACTATTATACTTGTGGTTACAGATTATTACAGAGGAGGTTACAGGTTAAAATTAGCCAAAGAAGGGATGCATAGGGCAGTCTCAGAGGGTTTCAACACAAAGCTCTCTCCTTGGAATCAGGTCCCAGCATTGATGCATGACAGTATGCATGGGGTATTGTTAATCAGGGATGTCACTTGAGCTTCAGTGTCAGAGTTTTTATTGGTGCTCCATTAAATAGATGTAACTGATTGATTAATTGATTGCCCAATGTGGTTGATCCCATCCTCCAGGTTGACTAATACCAGGTGACTCAAAGCCCTCCAACCCTAAATAAGAGTCTGGATTGAACTCTCCTATGAAATGACATGGAAGTATTCATTAACCTCTTAGAACAGTGTTTTTCAAAGTTTTTATCTGGGACCCAGCATAGACGTGTTTTTAAATGTTTATGAATGTATGAATGTAGGGGCATTATGTATTAAGATGTAACCAGTGCTTCTCAAAACACTAGTCTACTTCATTTATAAAGAATGTTAATGGCTATCCACTGAATTGATGGCTTGTAGTGAGATTTTAGTTCATAGTTAAAAAACACTGACCTAGAAAATCAGACCATCGAGAATAGTGATGGCTCATTACTAGAAGGAACCAGCTTAAAAACTGTAGGACCTGAACAGATAAGATCTGAAGAGGAATTGAGGTGCATTTCCATGGAGTAGTCTCCAGATGTATAGCGTAGTTGGTGCAAATGTTATCCAGTAGGGAAACTTCTTATTAAGATATAAAACCCAGTATGTTGGTCTTTGTGCTTTGTTGCTTATCTCTCTAGGCTGCTGAGAATAATTTGATTCATCTTTCATCACATCTTTACATTGCTAGTTCTTTCTTTTCATGCAGATTTCAGTGTAAGTGGCCTCCTCAGTTAGACTTTCATTGAGTCCATTTTAAAATAGTCACCCTATCACTTTTAATCACGTCATCCTATTTTCATTCTCTGCATAGCCATTACCCTTACCTGATGGGTTTTTTTCCTTCTTGTTTATCTCCTTCTCTAAAATGTTAGCTCCATTAAAGCAGGGACTTTGTCTTGTTTACTGTTTTATTCCCAGTACTTATAACAATCTGTCTGGCAGGTAGTATGTACTCAAATAATAAGTCTTGAATGAGTGATCTAGTTTGTATTCCTCTTAAACCCAAAACAGAATACATTTCTTTTGGTGAGACTAGAGTATACTGTAATTATCACCTCCCTTGTTCCTTATGACCACATTTCTGTTTGTGCAATGTAAGATTGCATTTGTTTTTTGGCAAGCTCATTACACCATACACTCATTTAGTTTACAGTGAGCTAAAATTCCCTGGTATTTTTCACATGAGCTGCTGTTAAGGCATGTACTTTTTTTTTTTTTAAGTAGGTAGGAGTGTGTGTGTGTGTGTGTGTGTCCACGCCTGCACACAAGAATACCCATTTATAGATTCAGCCTCATAAGATTTTTTTTTTAATCAGCATTTTTGTGTATGATCTAAGAGGGATGCTAATTAAGAACTAATGGTAGGGTTGCTGAAGAGATTTTAAGCTCAAGTGAAAGGCTAGTAGGAACCCAGAAGATTGACCAGATGGCACCAGTTCACAAATTTAAACTGAAAATATTCATTTGGAGCAGTTTAGCACAAGCTGAGGAAGTAGATTCTGTTGTACAAATTTTGGAAGAGCTCGGTTGACATGCGTAGGTTTGCCTCTTCCTATTCTTAAAAAAAATGTAGCATGACTTCCCCCAGGTGCATACCCACCATTGGAGTTACACCCTCCTTAACTCATTGTGGACTTCCCAGCACTATTGTTACAGGTCAGTGCCCCTCTCATATTCTTCTTAAATCTGTCTTTTGTATTCTACTTTTTGAAATCTGTAAGGCTGCACCCAGTATTTTTAGATACACTACATTTGTTGTTAGAATCATTTCTTATTGAATTGTTGGAATTTTATTTTTGAGTCCTGACTTGTTGAACTATATTTCCTGAGTTTATTGATCTGTCTATGCTTTTGTAAGTTTCAGGCCATATGATGATACTTTTTTTTCTTTAACTTCAAAAGGCGTACATTTATTGACACACAGCTACTATGCCTAGACCTGTCATGGACACCAAAAGGTCATGTTTCGTTTTTTCATGTAATTCCCATCATTTCTACTTCCACAAATAACTTTTTTTCTTATGGTCAGAGTTACATCCAGAGATGCAGTGACTCTCATTACTTCCTTTGCATTCTGCAAGATGAAATTTTTTTTTTAAGCATTTATTTTTTCAACCAATTTTTTTTTTTTTTGTAGATGTTGGGGGTAGGAGTTTATTAATTAATTAATTTTTGCTGTGTTGCGTCTTTGTTTCTGTGCGAGGGCTTTCTCTAGTTGTGGCAAGCGGGGGCCACTCTTCATTGTGGTGCGCGGGCCTCTCACCATTGCGGCCTCTCTTATTGCGGAGCACAGGCTCCAGACGCGCAGGCTCAGTAGTTGTGGCTCACGGGCCTAGTTGCTCCGCGGCACATGGGATCCTCCCAGACCAGGGCTCGAACCCGTGTCCCCTGCATTAGCAGGCAGATTGACAACCACTGCGCCACCAGGGAAGCCCCAAGATGAAATTTTAATATGATGAAATTAAGTATATTTTGTGATTTCTAAAACGCTTTTGACTTTTTATATATAGATACTTTTCAGCATTTGATTTTCTTTTGCCTAAAACTGTAAATCAAGTTCAAATACCTTATTTTAAATTTTTTCCTTATTGCAAATGTATTTATGTTAGCCTTCCCTTAACATCATTTTTATTTATGTTAGTAATTACTTGAGTGTTCAAATAGTTTTTTATATATAATCTCAGAATTCTGAAAATTAAAATTGATTTTTCATAATGCATTGTATACAAAAAAACAGTGTCTTTCAACAGAACCAACTCTCAATCTCCCCTTTAAAAGACTTGAAAGAGGTTTTTTCCTTTGTATTTGTTTTATTAATACGTTTGGAAACATTGCGAAAAGAATTTAGAATATGATGGTTAGCGTTGTCCACCGAATTATGCAACTGTTTGGTTAATTTGCTTACACTGTTGCCCTTCTACTCTATCAGGTCTTCTCAAGACTTTAAGAGTGTATTTCACCTATTGGTTTTGTCACACTGTCACTGCCACACTCCAGTCTCTCTCTTAATCTGGAGAAAATGGATAATAGCAACTCTTTCATCTGCAGTTAGGAATAATTAATATTTGATTAATTTTAATAATTTGATTAATAGGAATATTGTGAAGTCAAATTTAAAAATACACCAGAAATTGTGAAAACTTTTGTGAAGGAAAATGGTTTTTGAATTAACATATTCAAGAAGTCTTTAAAAAAATTTTTTTCCCCTAAGAAGCATTTTAGAAAAGGTGCTATGGGAAGTTCATATTATTTACCAAGGTGATATTTATATATAATATTTTAATTTTTTTATTGGTGGTGTGATAATTTTGAATTGTTATATGGAAGATGCTTTAAATTTTCTACTTGTGATAAAACTCACTCTCTAGCTTTTCTTTCTCTCTCATATGTTCAAGCAGTCTACTGACTTCTTTTCTATAGCCAATAAACATACTCAAGTTTCTAATTCCATGGTAGCCTGCCATTTTCCCTTCATTTATTTAGGAAAAATGTTTAACACTGTATCTACTTCCTTTCTTCCAATTTACTTCTTAATCTACTATAATATGGCTTCCGCCTCAACCACTCCGTTAAACTATTCTTACCATGAACCTGGAATATCTTACAGTGCCAGAAAGTAAGGAAGTGTTCAAAATATGATGGTGGTAAACAAGGTTCAGGAACCAACTTGAAGGAGCTCTGTATGGTGAAAGCTGGGACAATTTGAATAACACATAATCATAGTATCAGATTATAACCCATAGAATAAAATAAATATCTGTGACTCTATACCAGTATCAGTAATTGAATGAATAAATGAATGACTGAATGAATAAATAAATAAGGAGAATAGGCAACTTTTGTTTATAGTAGAATTCCAGTAGAAAATGTGGAAGGAATGATGGAAATAAAAAATTTCCATTAGGTGAATAACCAAATAATAATTGTTATAGGCAGGAACCATCAATGCATGCTAAAATTACTAGGCAAATATATATGAGAACAAGATATTTGCATAGTCTGATAAGATACTTGTTAATTATAAAAGGAGAAATTTATAGCAGAGAGTAATGGCAGACATTACTCTAACCAAAGGATCAAAGATAACAGTACCCAGCTTCCCTGGTGGCACAGTGGTTAGGAATCCACGTTCAAATGCAGGGGACACGGGTTTGAGCCCTGGTCCGGGAAGATCCCACATGCCACGGAGCAACTAAGCCCGTGCGCCACAACTACTGAGCCTGCGCTCTAGAGCCCGCGAGCCACAACTACTGAAGTCTGCGGGCCTAGAGTCGGTGCTCTGCAACAAGAGAAGCCACCTCAGTGAGAAGCCTGCACACGAGAACAAAGAGCAACCCCCGCTCGATGCAACTAGAGAAAGTCCGTGCACAGCAACGAAGACCCAACACAGCCAAAAATAAAATAAATTTTTTTCAAGATAACAGTACCAGTTATAAGACATACTGACATCATTGTATCCCCTGATATGATGATGCATAGAGGTGGGCACAATATCACATTACAGCAATAACAATAGTACCTAGCACTTTTGAGTATTTGTATGCCAGACACCGTACTAAGCACTTTACAAGCTTTATCTGTTAGGTCTCACAACAGCCCTAGAAGGTAGACACTATTATTATCTCCATTTTACAGATGATGAAACGCAGGGCTGGCTGAGTCCAAAGCCCTTTCCTTTAATCACAACATTATGCTGAGAACAGCTTTTAGTATCATTAGTAATTTATGGACTGATGAATTCAGTATATTTAATGTTGTCAGTAAGTAAGGAACTTCGTGAGATTTTGTGGTTTAATGTTTTTAAAATACACTTTTGATTTGTTTGGAAACAAAAGATGAAGTTTTGAAAATACAGCATTGAGAAAGCAACACAAACTAATATAAAATAGAAGGTTAAATATTACTTGTTTTTATATCATATATGGCCTTTTTGTAAATACAAAAGTTTCCATGAAGTATTTGGGTATTTTTATTGAAACCAGTTAGCAGCCCTAAATCTAAAAATCTGATCCTGTTACCTCTCTGTATGTAATCACTTATTGATTCCCCAATTCACTTTAGCATAAAGTCCAGATATTTTAGCATAACTTATAACACTTGATAATCTGACCCATTACCTTTCTGTCTTTATTGCTTATCATTCTTCCACATGAATCCAGTTTTCTTGTCATGCCAAATTACCTGTTATACCCAGAATATAACGGTTTGAATTTCTTTATTATATAATATTTCAAGTGTACACAGAAGTAGAGTAGACATCACCCAGCTACGACAGCCATCAGTTTATAGGCAATTGTTTTTCATCTATACGACCCTCTGACTATCATACAGAGACTATTAGTCCCTTCAGGGACTATTTTGAAACACACCTTAATCATATCACTTTATCTGTAAATATTTCAGATATCACTTTATCTGTAAATATTTCAATTTGTGTATCTAAAAGACAAAGGTTTTAGCTTTAAGACACAATTGCAAAATTAGTTTCACACTTAAAAAAATAACTGTAATTCCTTCATAATCAAATACCCAATCAAAGTTAAAGTTCCCTAGTATTAATAAATGTAGTCTTACAGACTTGTTCAGGTCTATGTCAAAACAAGGGCCATGTATTGCATTCATTTGATACGAATTTTAAGTGTGTGTCCTTTCTTTTTTCTGTTTTTTTTTTTTTTGGCATTACATTTAGACTTAAACCTCTTTTGATCTATGATTACCCTTCTTTGTTTTGTTTCTTTGCTGAAGAAACAATCATTTTTCTTTAGAATTTCCCACATTCTGGATTTTGCTGATTACATTCCCATGGTATCCTCTAGCATATTCTTCTCTCTCTGTATTTCCTGTAAGTCACATAATAAATGTTTATTTTTTAAAAAAACAACTTTTATGAATATCTACTATTTGCCTGAACTGCTATGTGGACGATTAAAATAGAGGGAATACTTTTAATAGTATTACCGTATCAGTGTAAAATTCAAGATTTAGAAAAAAGAAGGAATGTCATCATTAGCTAAAAGTGGAAACCTGGATACTAGTACAAGTCACAAAATGAAAATAAGCCTTTTAATTTGTGAACATGTGAGTTCACAAATGTGAAGAAAGTGAAATAAAATAATTGCTTCAGATACATCAAAAACTCTGAAAACAAATCTAAGGGTAAAACTCAGAGGATTTGACAGGTAATAATTTGGATCAGTTTTTCCTCCTTTTCTTCTCTTTAAAAGCAAGTCTTTATTGGTACCTTGTGGAAAAAAATGTTGTATACAATAAATGCAAAAGAAGTTACCACTAATGTTTGACACGTATTACTAAAATTAACTACAAATTTGTTTTTAGAGGTTGGTTTAATTTGAATATTTAAAAAATATCATTATTGGAGTATAATTGCTTTACAATGGTGTGTTAGTTTCTGCTGTATAACAAAGTGAATCAGCTATACATACACATATATCCCCATATCTCCTCCCTCTTGCCTCTCCCTCCCACCCTCCCTATCCCACCCTTCTAGGTGGTCACAAAGCACCGAGCTGATCTCCCTGTGCTATGTGGCTGCTTCCCACTAGCTATCTAATTTGAATATTTAAGTACATAATTATATGATTCTTCCTAAAATAAAAATGTTAAAAACTAACATACTGGCTTACTATAAACAATTCAACAGAACTAAAATGCTTTCTAAGTTAGCTTTATAATATCAAATTACTCTCAGATATTTACTTTCCTTTTGATGGCAGATCTTTTTATTCTTTCCGCTTGGCTTCCATGACACCACTCTTTCCTGATGCTCATCTTACCATTTTTGTAGTTTCTTTTTGTTTTCCTTCTTTAATTCCTCTTCATCTGCTAGCTCTTTAGAACTTGGTGTTTTGGGTTTTCGCTAATGGTTCTCTTCTCTTATTCAGCATTGTCTCTCTAGGCAGTAAAACTCATTCTTGATCAAGGCTTGCTATCTCTATTCTGTTTTGTATTCTCTTCCATTGCAAGTTCCATTCACCTAGTCCCCCAGGTCTGAAGCCTGAGAGTCATCTCTCCTGAGAAAAGTTGGAAGATTTTTTTTAGCTATAATACAGTTTTATATATGTTGTTGAAAATTCTTTGTTCTGTGTTTTATTATTACTAAGGAATTATATCTGTTTTATTATTTGAGACTTTTTATTCCTTCATATTGTTTTTAAAATGTGTGAAGTAGAACTTTAAATTTTTTATAATTTTCCCTAATAGTAGAACCTGTGCTCTATAGTAGATGTATGGTAGCCATGAGATCATTCTCCCCTTCTTTTTGAAAATTTATGATTTCCACTCAGGTCTACACACTGGTGATTCAAATTTTTTAATTATTTGTATGCAACTAAAATATTTGAAATGGATGAATTCCCCAGTGTGAGTGGGTAGGTATGTGGGAAAATTATTCCACCAAGAGGAGGAAGAACTGAGTCCCCACTCCTGTTTTAACACCTCTAATTTCTTACTCAAATCTCTGCTTCTTTCTCTCATGAAGGAAAAGAGGAGTAGTAACCATGGTATTAAAACTATCTAATTTTTAAGAGGTAGCATTCATACAGGTTAGGTACCACTCTTTTTCATTCTGTTATATTTCATTTCTTTAGTGCTGGTCTGAACCCACTAAATTTATATCATGACTTGTTATTAGATCATGACCTTTGGTTTGAAAAACACGCATACCATAAATCCTTGAGTTTCCCTAGTATTGAAATATGACATCCAGGGTCTTTCATATATTCTTCTAGTTGCTATCAAAATAATTGATATATCACATATGATACCATCTTTATGTTTTGCTGTGACTTGTTTTTCTTGTAAATATTTGGATATGTTATTAATATATGTGCCTTCTTTTCTTTCACTTTTTTTTTCTCATTTAGCATACAGGTCCTTGGGGCGCAAGGCCTTTGCCTTTATGTATTTATTTGTTTAAAGGTTTTTTTGATGTGGACCATTTTTAAAGTCTTTATTGAATTTGTTACAACATTGCTTCTGTTTTGTTTTGGTTTTTTGGCCATGAGGCATGTGGGATCTTAGCTCCTCGACCAGGGATTGAACCTGCACCCCCTGCATTGAAAGGGGGAGTCTTAACCGCTGGGCTGCCTGGGAAGTCCCTGCCTTTATTTTAAAAATTGAGTTTTGAAATTTTGACAAACCCTACAGAGAAATCACAAATGAAATACAAAGAAATTCTTTTACTTTGTAAAAAATTGGAGAGCAGATTGCAAACCGGATGTTCCATCACCCCAAATGACTTGATATATTTCCTACAGATAAGGATATTTTCCTACATCACTGTAATGTAACCATAACAAGTGGGAAATTAATACAGCAGGAGCTGTTGGGACTGAGAGGAAGAAAACAAAATAAAACACAAGTAGATTGGACAGAATTTGTTGACTGCTTATGTAGGTGAAAAAGAGAAAAATTGTAACATTGAGAAAAGTTACTTTTAACTACCTTTTTGTATGTTTGTGTCTGTGTAAATTGGGAAATCACCTACATTAAAAATGATTAGTTAGTTAACACCTCAGTGTTGATGTTTTGTGGGAATATAGAGTTAAAATACTATATCCTAAGAGTAGAAGAAATATTTGATCACAGAAATGTTTGATCACAAATATTTGGTTGTCTACTGTTAAGATTTATTGTTAAATAATTGGGATTTTTGAATCAAGTAATAGAATCTATTGAAAAGCTTTAAGGAGAAGTGAGATATTTTGGAAATCATCCTAGTTTCTGTGGATAGTATCAGTGAGTTAAGGGTATTCAAAGAAAACAGCAAGAGAATCCACATCTTATATTCCAGCCCTGACCTCTCCAAGGATCGAGTCCAAAATTTCCAGTTACTCAAAACTTTTCATTTCAAACTCAGTGTGGAAAGAATTAAACTTATGCACACATACATACCCTTTCTCAACATTTCTTTTATCTCCTCCTGTACCAGTACTTGGTCTAGAAAGCAAGTATTGACTCTTCCTGCTCTTCAGCCCAAACCCACCCATATCTAGTTGATTTCTACCTCTTGGAAAGGGCACTGAAAAAAACTAAATTTTGTTCTTGCTTCCTTACTAGTATCTCTGAGATTTTGAGAAAGTCATTTAATTTCTTTTGTGTTCAAATTAATCTCTATAAGTTATGATATTTGAAACAAATATGGTATAATACAGTGGTTAAGAGCACGGTTTCCATTATGAGGCTCTCTGCCTCTTAATCCCTACCCCATCTTTCAGTAGCCATGTGATCTTGGGCAAGTTATTTCTCTATGCCTTAGTATCCTTAGCTATAAAATGAGGGTAACAGTAGTACATATCTCACAGGGTTGTTTTTAAGATTAATTGAGTTAATATACAGTTGACCCTTGAACAATGCCGGATTAGAGATTACTTGAAAGATCCAAGTATAATTTATAGTCAGTTTTCCATATATGTGATTCTTCCATATTTGTAGTTCTTGATTCCTCCATATCTGTGGTTCCACATCCTTGGATGAAACCAACTGTGAATTATGTAGCACTGTAATATTTATTATTGAAAGAAATCTGCATGTAAGTAGACCCACACAGTCCATGTTGTTCATGTATGTGTCATAATAGGAATAGTGCCTAGAACATAGTAGGGAATAAGTGTTAGCTATTATTATTATATTATGATTTTAAAAACTTACGTGCTTAGGTCTGTTCTATCGTTTTGCAGTTCTGCTGTAAGAATATCTCTCCCATTTGTTACTCCTCTCCATTATCACTATTACCCTATTATTCAGGATTAAATTAATTATTACATGTAAAATGCTTAGAATAGTGCCTGTCACCTAATAAGCACTTGGTAAGTGTTAGCCCTTATTATTGGTTATTATGATTTTTATATAGATGACCTCCAGGTCAGTAAGATCCTTTTCTTGCATTAGTGGTCCTATGCCTTTAATTTCCTCTCCTGTTCTTTAGATTGGTCTTTCTAGGACACTGTTTATATAATGTTGCTCCATTTTGAGACCTTTGATGCCTGAAAGGAAAAAACTAAAAACAGGTTCTTTAATACAGATATCAGATGACTTGCCAAGACCAATTTTTTAAAAATGGTATTAATGAAAGAGGTAAACGTGAGTTTTGAGGCAGTGAAAATTTTGTTTTAGGTACTTAAGGTCGTTGCTTACTAAAATAGTCTCAATATTTTATAGATGAAAAGTATAGGTATATAATGATCAAATTCAGGAGGACTTGCTACTTAGTTATTTTTAGCAAGGGACTAAAACTAAAATTTTATCTTAAAAACAACAGTTGAGTTGAAATAGAATGTGAGGAGTAAAGGTCAGGAATGTTTAGGAGTTTTTTTATGTTAGGAAAATAAATTAATGTATTTATTCAGGTTTAAGTAAGGCAATAATTTAACTACGGCTAGTTATTTTTTTATAGACAGCTCTTTTGTGTTCATTTCAAAATCTTAAGCTTTTTGGAATTTAAATGAAAATAGCTTCATTTCTCAATTTTAAAAATGACATTGTTAGCTTTTTGTTAGAAGAATAATAAGAGACCTTATCTAATTTCTTAAAGAGAAGTCACTTGTTATGGGTTCATTTGCATGACCTCCTCTTTAACCCTTTGCTCGTCTTCAGATGTGTTTATGTTTTAAATATTTTAGAGTATCACGGAGAAAAGTATTTTTCTCTGGTAGAAATTGCATTGGACTTTGTTTTTTAATATTGATAGCTACATAAAGCCGTTTAACTACAGTTTTCATTTTCAGATGATTTTTTTAAATCAGGTTTTTACGTATATTTTTTAAAACTTTACTACAGGAAATGGTAGAGTGAGAGTTAATGTGTTACATGGAGGGAAGAACAGTCCATTGGGGGTTAAATTGCAGAGTCTAATGGAATAATAACTGGTAGCACCATCTGCTGGCCTACTTCCTCAGAAGGAGTCAGTATTTTTAACGACATCTCTAATATTCATGCTGATGCATTTTGATGCTTTGTGCATTCATTTCTTTCTGTGCTTTGTTGGAATCTGGCTATCTGCTTACAGCTATTGAGGAAACTCAGCTTTTTAGGACGGGTTTACAGTCTTTTTCATATCTAAATAGAATGAACAGTGGATATAAACTTGCCAAGGCAGAAATGTGTTGATACATCACAATGTGTATTTGTGGAGGGTTGTGCATCTCTTGGTTGCAGCTTGCTAAATAGGCCATTTAGGAATCTTCTTTCAATGCTTTTTTCTTGAGCACTGCCTGGGGTGGTGAAAAAGCAGAGGGCAAGCCTTTGTCTGACGCCAAAAATGTCTTCAGTGAAGAGGCCAAGAGGAAGGGTAAGTGAAAGCCTGAATGAGTGGGAGGAGGAGGGGTTCTTTGGGCTAAAAGGCTAATGGGATTGAATAACCTTCCTTATTACTGGCTGCTGCTGCGGAGTCGTACTGCATCGCCATCTTGAGCTTGTTGCTGTTTTCTCGCGTCTTGGTTATTTGTTATAGCCTGTAGGCCTTAAGGTGGCATTTTAGTAAGTGATTCTAAGCCCTCCCTCCTTTCCCAGTGCTGTAGCACTGCTACGAAACCTTTGATGAGGCAGGTATAGAAAAGATATCCAGTGAAGCACACTGGAACCAGCATGAAAATGTGTTTGGAAATTCCTGGTGGTTTTTTCCCTTGCTGTAGTCAGAGGCATGTTTACGGGTAAGAACGTAACAAAACTGTGATCTAAGAATATGGGATGAATGCGTGTTTAAAGAGAATATTCTTTTTAAAATGCTGTTGATCTGCTTCCTGTGATATTGCTAAAATATTAATAATTTTAACGTAAAACTAGAACTTGTTTTTTTCCAGAATTGCTTGAGCAAAATATTATGATATAGAAAGAGAAAAAAAATCCTCATTTAACTCTTTCACAGAAAAACTAAAACTTTCTCTAATTTTAAGTATGGGAATGTCTGTTGACTAACTAGCTACATTGCTGCATAGATTGCACATTAAAATGATTTAAATGAATTCAGGTTCTCATTCCACTTTCTTATAAAGCAGAGAGGCTTTGTTTTTCTAAAAATCATAATAAACTATGGGGAGTAGTCATTCTAAATTAAAATTGCTATTTAAAATTTATTAATAATTTTCAGAGTTCCGGAATGAAGAGGAAAGAAGAGACTTATTCCAAATGCCCAGAATATTTACATGACTAAATTTGAATTAGCTATATTTATAGGACAAAATTTGAATCAACTAATCAAGAATGCTATGAAAATATCAATGAATCTATATTATCCTCCTTTAACTTTCACTTTTAAAAGCAGTAGTTGAACTTTTTATTTTATACCTACACTAATTTCTAGATCAGCAAAATGTTTTAATTTTAAATTTGTTTGTAGCACTCATATTTGCTTATGTATTTTACTTCTTAAAGTTTAATTCTAAATTTTTGGTTATTTATGTTAATTGTTTAAATGTACTTTGGTATGTTGTATAAAAATTATTTTGATTTCTCTAGCCTCCATCTTCCAAGAAGAGTGATGGTCCTGGGACATATACTAAGTTGCAGAATACCCAGGTGAGGATCATGTCTGAGAAGAAGCAGAGAAAAAAGGTGGAATCAGAAAGCAAGCAAGAAAAGGCTAATCGTATAATATCAGAGGCCATAGCAAAAGCAAAGGAGCGTGGGGAACGCAATATTCCACGAGTAATGAGCCCTGAAAACTTTCCTAGTGCTTCAGTTGAAGGAAAAGAGGAAAAGAAAGGTAGAAGGATGAAATCTAAGCCAAAGGACAAAGAGAGCAAAAAAACAAAAACTTGTTCTAAGTTAAAAGAGAAGACAAAAATTGGGTAAGTTGGTTAAGAATTAAATCTTCTTCCTTTGAAGTTTTTGTAAAGTTCAGTCTGTCTAATCTACTTTTGATTTGCGTATGATGTGTTTACTCCCACTTTGGAGTTTTAAGTTGTTAGATACTGTGTGTATCTTACTGCCTTTTTGAATGAATTAGATAATATTCCAGAATTTACTAAATGTTACTAGTCTATGAACATACTTTTTTGTATATTAATGTTAGTAAAAGGAATTTAAAATAGGAGAACATTTTATATATAAAACAGGAAAAGGAAAAACAAAACAAAACCCATATTGCTGTGCCAGTTCCTAATGTACTTTCTTTATTAAAAAAATGCCTTGAAATTTTTTATAAGATTTCTTTACCTCTTAGTTGTACTTCACTGGGCACCTTATAGTTTGGAAACATGAAATACCATATTTTCTCATAAACCCACAACATTGAACTAAATGGAATGGCAAGAAAACTAAGACCATTTAAATCAACAATAAGCAGCTCTCGGCTCTTACAGACTTCCTCCCTTACAGTCTTTCTGATTTACTTTATGTAATAAAGAGGCCAGGTGAGGATTAATGCTCCAAGAGAATTATAAGGACAAAGAATTGCTTTAGGAGGGTATATTAATCCTAGGTATTTTTATTTGACTACATACCTAATACATTTTCAAAAAATAGAATATAATAAGTGTTATTATTTGTTTTATATGTATGTTTGTTTTGCATGCAAGGGTAAAAATAATCTAAGGCCAACATAGTTTAGAATCGGTTTTGCAGGAATATTTGGTTATTTTTGAAGGCTTTATATGAAATTTTAGATCAAGTATTTAATCTGTTTTAGGAAAAATTCCCTTATTATAAAAATCTTCATTTGCTTATAAAATTATTTATGTATTATACATATATTTAGAACTAACACAAATTTGTAAACAATTCACAGCATTTTCAATGCAGCCACCAAACTGAGTTATATCATTAGGTCCTGATGCCTTTCAGTCCAAACCATTAAATAACATGGGCTCTCTTGCTATAATGGGAAAATAATTAATATTATTGATTTTGCATTTCATTTGCAGACAGCTAAGATAAAATTTGAAAGTTAGATTTCTCCTTTTTTAGTTAAACGTTTTGGTATGAAAGTATCTTATTTTTTCAATATTTTGTCTAGTTTTAATTTAGGAAACCCCATATTTAATCCTTTAATGTATTAAAAGTTACTGTTATTAAAATTTTCCAGTTTTAACTTATACAGAAATACAGGCAGAGTAGTGGTACCATTTGAAAGGGTATTTAAAAATAATGCATAAAATAAGAGAAAATAGGTAGAGAACCCTCAAGAGTTAACAGTAAGTTTAAATTGGTGGGGGGGAGATAACTAGAGGCAAAAGATAACAGAAGTGAACCTGGTTCAAGAAAAAACAATATATAAGGGGAAATTAGAAATAATTAAATTGTAATAGAGAAACATGGATTTTTGAAAAATGTGGATTAATATGTAGGGAATAGTAATACAGTAGAGTATCTGACGTATTCTGTGATATTTGTATTTTTGTTAGAAATAGGTAGATTATTAACAGTAAATTATTTTAATATTGCACAGCATGATCAATTTAGTATTTGGTTTTAGAGATAGCATTCTTGAGAAAAGAGGTGAGAATTGTATTGGAAACATATTTCCATGGCGAGGTATTAAGTAATTGACAGAAAAAAAACTTGCTGAGAGTGGATGACTTTTTGATAGAGGAATTTATAAGTTGCAGGCAAGTAAAAGTGAAGCTTGCCATATATTATTAAGCTGTTGGAGTGAAACAGTTTCTTGATCATCTTTATCAGACAACCAAAGATTATTAACATGTTGGAGGAAAAAGTATGGTTGGAAATGAAATTCATATACAGTCTAGAGTTCTATATTGGTAACTTGAAATATTTCATTACTGTGCTTTCCAATAAGCCACTACATTTTTGAATTGACCATTTTTAATTTTTCAGCGAAGAAGCATCATTTAAATATTAAGTTTACTTGCATCATTTTTTTTTTTTTTTTTTGCGGTATGCGGGCCTCTCACTGTTGTGGCCTCTCCCGTTGCGGAGCACAGGCTCGACGCGCAGGCTCAGCGGCCATGGCTCATAGGCCCAGCCGCTCCGGGGTATGAGGGATCCTCCCGGACTGGGGCACGAACCTGTGTCCCCTGCATCGGCAGGCAGACTCTCAACCACTGCGCCACCAAGGAAGCCCAACTTGCATCATTTTAATTAATAATATTTCATGATGTATTAAATGTTTTCTTGTAAAGATTTTGTTTTTCTGTGAGTTTTAGAAGAATTGAACTTTTGCTAATATCAGATGATTTATATCAGATAAAATTAAAGAGAGTGTGTGTTGGAACTTAACCATGAGCAATGTGAAATATAAATTCCAAAAGTAACTAGATTTGTAGACAATAAGTTATGGTTGATATATAGTCAGAGTTGGTGTTCATTTAATCCACGTATGTGATGTGATATAATCTAGGAATACTAATCTGAAGAAAACCAATACTGCCTTGCCTCTGCTTGCTAGTGTGCTTGAAACCTTTTCAGTTTTTCTGTCACTTTCATAGATTAATTTTTTTTAATACAAGGAATAGAGTGTCCTTTTCAGAGGCTTTAATATAGTCTCATTTAATCTTTACAACAATTCTGTGAGTTAAATTGGGCATGCAGTATGATAATGTGGTTAAGTTCTTTGACTTTGGAACCAGTTGCACTTATTCAAATTCCCCCTTTGTCACAAGCAGTGTGACCTTGGACAAATACTTAACCTCTCCAAATTTTAGTTTCCTCAGACCTAAAATGAGGATAATGATAGCGCTTGCCTTATAGTGTTATTTTGAGGATGAAATGATTTAATAACACTTAAAGCATATAGAACAATACCTGTTAATAATGTTAGCCATTATTTTCTGAAAATATAAATAACATATAGCTATTTAAGGAAAAAGCCAAGGCCAGGAGCCATGCCCCTTCTTTCAAGCCTAAACTCTCACCTATCTGCCTAGGTTCTCTTTCCATTAAGGCCCTGTTCCTAATAAGATGAATTTAAAAATCAAGCAGACAAATGAAAACAAACAGTTGCTACCTGGTAAGAAGGATAATAGGTTAACCTATGAATGTTTTTTTTTTTTTTATATGAGAATGCCTCTGTTTATCAGGTTAGCTAGAGTAGCATTTAGGACAGGTAAATTTTGTTTTGAAATATGCTTGGAGTTTGAAAGGAATTACATGGTTATGTGGAAGAGTGTAAGTTGAAATGGAAATGGCCGGTGTAAAATGAAGAGTGAGATAGGACTGGAAACAACCTTCTTCTATTTTGATGTTTTTCATGGTCTTGGCAGTCAGGTTCTAACAAGCTGCCTTTCAAGTAGAAGAGCAGGTATTTCTTTAATAATGGTTGGTACGTAATAGATGCTCCATGAATGGGAGGGAATGAATTTTATGGAATGAATGAATGAATGGAAGATTAAATATTAAATGATGCCAAATGGTTGTGTTTGATTTGTTAAATCAAGATTAGAAGTGGCAAGGTAATCCTTCATTAAATTACAGGGACAAAACTAATGGTTTAGTAATAGTAGAGAGTTAAATTCTAAAATAAATTCATTCTAAGACTTCTGGTAGAATTTTCTTATTTGGCTCTCTTCGGTTTTAGATTATATAATAAAATATCACATGATTTGATTGAAGCATTTTTAGATTTATGTTTTATAACTTTGACATTTAAACTATGTTTCCATGTTGTCAGTTATAATTTACTTCTTGCATTAGATTATCAGACTGACAAGTAGAATGCCTTTGACACTTTAAAATGCTCTTGTGGCCCTGTAAATTTAATCAGTAAAGGTACTTCATGATTAAAAGTAAAAAAATACCTTTTTGTATTATTCATAATTATTCTTTCTGTTTGTTACAAGAATGGGAGTTATCAGGTGCTAGAAGTAGCTTTTCTCTTTAGTTAAAGCAGAAAACATCTAAGTTAGGAAATATCAAATCAAGTTGGAATTAAGGGTGTCATGTTATAAAGAAAAACAGTAAGACATTAAATTAGATCTGGAACTTATATTGTGCCCTTCTTTGCGATAGTCATTCTGAACCCCCAAGAAGGAAGAAGCAAAATAACATTTGTTAATTACCTACCATCATGTGTATACGTAGATATGTACATGTGTATTTTTAAACAGAACAAACATGTATGTCCACATGTATGTCTAGAGAGACACATCTAAATAATAATGTAAGGGAAAAATAATGTGAACAAAGTCTGAAGGGAAAATAAGATGAATCATCAGAAATTGGGAATAATCCCTTTATAGTCCATGTTAGTAAAGTAACAGATGAGACCCTGATTGCAAGTATTCAAAATAATAAGAATTTAGTATCTGTTTGGATAAAATATAAATGTATTAATTAATTGTTTTTGGCATATGATAAAAAAGCACTTTGAAAAATATATGGTATAAATTTATTATATATATTTTAATTATTAATCATGCCATTAGTAGTCTCTATGTAAGTTCTATAATTTTTAAATGCCAAGAAGATAAAATGTTTTATTGATTTCATTCCTTACGTCTAAACTTAAAGTCAGTGAAAATCTGAAACATATTCATCTGCAGAAAGAATTGATATATACATTATGTATTATTATGAATTTAATTAAGATTTACAGGTCCATTTTTAAGATGTATACCTTTACATAAGATGTATTAGTAAGGTTTATCATTAATAAATGATGTGCTGTTATTTCATTGAATCTAAAATGTCATTGATTATAAGACACACCATTATATGTCAGTAAGAAAGAAAAAAATATATTGCCAGTTAAAACTATGGCATATCTTTGTTTATTAGGTGAATGTTTGTTTCATAGATGTTAACATGTGGGTAAAATGTGTATCTTAGGACACTGAAGTAAAGTATTTGATTTTAATGTTCCTATTTTGTCAGTATTTTCGAGCTTAAATGTCATTTTCTTTTTTAAGAAAGAAGAAATAAGTTTTTTAAAGAATAAAAATTAAACTGTGCTGATAAATATACTGCCTATGATTAATACTTAGCTAATACTTCACCTTAGTGGCTATATGAAACAACTCAGTGAATTAAACTTTTTGAAAAACATGATGTCCAGTCTTAAACAGGAAGTGATTGATTGATTGATTTTACTTTATTTTATTTTATTTTTTGGCTGTGCCACCCGGCATGCGGGATCTTAGTTCCCCGACCAGGGACTGAATCCGTGCCCCCTGCAGTGGAAGCACAGGAGACATAACCACTGGACCACCAGGGAATTTGCTAAACAGGAAGTGATTTATAATCCAAGTTACCAAAAATTTACAATACAATGCTGCTTTCACAAATTTAAGGATTAACTAAAATAAAGAACCACTTTAAAACTTGTTTTTTCCAGATGAGTTTAAGCTAGAGTCTTGAATTGAACTTTAAACTGGAGTGATTGCATCAAGTTAAATGTGTTTCTTCTTCTAAAAAAAAAAAATACACACACATATATTTGATGGCTTTAAAAATAACCTCAGTGCCTTCCACTGGGCTTGCAAAGAGAAAAAAAATTATAGTGTAAAATAGTATTTTTGCTTGTTTCCTTTACTTATGATGAATTGGATGTATTAATTACAACAAATGGACTAATTGGATAAGATTCATTGTTTGTCTGGATATTGCAGTGAGAGAATCTACAGGGGGCAACTGCGGATTGACACTGTAGGATGCAGCTTGTTACACAGCCTCCATGAGTAACATGTGGGCAGGATTTAGATGAGGGCATAAATTGCATCTGAAAATCAAATATAAACGTCAGGTATAAACACTGAAGTTTTCTAGTGCCTGTACTTGTCAAATGAATTAACATTTCAAATTTATACTTATACTTAGTTTGAAATTGCCCTTGGCTGTCTGAAATAAGTTATGTTTTAATATTTAGTTCATTTATATGCCTGAATATCTGTTGCTGCAGTTCACTAACATTGATAACAGATCCCTTTCATGTTTTAAAAAACAAAACTTGCATAAAGCCTTTATTATTAATACAGTCTGTATTATTTTGTTGCTTTACTCTGTGATATTTCTAAGAATAGCAAACGATCAATTTATTTGTAGAATGTACATATAATGAAATTTTATTTTAGAATTTTATTTTAGTTTAATATAGTAAACTTGTAATTCATGATGGAAGAATGAAATGCTCTTTGGTAATTGGGTATTTTACTGAGCTGAAATTATCTTATTTCTTCTACTTTTGGATCATCTGATTTCCTTCAGATAACATTTATGGCTCTCAGTTGTCATTGTAGAGGCAATAGAAATTTCTGGTTGTTCAAAAGTCAATAAACTTTAACCTTAATGATTTTCTAAAGATAATGTAGTTTCATAATTCTCTTTATTCATTAAACTATATTTATTGATATTAAATATCTATTGACTGGTTGAAGTATAGTGTCATTTTATTTTAAAATCAATAAGATATGTTGGAAATAGTAGAGCAGGAGTAGAGAGACCTTTATTGTCTTTTACTGGACTTGTGATTTTAGCAGTTTGTTCTATCTTTCAGGGCTAAAGTTTCCCTATTAGTTTGGTGGGACCAATGTCTGCCTCACCTATGAGGATCAACAATATTATAGACAAAAGCACTTTGAAATTTTAAGTGTTCTATAAGTATAGAATAGTTTTATTATCCTAAATATTTGTTCCTAGAGTTTTCTTCACTAATTATTTTGAGCCAGTGGTTCCCAAACCTGGTGAGAATTTTTTTACAGTCTGATTGGGATCCCACTTACTAGATCAGAATTCTGGAGTTGGAACCTACAAATTTGGGATTTGGTTTGGTTTTATTAGTTTCTATTTTGAACTAGTCTCACACTTGCAAAAATAGGTCAGAGTTCCTTTAGGCTCTTCACCCAGCTTCCTCAAATGTTAATATCTTATGTAACCTAAGCACAATGATCAAAATCAGGAAGTAAACACTTAACACAATTCTGTTAACTGATTTACAGACCTCATGCAAATTGTGTCAGTTGTTCCATTTTTGGGAGCCAGGATCCAGTTAAGGATCCTGCATTTCATTTTGTTGTCGTATCTCCTTACACTCCTCCATTTTGGAATAATTCTTCAGTCTTTGTCTTTAATGACACTTTCAACTTTTTTATTTTATTTTTTATTTATTTATTTTTTTTTGCGGTACGTGGGCCTCTCACTGTTGTGGCCTCTCCTGTTGCGGAGCGCAGGCTCTGGACGCACAGGCTCGGTGGCCATGGCTCACGGGCCCAGCCCCTCCGCGGCATGTGGGATCTTCCCAGACCGGGGCACAAACCCGTGTCCCCTGCATCGGCAGGCGGACTCTCAACCACAGCGCCACCAGGGAAGCCCGACACTTTCAACTTTGAAGCATTCTAGCCAGTTATTTTGTAGAATGTCTCTCAATTTGAGTTTGTCTTATGTTTCTCATCTGGAATCTGTATTTTTAACAAACAAGCTTCTAATGAAGCCTGCCTCACAGATTTAGGAATTACTGATCAATACCAACCAAATGTTTGTTCTTATTTGTAGTTTCACTTATATACCATTTTAGAACATATAATAAACTGATATGACTTCATTGTTTCCAAGAATCAATGTTCTGTGTAAGTAACCATAGTATGTGTATATGTATGTATGTATGTATGTGTGTGTGTGTGTGTGTGTATAGATATATTGTTTTTTTTTAACTCAGAATTATGTCAATCAAGAATGACTTCAA
The DNA here is from genome assembly GCF_951394435.1 of Stenella coeruleoalba. Classification (NCBI taxonomy): domain Eukaryota; kingdom Metazoa; phylum Chordata; class Mammalia; order Artiodactyla; family Delphinidae; genus Stenella; species Stenella coeruleoalba. The sequence continues at coordinate 31,105,771 of NC_137166.1, read as the reverse complement.
GTTTTAGAATCAACTTTTTTCCTACAATGGAAATGTGCCTTTTTGAACAGAATGGGCATATGTAAATATTTTGGATTTCAGAAGTTTAGTAGGAAACTATTACATTTGAAATAGCTCTTACAAAGTTACAATTTGAAAAATATTTTTGCATGGGTTAAGGATAGTTAATGAGTTTATGAAATAAGATGCTACTCCAGGTCTATAGGAAAATATTGGAAGAAAATGCAGAATATATGAAAAATAAGATTTGAGGTCTTTTCAAAAAATTTATTTATTTTTGGTTGCGTTGGGTCTTCGTTGCTGCGCGCGGGCTTTCTCTAGTTGTGGCGAGTGAGTGCTACTCTTCGTTGTGGTGCATGGGCTTCCCATTGTGGTGGCTTCTCTTGTTGCGGAGCACGGGCTCTAGGCAGGCGGGCTTCAGTAGTTGTGGCACGCAGGCTCAGTAGTTGTGGCTCACAGGCTCTAGAGCACAGCCTCAGTAGTTGTGGCACACAGGCTTAGTTGCTCCACAGCATGTGGGATCTTCCCGGACCAGGGCTCGAACCCGTGTCCCCTGCATTAGCAGGCAGATTCTTAACTACTGTGCCACCAGGGAAGTCCCTCTTTTTTTGTTTTAAGTACAATTTTCAAATAATATAATGAAGGTTTATCTAAGGTATTATAGGAAACGTTTATATCTAACCTACCCACCTCTACCAAAAAGGGTGAGTGTTTAAGATTGCTTTGGTAGAACCTAGTATTTAGGCAATGTTTATTTATAAAAATATTGTTTAAGCAGCTTAGTCCACTGTCCTTAGAGAGTTTTCATTTAATTACTTTATACTACTAGAAAGGAAAAGTACAACCTCTTCATAGTCATAAATACAAAAAATTAAATATCTCTGCTCCTGATTTCATTGAAGTTTTATCAGTAGGATTTGAGTCTTGAAGCAGCCACACAGATACCATATCAGAATATGTATACAGAATTTATTTAGCTTACCAGACACTGAGAAAATTCCTTTTTAATCAGTATATTGATGGGTTTTAACAAACCTTGATCTGTATTTCATAGGAAATCGTTATCTAAGTAACTGAACTTTCCTGTCACTAGTGTTATCCTCATCTGCAAACTAGTCTAAAATATGCATTTAGGTTTGGAGATGGATAGCAAATGGGGGAGTGCATGAAAACTTTTTTACCAATCATTTTACTTTGAGTTATCCCTTACCTTGCCACTGAAAATCATCTGCACAAGTACTTTAGGTTATATTAAATAACCACAAGTAGCATAATGGTTACCCTAAGGAGGAGGTTGTTACTTGAAGAGAAAGCATGACAGGAGACTTCTGGGAAACCAGTAATGTCTGGTTTCTTGATCTAGGATCTGGCTATCTATTTATGTTCAGTTTGAGAAAATTCACTGAGCTGTATGTACTCTTTTGATGTGTGCACGTTTCTGAATTTACATTATACTGTAATATTAGTACACTATTAGTTTAGGAGAAGTGAGGGATTGCATTTGGGGCCATTTTGAGATTTTAATGTCTGAGATATCCATACTGATGTGTCCAATAAACAGTTGGTTTATTGAATGAATCTGAAATTTGGGGAACGGTCTGAACTGGAGATATGAGATTTGAAAATCTTCACCTTCTAAGTGGTTGTTAAGTATAGATTAAATTAAATTTCCTGGAATAGTATATAGAGAGGGAAGAAGGCTGAAGACAGAAATTTGAGAAATACCAAAGTTTAAGGGACTGGCAGAACAAACTGAATCTTGCTGAAAATCAACATACTAAGAGAAGAAGAGCCAAAGAAGTTTAGTGAGAACCAGAAGAATGTTGTGTCATGAATCCAAGGGTGCAGATAAGGAAAAAGTGATTAGTTATGTGTTGGTAGATAAAATTTTTAGAATTTCCGTCGGATTTGGCATCACAGGGGTCATTTGTGGCCTTAGACATTAGGAGTTCAGAAACATATTAGGAGTTTAGTGAGGCATATTTAATTTCTATTTCAATTCTTACTATGGTATGACTTTAAACAAGTAATTTAATTTCTCTAAGCCTCAATTTCCTCTTCTTATAAAATTTGCCTGTCAGAGTTGTATGACCATGAAGTGAGAGAACACATATAAAACCAGCAGAGGCTGACCCAGTAAACACTGAATAAATGGAAGCTATGAATATGAAAAGTAGTTTTAAGACTTCAGATTATAGTGGGTTGAAGAATGAAAGAAACGGTATAGATGACTTCTTTGAGAACTGTGGATAAGGAGGAGGACCATCATGTGGTATCTAATAGTAGACATGACCTCAAGGGAGATTTTTATTTTAGTAGGGAAACCAGAGTAAAGGAAAAGGGACCAGAAGACTGAGGAAATGACCATTGAAAGCAGGGAGAGGGAATAGCGTATAACTATGGTTGGTTCCTTAATGTTGTTTCAGAGTATCTTTTTGTACTTCCTCTGATTTCCCGGTTCCAACATAAGCTATATGTTTGCTCGTATTTATTTCACATACTCAGAAAAGTGCAAGTGAGATACCAAGTAAGAGTTACCATTATACTGTTGAAGGTGGCGATCAAACCAATATGAGAATACCCTGGGAATAAATCATTCTAGGATTTTTTTCTCACCTCTCATCATCCAGTCAATAACCAAGTCCTGTTGTTTCTGCTTCCAAAATGAAAAATTGTATCTTTCGTTCCCTCTTCACCCATACTACCATGGCCCTATATTTCACTCTTCATCTCTCTCACCTGAATTGTCAGTCTTATCGCTGGTTTCCCTGACTTGCATTTCACTTCCTTCTGGTTGCATTGCTCCCTTGTTTAAAATTCTTTTTTTCCCCCAATTTTATTGCGATGTAATTGACATACCACAGTGTCTTAGATTAAGGTATACAACATAATGATTTGTTGTGTGTATATATTGTGAAACTATTACCACAATAAGTTTAGTTAACATCTTACCACCTCACATAGTTATATATTTTTTTCTTGTGATGAGAACTTTTTAAGATGTACTCAGCAACTTTCAAATATATAATTCAGTATTATTAACTATAGTCACCATGCTGTTTACATCCCTAGAATGTTTAAAATTCTTACATCTTCCAATTGGTTTATTTTTTTCATTCATTCAAAAATATCTCAGTGCCATTTGTTGTCAGTCGTGAACTAGACAGATTTCTTTTAAATTCCTGCCATGTGGAGCTTAAAGCTGAGCTTAAACTAAAACATTAAGTCCTTGCATGTAATATAAGGTCTTCTGTGATCTTGACCCATCTCCTCCTGTAGTACTTTGTGTGTTACTGACATGCTCTTATCATTGCTTATTCTCATTCTTCTGCAATGTACCCTGCCTTTTCTTTTCATTACTTGTTGGACTCTCTTTCATCATTCAGTTCCCTATCTCAAACTTTACCTTTTCTGTAAAGCCTCCTTTACTCTTCAGTAAACATAAGGATTTCTCCCTTTGTCTTCACATTACATCTTGTGCTAACTTCCTCTTTAGCATTTTAGCTGGGATCATATTCTAACAATGATGTGTTAAGGTTGGGAACCATGTCCACTCTATCTTCAAATCCTAGAACCTAGGAAAGTGCCTGGCATATCACAGTTAGATATAGTTATACAGTTAGATTAGTTGAGAAATTACTGTGTGTTAAAGGCTGTGCTCAGACATGTATTATCCCATTTAATTCTCAACAACAATAGAACTAGCTATTGTAATATCCCTATTTCACAGGCAAGGAAGCTATCAAATAATTTGCCTAGTGTCCCACAGATAGGTAAATGATGAAATCAAGCTTTAAATCTTTGAAACTACGATTTCAAAGTGCATGCTCTTAACCTTCAAGTTCTCCAACATTAGTAAATAATTATTGAAAAAAATTTTGATATATTTCTGATATATCATACCTGAAAGTAAATATTTGGGAAGTTTTCTATGTTTGAAATACAGAAATCTAAAGTAGAATTTTCCAGGGACTTCCCTGGCAGTCCAGTGGTTAAAACTTCACCTTCCAGTGCAGAGGGTGCAGGGTCAATCCCTGGTCGGGAACTAAGATCCCACACGCCTCGGGGCCAAAAAACCAAAACATAAAACAGAATCAGTATTGTAACAAGTTCAATAAAGACTTTAAAAAAATGGTCCACATTAAAAAAAACCTTTAAAAAAAATAAAATAAAATAGAATTTTCCTGATGGCGCTTGACAATCATTCCATCTCATCTGTTGAACCAGATATGGAAATGTGGGATGTACTTCTATCTTTGATCAGGAAAAAACATAGAAAACACATTTTTTTTTTAGACATTTAGAGTCAGTGTGTGTTAACATACATATATATACATGTATATATTAGAGAATGTAAACATGTACATACTACAGAAATATAAAAAAATAAAAGAAAGTTCTTACTCTTTAGGAACATACAGTATAGCTAAGAAAAGCCTTAACGTAAGTGAAATAATCAAAGAACAATCAATTGGTAAAGTGTTTTAAGTAAGGTAGAAACTACTATAGGGTAGAAAGAAGTATAGAGGCTTTTGGAGAATAGGCGGGATTCAAAGGAATTGAGCGGAATTTGAAATAAATAGGTAGAAGGAAAAAAATCCCTCATTCCAAACCTACAAGATAATAAAATAAATGGATTACTTTAATTATTAAATAGTTATATCACCTGATATTTTTCTTATGAAAAATAATCTTGAGCCTAAAGAAACAAGTGATAGAATTTGTCTGCCTTTCTTTGCTTAGAAATATGTTAACTGTAGTACTGGTTTGTATTTGTTCCATTGGACTAGAGTTTATCATGTGAAAATGTCATTATGGATTTCATGATAAATAGCATCTTTGGTTGGACATTCAAGTGATATAAAATGGAAAAAAGTTTATCATGGGAATCTTAGTTTGCCCCAAAATGGAAAAGTACAAAGAGATCTTACTGTTTGCTCTCTTTCTCTTGAAACAGCAAACTCATTATTACATTGGGTAAGAAACAAAAAAGAAAGAATGAGTCTTCAGATGAAATATCTGATGCAGAGCAGGTGCCACAGCATGCATTCAAAGAGGAAGACTCTCAAGTGAGTATTAAAATTTTTTCTGAGAAATGAAGCACTGGCAGAATTATTTAGATAGCATAATATTGTTTCATGGGTATTTATACTATAGTTTAGTGGTAAAAATACATTTTATTGTATGGTAGAACTTGTATGACAGCATTATTACAATATGGTCCTAGTAGTATTCCCATAGAATGTTAGACCTGGGAGGAAACTTACACATCCTCTCCAAACCCTCTCAGTTTTCAGATAATGAAACTGAAGCCCAGAGAGTTTAAGTAACAGTCCAAAGTCCCTCGTGGCTTTTAACATGGAGAAGTATCCAGTGATATTATCCTATACTTATAGAGTACTTTTGAATGAATTTAATGCTGGAGATATTAATTTTAAAAGTCACATACAAATGATAAAGCAAATGGGTTGAATCATTCCTAGAAATAATTCCTTTGGTCTGCTTCTATTGAAGAAAAGATAAACAACTATATTAAAAATCCCCTAATGTAGACAAAAATACTGTGCATTTTCCTTTTTCTTTCTTTTTGTTTTTGAATAGCTATATATTCAAAATAACCTTGTGAAGTTAAAAAACTATATATATAAATATATATATATATAGTGAAGGTCATAATAATTCAGGCCACCCTCTGCTTTCTAATAATTAAAGTACAACTATAGGCCGTAGGGGTGGTGGCATTTGTTGCATTATGGGGCCAGAAAGCCCCTGAATGGCCTTTCTTCTTCCTTATGCAGCTTCTTATCCAATGGGAGAGTAGTGGCTCAAGGCTCCTGGGCTGCTGCAAGAGTTGAGGTAAGGGCAGTGACTAAAGCTCCTAATATTATATGGCCTGGCTTTTTCTTCATATGTTATCCTTAACTTAGGCAAACTTGTAATTATTCAACATGAGAAAATTAAGTTAAATTTTTACTAAAATAATGCTGGCCATTTTTCCATTATGTAATTAACAAACAATGAAATGGTAGAATAGGTTAACATGCACATTTTTTCCATACTTTTCACTGTAGTTAATTAGGTTGCTTTGACAGATGTGTTGCTTTAACACAAAAAATTTAATGGGGAAGGAAAAAAGAATTTTCTCGTAAACAATTATAAATCTATATTATTGATATATTTAAATATATTACTATATAAATGCTGTATAAATATATAAAAGTAGCTTTCAACCACAATGGATTGTCAAAATTTGAAGGCTTGAAAAGTAATGTAAGGTTTAGAGTCAGGTGGAAATCTGAAAACATGATTATCATACTTAATTTTTTACCTAATAGAGAGTAATGCAGTAGTCTAACTATATTTAGAGACTTAAGTTATTTTAAAAAGCCCCTATAGCACATTTTATTAGGATTATTATAGGAAACAAGTGATATCATAACAAACTATTCAGTCATTTAAAAGCATAATGTTTCTGACCTCTTATGTGAAGTGCTGTTGACTGATCTATTAAAGCCTTTAAGACATAAGAAGAATAAAGCTAGAAAAAGGAAATATGAAGAAGGAATTTGTCACTGTTTTAAATTGTCCTTCGAAAAACATTATGAAGAAAGAAAGCCAAAAATATCCACATTAGCCTAAAATGCGGACCTTCAAATTAGCTTTGTATTTTTAAAGTAGTAGAACTATTGTATGACAGAGAAAGTTAATTGGTGAGAGTGGTACCTTACTTGGCTTTGCCTAATATGTAACTGTATGCTCTAGTGGAATGTAAGTTATGATGAAATCAGCTCATAGAGTTGAAAAACTCAGAGTTTGTTTAATTACTCAGAGACAGATAAAGTCTTCATAGAATGAGGGAGCAGTTTACAGTAAGTAGCTCTCATTCTGTCTTGTGAAAAATTACCTGAATGTGCACTTTTGTGAGTTGAAAGGATTCTTTCAGGCCACTTGTTTACTACTTACTAAGAACTGTGTGGCATTTCAAAGTTCCAGTAGATGCCTAAGTGACCAGAAAGGAAACTTTAATGCTGAAATCATCTACAGAATCTTCTAAAAGTGTACTGAATTATTCCCAAACTTCATTATTTAAAAGATTTGTGCCTAGTGAGACATAACATTGGTTATATAGGTTATTGTTAGAATAATAAATATCATGAATGGTTATTAATTTAAACTGTTCTTGAGCATTAAGAACTATATGACTCCTGTAATCGAACTCCAAACATTCCTTTAGCCTAGTATTAGATTCGAGATCCATAGAATTTTCCCTCCCAGGGAATAATAAATATTTCATATCTTTTCCAAAATAGGATGTGGGAAAATTGGGTTTCTTAAGAAGTCCTTTTTTATAACTTTTGTATGCCACCTTCCTGTCTCCCATAATGACAAAATTGTTACCTTGAGTTTTGAAAATGTAAATATCTTCATGGCTAAGAGATGGTGACCCATCCTAATTGAGGCATGGAATTTTTCTACTACATTTGGCTGAGCTACCTCACCACAGTAGTGCCTTTCTTTCTCTCAATATTCCACTACTCTCAAGAGAAAGAGGCACTGCATCCTTTCTGGATGCAAATAACAGTGTGTACCCACACTGCTACACTGTCAGCTTTGTCATGGCAACGGAAGTATGAAAGACCTCCCAAATTGAAGACATTGGCAGAAACCAAAAGGAGAACACATGGGTTATTCTTTTGGTTGCATCTGGGGGGAATGTCATGGGAGTTACTAAATACACAGAAGAATAGTAAAAGGAAGAAGGAATATTGAGCAGTAGAACAGTTGGCTGAGATGCCTCCATCCACGAGATTCTAGGGAGGTGAGCAAAAGCAAAACCTAAGTCCTTTGGGATTTTCAAGCCATTGTGAGATTTGTCTTTATAGTGGGAACATCAAATATTTGATATTTAGGGAGGTAAGTAAAGCCATGCGCATTTGATACCTGATTTTAAATCATTCAGATTATTATTAAAATTACGTTGCTACACATAATACTATCTGAAAAGCTTACCTCTGTTTTTATGATAGTGGTGTTCTTTATTTTTAAGGGAAGCTAGTAAAGGTAGTAAAACACTGGTTCCTCCATTCACGTTTAATTTTTTGGTAGATTTCATACTTTATTTTCTGTATCTTTTTTAAAACATTTAATATTATTTTGGGTTTTTTAAAATCTGTTTTAAACACAAGTTCATGGGTTTTGTGTCAAATATTATTTAATTTCTTCTTTTAGTTTATGCCCCTGATTAATTATTTAACCAACATTCATCTGATATGTACTTTTTAGGTTTGGGGGCAAAAACTGTGAAAGTATTAATAGTTTAAAATATGTTTCCCAAGCTGTGAAATAGTTAAGTAAAAAGAAACCTTTTTATTCTTAACAATTTCTAAAGAAAAGTAATAAAGGTATTATTATTAATCATTGTTATTTGACACTTTAGGAAGTAAAACTAAAGGTTGTAAACCTTTGGCAAAGGGCAAATTATAATCTTCCTTTAATTAAAAGGAAAAATTAGAAAAGATGAATGTTGAATACAGTTTTGAAAATTTAATGTACAAAATTGCCACACTAGAAATAATTTTTTTTCCTTTAATCATATATATGCTCCTTATCGTTCATTACAGAAAAGAAGATCAAATCGACAAATTAAAAGAAAAAAATATGCAGAAGATGCAGAAGGGAAACAATCTGAAGAAGAGGTTAAAGGCTCTATAAAAATAAAAAAGCATTCAGCTCCTTTACCTGGTGAACAACCTTTACAGTTATTTGTGGTAAGACAGATTTTGAATTATGACAAAAAACATTTTAAACCCATGTAAATTTTAAAAAATATCTTCATTATCTTTCTTCCTAAAACCTGCTCCAGCTTTTCCTCCTAGATTCCGTACTGTAGTTAATAGAACCATTAGTTATTCAGATCAGAAACCTAGGGATTTGTTCTCTCTTTTTTTTATCTTTGCGTCTTCATCCAATTTTTTACATTTTTCACCTCCTAGATATATATTCCTAAAACTCCTCCAAGCTCTATCCTTCTCGCAATATATTTCTAAGTTACAAGCCTAATCACAGTACTTTTCCACTGAAAACTCCTCTAATGGTGTCCTAAGTCAGAAAAAAATGAAAATACACTTTTCAGCATAATTTATAAAGCCTTTTGTATGGATTTTCTAGCCTTATGTCCTTCCACTTCTCTCCACTCAGTCTTCTGGTTTTATGAACATAGTTGTCTAAATGCCATGTTTTGACACCTTTGTGTCTTTGCATATGCATTTTCCTCTTTGTAAAGTTCTTTCACTCTCCCTTGTCTGGGTTGTAAACCAAACCACTCACCTGCCAGCTGAGGGATCTGGCACCTTAAACAAGAACTTATCTTCTCTATGCCTGAGCTTCCTAATCTGCAAAATGGAGATAGTACCTACTTTATAGTGTATTTGCAAGGATTAAATTAGTTAATATATGTAAAATGGTTAGAATAGTGCCTAACACATTAAAAAGCACCATATGTTTACTATGATGATGATGCCAATGATGACGAGGACAGTAACAACAATTGATATTTTTCATTTTCGTATTCCTAACATTTAACATGGTCCCTGGAACGTGTTAAATAAATGTTCGTTGAATTTTAGTATATTCGTAAACAGTGGCAACTAAAGTGTTTTCAGAATGTGTCATTATACATTTTTCTTCCCTCACATAGGAGAATCCGAGTGAAGAAGATGCTGCAATTGTGGACAAAATACTATCTTCTAGAATTATAAAAAAGGAAGTAAGTAATGATATATTACATTTTACACTTTATATTCCGTGGCCTGATCATAAAAGTCATAATTATTGAATTTATTTTCTTAGATATCACCTGGAGTGATGATTGATACAGAAGAATTTTTTGTAAAATACAAGAATTAGTAAGTATTTGAGTTAGAAAAATAAGAGAAAGGTGTTTAAATATGAATTAATATTTTAAGTATATTAAGTTAAATTATGATTTTTATTTTATCTGCATTTTAAAATATTTTTTTACTTATTATTTCATAAACTTAAAAATTATTAAAAAGCGAAAAGATTTTGAAAACATTTCATGTTAAAATTGAGTGTTTTATTTTTTTCCCAGAAAACATTACTTATAAACATCAAAATGCAGTAATATTTATACATTACACTTTTACAAATTACAGACATTATCCATCATATTTATATTGTCGAACTTTTCAGATTTTGTTCAACTTTTTCTAACATTTTGGTGAAGGGAGGTATTTTAAATAACATTGGTTTCAAAACAAGTTAGCTTTCTGATCATGACAAAATGATTATAATGAAGAAATAAACTAAAAGTCATATTTTGTTACCCTTATGATTCAGTTTACCATTCTGCTTCCATATGGCAAATTGCAGACCTTTAGATCACAGTGGCTTTATTTTAGTAATTATATGGAGTCTATTGACATTAAATGAAATGATGAACTACCTATTTGTAAAGTTGAAGATAATACTTTGTTTTAGAGGCTGTGATTAAAAATAAATCTATAAAAACTCAAAACATCGTTTTCTATATCATTCTAATATATTGCTTTTATAAAAATTTTAGCTCCTATCTTCACTGTGAGTGGGCCACAGAACAGCAGCTTCTGAAAGATAAAAGGATCCAGCAGAAAATCAAACGATTCAAATTGAGACAAGCACAAAGAGCACATTTTTTTGCAGACGTAAGGAAAAAAAAAAGACTATTATGTGTTGAACTCTGAACACATGTAGTATTATGTATCAAAAATTTAAGTATTATTAATTTTAATTCTTAGGCTTCCTCTTACGATATTTGAATATAAATGCTATCTACATATTTTTTCTTTCCCTAAATTTAGCTTGGAAAATAGCTAAAACAGGAACAGTGATAATTCAGAATGGTAGCTAACTCTTGTATTTTTAAATTAGCATATATTTCAATACTTTTTAGAGTTGAATGTGAGTGTGTTGATATCTTAAAGTATTTTATCAGTAGAGTTCTTCAAGAAATGGAAATGGTAGCATAGCAAATAAATGGAAAAGAAGATTTTCCAGTATGTGAAATATATTGCATATTTTCTGTATCATTTTTGTGTATGCATGAACAGAACCTCATTGGAAAAATTCATTAACCTTTCCAGGCCTCACGAAAAAGTCCGATGTCCTTTCCTGCTCTAAATTTTTTTCTCATTTTTCTTTTAATAGACTAGAATTTTTTTATTTTACTTTTTATTTTTTTAAGTTTTTTGCTGCATAGCACAGCATGTGGGATCTTAGTTCCCTGACCAGGGATCGAACCTGCACCCCCTTCATTTGAAGCGTGGAGTCTTAACCACTGGACCACCAGAGAAGTCCCTTAATAGACTTTTTTAGAGCAGTTTTAGATTCATGTAAATTTTTTTAACTTTTTATTTGAAAAATTTAGTACAACAAATTCCCACATATATTTTAACTAGATTCCGTAAATGTTAACATTTTACCATGTTTGCTTTGTCATTAACATTAATTCTCCTTTTGTCACTATGCACCCCTCTCTCTTTCTGCCTCTGCCTTTCTCCCATGCACATACATTTTTTTCTAAACCATTTGAAAATTAAGTCTCAATTTCAGTATTTTCTAGAAACAGTCTTACATAATAATAGTATAATTAACATTGATATAGTACTGTTATCTCACCTATAGACTTTATTCATACTTCACTAATTGTTCCACTAGTATTTTTATAGCAAAAAAAAAAAGTGTGAGTGTGTATGCTTATTCTGGTCTAGAATCCAATCCTGCAGCATATAATGCATTTAGTTGTCATGTCTCCTTTATCAATATTTCTTTGTTTTTCATTACTTGGACACTTTTTAAAGAATTTAGGTGGTTTATTTTGTAGCACATCCCTCAGTTTGGGGTTATCTGATGTTTCCTCAGCTTCAGGTCATGCATTATTTAAAAGAACACTACAGAGATGATGCAGCAGCATTCTCAGTGTATCATATCAGGAGGTACACGATACCTATTTGCCCAATTACTGGTGGTGTTAACTTTAACCACTAGATAATGGTGGATATCTTATGGCAGATTTTTCCACCATGAAGCTATTGTTATTTCTTTGTAATTATAAAATCTACTTCAAAAATTTGATGACTCTGAAATGACCTATCAGTTTATGGATGCTGGGAGGTCCTCAAAAATTTCTCACTACCTCACTCTGATATAGAAGTTTCTAATGAGCTGAAGATTTTAGAAGTACTTAACTAATAATCTTCTAATTTTTCATGAAGATTAGGTACATTCATGACTCAGGTACAAGATAAACTGGAGCTGTGCAGATTTTCTTAGAATACCTTATTACCATTCTGGTGTTGGGCAGTGCTCTTTAACAAGTGTGTCCTGTACATGGAGATGATAGTATTGCTCAGGAAAGGATTAAGATAGTGAGGAGAACTAAAGGCAGAGCCATGGAGTACTATAACATTTAGAGGTTAAACAGAGGAGGAGAGGCAGCAAAGATAGCTGAGATGGGTTTTTGGAAGTAAGACTTTGAGGAATGGGTAGGAATTAGCCAAGCAGACAAGAGAAGGAACAGCAATCTATCCAGAAGAGAGAAAAATTAGTATAAAACCATGAAGGTGTGACAGAACATGGAGTTTGAAAAGCATCTGTTTTTGTACTCTAAAGCATGAAATCTGGGAGAGTCATTGAAGGATTTGAAGCCAGGGAGCAATATATGATTTATATTTGAGAAAGAGTACTATGGGGACAGTGTGAAAATAAATTAAAGGGAGGCAAGACAGTAGTTGGTGACTAGTTAGGAAGTTATTTGTAAAGATCCAAGTAAGGAGTGATGAAGCAGTGAGAATGAGGAAGGAGGAACCAATTTGAGTTACAGATAAAAGTAGGATCTGTGTAAATTGATGAGTTAAGGGATGTGGGAGATTAAAAAAGAGAAGGAATCTAAGATGACTTCTCCATTGCTGGCTTGTGTAACTGGGAGTAGGGTGTGAAGTTGGTGCTGTGTTACTGTTAACCCAGTTAGAAACTATAGGAAGAAGTGTAGGTTGAAGAGTAAATGAGTGCAGTCAAATGTGAGGTAGCTCAGAGAGTTTGCGTTTAGTTAGGTAAGAGGGTCTTGAGCACAAGAACCATCAGTAGATAGAGTGTTTGATACAGATGAGACAGGAGCCTCCAGGTCGGGTGATTAGTCTTCAACTCTTGGACTTGAGGAAAGTAGTACCTTTACAGAGGTAAAGGAGAGCCTCTTTCCAAAAGAGGCTACCTTTCGGACATTTTTAAACAACACATCTTCTAGAGTAACTTACTTGTCTGGAGTACCTATTTTTTAGTGTTGTTTAGTTGAGTTTTTTATATATAACATGGTGATTCATAATATAGACAAATATCCTAGCAATCTTTTTGGAATTAAAATGGAAGGATTCCATTTTTTGGAAATTTAATTAAAATCAAACTTATGTGTTTGTTCTATAGTGAATAGCTAGTAAATTTGTCTTTATTTCACTTTCATCTTTCTACTTCATCATATATCAACTAAGTTACTTTTTAATTTTAGATGGAAGAAGAACCATTTAACCCAGACTACGTTGAAGTAGACAGAGTATTAGAAGTCTCTTTTTGTGAAGATAAAGATACTGGTGAGGTAAGTAAATATTTGATAGAAATATTTTCTAAGTAAGTAAGAAAAACCTAAAGACTTCCAAATATTAAAGCATTACTTTTTTATTTTTTATTTTTATTTATTATTTTTTTTGCGGTACGCGGGCCTCTCACTGTTGGGGCGTCTCCCGTTGCGGAGCACAGGCTCTGGACGCGCAGGCTCAGCGCCCATAGCTCACGGGCCCAGCCGCTCCACGGCATGTGGGATCTTCCCGGACCGGGGCATAAAGCATTACTTTTTTAAAGTTAATGACCTAAAAACACCAAAAAAGTTTCATAAGTTTTTACCAATGTAGGTTAATATATTTAAACTATTTCTGGGGATTCTCAATTTAAACTATTTCTTACTATTCTTTTTCAAAATGGTAAAATGAAAAAAAAATTTTTTTACAGCCTGTTATTTACTACTTAGTAAAGTGGTGCTCATTACCATATGAAGATAGTACTTGGGAACTAAAAGAAGATGTAGATCTTGCAAAAATAGAAGAGTTTGAACAGTTGCAAGCTTCACGGCCTGACACAAGACATTTGGTAAGAACATGCCTTAGCATCATAAAATCTTAGCACTTCTTTATTCAACAGATTTATTTTAATTTTTGAAATTTTAATTTAGTCTGGTATGCAATTAATATTGTATTTTAAAAATTACTACATAATATCTTATATATATTAATTTAACTGTTCCTCCATTAGTGGATACTCCAGTGTTTTGCTCTTATAAACAATGTTACATTGAACATTGAGCCCTTGTAAGATAAATCATAAGTATAATTGTTTGGTCAGAACATATATGCATTCAAAAGTTTGATAAGTATTTCCTTTTAAATTTCCCTCCGGAAAAGTTGCAAATACTTCTACCTCATCTTGAATTTAAAACTTTCCCACTGCTTTTTCTCTCAGGTCATTTATAAAAATGTCAAGAATACCAGTTTCAGCTCTAAGCAGAGTTATGAATTCTCTATCAAAGAAAAATCCTTATTATATCCACCTTTCTTTTGTTTTCTGTAAACCAGTTATTTCTTCATAACTAAATAGTTCCTCTACTTCCATAGTAGCTTTATTTTTAGAAAGACCTTTTGTATAGAATATTGTTAAATGCCTACATAGTGGGGCACAGTCAAAATGGCGGCGTGGGAGGACATGGAGTTTGCGTCTCCCCGCAACTAGGGCACCTGCGAGACGCTGGCGGGGGACCTCAACACCCAGGGAGACGGGAGGAACCCCCAAGTGACTGGGTAGGATGTGAGGGATTGTGAGGGGGGAGGAGAAGTGGAAGCCGGACAGGACTGGGGCCCCTGAGGGGTGGCTAGGAGAGGGGAGGGGTTCCCATGCCTGGAGGGACCCTCAGAGGCTTGGAGGATCAGAAGAGTACGCCTAGCGTTTCCCCTTCCCAATCGGGCCCCAGGAATCCTGCTGATCTCTTGGGCTGGTTCCGGCCCTCCAAGGCCCCCTCCAGACAACGTGGGTCCTAGGGATGTAGGAGGGAGGGAGGAGGAGAGGCAGTGGGAGGGACCCTCCAGGACCATGGGATCAGGGGAAGTGCCTTGGGTGTTTCCCCTGCGCTCAGCCACAGTAAGCCTGTTAGGCTTCCCGGTCTGGTCCCCTGCCTTCTGGGGGCCCCCTCTGGCCGTGTGGGTCCTAGGGGCATGGGTGGGGAAGAAGAAGAGAGGCCAACAGGGAGAGCACCACCTGTGATTGGAGGATCAGGGGGAACGTGCCTATTATTTCCTCCGCCTACTCGGGCCCAGGGAGCCTGCTGGGGTCCCAGACCTGGTCCTCCACCCTCCAAGGCCAGAGGCACTCCTGGGCCCCTCCTGCTGTGGTTGAACCTAAGCCTGATCACCCACCATGGCCTTTTCCAGCCCCGTGGGTCCTAAGAATAGGCCCGCCCACCACCTAAACCCTGCCCCTGCCTAAGCCCTGCCCCCCACAGCCAAGGCCTTTTCTGGCTTTTTTTTTCCCCCTGCTGCCCTGCACAGCTTACAGGATCTTGGTTCACAAGCTGGGGGTCAGGCCTGAGCTCCTACAGTGGGAACTCTGAGTCCAAACCACTGGACTAACAGAGAACCTCAGACCCCAGGGAATATTCATTGGAGTGAGACCTCCCAGAGATCCTCATCTTGGCATCAAGACCCAGGTCTACCCAGCAGCCTACGAACTCCAGTGCTGGAATCCTCAGGCCAAACAACCAGTAAGATAGGAAACAATCCCACCCATCAAAAAAAAAAACCAAAAAAAGTGAAATGACAAAAATACATGTCACAGAGGAAGGAGCAAGGTAAAAACCTACAAGACCAAATAAATGAAGAGGAAATAGGCAACCTACCTGAAAAAGAATTCAGAGTAATGATAGTAAAGAGAATCCAGAATCTCAGAAATAGAATGGAGGCACGGATTGAGAAAGTACAAGAAATGTCTAACAAAGATCTAGAAGAACTAAAGAACAAACAAACAGAGATGAACAACACGATAACTGAAATGAAAAATACACTAAAAGGAATGAATAACAGAATAACTGAGGCAGAAGAACGAATAAGTGAGCTGGAAGACAGAATGGTGGAAATAACTGCCTAGGAACAGAATCAACAAAAAAGAATGAAAAGAATTGAAGACAATCTCAGAGACCTCTGGGACAACTATAAACCAACATTCAAATTATAGGGGTCCCAGAAGAAGAAGAGAAAAAGAATGGGCCTGAGAAAATATTTGAAGACATTATAGTGGAAAACTTCCCTAATTTGGGAAAGGAAATAGTCACCCAACTCCAGGAAGGGCAGATAGTTCCATACAGGATAAACCCTAGGAGAAACACACCAAGACATATTAATCAAACTAACAAAAATTAAATTCAAACAAAAAATATTAAAAGCAACAAGGGAAAAGCAAAAAATAACATACAAAGGAATGCCCATAAGGTTATCAGCTGATTTTTCAGCACAAACTCTGCAGGCCAGAAGGGAGTGGCAGGAGATTTACTTAAAGTGATGAAAGAGAAAAACCTACAACCAAGATTACTCTACCCAGCAAGGATCTCATTCAGATTCGATGGAGAAATCAAAAGCTTTACAGACAAGCAAAAGCTAAGAGAATTCAGCACCACTAAACCAGCTCTACAACAAATGCTAAAGGAACTTCTCTAGGCGGGAAATATAAGAGAAGAAAAAGACCCACAAAAACAAACCCAAAACAATTAAGAAAATGGTAATAGGAAAATACATATCAATAATAAGCTTGAATGAAAATGGATTAAATGCTCCAACCTAAAGACACAGACTGGCTAAATGGATACAAAAACAAGGCCTCTATGTACGCTGTCTATAAGAGACCCACTTCAGACCTAAGGATACATACAGACTGAAAGTGAAGGGTGGAAAAAGATATTCCATGCAAATGGAAATCAGAAGAAAGCCCGAGTAGCAATACTCATATCAGATAAAATAGACTTTAAGACTGTTACAAGAGATAAGGAAGGACACTATATAATGATCAAGGGATCAATCCAAGAAGAAGACATAACAATTATAAATATATATGCACCCAACACAGGAGCACCTGAATACATAAGGCAAATGCTAACAACCATAAAGAGGGAGATAGGTTGCAACACAGTAATAGGGGGACTTTAACCCCCCACTTACAACAATGGACAGATCATCCAAATAGAAAATAAATAAGGAAACACAAGTGTAAAATGACACAGTAGACCAGATAGATTTAATTGATATTTATAGGGCATTCCACCCGCAAGTGGCAGAATACACTTTCTTCTCAAGTGCACATGGAACATTCTCCAGGATAGATCACATCTTGGGTCACAAATCAAGCCTCAGAAAATTTAAGAAAATTGAAATTGTATCAAGCATCCTTTCTGACCGCAACACTATGAGATTAGAATTCAATTACAGGAAAAAACTGTAAAAAACAAAAATACATGGTGGCTAAACAATGCACTACTAAACAACCAAGAGATCACTGAAGAAATCAAAGAAGAAATTAAAAAATACATGGAAACAAATGACAAGGAAAGCCCTAAATCTATGGGACGCAGCAAAAGCATTTCTAACAGGGAAGTTAATAGTAATTCAGTGTCACCTCAAGAAACCAGAAAAATCTCAAATAAACAATCTAACCTTACACCTAAAGCAGCTAGATAAAGAAGAAAAAAGAAAACCTAAAGTCAGTAGAAGGAAAGAAATCATAAAGATCAGAGCAGAAATAAATGAAATAGAAATGAAGGAAACAATAGCAAAGATCATTAATACTAGAAGTTGGTTCTTTGAGAAGGTAAACAAAATTGATAAACCTTTAGCCAGACTCATCAAAAAAAAAAAAAAAGGGAGAGGACGCAAATCAATAAAATTAGAAATGAAGAAGGAGAAATCACAGCTGACACCACAGAAATACAAAGGATTATAAGAAACTGCTACAAACAACTATATGGCAATAAAATGGACAACCACGAAGAAATGGACAAATTCTTGGAAAGGTACAATTTTCCAAGACTGAACCAGGAAGAATTAGAAAATATAAACAGACCTATCACAAGTAATGAAATTGAAACTGGAATTAAAAATCTTCCAACAAACAAAAGCCCAGGACTAGATGGCTTCACAGGTGAATTCTATCAAACATTTAGAGAATAGCTAACACTTACCCTTCTCACACTCTTCCAAAAAATTGCAGAGGGAGGAACACTCCCAAATTCGTTCTACAAGGTCACCATCACCCTGATACTAAAACCAGACAAAGATATCACAAAAAAGAAAATTACAGACCCATATCACTGATGAGCATAGATGCAAAAATCCTGCACAAAATGCTGGCAAACAGAATCCAACAACACATTAAAAGGATCATACACCGTGATCAAGTGGGACTTATCGCAGGAATGCATTGATTCTTCAATATATGCAAACAATCAGTGTGATACACCATATTAACAAATTAAGGAATAAGAACCATATGATCATCTCAATAGATGCAGAAAAAGCTTTTGACAAAATTCAACACCGATTTATGATAAAAACTCTCCAGAAAATGGGCATAGAGGGAACCTATCTCAACGTAATAAAGGCCATATACGAAAAACCCACAACAAACATTATTCTCAATGGTGAAAAACTGAAAGCATTTCCACTAAGATCAGGAACAAGACAAGGATGTCCACTCTCACCACTCTTATCCAACATAGTTTTGGAAGTCCTAGTCACAGCAGTCAGAGAAGAAAAAGAAATAAAAGGAATCCAAATTTGAAAAGAGGTAGTAAAACTGTCACTGTTTGCAGATGACATGATACTATACATAGAACATCCTAAAGATGCTGCCAGAAAGCTACCAGAACTAATCAGTGAATTTGGTAAGCTTGCAGGTTACAAAATTAGTGCATAGAAATGTCTTGTATTCCTATACACTAACAATTGAAAAACAGAAAGAGAAATTAAGGAAACAATCCCATTTACCTTCTCAACAAAAAGAATAAAATACCTAGGAATAAACCTACCAAAGGAAGCAAAAGACTTTTACTCAGAAAACAATAAAACACTGATGAAAGAAATCAAACATGACACAAACAGATGGAGAAATATACCATGTTCTTGAATTGGAAGAATCAACATTGTGAACATGACTATACTACCCACAGCAATCTACAGATTCAGTGTAATCCCTATCAGACTACCAATGGCATTCTTCACAGAATTAGAACAAAAAATTTTACAATTTGTATGGAAACACAAAAGACCCTGAGAAAGAAAAACAGAGCTGGAGGAATCAGGCTCCCCGACTTCAAACTATACCACAAATCTACAGTAATCAGACAGTATGGTACTGGCACAAAAACAGAAATATAGATCAGTGGTACAGGATACAAAGCCCAGAGGTAAACCCACGCACATATGGTCACCTTATCTTTGACAAAGGAGGCAAAAATATACAATGGAGAAAAGACAGCCTCTTCAGTAAGTGGTGCTGGGAAAACTGGACAGCTACATGTAAAAGAATGAAATTAGAACACTCTCTAACACAATACACAAAAGTAAACTCAAAATGGATTAAAGACCTAAATGTAAGACTGGACACTATCAAACCCTTAGAGGAAAACATAGGAAGAACACTCTTTGACATAAACCACAGCAAGATCTTTTTTGACCCACCTCTTAGAGTAATGAAAATAAAAACAATAAGCAAATGGGACCTAATTAAACGTAAAAGCTTTTGCACAGCAAAGGAAACCATAAACAAGACAAAAAGACAACTCTCGGAATGTGAGAAAATATTTGCAAATGAAGTAATGGACAAAGGATTAATCTCCAAAATACACAAACAGCTTATGGAGCTCAATATCCAGAAACAAACAACCCAATTAACAAATGGGCAGAAGACCTAAATAGACATTTCACCGAAGAAGTCATACACATTGCCAGCAAACACATGAAAAGATGCTCAACATCACTAATCATTATAGAGATGCAAATCAAAACCACAATGAGGTATCACCTCACACCAGTCAGAATGGCCATCATCAAAAAGTCTACAAACAATAAATGCTGGAAAGGGTGTAGAGAAAAGGGATCCCTTTTGCACTGTTAGTGGGCATGTAAATTGATACAGCCACTATGGAGATTCCTTAAAAAACTAAAAGTAGAACTACCATATGACCCAGCAATCCCAATACTGGGCATATACCCTGAGAAAACCATAATTCAAAAAGACACATGTACCCCAATGTTCATTGCTGCACTATTTACAGTAGCCAGGATATGGAAACAATCTAAATGTCCATGACAGATGACTAGATAAAGAAGGTGTGGTACGTATATACAATGGAATATTACTCAGCCATAAAAAAGGAATGAAATTAGGTCTTTTGTAGAGATGTGGATGGACCTAGAGCCTGTCATACAGAGTGAAGTAAGCCAGAAAGAGAAAAACAAATATTGTATATTAACACATATATGTGGAATCTCGAAAAATGGCATAGATGAACCTATTTGCAGGGCAAGAATCGAGACGTAGATGTAGAGAACGGACATGTGGACACAGAGGAGCAGAGGAGGGTGGTATGAATTGGGAGCTTAGATTTGACATAAATACACTACCATGTGTACAATAGATGGCTAGTGGGAACCTGCTGTATAGCACAGGGAGCTCAACTCGGTGCTCTGTGACGACCTAGATGGGTAGGATGGGGGGAAGTGGGAGGGCGGTCCAAGAGGGAGGGGATATAGGTATACATATAGCTGATTCACTTCATTGTACAGCAGAAACTAACACAACATCATAAAGCAATTATACTCCAATAAAAAAAAAGGCCTACATAAGTTAAGTACACTGATTTTTTTATTGATACATCTGTCTCTTCCCTGCGCAAAAAAAAAAAACTTGAGTCAGTTGTTTTTTCTAGTACAAAGACTGTAGAATTCTGGAAGGCGATGGCAAGTTGTGATATTTTAATAATTATATATTTTTTTATTTTCATGTGAATCCAATTTGGGGAGCCAACCAAAAGAAATTCACTTTAAAGAGACATATTATGATTTTATTAAATATTTTAGCCAGTTCTCTTTTTTTTTTGCGGTATGCGGGCCTCTCACTGTTGCGGCCTCTCCCTTTGTGGAGCACAGGCTGCGGACGCGCAGGCCCAGTGGCCATGGCTCACGGGCCTAGCCACTCCACGGCATGTGGGATCTTCCTGGACTGGGGCACGAACCCGTGTCCCCTGCATAGGCAGGCGGACTCTTAACCACTGTGCCACTAGGGAAGCCCTTGGCCAGTCCTCTTTCAAATATAATTTGGTCATAGAAATTTCTTACTTCACTAAAGAGGGAGTTTATGCATGAAAAGACAAGAACAGATCACTTTTTGATTAGCACCAGAGCTAATGATTAGCTGCCATGAAAAATGTGGAGATGTGATGTAAGAGAAGGAAATGAATGAATTGTTCCATGGAAGAGATCATATTGTTTTTATAACAGTTTTTTTTTGTGGTTGTCTTCTTATTTTCTGGTCTTCTTAGTTTATCTCCCAATAATACCCACCATCTATTACCAAGAACACAGCAGCTCACCTCCATTCCTTTTGACTTCTAAGTACCTTTCCTTGAGCCAGGAAACAAAAGTGTTAATTAACTAATTCAGGGAGGAGTAGTCTAAAGGATATTATGAAAGGGAAAGGTATTCTTTTTGGGGTGGGGACCATGCTTCAGTAGTAACCTGATCTTTAGCCTCATTAAGTAAGCTATTTTTTTAGATCAGTGGTTCTCAGTCAGAGGTGCTTATCAGAATCACTTTTGGAACTTTTAAAAAATTAGAGATTCCTAGTTTCTATATCCTGGCTCCAGAATCAGAATATCTGAGAGTGGACCCCAGGTGTCATTAAAAAGGTGATTTTGAAGCACATGGTGGGAAGAGCCAGTGCCTTAGATATGTAATGTAGTCCTTGGTAAAGGGGACTCAGCCAATAAAATTAATCCCCTCAGTTAATGTAAAATCAACTTGACAACAGTGCTGGTTTATCAAAGTCAAATAATGTAGGAGGTAAGTGATTTTTTTTGCCAGTCTATTATTATTAAATAAAATAACATATAAAACATGTAAAGTATCTTTGATCAAATGAAATTTGTTCCTGGCCTAAACTAAGGAAACAGTGATTGGATTGCTAAAAAGAAAATTATGGAGAATATTAATTAATGTGGAAATTATTTTAAACAATAATTAGAGCAATAGTATATGTTAATTATTTTAAAGTTCATTGGCTACCATTTAAGAAATATTTTTTTTTAGTAAACCCTAAATTTTTCATATTTGGATGCCATTATAAGATAGTATTTTTAAAATGTGTTTATAATTGTTTCTACAATATAGAATACAGTTTTCTGTATATTGATCTTATATCATGCAATGTTAGTAAAATCACTTCTTCATCTTTTTTCTAGATTCCACAGGATTTTCCATGTAGACAAATCATGTCTTCTGTAAATTAAGAAAGTTTTACTTCTTCCTTTCCAATCTTAATGACTTTTATTTCTTGTTCTTGCTTGATTGCTCCTGTTAGAACCTGTAGTACAATGTTGAATGGAAGTGATGACAGTGGACATCCTTGCCTTTTTCTGATCCTAGGGAGAAAGCATTTAGTTCTTCCATTTTCTGCATCTGCTGAGATTATCATATTTTTGTTTTTTAGTCTGTTGGTCAACATTGATTAATTTTCAAAGTTAATCCACCTTCCGTACCTGGGAAAAACCACTTGGTCATGCTGTATTACCCTTTTTATATATTTTTAGATTCCATCTGCTAAAATTTTGTTATGAATTTTTCATCTCTGTTCATGTGGGATATTGGTCTCTAGTTTTCCTGTAATGCCATTGTCTGATTTTGGTATCAGTTTCATAGAATGAGTTGGGACGTATGCTTTCCTCTTCAGTTTTCTGGAAGAGTTCGTGTAGAACTTACTTGGTGTTCAGATGTTTGTAAAATTTCATCATAATGTCATATAATGTTATTCTTCTGATTATTTTAAAAGCAATGCTTTTACCATGTATGAGATATAGGGAAGATCAAAAAATCTAAAATACATCATTCATTCTTTGTTTTTCCACAAAGGACCGTCCTCCTTCTAATATTTGGAAAAAAATAGATCAATCCAGGGATTATAAAAATGGCAATCAACTCAGGGAATATCAACTGGAAGGACTCAACTGGCTCTTATTCAACTGGTACAATAGGTATGTAGTATGTATTAATAGAAAAAAATTTAATGTGTGTTTTTTTATGTGTTCCAAAATACATTAAGTAAAATTGGTACTGATGTTGCTACATTATTACTGTCATGGAGTGTTCATTATTGAAAATGAAGTTGTGGTTAGCTCAAGAAGATACGTACATTATAATTTAGGATTTTGACTATAGTTGCTTCCTTTTAATGTGTACCAATGAGAATAGAAGAAAGTTGATATGTTAATTCATAATTAAATTTGAAATACCTTTGTTAACATCATCAAACGTCAGCTATGTTACAGAATGTTTTTCAACTTACACTACTGTCTGCCAATAGTTGAATCTAGTTAGTAAAGTATCAGCAGTTCCATCTATAAGAATTAGATAGGTCTGTCATGTACGTCTTCAAGGAAGCAGATTGTCAGCAATTGATAAGGAATAGAATACTAAATATAAGAACCTAGTAATGAATTACCCCCATTTATTATTAATTTTCCAAGTTGTTCAAAATGCTTTTTGGAATATTATCTCACCTTTTTTTAGTGAGATGGAAAATTAATTGCAAAAGAAGTAAAAAATGGTATCTTGATTGAGAAAGAAGTCTGATAGTGTATATAAAAGAGCAAACGAAGGTACTGTTATTAATAATAGCAAAATTTTATGACGTATTCAAAATCATTTTTCTGTGTTTTTACTTGTCACATGATTCTTCTGTTTCACTAAGTAATGGTGAGTCATGAAACTCAATCAGGTGGAGTTAGGAAAAACCTGTTATTCCACACAGTGCTCTTTCCCCTGGTTTCTATTTTCTAAATGTTAATCATTTTTCCCAAGAGAATCTTCCTGGTAAAATAGTTAACAAAATTTTATTTTAATTGTCTTTTATCAATACCCTTTCCCAGTTACTTGTTTCAAACTTGTACCACTTTCCTCAAGCACTTTATCACAACCCTATCCCCTTCACTCTCTGTATATGACTGCTTCATAGAGAAGCCTAGGGCCAGTCGGTGAATTCATTCAGGTTCTTGCCTGTCCTCACACCCAAGCCTACAAATGTATCTCCATCCTTAGCCATTCTTACCTCTGTCCTCATATCAGAAGTTAAAAGGTGCCTCCTCAGAACCAAGACTAATGCTACCACCTCAACTCTTGACAGGCATCTAATCCAATCTTTTCAGAACCTCACTTCAATCACTTATTATCCTTCTCTGTTATATCTTCAAACTATCTCTTAAGACTAGTGCCATCCCTTCAGTCTGTGAACAAATTTGGGTTTAACTTATATATAAAAGTGAGGAAAGGAAAGGGTAAACCTTCTCTTGGCTCTCTTTTTCCTTCAAGCTACATTGATCCCTCTTTGTAACTTCCTAGGCAAAGGTCTAGGAAGTATAGCCTGCATGAACTCTTCCCATTTTCTCATCTCCAATTCTCCTTAAACCTGTCATTTGACTTTTGATTCTGTATCATCTCTGAAACTCTTAATTTTCCAATCCACAAGATATTTTTTAGCCCTAATTTGCTGTCTCTGCTGTGTTAGATAGTAGTTGCTAGTCCTTCCTTTTTTAAACTTTTCCCCCATTCTCCCAACAGCTTCCACAGTGTGACTCTCCTAGCTCTCCAGAACCTCTGTAACTATTCCTTTCAATAGTCTTTGCTGGTTCTTCTTCCTTGCCTACCCTTTCAGTGTTGTTGGTTTTTTTCTTTCCCAAAGTTCTGTTTTTTACTTTCTTCTCATATTACATTGTTCTCCGTAAGCCAAAGTCTACTCCCCCGTGTCTTCACTTATCAGTAACATCTTTAACTGAGGCCTTGAACTCCAAGCCCATATTTGTTTACTTCTGGCTACCTTAATGTCTATCTCAATGATTCTTTAAACGCAGCATATTCAAAATTAACCTTATTATTTCCTGTTTCTTCCATATCAAACTTATTCAAATATTTTACATCTTGGTTAATAATAACACAACTTATTTAGTCACCCAAACTGAAATCTGACTGCCATCCTACACTCCATATATCGGATTGGTCACTAAGTCCAAATCATTCTAACATGTAATTAACTTTGGGATCAGTTTTCTCCTCTTGATTCCTCCTACCTTAGTCCAAATGTCCACCCATTCTTTCCTGCATTATTGCGGTACTTTCCCAATTACTGTCCAAACTTAAGTCACTTCACCTTCTAATATTCACAGTGGCACCAGAGTAAATTTCAAGTACAAACCTAATCTCATCAGGTTTCTTTAAAAATGTTCAGTGACTCTCATTCATAATATTGTAGAATGATTTCTAACCTTTATTTGTGACCCCTGCTTATCTTAGTAAGATCCCTTCCCTTTACTCTTCCCTCAAAACCATATTAAATAACTTGTGGCCTCCCAGTTGATCATGTTCTTTACACTTATGCTCCTTTGCTCTGCCCTCTGGCAAAATCCTACTCATTACTGTCCTCTTTGAAGGCAGTCTTATCTTCTCTCATCTCTTCTAGCCAGGGTTAGATGCTTACTCCTCTGAGGTTCCATAATAAACACTGATAATTCTTAACTGGCCATATATCATAATCATCTGTGCAGCTTATTTTAAAAATTACAGTTGCTTTTATCCTACTCCATGCACATTGAATTGGAATGTAAAGGAGAAGGCCATGGGTATCTGTTTCTTAGGCTGTTCCAGTGTATAGCTAGAGTCGAAAACCAGTTCTTTATTTGTGCTTCTTTGATAGCACATTGCATGACTATTTATTTATTTATTCATATGTCTGCTTTTCTAATAGATATAAGCCCCTGGAAGGCAGAGAACATGTTCTATTTCTTTTGTATCCCATCTTCTCATACTATCCGTGAGATACAGAAAGCATTTAATAAATGTTTCCTGAATAAATAACATATTTAGTTTGCCTTGCTCTTGCCATTTCGTTCTTTTAAAAACTCAGGTATCTAACAGGTGGTATCTTTATTTTGGAGCTACAAAAACCTATAGTTGTCCCTTTGCAATATTATAATAAAATTATAATCTTTAGCCAAATCTGCACTTCAGCAACTTCTACGTTATAAATGCAAGTATTTTAACTTGATCACTGGTTATTTTTTTTAATATTTATCTTTTAAAACATTGTAGTATACAGAAAACCCCAAAATCTACATGGGTAATATATTTGTTTATTTCAGACGAAACTGCATTTTAGCAGATGAAATGGGTCTTGGCAAAACCATTCAATCAATTACATTCCTCTACGAAATCCTTCTGACTGGTATAAGAGGACCTTTCCTGATTATTGCTCCACTTTCTACTATTGCAAACTGGGAGAGAGAATTTCGTACGTGGACTGATATTAATGTTGTGGTTTATCATGGGAGCCTGATTAGCAGACAAATGATACAGCAATATGAGATGTACTTCAGGGACTCACAGGTGTGTTATTGGTGATGTTTTTTGTTGTTTGAAAGGTCAGGTTTGCAAAAGATAAGCATTACATATTAATTACTTTCAAATTTATGATAGATTTTAATTGCCTACTTAAATCTTAATCTGATCTCTTTATTCATCATATTTATTTTACAATAAATTTTAGTAGCTGAAGAGAAAAATGACAGAAGTAGCCAAGTTCATGCTCTAGTTCACTGGAAGTATGCTGATTTATACAAATGTACAAATTTGATTGTATACGTAATTTTTCAACTAGAATAATTGTTTTACTAATTGTTTTCAACTACACATTAAATTTATTTTAAAAATAATGTGTCTCTTTGATCATCCTCCAGTTTTTTTCCTCCATTTTAAAATTTACATCTTCAGTGACCACCATGGGTTTGAATGCCCTTTGAGGTGAAACCATAGGTTCTCTTGTGTGTTCAATGAATTTTGATTTTAGACGGTTTTTAAAAATTTGGTTTGTTTTGTATATTGGTACAAGCATACGTCTGTATTTTTCTACCCTTTGGATTGGTTATTTCATTACTCTATTGCTTTGATGGTTTTCTTCTTCCCTATATCCTAGGGGCACATTTTCCATTTTACTTTGGCCAATTACTCTTTAGGAAGGAACACCTATTTTTCTGCTAAATGCACAGATCATAAAATTGAGATGACATTATAAGAAAGAATTCCCTAGCAGAAGGTTAAGACTATAAAACATGAAGTTCCGAGTTGCAGTTTTGAGTGGTAGTTTGACTCTTCTTAGGTAAAACTTTTATTAAGAAATAAGAAACAAAATTAATTAAAACAACTCACACAAAATTGTACTTTTTCATTGGAAAAGGTTATGACACTCTGCCTCAATATAGCACCTTAATATTTTATTTTCTTTCACTGATTCTTCTGTTTTATAAGGACCATTATAACATATGGCCAGGTCATGGGATATGATACAGGTTAAGGTAAGGTAAAGTGCATAGCCTTCTACTTTTGCCTCCCAATTACAACTGATTTTCTACTTATTTGAGGCTGAATATCAATAAAATTAATTGATATTTTCCTTTAACCTCATTTCCCTTCTATGGTTGAAATAATTAGATTTCTATGAAATTAAGTATGTCTACAATCAGTTGTACTGAAAATTAATTACCCTTGCACCTTTGGAGCCTATGACATCTTAGTTAAGTTATAGTTTCATTTCCTTCCATAGTGTTTTATTATTCTTAATTGTACATTTATAGAATTTTAGAGCTCTATGATATCATTAAAATCATTTAGTTCAATCTCATTTTTTAAAGGTACGTTAAAATATTGGAAGTTTAAGGATTTTTAACAAGGTTACAGTTTTAATATATGTCTTGTATGAGTTTGGTATAAATGTGAGCCAGAAGCTGAAAGATTCTTGATGTGTTGTAAACTGAATAGTATATATTAAATTATATTTTTATGCTAAATGTTACGCATTCTAGAAGAATATTATGTGAAGGGTTTAAAATTTCAAGAGGTAAAGATGTCTTGTAATGAGCTAAGTAGCTCTATACTTAAAACATAGAAATAATTTTCAGTTAATTCTTTCAAATATATTTTAATATAAATTAAATGAACATTTAACTTCTGCTTTTTCCAAGTTATTAAATAAGCTTGAAATCACATAAGTAGTAAAATTATGTTGTAATTTTCTCAATTGCCTTGGAAAAAGTAACAGATAGTAACACTAATATCCACAGGCATTTATTGAGTATATACCATGTGCCGGGCATTATGCTAAACAGTTTGCATGTAGTATTTCACTTAATCTTTGTAATATCAAAGATTAATTTATCACCTTGTAAATAGGTGATAATATCATACTTATTTACAAATGAGGAAACCAAGGCAAAAAGAAGTGATGTAGTTTCCCCTAAAATCACAGAGCAAAACTGGGATTAATAAACCCAAATCAGTTAGACTCGAGCCGTTGTTCTTAAACACTGCAATATTACTCTAACTGAATGCATTGTATCCCAGGTTTTTAGAGCTGTGTAAATACCATAGACTTATACTTTATAACTATCAATATTTTAATAATATTCTACTGGAGCTATTGTTCATCTTAATGGCCAGCATATGCAATCAATGTGAATTATTCTAAAATTAGTGTAATTAAGTTGATAGGAATTAAAATCTAAATCAGATCACATGATCCTTCTTAACCATTCATTTCTTCTAATCCCTAATAGTTTATAATTTTCAGTCGCATTTAAACATTCTCTTCACTTGGATTCCAGTACTTTATACTGTCCTATGTCACCACCTATTCCTTCTGAAGCCCTCTTTAACCAATTTCTTCTTGTCTTCCCATATCTAATCTTGGGGGTGACCCAGGGCTCAGTCTTCAGACTTTTTATATGCATACTCATTCCATCAGAGATTTCATTCAGTCACACAACTTAATTACTGTCTGTACTGCTGGAAACTCCTAAATCTATATCACCAACTCTAACCTCTTTCCTAAATTCCAGAGTCATATGCAAATGCCTACTCAATTACTCCACTTGAATATCTAATAGACAATATCTAATCTCAAACATAACATGTCCAAAACCAAAATCCTGCATTTCCTCATTGTAGTCAATGGCAACACCAACTTCTAGTTGAGTGAAAAAGTTTAGTCAAACTTGAATCCTCTCTTTATCTCACTCCACTCCTATCCATTAGTAAATCCTGTTGGTTCTACCTTCCAGTTAAATCCAGAACTCAGCACTTCTCATGACCTCCATTGAAGATCTCTTGCTTGGATTACTACAGCAGCCTGTTAACTGGTTTCTATGATCCTGTCCTTGGCCTTTGTCAGACTATTTTTACCAGAACAGCCAAGGGATTCTTTTTAAATATATGTCAAATCATGATACTCTTGTCTCAAAACCCTCCTATAGCTTCTTGCTCACAGTAAGAGCCAGAGTCCTTACCACAGCTTTTAAGGCCGTATATAGCCTCATCCCCTCCATTCTCACTGGATTTCAATCACTCTGGGTTTCTTGCTATTATTTGAATACTGCCAAAGGTACTCCCACATTACAGCATTCACACTCTCTATTTCTACCAAGAATTCTTTCTCTTGCAGATCTCTAGATACTAACATGGCTTCCTCCCTCATCTTCAGGACTTTGCTCAAATGTCACTTCTTAATGATGGCCTCCCAGTCACTCTAAATAAAATGGGAATGGTCACCTCCAACCCCATACTTCCTACTCCCCATCCCTGTTTTATTTTAGTCTATGACTTCTGTTACTTTCTTAGTTTTTTTTTTAAATTTTTGGTGAGTTTTTTCTTTGTTTTTCTTAGTGGCTATGTCCTATATTTGAGTCATTGGAATGTAAGTTCCACTTGGATAATTATTTTTGTCTGTCTTGTTTACTACTATATCTCCAACAACTAGATGAGAGACACTCAATAAATACTTGCTGCATAAATGACATAAGTGGCCAATTTTTATATTAACTACTTATCTGCCATTATATGTGTGGAGTCACGGATATAAGTAATAAGCATTAATACTGAAATTTCATTGGCTAGATTTTATAATAACCATTTCTTTTTTGACTTAACATTGTTATTACAACTCTTAAAAATTATAAAATGTTTTATCAAGGAATACTTATTTGGATATAGTTATTAATTGTATAATTTTTAACATTCTTGAAGACAGCAATCTAATACAGTTTTAATGCTAAAGTTCCTCATTTTAAGGGAGTGTCTGTGCATACATAAAAGTTCCAGTGGAAAATGTTTTATAGCAGATGTCATTAAATGATTTTTATGCTGCTTGACAGGAATTAAAAATTATGATCAAGACATTCTAGCAAATTATTGTATTTGGTAATAAATTTCTAGGGGCGAATCATTCGAGGAGCTTACAGATTCCAAGCCATCATCACCACTTTTGAAATGATTCTTGGAGGCTGTGGAGAGCTTAATGCAATTGAATGGCGATGTGTGATTATTGATGAAGCACATAGGTTAAAAAATAAAAATTGTAAACTTCTAGAAGGTCTGAAACTCATGAATCTGGTAA
Organism: Stenella coeruleoalba; assembly: GCF_951394435.1. Lineage (NCBI taxonomy): Eukaryota > Metazoa > Chordata > Mammalia > Artiodactyla > Delphinidae > Stenella > Stenella coeruleoalba. Next base: position 31,074,931 of record NC_137166.1, on the reverse strand, counting down.
GTAACTTAATGTCATTTTTATGACTTCTGTTTCTTAGCTACATAGTAAAAGGAGCTAATGCCAAAAACTTATTCCTTTTTTTATTTTAAAATAACAGATTTCTGATTTCTATCTGTGATAATTAAGATTATTTTGCTTTAATTAATTAGTAAGGGGGAAAGAATCTCATCTGTTTTCTAAGACTTAAATTTTTTAGTTCTTTCCTCCAAAAAGCTTTAGTAATTAACTGCTGGAATTAAAAAAAAGAGAGAGAGAAACCTCTGTAGAGTGTCCTATTGAAAGAAATAAAACTACAAGTTTTAAGGCAGAAATTCCTCAATAAAAAGCCCTTTCACCAAAGTTATATTATTCAGATCATTTATGATAGAGGGATAAAGTTTCTACACAATTCTACATACTTAGCATATATTTATTATAATTAATGGGATTTTTGAAAGTCATTAGTGTGTTTGCTTTAAAATCAAAGCATTTTGTGTTTTATAATATTTTGATTTAATTAACATCACATAATTAGTACATGAGCACTTGAACAAATGACTCAAAGATATAAGGACTACATACAGTAAAACACTAAAGTGCTCCTTCTTACTCTTCATCCACGCCCACCCGTTCTCTTCCCCTCCTTACTCCAATATTTGCAGATTGGTATATATCTGTCTAGACTGTTTCCTAATATTAAATACTTATGCAGACATACAGATACATATACAAATATTCAGGTTAGGAATTTAGAGGTACTGTCAAATCAAATTTCAAATACTTTGTGCTATTATCATTAAAAATATTTTATTTCCTGTTGTTACTATTATGTTTAATTTGTAATGCAATTCTAGTTTGGAAGTATATTCCAATCAGCCCTTCACATTGTTGGTTTGTAGTTTTAATGATTTAAGAATTTGTTCGTGTGTAAGAAGTCAAGTGATGATCTGCCAAATTATAAAGAATGAGCGCTGTTCTCTATACAAATTACCATACCAAGAATGGTTGAGTAACCCCCAAAATGCCCTCTTTGTTCTTTAAAATGTCTGTTTCCTTGAAAAAAAACCTAAAATATGCTTCTTAATTATTTAGAATTTTTCTTTCAAAAGCAATAGGTAAGAATTAATAGCAGACAAAGTAAACTATTATGAGAATGATACAGAGTTTTTAAAAAGTGATTGAGAAAGTAAATTAATGATGATGTATGGGTAGAGATGTATTGGGTTGACTCTTGAAAATTATGGTCGGAAAAAGATTTGCTTTTCAAACACTGAAACATTTGATAACCTGTGTCAGCTTTCGTATAATTTTAGTACTGTGGTGTTTGACATGAACACTTAGTACATGTTATTGACATGTTATTCTTGTTTTATATAGGAGCACAAGGTGCTTTTGACTGGCACACCTCTCCAAAATACAGTTGAAGAACTATTCAGTCTTCTTCACTTTCTGGAACCCTTAAGGTTTCCTTCTGAATCAACGTTCATGCAAGAATTTGGGGATCTGAAAACAGAGGAACAGGTATCCTATTGGTCTTTGTAAATAAGCACATCAAATCTCTTCTCATTGTACTTATGTATATGTATGCTACATATATTTTCATCATTTTTTATGCAGGTGCAGAAACTTCAGGCTATCTTGAAACCAATGATGTTGAGACGATTGAAAGAAGACGTGGAAAAGAAGTTGGCACCTAAGGAAGAAACCATCATTGAAGTGGAACTTACTAACATTCAGAAGAAATACTACCGGGCTATTCTGGAGAAGAACTTTTCGTTTTTATCCAAAGGAGCAGGGCAGACTAATGTACCCAACTTGGTCAATACCATGATGGAGCTCAGGAAGTGCTGTAATCACCCATATCTTATCAAAGGTAGCTTAAGAGGATTGCAAACAAATTCTCTTCTTTCAACAAATACTCATGAAAAAATAACACACCACCACTACAGCTGTAGTGGCTGTTATAAAGAGAGGCGGTGATCCTATAACTCCACCCTGGTGTTCTGAGGGATTACAAGTGTTCTGGAGTTAGGGGCAGTGTGAGCTACTTCATTACAGTGTCCCATGTTAGCATCACCAGATTACAAAAGCAGGAGTTGTGTTCAGTCTAACGTGGGCTGTAATTCTTCCTCCAGTTTAATCCTCCTTATGGACAAAGACAGCAAAGCCTGTCTTTGAACCTCCGAATTTACATATTTCTTCCTGGTTTCTTTTCAGTCTGGATACCCTAGTTATTGTCTCTCAATTTTTGTGTTCTAGTAACATTACTTTTTAAGGTCTTGTCAGCTTCTCTGCTAATAGTCTCTCTGTACAACATTTGGGTATTTTCACTTATTCCTGGGAGTATACTCTTAACTTTATCCAAGACAAGCCATTTCTTAGACTAGTAACTAACTCACTTGCAATCCTGGTACTCCTATAGCTAGACAGGCTGAAGGAAAGCAGAGAGCCTCTAATGCTAATCTAGACTCTGGAAGAAGTATGGTCAAAGACCGTAACTTGACTTCCCCTTTAATTTTTCTTGTCTGTTTGCTTTGATGGCAAGCAAGATGCCCATCCAGATTAAGTATGATCACCTTTCAGTCATGATCACTGTTATATTGGTGTTTAAATACTAGATGTTTATTTAAAAATATGTGTTTACTCACCTAAGTTAGAACCACATTTTCATTAATACTTTTCCTAATAGCATTCATTAAACATTTAGCAAACATAAAATTTATATAAGACATTATGCCCAGTGTCTTGGGAGATAAAAAATGCTTAAGACACTGTCCATATCCTCAATTACAGGCTGGTGTTGGTGGGGATTTAGCCACAAACATAAATAATTCTAATAAAAGCAGTGTACCTACCATTAGAAAATTTTAATGTTACAGAAGCACAGAGGAGCACTATTTAAAAAGAAAGTAGTTGGGAGTCATCTGCATTTGTGCACTGATGCTGTCTTATATTTCTTTGACAGGTGCTGAGGAGAAAATACTTGGAGAATTTAGAGATACATATAATCCAGCTGCTTCTGATTTTCATCTTCAAGCAATGATCCAGTCTGCTGGTAAATTGGTCCTTATTGATAAATTGCTTCCTAAAATGAAAGCAGGAGGTCATAAAGTGCTCATCTTCTCTCAGATGGTACGCTGCCTTGATATCCTGGAGGACTATCTTATACATAAAAGGTAAGGCATATAATTCACCACTGAATTATGCTAAGTATATGTTGTTAAGTTTATTACAGCACTGTACTGTAACCCAACTTTAGTCACATCTTCCTCTTTATCTAGGTAAGAATCCATTTAAATCTCTGCATAAAGATTGTTTAAGATTATGTGTCAGGTGTTTTCCTAACCTATATATGTTGCAATAGTAAACAGGGCTAAGGAGACTGATTAAGAAAATTTTGCAAATTGACAGGTATTTGTTGACCTACAAATAGGTTTTTTAGTATACATTTTATTTGATTTTTTTAGCCTTGTAGTAGCAACATTTTAAATGGATTTATAACTATCTTCAAAATTAAAATGATTCAAGATCCTTTTCAGATCTTTTTCATTGTTAAAATTAGAACCTGAACTTGCTGCACTTTAACTTATTGTACACTATATAATACTTGCTCATGTTTTAATTTTTTCTGATGTGTTTAATGTAGGTTTTTTGTTTTGGTTTGGTTTTTTGGTGCATGACAGTAAGATAGTCTTAAATAATGTCTAATCGGTATTTGGATAAATAGAATATTTATCATAAGATATTTATCAGAGCACTTTGTGGGCCAATTAGAAATCAGCACATTAATGCAAGAGAGAATCTGAAGATTCAGCTGTAATTGTAGTTTACTATATTTTGATCCTTATTAATAAGTAAAAGATCTGTCTATACTACTTTATATTATCAGAGATTTTGTAGTTCATTTTTATTTTTCATTTTGTTTTTAGTTCTACTTTTAGTGTCAGTGTTCCTTTCATTTAGTCTTATTCCAAAATGTGTATTATTCTCAGTTTTATACCACGTAAGTAGATTAAATTGCAGTATTCCTAAAATAGCCATTCTTGCATTTTCTTGATGTCTTTACACGAAGAACTTTGTAAGCTAAAGATAAATTTGACTTATGAATTTCATGGAAAACCTCAAATTTCTTTAATGTCAAAAGTAATGTCAAAAGTAACATTATTAGAAGTCACACCCCTGTTTCACAGGTACTAGAGATAACAGTGGAGCTGCTGCTGAGACTCTAGTAAATTATAGGTGGAAAGAAGTGTCTTGAACCAGTGTCTTGCAGAGGTGTGGCAAGTGTCATGTGTATTCCTCTTCTAGTTCCTAAATTTTTATGTATTTTATTTTTATTGATGTTAAATGAGGAAGAATACAAGAAGTTAAAATTCAATTGCTTGGCAGTGATGACTATAAAGGATTAGCATTATAGTTTGCCCTTAATAAATTATAGTTTACAAGCAAGTATATCAGTTGAGAGAATAGTATATCAGTTGAGAGAATAGTATATCAGTTGAGAGAAATGTTTTTAAGCTTCTTATATCGAGTTTTATGAAAGTCTTTACTTCTTGCCAAAAAAAAAAAATCATTTGTTACAATGAGATCAATAAAGTATATTAATTATAAAGGTATTTTACCTATACATCCAGGAATGCAGAGATTTTGTAACTTTGTGTTACTTTGTGTTTCTTACTTAGCACCAACACTGAGAAGAATAAAACCATAGAAACTAGTTGGGGTAATATCACTTCTTAATTTTGTAGAAAACATAATGTTGCTGGAAAACAGATATGTGTCTGTCACATTTGATAGAATGCCTTCATTTTCATTATACTCATCTATCTAAATTTATTGCATTTCATTTGATAGATATTTATATGAGCGAATTGATGGAAGAGTCAGAGGGAATCTTCGACAAGCTGCTATAGATCGATTTAGTAAACCTGATTCAGATCGATTTGTCTTTCTTCTGTGTACCCGAGCTGGTGGTTTGGGCATCAACTTAACTGCAGCTGATACATGTATAATTTTTGATTCTGATTGGAATCCTCAAAACGACCTTCAGGTAAACAGATTCCTTGGCTAAGAGAATTTTTTTTTTAATTCCCATAGCTATCTTTGATAATCCACCTGTTTTATTTTTATACGGACAAACTAACATGTATGTTTCCCTAAGAAATATCTATGCCAAATAAAATAGGTGAAATTATTTTTATTTTAATTTAATGACAATAAAATAAAAAATACTTGTTTAGGTTACGTATCATACTTCTAAAAAAGGTTTACCTACTCAAGTACAGTATTGTTCAAAGTATATCATGTAAATTTGAGAAAGGCCTACACTTTAAGAATAACTTACTTTACTTCCTTAAAAATAAGTACTTGCTTATCCTGATATCATCTTCTTAATCATTACATAATAGAGTATGCATGGAATTGAGACATATTGCCTTTTTATGAAATTCTGTAGAAAATTAATGTACACATATAAATTAAGACTACTTGAACTTCGTTGGAACATAGGAATATTAATTAGTGATTAGAGTGAGTCAAAGTTTACAGAAAATGTGTTTCTAGGAAGGATATGAGAAGAGAACAAAGTATTGGAGAAATTCTTCTTTTATTGTTCATGATAGTCTCAGTAGTACTGTAATTGATATTATTCTTGAGAATATACCTGGCTTAATAAAAGATAATGTTTTAACCTCTCATGTGTATAATCTAGTTCAAAATTTATCAGACAAATTTTAAGTTTAGGAACCCAAGATAAAATGTGAAGCTCTTATGTAATCTCTGATGTCTCTACTTCCAACATGTCTGCATATTAGATAATTAGTTCTTCCTTTGTTTAAATAAAATTTAGGCCTCCAGAGTTGTTCACCTTAGGTTTTTACTCCCCTCAGAATTACCCAGCTTAACTAAAATATATTGAAAAGATTGTTGATAATGTAGTAGAAAAAAAATTAGAAATTTAGGGTTAGATTTTAAGTTTAAAGCCAGAGGCTAAAAAAAGTCTGTTCACAGAGTTTATGTTCCTGTCTAGAATTATGCTGATGACACCCTCTTTAAAAAATAGTATTTCTTCATGGATTTATAGTCTCTGAAATATGTTTAAATTTTAATTTATTTCTGATTGTGGAATCATGTCTCATTTTAATAAGTTCTACCTTCATTTCCAGAGAAAGGTTATATGCAATTCAACAGCAAGAGTGTCTAAAAATTCTTGCACATACTTTTATATTCCATCAAGATAGTTTAATGCGTAATGCCTTTTGTGCTATTTTATAAATTAATTTAACCTATAATTTCTCATTTTTTATAGGCCCAAGCTCGTTGCCACAGAATCGGTCAGAATAAAGCAGTTAAAGTCTACCGACTAGTAACTCGTAACTCATATGAAAGAGAGATGTTTGACCGAGCCAGTCTGAAACTGGGTCTAGATAAGGCTGTATTACAGAGCATGAGTGGAAGAGAAAGTAATGTTGGTGGTGTATGTATATTTTCTTCTTCACCTAGAGTTTTTCTGTTTTTGTTCACATTTAGTTTAAACCTCAGATAGCATATTATTTAATTTTGATCCATACTAAGCAGTAGATAGATACTTTTATGTAAGGAGGAATGTCAGAGTAGAGCTACATTTAGTTAGTACTTTTTGAAACTGTTCTGTCTATATAATGTCAATGCTTGTAAATTCTAAGATTGTGTTTTCAAATAGAAATTCTTCCTTGCAGGACATTTGTATCATGGCACAGCAAAGTAGAATTTGTGTTTTTCTGCATTTTTTCTATAAACAGTTTTTCAAATTGTTTTTTTAGGGCCAAACTATTAACATTGGCTTTCTCTTGCTATAAATGATGTTTTTGGCATTTTTTCCCCTCAAAATCTTATTTATATCTTGTGCTTATAACAACTCTCGAATCCTAGTACTAAAAAGAACCTTGAGAGGTTACCTGCCCCAGAGGTTTTGTTTTAACTGGAGTTACTTTAGGCAAATGGCAAATCGTACTTTAAAGATAGTAAAGAGTCAACAACCTCAATATATTCTTTTAGAGAATTCTCTCAGGTACATCCCAAGCCCCAAATGCAATTTAAACATGACTTCTGTGTTCTTTAACATTCTTTAGGGATACTTTCTCATTTTATGAACTTGAAAAAACTATTACCAAAATTTTGTCTTTAGATTCAACAGCTTTCCAAAAAGGAAATAGAAGATCTGCTTCGAAGAGGTGCTTATGGTGCCATTATGGAAGAAGAAGATGAAGGCTCTAAATTCTGTGAAGAAGATATTGATCAGATTTTACTACGTCGTACAAAAACCATTACAATTGAATCAGAAGGACGTGGGTCAACATTTGCCAAGGTAACAGTGAGTGATATTTTATAAAAAAAAAAAACAAAAACCCTGTAATGTTCTCTCGTAAAAAAAATTTAACTGTCTCTTACTCTACTAATTATTTGAGGAGCATCTACTTAATGTTTAAATAAACTGAATTACTCAAAAGAAGTAGGTAATATATTCTTTTCCTTCATTTATTTCTGATCTCTCACATCAAATTTCACATGTACTCTTCTGATGCTAGTGAAATGGAGTAGGAGTAATAACTAGAAATGGTTCTAAGTATTAATCAGAGTAGAACATTTGAAGTCAAATTTAGAAATCAAAGAACATATATGCCAGACTTCCCTGGGGGTGCAGTGGTTAAGAATCTGCCTGCCAATGCAAGTGACATGGGTTCGAGCCCTGTCTCGGGAAGATCCCACATGCTGCGGAGGAACTAAGCCCGTTGCACCACAACTACTGAGCCCACGTGCCACAACTACTGAAGCCCATGTGCCTAGAGTCTGTGCCCCACAACAAGAGAAGCCACAGCAATGAGAAGCCCGGGCGCCACAACAAAGAGTAGCCCCCGCTCAGCACAACTAGAGAAAGCCGAGGCACAGCAACAAAGACCCAACACAGTCAAAAATAAATAAATAAATAAATAAATATTTTAAAAAAGAACATATATGCCAAAGCCAGAGCAAAATATAAGTAATATAATGTAGGAGGTTAAATCATCTTACATTAACTTATAATAATTTAAAGTACTTCAAGGAAAGTATTTCTAATCTAATTTTAAATATTTAAATCAAGTTTGGGGAGGATAAAATGAAATTTTTGTCTTGAAAAGAAATATTAATAATTGTATCACCCCTATTTGGGGAAAACATTTTAAAAGTTTACTAACTGCCTGTATGTTCTTCCCCCCAACCCCCAATAGAGACATGGTAAACCTGTATCTTGCATTCATCTGAAGAGTTTTTTTATTGCAGTATTCTGTCCCACCTGCACTGATTCATACAGGTTTTCTCCTTTCCACTTTACTTCCTTTCTACATTTTCTTCATTCATCCCCTCTCCACTTCCAACCCAGAAGTCTTTCTTCATCTTTATGGAGAGCACTGTAGTATAGAGCAGGTAGTCCAGGTGCTACACCAAAAGTAATGATACCAATCTTAATATGAAATTTTTTTCTCGCATTCATTCAGGAAAGTAATGTAATCTTGTGTTAGGTACTTTACTAAGTGTTGGGAACACTAAAATGAAAGGATTCTAGTCGCTGAAAAAAGTAAAGAAAGTATTAATTCTGCGTAAAATGGGAGGACAGCAAATCAAGAAAGCCTTTTCAGAGAAGATAACATTTGAGCTGAGTCTTGAAGGAAGTTTGAATTTCGTTGTGTTACAAAAAGAGAAAGCCACATAAATGAATTATATGTTACTAACCTACAAGGAAGATTTCAAGAACTATGGTGTAGGCGTGTATGGATGCACAGTGTAAATTAAATGGAGATGAATATGAAGGTTAGGGAGGTTGGACCCAAATTGTGAAGGGCTCAAAAAATTCCATTGTGAGGAATTTGAACTTGATCCTGAGGCAATTAAAAAGCTCTGAAATCCCTTCAAGCAGAAAATGGGCATAATGTGTTCTGGTTTAGAAATTTAACTCTAGCAGCAGTGTAGAGAATGAGATTGAAATGAAAAAGACTAGAGGCATAGAGACCAGATAAGAGGCTTCTATAGGCTGTGACGATAGGCAAACCAGGGCACTGGAGACCCACTTGAATTAACAGGAATTGATGACCAGTTAGAAATTTGTGGAAGGAGGAGTCAAAAATAACTTGAAGATAGATTTCTGGCCCAAGTAGCTAGGAGGGTCATGGTGTCATTAAGTAAGATAGAGAATTGAGGAGAAGGAAGTTTATATGGAGAAAATAAAATATTGGAGCTGTTATATTTGTGGCATTTACAGGGCATCCAAGTGGAGATGTCCAGGAGAGTTGGCTAGATATAGATTTGGGAGTTAATAAAAAAGCAGAAGAAAGTAGTATTGTGGAAACAAAAGGAATACTGCAGAAGTAAAGTATAAGGTTGAGAACTAAAACTAGTCACGATTGGATAGATACACCCTGGCTCTATCTTCTTTCCTGAGAAATCTTGTTTCCTTTGGATTCCTTGGTCTTACTCAAGTTGTCAACACACTATGTACAGATACTTTTCCCCTCATGCCTGAAATTATCCGAAATTTAATTTAACCAAAAGGTATTAGTCACAGAAATCACCTTTGTTGATTAGGCCAAGTATAGGGGTAGTCTCCTTAAAGTTTTTTTTTTTTTTAATTAATGAAGGCATATCCTCATTTACAATGTTAATGATAATAATCATGGAAAGTCAGAACTTCAGGGTTTGAATTCTGACTCATGAGCTTAGTGACCTTGGACAGTTAACTTAACCTTTATGAGTCTTTCTTGTCCTGAAAAAGGAGAGCATGATAATCATGCTTGACCTTTCCTACTTTACTATAAAGTGCTATGTGAGTATTATTTTACTCAGGTATGCTCTAATCATAATCAGCTATACTCTAAGAATGTGAAAGCTAAGCACTTAAGTATCTATTTTAAACCCTCAGACCAGGGAGTAATTGTTGCATTTGAAAAGAGAGCTTACTGAAAAGGTACCGCAGTAGCTGAAGAGGTACCACATAAACCTGTACTTGTATTATAATTTTTTCATTTCCATAATTGTGTGGGAATGCCACTACATGGTGGGCATTTGGCATAATGGAATATGGCACTACTATATAGTAGCACCAAAGGAATAAAGTTGATACTATTTTTTGCTTTTCCTTGGAATGTCCAGAAACTTCAGGTGAGCAGTTATTTTCAGTGGTTTTGGTAAATGTCATTCCAATCCATGTTTCTACGTATTATCAAAGAGTTTTTGATAAGAAGCTACATTTATGGAGTAGGGTGCATAATAAGACTAATTAGAATTAATAAATATATCCATCGATTAACTCATTATTGGTAACCTCATTTACAAGTGGTTATATCACGTAAATCTTGTTTTGAGAGATTTTCATAAGGGCAGTTAGGTGGATCCTAGAAACAGAAAAGTTTCTGGTCTGATGTTAAATTTGGTGTAGAACAAAAGGCTTTGAGTTGCTTAATTTACAAAAAGAAAACAAAGTGGTCTAAATGAAGCTTCAGTTGGATTGCTTACTTATAAGGGCCCTTCTTTGGTGCCTAAGATCTTCTGCTACTTTCCGATATAGGAAGATAGACTTCACCATTTAAAATTTCCCTTGCAAATAATAAAGGAATTTAATGATTAAACGAATACATTTCAAGAAAAATATTTTGAGGGGAACTGGGATATTAAGATTTAACATTTGAAAGTAGGCAGTAAACCAGTACTTGATGGACTTCTACAACAGGCATTTCATTTCTGTAGGCATTAATCCATCTTTAGAAACCTTGAGAGGGACTTCCCTGGAGGTCCAGTGGTTAAGACTCCGTGCTTCCACTGCAGAGGGAACTAGGATCCCACATGCTGTGCAGCGCGACCCCCCGAAAAAAAGAACTTTGAGAATTTTATATGTCATCTTGAAAGTAGGTTATATGTCAGTTAACAAGAGCATCTGGAATTATCTACAAATATTAAAAATTTTTAAGATTGAAAAATGAATTTATCATTTTTCTTATAATGAATATATATTTTAAAAGCCATTTAATTGTGAAGTATAGTTTCTTCTGCGCAAGTTATTTTAATTATCAACAGTTATAAGGTAGCAGCACAAAATTGATTCTCTACTGTAACATAGAACATTTTTTTAAGGTAAGCAACCATAAAGTAGTATGTTTCAAAAATCTAATTATTTCCTTTTAGTGACTTTTCATATTTAATGGCTTCTCAAGAGGCATATATCAATGAAACTGTAGGACAAAATAAAACCCTGTGAACTTCAGTGAACTTTTCATTGTTCCTGAGAATTCATGAGCTTCTATTAATGACGATTTGAAAATGTGGATATTGTTTGTCCTCAATTAGGAGAAATTCATTTCTGAATTAACAAAATGAAGTCCCCTCTTAGATTTGGAATTACTTGGGTATAGTTAAGATGTCTGTTACTCATATTCATACCATGTTGATGAATTGTCATCATATACTTTTATGCAGGTGATGGTGGCTATCTACTTTTCATTTTATCAAACTAGTTAACCTTTACTCTTTTAAGTTGATCATGAATTTTTAGAATTACGTGGTTTGTCATTAAGAGGTATCTCACTGTATTATTTTCTGTTGCTACTGTAACAAATTACCACAAATTTAGTGGCTTAAAACAACACAAATTTATTCTTTTATAGTTCTGGGTGCCAGAACTCCAAAATGAGTCTTACAGGGCTAAAATTAAGATGTCAGCAGGGGTGATTTCTTCTGGAAGCTTTAGGAGAGGATCAGTTTCTAATGTCTTCCAGCTTTTAAGAGTGCCTGCATTTCTTGCTTGTGACCACATTATTCCAGTCTCAGCTTCTGCTGTCACACAGGCTTTTCCTCTTCTGTAGTGAAATCTCCTCTTCTTTCCTCTTGCATTCAGGACAGCTGTGATTGAATTTAGGGCCTGCCTTGATAATATAGGCTAATCTCCCCATTTCAGGATCCCTAACTTAAGCACATCTGCCAAGGCTTTTTTGCCATATAAACTAACATTCACAAGGTTCCAGAAATTAAGACGTAAATATCTTTGCAAGCCATTATTCAGCCTACCACACTCATCATTTCAAAGAAATAAAAAATTGTTTTTTTTAGTAGTTTCATAATAATAAAGCTATAGTTTAGAACAAACAAAAAAACAGAATTTAAATTCATTTTGTTAAAGCATTTATTTCTGTGACTTGTTTCATAAATATGCCAGGAAAATGAATATTTTTAAACATTTATAATAGTTAAATACTTCCTATAAACAAGCATCTTACTAACCCAGTCTCAAAAGAATGATGGAATGAATGTATTTATTACTTGGTAAGCAATGTCATGAACAGACATTGCAAAGTTCAGCAAGAAGCATTTAGGATTTTAGTTTTTTTCCTACTCCTTTTTTATTTTATTTATTTATTTATTTTTGCCGTGCCGCATGGCATGTAGGATCTTAGTTCCCTGACCAGGGGTCGAACCTGCTCCCCCTGAAATGGAAGCACAGAGTCTTAAACACTGTATCACCAGGGAAGTCCTGTCCTACTAATTTTTTAGATGTTTTATAAACATTGAAACTACAAATATAGGCAGAATAGTATAATGAGACCTGTGTATTTATCACCCAGCTTCAACAATTATTTACTCATACTAAACTTTCATCACCACCCTACCCATCTTTCATATTATTTTACTTTTTATTTTTTAAAATTTATTTTATTGAAGTATAGTTGGTTTACAATGTTGTGTTAATTTCTGCTGTACAGTAATGTAATTCACTTATATATATATACATATATATATATGTATATATATATATACACACACACACACATAACCTTCTCCATTTTGGTTTATTATGGGATATTGAATATAGTTCCCTGTGCTATACAGTAGAACCTTGCTGTTTATCCATTCTATATATAATAGTTTGCATATCATATTAATTTAAAGCAAGCCCCAGGCACAGTATCACAACTTCTATAGATGTTCCCATCTGTACCTCTAAAGATAAAGATTTCTTTAACACAACCACAATACTATTAATCACGTTTTAACATAAAATTAACACTAATTCCTTTTTTTTCTTTTTTTTGGCCGCAACAGGCGGCTTCTGGGATCATAGTACCCTGACCAGGGAATGAACCCACACCCTTGGCAGTGAGAGCACAGAGTCCTAACCACAGGACCGCCAGGGAATTCCCAACACTAATTCCTGATATCATCAATTTCCCAGTGTTAAAACTTTCAGTTATCTTGAATGTCATAAATGGCTTCTTTGCTTGTAATAGTTTTATTACCTTTCCTATGTGTAATTTTCTGCATTTTAAAGTTCCATCAAAATGGGTTCTTTTTTTTTTTTAACATCTTTATTGGAGTATAATTGCTTTACAGTGGTGTGTTAGTTTCTGCTTTATAAAAAGTGAAACAGTTATACATATACATGTGTTCCCATATCTCTTCCCTCTTGCGTCTCCCTCCCTCCCACCCTCCCTATCCCACCCCTCTGGGTGGTCACAAAGCACCAAGCTGATCTCCCTGTGCTATGCGGCTGCTTCCCACTAGCTATCTATTTTACGTTTGGTAGTTTAAATATGTCCGTGCCACTCTCTCGCTTTGTCACAGCTTACCCTTCCCCCTCCCCATATCCTCAAGTCCATTCTCTAGTAGGTCTGTGTCTTTATTCCTGTCTTACCCCTAGGTTCTTCATGACTTTTTTTTTTCTTAAATTCCATATGTATATGTTAGCATACGGTATTTGTCTTTCTCTTTCTGACTTACTTCACTCTGTATGACAGACTCTAGGTCCATCCACCTCATTACAAATAGCTCAATCTCGTTTCTTTTTATGGCTGAGTAATATTCCATTGTATATATGTGCCCCATCTTCTTTATCCATTCATCCGATGATGGACACTTAGGTAGTTTCCATCTCCGGGCTTTTGTAAATAGAGCTGCAGTGAACATTTTGGTACATGACTCTTTTTGAATTTTGGTTTTCTCAGGGTATATGCCCAGTAGTGGGATTGCTGGGTCATATGGTAGTTCTATTTGTAGTTTTTTAAGGAACCTCCTTAGTGGCTGTACCAATTCACATTCCCACCAGCAGTGCAAGAGTGTTCCCTTTTCTCCACACCCTCTCCAGCATTTACTGTTTCTAGATTTTTTGATGATGGCCGTTCTGACAGGTGTGAGATGATATCTCATTGTAGGTTTGATTTGCATTTCTCTAATGATTAATGATGTTGAGCATTCTTTCATGTGTTTGTTGGCAGTCTGTATCTTTTCTTTGGAGAAATGTCTATTTAGGTCTTCTGCCCATTTTTGGATTGGGTTGTTTGTTTTTCTGATATTGAGCTGCATGAGCTGCTTATCAATTTTGGAGATTAATCCTTTGTCAGTTGCTTCATTTGCAAATATTTTCTCCCATTTTGAGGGTTGTCTTTTGGTCTTGTTTATGGTTTCCTTTGCTGTGGAAAAGCTTTGAAGTTTCATTAGGTCCCATTTGTTTATTTTTGTTTTTATTTCCATTTCTCTAGGAGGTGGGTCAAAAGGATCTTGCTGTGATTTATGTCATAGAGTGTTCTGCCTGTGTTTTCCTCTAAGAGTTTGATAGTTTTTGGCCTTACATTTAGATCTTTAATCCATTTTGAGCTTATTTTTGTGTATGGTGTTAGGGAGTAGTCTAATCTCATACTTTTACATGTACCTGTCCAGTTTTCCCAGCACCACTTATTGAAGAGGCTGTCCTTTCTCCACTGTACATTCCTGCCTCCTTTATCAAAGATAAGGTGACCATATGTGTGTGGCTTTATCTCTGGGCTTTCTCTCCTGTTCCATTGATCTATCTTTCTGTTTTGGTGCCAGTACCATACTGTCTTGATTACTGTAGCTTTGTAGTATAGTCTGAAGTCAGGGAGCCTGATTCCTCCAGCTCCGTTTTTCATTCTCAAGATTGCTTTGGCTATTCGGGGTCTTTTGTGTTTCCATACAAATTGTGAAATTTTCTGTTCTAGTTCTGTGAAAAATGCCAGGGGTAGTTTGATAGGGATTTCATTGAATCTGTATTTGCTTTGTGTAGTAGAGTCATTTTCACAATGTTGATTTTTCCGATCCAAGAACATGGTATATCTCTCCATCTATTTGTATCATTAATTTCTTTCATCAGTGTCTTATAATTTTCTGCATACAGGTCTTTTGTCTCCTTAGGTAGGTTTATTCCTAGATATTTTATTCTTTTTGTTGCAGTGGTAAATGGGAGTGTTTTCTTGATTTCACTTTCAGATTTTTCATCATTAGTGTATACGAATGCCAGAGATTTCTGTGCATTAATTTTGTATCCTGCTACTTTACCAAATTCATTGATTAGCTCTAGTAGTTTTCTGGTAGCATCTTTAGGATTCTCTATGTATAGTATCATGTCATCTGCAAACAGTGACAGCCTTACTTCTTCTTTTCTGATTTCGATTCCTTTTATTTCCTTTTCTTCTCTGATCAGTGTGGCTAAAACTTCCAAAACTGTGTTGAATAAGAGTGGTGAGAGTGGGCAACCTTGTCTTGTTCCTGATCTTAGTGGAAATGCTTTCTCTTTTTCACCATTGAGGACGATGTTGGCTGTGGGTTTGTCACATATGGCCTTTATTATGTTGAGGAAAGTTCCCTCTATGCCTACTTTCTGCAGGGTTTGTATCATAAATGGGTGTTGAATTTTGTCGAAAGCTTTCGCTGCATCTTCTGAGATGATCATATGGTTTTTCTCCTTCAGTTTGTTAATATGGTGTATCATGTTGATTGATTTGCATATATTGAAGACTCCTTGTATTCCTGGGATAAACCCCACTTGATCATGGTGTATCATCCTTTTAATGTGCTATTGTATTCTGTTTGCTAGTATTATGTTGAGGATTTTTGCATCTATGTTCATCAGTGATATTGGCCTGTAGTTTTCTTTCTTTGTGACATCCTTGTCTGGTTTTGGTATCAGGGGGATGGTGGCCTCGTAGAATGAGTTTGGGAGTGTTCCTCCCTCTGCTATGTTTTGGAAGAGTTTGAGAAGGATAGGTGTTAGCTATTCTCTAAATGTTTGGTAGAATTCGCCTGTGAAGCCTGGGTCCTGGGCTTTTGTTTGTTGGAAGATTTTTAATCACAGTTTCCATTTCAGTGCTTGTGATTGGTGTTTTCCTATTTTCTATTTCTTCCTGATTCAGTCTTGGCAGGTTGTGCATTTCTAAGAATTTGTCAGTTTCCTTCAGGTGGTTCATTTTATTGGCATAGAGTTGCTTGTAGTAATCTCTCCTGATCTTTTGTGTTTCTGCAGTGTCAGTTGTTACTTCTTTTTCATTTCTAATTCTATTGATTTGAGTCTTCTCCCTTTCTTTCTTGATGAGTCTGGCTAATGGTTTATCAATTTTGTTTATCTTCTCAAAGAACCAGCTTTTAGTTTTATTGATCTTTGCTATCGTTTCCTTCATTTCTTTTTCATTTATTTCTGATCTGATCTTTATGATTTCTTTCCTTCTGCTATCTTTGGGGTTTTTTGTTCTTCTTTGTCTATTTGCTTTAGGTGCAAGTTTAGGTTGTTTATTCGAGATGTTTCCTGTTTCTTAAGCTAGGATTGTATTGCTGTAAACTTCCCTCTTAGAACTGATTTTGCTGCATCCCATAGGTTTTGGGTCGTCGTGTTTTCATTGTCATTTGTTTCTAGGTATTTTTTTATTTCCTCTTTGATTTCTTCAGTGATCTCTTGATTATTTAGCAGTGTGTTGTTTGGCCTCTATGGGTTTGTGTTTTTTTACAGTGTTTTTCCTGTAATTTATATCTAGTCTTATAGCGTTGTGGTCGGAATAGGTACTTGATATGATTTCAGTTTTCTTAAATTTACCAAGGCTTGATTTGTGACCCAAGATATGATCCATCCTGGAAAATGTTCCATGAGCACTTGAGAAGATAATGTATTCTGTTGTTTTTGGATGGAGTGGCCTCTAATTATCATTTACGTCCATCTTGTTTAATGTATCATTTAAAGCTTGTGTTTCCTTACTTCTTTTCAGTTTGGATGATCTGTCCATTGGTGAAAGTGGGGTGTTAAAGGTCCCCTACTATTATTGTGTTGCTGTCAATTTCCCCTTTTATGGCTGTTAACATTTGCCTTATGTACTGAGGTACTCCTGTATTGGGTACATAAATATTTACAATTGTTATATCTTCTTGGATTGATCCCTTGATCATTATGTAGTGTCCTTCTTTTCTCTTGTAATAGTCTTTATTTTAAATTCTGTTTTGTCTGGTAAGAGAATTGCTACTCCGGCTTTCTTTTGATTTCCATTTGCATGGAATATCTTTTTCCATCCCCTCACTTTCAGTCTGTATGTGTCCCTAGGTCTTAGGTGGGTCTCTTGTATATGGCATATATACGGGTCTTGTTTTCCTATCCATTCAGCCAGTCTGTGTCTTTTGGTTGGAGCACTTAATCCATATACATTTAAGGAAATTATCGATATTTATGTTCCTATTACCATTTTCTTAATTGTTTGGGGTTTATTATTGTAGATCTTTTCCTTCTTCTTTGTTTTCCTGCCTAGAGAAGTTCCTTTAGCATTTGTTTTAAAGGTGGTTTCGTGGTGCTGAATTCTTGCTTGTCTGTAAAGGTTTTAATTTCTCCATTGAATCTGAATGAGATCCTTGCTGGGTAGAGTAATCTTAGTTGTAGGTTTTTCCCTTTCATCACTTTAAATATGTCCTGCCACGCCCTTCTGGCTTGCAGAGTTTCTGCTGAAAGATAAGCTGTTAACCTTATGGGGATTCCATTGTATGTATGTTATTTATTGCTTTTCACTTGCTGCTTTTAATATTTTTTCTTTGTATTTAATTTTTGATAGTTTGGTTAATATGTGTCTTGGCATGTTTCTCCTTGTCTTTATCCCATATGGGACTCTGTGCTTCCTGGACTTGATTGACTATTGCTTTTCCCATGTTAGGGAAGCTTTCAACTATAATCTCTTCAAATATTTTCTCAGTCCCTTTTTCTCTTCTTCTCCTAGGACCCCTATAATTCGAGTGTTGGTGTGTTTAATGTTGTCCCAGAGGTCTCTGAGGCTGTCCTGAATTCTTTTCACTCGTTTTCCTTTTTTCTGCTCTGTGGTAGTTATTTACACTATTTTATCTTCCCGGTCACTTATCTGTTCTTCTGCTGCAGTTATTCTGCTCTTGATTCCTTGTAGAGAATTTTAAATTTCATTTATTGTGTTGGTCATCATTGTTTGCTCTTCAGTTTTTCTAGGTCCTTGTTAAACGTTTCTCATATTTTCTCCATTCTATTTCTAAGACGTTGGATCATCTTTACTATCATTACTCTGAATTCTTTTTCAGGTAGACTGCCTATTTCCTCCTCATTTGTTTGGTCTGGTGAGTTTTTACTTTGCTTCTTCTTCTGCTGTTTATTTCTCTGTCTTCTCATTTTGCCTAACTTACTGCATTTGGGGTCTCCTTTTCACAGGCTGCAGGTTCATAGTTCCCGTTGTTTTTGGTATCTGCCCCCAGTGGGTAAGGTTGGTTCAGTGGGTTGTGTAGGTTTCCTGGTGGAGGGGACTGGTGCCTGTGTTCTGGTGGATGAGGCTGGATCTTGTCTTCCTGGTGGGCAGGACTGTGTCCAGTGCTGTGTTTTGGGGTGTCTGTGAGCTTATTATGATTTTAGGCAGCCTCTCTGCTGATGGGTGGGGTTGTTTTCCTGTCTTGCTAGTTGTTTGGCATGCGCTGTGCAGCACTTTACCTTGCTGGTCGTTGAGTGGAGCTGGGTGTTAGCGTTGAGATGGAGATCTCTGGGAGAGCTCTCCCCAATTGATATTACGTGGGGCTGGGAGGTCTCTGCTGGACCAGTGTCCTGAATTCAGCTCTCCCACCTCAGAGGCTCAGGCCTGACAGCCGCTTGGAGCACCAAGACCTTGTGAGCCACAAGGCTGGCGAAACTGGGCTATGAGTTGGGTGGCAGCCACTGCCTGTTGTAGCTCTGTCTCAGCTGTCTCCAAAGGTCACCCAGATACATTGGGTTATTCCACCATTCCTCAGAACTTGCACATGCCAGTCTGGGATTTGTAATATGTCCTCCTGATACTCTTCATTGAAATACCTTGCATTCGTGGTGGTGAGAGATATGCTGATAGTGTTGGTTCTCTTCAGTTCAGAGACTGGAACAGTCTGAGCCTTCATGTGGCCAGGTTAGGAGCAGCTGGCCAACGGTCCCAAACTGATTACATGTCAGATTCCAAGACGGGTTTCTGCAGCGCCCGAGCAGTAGTCCCAAGCAGCCGCTCCGCTCAGCTGCAACACTCTGACTGGGGAATTTGGTGGGGCCCTCAAACAAGGATTTCTGCCAGCCCTATAGCCTGACTTCTCCACCCAGGCAAGGAGCTGAGGAGAGCATCTCCCGACTCCATCTCACCAGAGGAGTGGACACCTGGAAGCTCCTTCCATTTATCCCTATAGAAGTTTAGCATGCATCTTTCAAGCCCTTTTGTTAAAGCATTATATATCTTCTCTGTGTATTTCATTTTTATAAAGCACTTTGATAAATTTTCTTTGAAGCAGCGTATCTATTTTTAGGAACTTAAGTTGCAAATAATGGTTATTTATGAATCACAGTGTTGAACTGTAATGTCTAAAATTAGGTCCAATGAAAAGATTTTATAATTTCTGCAACATTTAAGAAAATAAATCATTTATATTTTCTTTTATTCCTCTATAATTTCTTAAGTTTTTACAATGCTTATGCAGTATTTTTTTTGTAAGGAAAAGAGTTTTCAAAATAAAGTTAGGCAGGGGGCTTCCCTGGTGGCGCAGTGGTTCAGAGTCCGCCTGCTGAAGTGGGGGACGCGGGTACGTGCCCCGGTCCGGGAGGATCCCACATGCTGCGGAGTGGCTGGGCCCGTGAGCCATGGCCGCTGAGCCTGCGTGTCCGGAGCCTGTGCTCCGCAGTGGGAGAGGCCACAACAGTGAGAGGCCCGCATACCGCAAAAAAATAAATAAAGATAGGCAATGACTCATTTTTCTGTATTTCTTATATTCTGTATTGCATTTTTTTAGGAGACATATCTATGTAAAAATGGGATGGAAATAAAGTAGGAGAATACCAGAAAATGAACTGTCTAGGGCAAATAGGTTTGAAATTCTTCTTGTAACCTAATTTCTTAATATTCATTTTTTTAAAAATTAAATTATTTGTTTTAGCTACACTGGATCTTTATTGTAGCACACAGGCTCTCTAGTTGTGGCACACGGGCTTGTGACGTGAGGGCTCTAAAGCATGCGGGTTCAGTACTCGTAGTGCACGAGTTTAGTTGCGTTATGTGGGATCTTAGTTGCCCCACCATAGATTGAACCCAGGCCCCCTGCGTTGGGAGTGCAGAGGTGTAACCACTGGACTACCTGGGAAATCCCTATTCATGTAGTATTTCCTTTCTTTCTTTTTTTTTTTAACATCTTTATCAGAGTATAATTGCTTTACAATGGTATGTCAGTTTCTGCTTTATAACAAAGTGAATCAGCTATACATATACATATGTCCCCATATCTCCTCCCTCTTGCATCTCCCTCCCACCCTCCCTATCCCACCCCTCTAGGTGCTCACAAAGCACTGAGTGATCTCTCTGTGCTATGCAGCTGCTTCCCACTAGCTATTGATTTTACATTTGGGTAGTGTATATATGTCCATGCCACTCTCTCACTTCGTCCCAGCTTTGCCTCCCCCCAACCATGTCCTCAAGTCCATTCTCTACGTCTGCGTCTTTATTCCTGTCCTGCCCCTAGGTTCTTCAGAACCATTTTTTTTTTTAGATTCCATATATATGTGTCAGCATACGGTATTTGTTTTTCCCTTTCTGTCTTACTTCACTCCGTATGACAGACTCTGGGTCCATCCACCTCACTACAAATAACTCAATTTCATTTCTTTTTATAGCTGAGTAATATTCCATTGTATATATGTGCCACATCTTCTTTATTCACTTGTCGATGGACACTTAGGTTGCTTCCATGTGCTGGCTGTTGTAAATAGTGCTGCAGTGAACATTGTGATACATGACTCTTTTTGAATTATGATTTTCTCAGGGTATATGCCCAGTAGTGGGATTGCTGTGTTGTTGTATAGTATTTCTAAAATGCAGTATTGTATCCTGTATGGTTTTTTGACTAAAACGATTTGATCCCTGCTTGCCCAAAGTTTAAAAGTCAAACAACAATAATAACTTCTTTAATTTTGCTCCTAAAACTCCAGCCTGTGTTGGTATTAAGCCTTTTGCCTTAAGCAGATGCTGTGCTATGTTTCAGACCATTGTAGTTTGAAACGTACTTTGAGTGCATGTGTGTATATGCTGAATTCAAATTCTATCCACACTAAATGTGAAGAGATAAGGTTTTAGATATACTTTGATAGATTTTTCCTCTACGTTTCAAAACATTTTGAAAAACTACCATTATGTATTTCAGGCAAGTTTTGTGGCATCTGGAAATCGAACAGATATTTCCTTAGATGATCCCAACTTCTGGCAAAAATGGGCGAAAAAGGCAGAAATAGATATAGATGCCATCAGTGGTAGAGTAAGTATTTATTTCCGTTTAAAAAATATTACCTGTGGGAATACTTTGGTAATATTATTATAATATTTTAAGGTGTTCCACTGTGTACTGACTGAAATAAATTAATCTGCATAAATAAATTGATACCGGGCTGTAGAATGATAACATTGAGTCAGACACTGCTTCTGTTTAATTCTTCTGATATTTGTTGTGATAGGTTGTAATACGGTTAAAGTTTAATTTTGGAGGGTGTTTGTGTTCTTAAAATTATAATATGTTTTTTAATTTTTAAAATGTCTTAAAATAACGGATTACTTTTATTTCGCTTTTTAACCTTCTTTTTGTTATTTTGGTGTCAGATACCATTAATGATCTAGTCAAATACAAAAGGAGAAAAAAAAAGCAGTCAAGAAAGTGGCATCTTCAAAATCTGACAAAGAACTATAAAAAATTTAAGATCCAGTCCTACTTACGTACATAGATCTAGCTATGCTTAGTAAATATTATGAAATTTAAAAAATAAAGTGGCATTTTTAAACTGTTTCTTTTATAACATCCCTTGGAGTTAAGGAAGAAAGGGCCAAAAAGCTAGCACAGAATTCATGGAACTGATAATAACGTAACTGTTCACTTCAAAAGACATCTACCTGTCTGATAATTTATAGGAATCAATGTTTGTGAGCCTTACCTACTTCCAAAATAACTGCTAAATGATTAAAAGAAATTTATATTAAGCATTGATGCATGGGATCTATTTTAATAGATAACCTTATAAGATGTAAAACTTTACAATGAGGAATAATGCCACTGCCCAATAATAATTATTATTTAATATATTTTGGAAATATGTATAATTCTGTATGAAACATTATAAAAAAGTAAATTAGAAAGAGATATTTATTAAAATATTACTATTTTCATATTGGCATGTTTATATGCCTTAAAAAGTCAATGGAATTTGCAAACCACTATAAATTAATAGATGAATTAGTGAATTAACTGATAGAAGATAAATATGCCATTTAGCCTTCTTAAATATCAGTACTAACAGCAGTAGAAAAATATATGGAAGAGGAAGTCTACTTCGTAGTAGAAAAAAAGATTTAGAACACTTAGGGGAATACCTACTGGACGTATATGATTTCAGTAAAGTAAATTACCAAACTTAATTGTGAGATTTGTCAATTGGGAAGAAAAACTACATATTTTAAACATTTGTAGGTTGAGTTAATAAACATAGAAATGCAGCCCCAATCAAAATGTTAAGAATTTGTTCATATAACCAGACAAAATCTAAAATTACCCTGGAAGAATAAATACTCAACAATATTAAATCCACTTTTAGGAATCTGTCTTACAGCAATAATCACACATGTACAATGATAATGTAGTACAGTGATGTACATCGCAACATTTTTCATTTTAGAAAAAAATTAGAAACTAATTGGTACTTTTATACTGTCTAATGCAGTAAGTAAAAATAATCATGTAGATCCCTATGTACTCACATAGAGCTCTAAGACAAGACAGTTAACTTTAAAAAGAGAGAGGCCTTCCCTAGTGGCACAGTGGTTGAGAGTCTGCCTGCTGATGCAGGGGACATGGGTTCGTGCCCTGGTCCAGGAAGATCCCACATGCCGCGGGGCAGCTGGGCCCGTGAGCCATGGCCGCTGGGCCTGCGCATCCGGAGCCTGTGCTCCGCAACGGGAGAGGCCACAACAGTGAGAGGCCCGTGTACCACAATAAAAAAAAAAAAGAGAGAGAGAGAAATAGAACAATACTTACAGTGTGATGTTTGTTTATGATTTTTCAAAAGTATTATAATGGTAATACGCAGACACTCGTACATTTGTGCTGAATCCAACTAGAGCACACTGTGAGCCAAGTACCATTCTCACATTAGGGCTAAAATGAACAAGACAGATGAAGCACTGCTTAATAGAGCTTACAAATTCTGGTGGGTAAGTAAACAAATATATAAGATAATTTCTGAGACTGAAGAAAATAAAATGGTAAGATGGTAGAGAATGCCTGGAGGAGTGTAGATAGCATTAGGAAAAGTGGTCAAGGGAGGTCACTCTGAGGGGACATCTGTGCTGAGACTTGAATGATGAGAACCAGCCAACAGTGTAAAGACATGAGATAAAAGCTTTCAAGGTAGAGGGAATGGCAGTGACCCATTGTTTGAAATAAGCTTACAGTGTTCCAGAAACAGAAATGGCATTGTGTCAGAATGGAGGGGGATAGTGAGAGTGGTGACAGGTTAGGTCAAAGATGATAGGTATGGCTCATTTCAATAGGGTCTTATAGATTATCCTAAGGAGTTATGGATTTTATAAATAAACTTATATAAGCATATAGTCATGTAATACTTTGCAGTTATGTTTTCTAATTTGTACTTCTCAAAAATTTTATAATTTTCTGACAAGAAGTACCATGAAGACAGATTGGCATTACTTACTATATGTTAAAACATAAAAGCATATTAACATATTATAAAGGAACCATGATACTGAGAGAAATGTATATAGAGCAAAGAATAGAATAAGAACAGGAGAAGGTCAAATTATAGGATATAAATAAAGAAATAGCATTAGAGAAAAAGGGGTTATTTAATAATCATGATTAAAATTTGAGTTAGCATTGGGGAAGCATTTTAATAATATACTCTATGCCAAGTAAACTCCAATTTGTGATAAAAAATTTATTTTTGAAACAAAGCATGAAAAAATAGTAAAAATAGATTTCTATTTTATCAAATATTTGGTGGGAAACATTCTAAATTAGAAACAAACCACAAAGGGAAATAATTGGCATATTCAAATATATGACAAAATTATGTAATGGAAAAATAAAATTGCAATCAGACTGGTGACTATTTGTAGCAGAAGTATATATGAAAGTTAATATTTTTATTATATAAAAGCTAATGTAAATTGATCACAAGTAGAAATAAATCAAAATCTTAAAAGATTATGGGCAAAAAACACTTGAAAATTTACTCAAGAGAAAATACAATTATGGTTGTTTTTTTTTAAGTTGGGACCAGGGAAAGGGACAACTCTTTCTTTTTTTTAATTAAGTAATTATTTTTTTTGAAGTAGGTTGATTTACGATGTTTTAGTCTCAGGTGTACAACAAAGTGTTATAAATACATAATTTTTTTTCAGATTCTTTTAAGCTTATTACAAAATACTGAGTATAGTTCCCTGTGTTATACAGTAGGTCCTTGTCAACTCTTTCTTATATAGAAGGTGCCAATTAATAAATGTAGAAGGAATAAGAGAAATAGAAAATCTCAATCCACCCCATTGATGAATTCTAAAATTAGTGTGTAGAATATAAGGAGAAACAGAATTTTTATATATCTTCAAAGTATATCTTCCAAAATATTTATTAATTACAAAAGGAAAACTAGTAAGTTTACAGTGGAAAAACTTAATAGAGAAGGCTAATGTCACCAGTATTAAGACATATTAACATTATGTACCCCTTTAAGTTCAGTGCACTGTGGTCATACTACTGTGGGACAGCAGAACCTACATGGTCTGGTCCCTGCTTCCCCTCCTAGCGTTTACCCTCTCCTGCTCTAGGACTTGAACATAGAATACCTTTTCAGGTCCATTACTGTTTTCTTCACTTATAATGCCATCTCCTCCTTGGATGCCTAGCAAACTACTTCTCATTCTTGAAGATCTCTTTCTAGTATCACTACTTTGTAAATCTTTCTTTTATGGCACCCATCTTATAAAATATTGCATCCTGAATAGCATTTATTTGTTTACACATTAAACTGAGCCTCAAGACTGTGAATTTCTCATGAGCAGAAAGCTATCTTAGTCATAGCCCATAACATAGTACCTAACTTAGATAAATTGGTCAATAAAGATTAAAGTTTGTCAACTTACGTTGTTTTGAATGAATTAGACTTCATTGACCATAGTGAGGTTCATATACTTATTACTTTGCTTGTTGTAGATTAGTGTAAGTCTTTTGGAAAGCACTGAAACATGATTCTGGATCCATAAAATAATTATGCCCTTTGACCAATATTTCCATTTTTGGATATTTCACTTCCTTTGGACTTATCTTTAGGATAAACTTAGATTACAAAGATTTACTTTTTAGCATTATATATTTTAAAAATTTAAAACAATCTATTTGTATTAATTCAAATTGCATTATGAATTAATTAGGTAAAGAAAATTATGATGCATAAATTCAGTTTAAAATATAGTTTATAGTTGTTGTAGAAGCACAATACAGTAACTTTCATATTAATAAAGCCATATACCAAATTTTTTTATCCTATGATTGTAATATGAAATTATGACAAATGGTAATAAGGATTTTAAAGGAATAAAAAAATTTTCTGTTGATTTGGTAGGTCAGTGGAATTGTTAGTAATTTGTTCTGGTTTTATAAAATTATTGTTTGTACAGTTTGAAAGGTAAAAATGTAAAATATTGTTATAAGCAAAATAATAAAAGGACCTTCAAGTAATAGCTGTTAAATTTTACAGAACAGCTTGGTTATTGACACTCCAAGAATTAGGAAGCAAACAAGACCCTTCAGTGCTACAAAAGATGAATTGGCTGAATTATCTGAAGCTGAAAGTGAAGGAGATGAAAAGCCCAAACTCCGGAGACCCTGTGAGCGTTCGAATGGCTATGGAAGAACTGAATGCTTTAGAGTAGAGAAAAATCTGCTAGTTTATGGGTAAAATATTATTTTTAATGTTTACTGTTAGTAGTCTGGTGTACAAATTTATGGGAAACATATACTATATTCTAATATGCTTTTTATCTTGTTAGAATCAATAAAATGTATTTTTTAAGTACCATGAATTTATATATTTAACATATACTTAATAGCAATTGATGAGATATCTTTAAATTTTAATATTATAAATGTATTGCTAATATCAAACTCCTTGTTCTTAGATTTGCATATTCAGTAACACAAAATGGATAATGTTTTTATCCATTATTGAATAAAATATACTAGAAATTACTATACCATGACTCTGCAGTTTATTCTATGGGGGAAAAAACTTTAGTAGGTAAATTCTATCAGTGACAAAGTGTGTTTTTTGCAGGTTTCAGGCCTTTTATCCATGAGTTATGTTTTCTCTAGGATTTCACCCAATATTAATATAAATATACCTTTTTTTAACTAGGTGGGGCCGATGGAGAGAGATTCTGTCTCATGGCCGTTTTAAAAGGCAGCTAAATGAGCACGATGTGGAAATAATTTGCCGAGCCCTCTTAGCTTATTGCCTTGTTCACTACCGAGGAGATGAGAAAATTAAAGGCTTCATATGGGATCTCATTACTCCAACCGAAGATGGGCAGACACGAGAGCTACAAAATCATCTAGGTAAGAACATTCTTTTATTTCCTTTTTAAATTTAGTTTTAGTTATGTAAGTAGCACTTAACATAGTACCCTATAAAATATTGAAGCATTTCAGATAATAGTAAAGAACCCTTAAGCTTCACTCTTAATTCAAGTTCCATGTTGGAAAGGACTAGTGTTATCAGTTTGGTTGGGTTTTATATACTGTTATCAAACATGTATTTGTTTACAAGTTGTTGACCCAATAGTATGTCTTAGAGGTCATCCCATCTGTATTCATGTAGATCTATTTTATTTTTTAAACTCCTGCTTAGTAGTCCATAGTATGGATATTTCTTAATTCATTTAGCATCTCCTTTGATGATGGGCATTTAGGATGTTTCCAATTTTAGATAATTGAAAAACAGGTTTTAGTGAAGATCCTTTTACGTTCCTCCTTGTGCACAGGAATAAATCTTCCACTAAAGTAAATATCAAGAAATGGAATTGTTCAGGTACAGCATATATACGTCCTTAGGACCTAAAATGTGGTCTGTGTGTTAACAGCATCAGCATCTCCCAGGAGCTTCTTAGAAATGCAGAATCTTAGACCTCAGACTTACTACATCAGAATCTACATTTTAACAAGTTCCTCAGCAATTAGTATGTATATTAAAATTTGGAACACTGTGGTATATACATTTAAAATTGTTATAACTGTTTTAATTTGCTGTCAAATGTGGCTGTGTCAATTTATAGTCCCATCAGAGATATATACAAGTAGCATTTGCTCCATAACCCTACGAACATTCTTTTTTGCATAAAATAATTGAATTTTCTATAAAGATAAAAAGATTACTGTGCCCTTAAATTGGTGTTACAATTTTATTCTATTTAATCAACAAATACCTGTTAAAGTGCCTGTTCTGCGCTTCTTGTGCAAAGTACTGGGAAGATGAGAAGGAACAACACAGACAAGATCCCTGAGCTCATGAACCTGGTCAGGCAGACAGACATAATAAGAAAGCAGATAAAATACCTAAATAATTATAGATTATGATGAGTACTGTGAAGTAAATAAACTAAGTACTGAGATTGAGAACAACAGAAAGTACCTAGTTTAGATTAGGGTGGTCACTGGAGGTCTATCTTAATGAAATTAACAATGAAATTATTAATGTGAAGAGCTGATTTCTGGTAAAGATGGAAGATTCACACAAATATAATTTCACTCTTCCTTGAAACCCAACTTATATGTCAATAAAGGGAAAAAAATTCAAGGCATCAAGCTTTATAAATTGTACAGGTATAAATTTTAGTTTCTTTAACAAGTAAATAGTGGAAGGGGAGGAAAATGGGGAGGGTATCTATAAACCATTGGCTCACACCAGACATGATCTTGTGCCCCAATCTTGCTCCCACCCTGGGTTGTCACAGCTTTGAGCATGTTAATGGCATCTAGTTTGTAGAGACCACAAGAGCACAGACTGCCCCTACAGTGAAAAACTGTGCAGCTCAAAATAGCAATAGTGCCAAGATTGAAAACCCTGCTATAGCCTGAAAGATGTTTATGAGTCCTCAGCCAGTTGCAGTGTGTGGGCCTTATTTGGATCCTGATTGAAGCAAACAACCCAGGAGAAATTTGTCTATTATCTTTATTAGATAATTCTAAATTTGAATAGTAAATATTAAGTACGTATTATTGCATTTCTTAGGGCTGATGATGGTATTGTAGTTTTTTGTTTTGTTTTTAAGGAAGCCTTATATTTTACATATGTTAAGATACTCAGACATTTATTAATGAAGTGGTGGTTGTCTTCGATTTATTTCAAAATAGTGTTGGAGGTTGGGGAACAAACAGGATATAGATGAAGCCAAATTGGCTATGAATTCATAATTAATGAAGTTGGATGATAGGATCTGTGATCCATCATATTATTCCATTTATTTTTGTATATGCTTAATTCTATAATTTTAAAATAAATAAGGATAAACCCTTAAAAGTAGAGAGAATGGAAAAGGAATTTTGGAACCTAGAAGCATTAGATTAGTGATGACTAACTTAACCAACCAGAGAGAGCTGAATCTTAGGTCAACAGTAGGAAAGGGCAACAACCAACTGATTTGCTTCATAGATTATCTAAAAGTTTCAGGAGTTTGTGACATCCGTGACCTCTGAAAGTGGATATAAAGGACAGGGGCTTTGATTAAAAGTTGTTTAAAAGGGGGATCAGATCCCTAAATACCCTTTTCAACTCCATGTATCCATGGCGAAGACTGACTGAATGTTTATTCTCTGGAGAAGATAAAATAGAGAATGTCTGCATTTCATTGGTATTTGCAACATGGAGCTACTAAATGGCTGTTAAATGAATATGTATACTGGACAGTGTCATACTCAAGGAAGAAAACTAAGGAATTGTCCTTGGTGAATTGACCAGACCAAAACCTAAAGATAATGACAGGAAAAAACCAGCTGGATTACCCTTCAAAGAGTCGACAGTCACCTCCACTCATTCAGCCTGTCTATCAACTTTTCTGTCATTCTTAAATATGAGCAAATAACCAAGGGTATCAGGCATCTGAGGAACGTCTCCAACATGAGAGAGAGACTAAAAACAAACCACTAAATGAACTTGTAGGAAACAAAGACTGTGAAAGGAGAAGACAACTTTTTAAAAAATATCATTAATATCTGCAAAGATACTTCAGATATACTATGATTTTGAAAAAAGACGAAAGTACTGTAGAAACATTCAAGACAGACCTCTTAAAAATTACAAATTAACATGTAAAAATTAACATGCAGTTACATGAAAAAGAAAATAGGATTAAATGATGAATCTGAGGAAATTATGGTAGGGAGAAATTTTTTTTTTTTGGAGAAATTTAAAAATATAAAACATCTCCATATTTTATTAGGAAAATTTCAATATGTGTATTTTTAAATATGCACTGTTTAGTTTCCAAACCAACAAGGGTCAGGAGGACTAGAATACAGAGCATTATTAACATAGACTAAAATGCAATTTAAGATGGAAGCATTAATTGAGATTAAAAAAGGATACTACATAATAAAAAAAAACTAATCCATAAAAGAAGATATAACAAAATGAACTTGTATGCACTGAACAAAATAGTATCAAAATATAAAGGCAAAACCCACCAAAATCCTAAGGAGAAATGGGACAAACCTACATAGTGCTTCTATTTACCATTGTGATGAAACTCCTAGCTGGTAGAATATGGCAGGGAAAAGATAGACAAGAATTGAAAGGAAGAAGCACAACTGTATTATTTGTAATCGTGAAAACTTGTAAGTGAAACAACTCCAGCATAGTTGAAGAATAATATGCAGGTGATATAGTCATAGAATAGATTTTTACACAGCAGTTAAAATGGATGAATTAGAGCCTCCATGAATCAGCAAGTATTTATAAATCTCAGAAAAAAATTAAATATAATAAATAAGTTACAGAATTGCATGTATAATGTAATGAAAGCTTAAATACTGAATATTTCTCCAACACACAAGTATAAACGTGTATGAAATGAAAATCAAATTCAGGGTAGTGACTATGTCTGGGAAGGAAAGAGTGAATTGGACTTTATGTATTATTTCCTTTAATAAGAAACTGACCAGGGCTTCCCTGGTGGCACAATGGTTGAGAATCTGCCTGCCGATGCAGGGGACACGGGTTCGAGCCCTGGTCTGGGAAGATCCCACATGCCGCGGAGCAACTGGGCCCATGAGCCACAACTACTGAGCCTGCGCGTCTGGAGCCTGTGCTCCGCAACAAGAGAGGCCACGACAGTGAGAGGCCCGTGCACCGTGGTGAAGAGTGGCCCGCGCACCGTGAAGAAGAGTGGCCCCCGCTTGCCACAACTAGAGAAAGCCCTCGCACAGAAACGAAGACCCACCACAGCCAAAAATAAATAAATAAATAAATAAAATTTTTTAAAAAACTGACCAAATATGGAATATGTTAAGATTAACAGTGAAATCAAATGAATTTAGCTCTCTTAAACAGGAACCCCACAAAACCTAATCCATGTTATTAGTAACAATCAGTTTTGAAAATCAAGAGGCCACAACTTGTATTTTTGTAACTAAGGAAGCAAAAAGTAAAGCAGAGGGAAAGGTTTGATCTTTCAGTTTTTACATTTGGAAAAAAAATGTTTTGCAACATAAAGGTAATCAGAATGATTAATTGGGGATATGAAATTGGGTGGTTGGCAGAAATTGTGTTAATATGTGTGTGGTATCGTGGACTTATCTTGTGATTGAGTTTATATTTTTACCATTAATTTTTCAAAGATCTCTGTATAGCCTACACAGACCTCTGAAAGTCTCCAGAAATTTCTTCCATTGAAAAAATGTTTTAAATCGACCGTCTTTATACAAATTATCCCTGATTTCATTTGTCCTTCTCATTTTAACAGGTCTGTCAGCCCCTGTACCCAGAGGTCGAAAAGGGAAGAAAGTAAAGACTCAAACAAGCTCATTTGATATACAAAAAGCAGAATGGCTTCGAAAATACAATCCTGAGCAGCTACTTCAAGATGAAGGCTACAAAAAACATATAAAACACCACTGTAATAAGTAGGTAGTAGGGTATTTTTAACACAACCCATTGCAAGTTTACTTCTGAATTTATTAACAATCTTAAAGCATGCTGATTCTGAGTACAGAGACAGTGTGGTCTAGGACCAATCCTAATCTTATTCTTACCAGGGTATCCTTCAGCAGATCATGGTACCTCTTGTGTCACTTTTCATCAGCAGAGAGAGAAAAAAAACTGGCCTCCAAGTGATCTCATTATATCTTACTTGGATATTAAATAATGATGATTGTAAAGATTTTGAAGAAACCTATTTTATATATATGATAGTAATGAGGTTTATTTAATCAGAAGTAATTATTATTATTTCATTATAAAAATTTTGTATACAAATTCTTTTCTAATTTTAACCCCATGGATGAATTTTCTTTAATGATTAATGTCTTTGTGTCTTTTGATTTTTTTTTTTTCCCCCTCATTTTTAGAGTTTTGCTTCGTGTAAGAATGCTGTATTATCTAAAGCAAGAAGTCATTGGAAATGAGTGCCAGAAAGTGTTTGATGGAGTTGATGCAAGGTAAATTAAATAGCATGTTTATTCTTCAGCAACGTAATGAGGCAAAAGTTAAATGACCAGAAAATTGTATATTAAGTGAATGCTTGTTCAGTGAAATTCACAGGAAGAAAAATCTACCAAACTTAGAGTGACCCTTGCCATTTTGTTGCCTTTCGTCTATTAATCTCATCGTTGGCTCTGTCGCTGAAAGTTATCATAAGAATAATAACATTAGCATTAGTAATAGCTTCCTGCTACCAAATCTAAAACTTAACCTTCCACCCTCTTACTGCAGTGACTTTTACATCCTCATATGATCCATCCAGCACCTTAGTCTCTCAGTTCCTTGACCTTTATCTACAATCGTCTTCTTTCCTCTCCACCACAGCCACACACGCACACAATCATATACTTAATCTTACTATCACCAGTAACAGCATTACCTCTTCAATCTGCATTTCAGCTGTCACTTATTTCCTTCAGACTCACTTAACTTGGGTACTTTGCACTCTCATTCTCTAATTTCATCACGATGTCCCCCATCTTATCCATCTCCACCTTCATGCCCCTCTCTCCTCATTATAAACCTGCATTCTGTAGTCCAGCAGTGTACTCACTAACTGAGATTCTTTGCCTGATTTCCCCTCTGTTCTACATTCGTGGCACAACCCCAACTCATGTTAAACCGAAAAATCGTTTTACCCCTTGCCTATACCTAAGCAGTTGAACATGGCTGGAGAAAATCACACAAACCCTGCCGAATGACTAACTTCAAATTGATGAGCATTGATCTCAAGCAAAATTAAACACAAGTAAGCTGTTTAACCACCATGACTAGGAAGTTCACTTACCTACTCTTCAAGAGGACCATTCCACACCTCTCTCCTCAAGCCATCTTCCTGTCCCACCAGCATCACCCTCCAGTAATGACTTTGCTATATATTTCACAGAGAAAACAGAAACAATCAGACAAGAGCTACCTTCAGTTCTACTTGTCGTATGTGTCCCCCTATTTATTCCTTCCCTTGGGATGAAGTAGAAATCCTCCTCCTCCTAAGAGCAACCCTTATGCTTGGAACTTGTTTCTTACCTTTTAAGGACTTTACGCCTGTAATCACCTTCTGAATCATTCTCTTGGCGTATATACATTCCTTAATATCATGTATCATACATACATCGTACTACTCCATTTCTCCACTCCCCTTCATGAAAATAAAGAGTTGTCTGTGTTGACAGTCTCTACTTCTTTACCTTGCATCTTCTCTTCAATCTATTCCAATTAATCTTTCATCTCCACTCTCCCGCTGAAATGATTTTTAATCAGGCCACTAATAACCTACCATGAGATCACTCTCTCAACTTATTCTACTTCTCCCTTCTTGAAGTGATGTCTTCAGTACACATCCGTGCTGCTACCACCTGGTTGTCCTTTTTTCCGTATTGGTCTTTCCTTTGCATTTTCCTTTGCTAGCTCTTATTCCTCTAATAGATCTCTAGATGTTGGATTGACCAAGACGTGTGTCCTCAGCTTTCTTTTTTATCTGTACTTTCCCTTTCAGTAAACTCATGCAGCCTCATCATATTAAATATGATCTTTACACAGGTGACAGTCAGATTTACATATTCATCCCAGACGTTTCCCCTCAGCTGTAAGCTCTGAGTTAGCTGCTTCTAAACATTTCCACTTGAAAAAATCTAATTAACAGCTCAAACTTCCCGTGTATCTCCCAAATCTGTCTCCTATTCCTTCCTCCCCACCTTCGCACATACAAGCCTTCTCCATCCTACTAAATGTACCACCCAGTTGCTCTGGTATCATTCTTGATTCTTCTCTTCCCCTCAAACCCTACAGGAAGACTTGTTAGCTTGACAAAGTATATGCCAAACCTGAGCACTTTTCACTCTCCTCTGCTAACTCCCTGGTCCAAGCCACCATTATCTCGTGTTTAGACTTTTTCGGTGGCCTCCTAAGTGAGTCTCTTTGCCTCTTCTTTTTCAAGAGTTGTTGGGTATTTTTTTGGCTGCACTACGCAGCATACAAGATCTTAGTTCCCGGACAAGGGATCAAACCCAGGCCCCCTGCAGTGGAAGAACAGAGTCCTAACCACTACTGGACCACCAGGGATTTCCCATCTTTGCCTCTTATTTTGCCTCTCTACAGTCGGACCTTCACACAGCAGCCAGAGTGATCTTTCTAAAGCAAAAATCAGGCCAAGGCACTTCTTAAAACCTTCCAGTTGCTTCTCATTTCTCTTAGAATAAAGCCCAATCCTACAGTGCCCTACATAACTCTGGGATCTCTTCCTCCATTCTGTCCCTCATCCACGATGTTCCTCCAACATGTCAGGCTCATTCTGTGCTGTTCCCCCTACTACAAATATTCTTTCCCTTAATCTTCCACAGAACTGCCCCTTCATATCATGCAGGTCTCAGCTTAAGTTTCACCTCTTCAGATAGGCCTTCCCTGCCCACGCTAGCTAAAGCAGCCCACCAGTCACCCACTATTACTTAACCTTATTTTATCTCATTCATGTTGCCTACTAGTATTAAAAATTATATTTATTTTTTAAATTGTATTTCCCCTATCATTACAATTTAAGCTGGTTGAAGGTGAAGTATGCTATCTGTCTTATTGATCATTGTGTTCCCAGCCCCTAGAATCTGGGAAATAGTAACACCCAGTAAATACTTGTTGACTAATTGGCTCCTCTTTTTCCTTGGTCTGACTGCATTCAATCCCCTTGTGATTTCCCAGGAACTGTACTGTGATCTATGAATTATCCTCTTTCATTATTCTTACCCTCTCTGGCTTCTCATTTGGATTTTAAGATATTTACATCTCTCTCAACACACATACACATGCACAGACACACACACCACTTTTGCACCCAGTTCTCCTCAGACTACCATATTATTACTCTCCTTGGTTTCACAGCCAAACTTTTTTTAAAGAAGTATCTGTATGTGCTGTCCTCTTTTTCTTTTCTCGCATTCACTGTACATTCCACTACAATTCAGCTTCTACCCCCTCACTCCATCACCTACTTTAAGAAGTTCTTCACCCACATTCTCACTGCTAAATTTGATGGATATATCATAGTGTTTATCTTATTTACCTTTATTGATCACTTCCATATTATTAGAATGTGTCTGTGATGCCATTCTCCTGTAGACTTTCTTTTTAGCTTTCTGCTTGCCACTTTTCATTTTCAGTCTTCTCTTCCACCTGTCCCTTAAATGTGTTCACATAGGCCCTCTCATCACTTACTCTTGGGTTTTCACATCTTTTCTGCAGCATCAATTTATATTTCCATACTGATGACTTCCGAACCTAATTCTAGCCCACATCTCTTTTCTGAACTTTAGATCTGCATTTATCAAATATGCCATGGTTACTAATGCCTCCAGGCCTTTGCATTCTTGCAGGAACATTCTCTTTCCCATTTTCTTTCATTTTCCCTCTCTTACTGCTCAGCCAGCATCAACTCAGCCTCCCTGTCCTCTCATGTCTGGGTAAAGCACATACCCAGAGTGCCCTGTCACAGCACTCATCACAGGCATTGAAGAGGTTTTGCAGATACCTCTTCAAAAGGGCAAGGATATGTCTGTCGTACTATTGCCATTGTTGGCACATTGTGAATACTGTGAATATTTAAATCAAAATGAATATTTAAATCAAAATAGATTAAAAAATCTATTTTGAATGGATGATCTAGCCTGGGGAAGTTAGAGGCTTTATGCAAGAGATAGCACATGAACTGAATCTCTCAAAGCAGAAATCAGCAATAGGAGTACATGCACCTTATTGTATTCCTTTCCCTAGCAGTTAAGGAACACTTAACACTTAACATGCATATGGCACATTTAAACCGTGAGGTAGCTCTTTGGTGGGACTAACGGCAGACTCTGGGAGAGCTCACACCAATGAGTACTTCCCAGAACTTCTGCTGCCAGTGTCTTTGTCCCCATGATGAGCCACAGCCAGCCCCCACCTCTGCAGGAGACCATCTAACACTAGCAGGAAGATGAATCGCTCCCCCAGCTTGTGCCTGTAATTACAGTTATAGCAATATTAGTTCACAGTTACCAAGTGCTTTCTGTGTGCCAAGTACTCATGTAAGAGCCATGTGGCTGACAGGGTCTTGGTGCTCCAGCCGGCTGTCAGGGTGTTGGTGCTCCGGCTGGGTGTCAGGCCTAAGACTTGTATGTGGGAGAGCCGAGTTCACGACATTGGTCCACCAGACACCTCCCGGCCCCACATAATATCGAACGGCGAAAGCTCTCCCAGAGATTTACATCTCAACGCTAACACCCAGCTCCACTCAACGACCAGCAAGGTAAAGTGCTGCACAGCGCATGCCAAACAACTAGCAAGACAGGAAAACAACTCCAGCCATTAGCAGAGAGGCTGCCTAAAATCATAATAAGCTCACAGACACCCCAAAACACACCACCAGGCATGGTCCTGCCCACCAGAAAGACAAGATCCACCCTCAGCCACCAGAACACAAGCACCAGTCCCCTCCACCGGGAAGCCTACACAATCCACTGAACCAACCTTACCCACTGGGGGCAGACACCAAAAACAATGGGAACTACGAACCTGCAGCCTGTGAAAAGGAGACCCCAAATGCAGTAAGTTAAGCAACATGACAAGACAGAGAAATAAACAGCAGATGATGGAGCAAAGTAAAAACCCACCAGACGAAATAAATGAGGAGGAAATAGGCAGTCTACCTGGAAAAGAATTCAGAGTAATGATAGTAAAGATGATCCAAAGTCTTAGAAATAGAATGGAGAAAATACAAGAAACGTTTAACAAGGACCTAAGGAGCAAACAAACAATGATGAACGACACAATAAATGAAATTTAAAATTCTCTAGAAGGAATCAGTAGCAGAAAAAATGAGGCAAAAGAATGGATAAGTGACCTGGAAGATAAAATACTGGAAATAACTACCACAGAGCAGAATAAAGAATAAAGAATGAAAAGAATTGAGGACAGTCTCAGAGACCTCTGGGACCACATTAAATGTTCCAGCCTTCGAACTATAGGAGTCCCAGAAGAAGAAGAGAAAAAGAAAGGGACTGAGAAAATATTTGAAGAGATTATACTTGAAAGCTTCCCTAATATGGGAAAGGATATAGTCAAACAGGTCCAGGAAGCACAGAGTCCCATACAGGATAAATCCAAGGAGAAATCCACCAAGACACATATTAATCAAACTATCAAAAACTAAATACAAAGAAAACATATTAAAAACAGCAAGTGAAAAGCAACAATAACATACAAGGGAATCCCCATAAGGTTAACAGCTGATCTTTCAGCAGAAACTCTGCAAGCCAGAAGGGAGTGGCAGGACATATTTAAAGTGATGAAAGGGAAAAACCTACAACCAAAATTACTCTACCCAGCAAGGATCTCATTCAGATTTGACAGAAATTAAAAGCTTTACAGACAAGCAAAAGGTAAGAGAATTCAGCACCACGAAACGAGCTTTACAATAAATGCTAAAGGAACTTCTCTAGGCAGGAAACATAAGAGAAGGAAAAGACCTACAATAACGAACCCAAACAATTAAGAAAATGGTAATAGGATCATATATATCGATAATTTCCTTAAATGTAAATGGATTAAATGTTCCAACCAAAAGACATAGACTGGCTGAATGAATACAAACACAAGACCTGTATATATGCTATCTACAGGAGACCCACTTCAGACCTAGGGACACATACAGACTGAAAGTGAGGGGATGGAAAAAGATATTCCATGCAAATGGAAATCAGAAGAAAGCTGGAGTAGCAATTCTCATATCAGACAAAGTAGACTTTAAAATAAAGATTATTACAAGAGACAAACAAGGACACTACATAATGATCAAGGGATCGATCCAAGAAGAAGATATAACAGTTGTAAATATTTATACACCCAACATAGAAGCACCTCAATACACAAGGCAAATGCTAACCGCCATAAAAGGGGAAATCGACAGTAACACATTCGTAGTAGGGGACTTTAACAGCCCACTTTTACCAATGGACAGATCATCCAAAATGAAAATAAATAAGGAAACATAAGCTTTAAATGACACATCAGACAAGATGGACTTAATTGATATTTATAGGACCTTCCATGCAAAAACAACAGAATACACTTTCTTCTCAAGTGCTCATGGAACTTTCTCCAGGATAGACCATATCTTGGGTCACAAATCAAGCCTTGGTAAATTTAAGAAAATTGATATCATATCAAGTGTCTTTTCCAACCACAACTCTGTAAGACTTGATTACAGAAAAAAAATCTGTAAAAAATACAAACACATGGAGGCTAAACTATATGCTACTAAATAACCAGGAGATCATTGAAGAAATCAAAGAGGAAATCAAAAAATACCTAGAAACAAATGACAATGAAACATGATGACCCAAAACCTATGGGATGCAGCAAAAGCAGTTCTCAGAGGGAAATTTATAGAAATACAGTCCTATGTCAAGAAACAAGAAACATCTCAAATGAACAACCAAACCTTACACCTAAAGCAATTAGAGAAAGAAGAACCAAAAAACCCCCAAAGTTTGCAGAAGGAAAGAAATCATAAAGATCAGATCAGAAATAAATGGAAAAGAAGTGATGGAAACAATAGCAAAGATTAATAAAAGTAAAAGCTGTTTCTTTGTGAAGATAAACAAAATTGATAAACCATTAGATTCATCAAGAAAAAAAGGGAGAAGACTCAAATCAATAGAATTAGAAGTGAAAACGGAGACGTAACAACTGACACTGCAGAAATATAAAGGATCATGAGAGATTGCTACAAGCAACTATATGCCAATAAAATGGATAACCTGGAAGAAATGGACAAATTCTTAGAAAAGCACAACCTTCTGGGACTGAACCAGGAAGAAATAGAAAATATAAACAGACCGGTCACAAACACTGAAAATGAAACTGTGATTAAAAATCTTCCAACAAACAAAAGCCCAGGACCAGATGGCTTCACAGGAGAATTCTATCAAACATTTAGAGAAGAGCTAACACCTATCCTTCTTAAACTCTTCAAAAATATATTAGAGGGAGGAACACTCCCAAACTCATTCTACGAGGCCACCATCACCCTGATACCACAGGGTGGTATCACAAAGAAAGAAAGATGTCACAAAGAAAGTAAACTACAGGCCAATATCACTGATGAACATAGATGCCAAAATTTCAAAACAATACTAGCAGACAGAATCCAGCAGCACATTAATAGGATCATACACCCTGATCAAGTGGGGTTTATCTGAGGAATGCAAGGATTCTTCAATATACGCAAATCAATGTGATAAACCATTTTGAATATTGAAGGAGAAAAACCATATGATCATCTCAATAGATTCAGAAAAAGCTTTCAACAAAATTCAACACCCATTTATGATAAAAAGCCTCCAGAAAGTAAGCATAGAGGGAACTTAACCTCAACATAATAAAGGCCATATGTGACAAACCCACAACCAACATCGTTCTGAATGGGGAAAAACTGAAACCATTTCCACCAAGATTAGGAACAAGACAAGGTTGCCCACTCTCACCACTATTATTTAACATAGTTTTGGAAGTTTTAGCCACAGCAATCAGAGAAGAAAAAGAAATAAGAGGAATCCAAATTGGAAAAGAAGTAAAACTGTCTCTTTGCAGATGATATGAAACTATACATAGAGAATCCTAAAGATGCTACCAGAAAACTACTAGAGCTAATCAATGAATTTGGTAAAGTAGCAGGATACAAAATTAATTCACAGAAATCTCTTGCATCCTACACACTAATGATGAAAACTCTGAAAGAGAAATTAAGGAAACACTCCCATTTACCATTGCAACAAAAAGAATAAAATATCTAGGAATAAACCTACCTAAGGAGACAAAAGACGTGTATGTGGACAACTATAAGACACCAATGAAAGAAATTAAAGATGATACATACAGATGAAGAGATATACCAAGTTCTTGGATTGGAAGAATCAACATCATGAAAATTACTATACAAAGCAATCTACAGATTCAGTGCGATCCCTATCAAACTACCACTGGCATTTTTCACAGAACTAGAACAAAAAATTTCACAATTTGTATGGAAACACAAAAGACCCGAATAGCCAAAGCAATCTTGAGAACGAAAAACGGAGCTGGAGGAATCACGCTCCCTGACTTCAGACTATACTACAAAGCTACAGTAATCAAAACAGTATGGCGCTGGCACAAAAACAGAAATACAGATCAATGGAACAGGATAGAAAGCCCAGAGATAAACCCACGCACATATGGTCACCTTATCTTTGACAAAGGAGGCAAGAATATACAATGAAGAGAAGATAGCCTCTTCAATAAATGGTAGTGGGAAAACTGGACAGCTACATGTAAAAGAATGAAATTAGAATACTCCCTAACACCATACACAAAAGTAAGCTCAAAATGGATTAAAGACCTAAATGTAAGGCCAGACACTATCAATCTCTTAGAGGAAAACATAGGCAGAGCACTCTATGACGTAAATCACAGCAAGATCCTTTTTGACCCACGTCCCAGAGAAAGGGAAATCAAAGCAAAAATAAACAAATGGGACCTAGTGAAACTTAAAAGCTTTTGCACAGGAAAGGAAACCATAAACAAGACGAAAAGCCAACCCTCAGAATGGGAGAAAATATTTGCAAACAAAGCAACTGACAAAGGATTAATCTCCAAAATATACAAGCATTTCATGCATCTCACTATCAAAAAAGCAAATAATCCAATCCAAAAATGAGCAGAAGACCTAAGTAGACATTTCTCTAAAGAAGATATACAGATTGCCAACAAACAGATGAAAGGATGCTCAACATCATTAATCATTAGAGAAATGCAAATCAAAACTACAATGAGGTATCACCTCCCACCAGTCTGAATGGCCATCATCAAAAAATCTACAAACAATAAATGCTGGAGAGGGTGTGGAGAAAAGGGAACTTCTTGCACTGTTGGTGGGAATGTAAATTGATACAGCCACTATGGAGAACAGTATGGCGGTTCCTTAAAAAACTACAATAGAACTACCATACAACTCAGCAATCCCACTCCTGGGCGTATACCCAGAGAAAACTGTAATTCAAAAAGAGTCATGTACCACAATGTTCATTACAGCTCTATTTACAATAGCCAGGACATGGAAGCACCCTAAGTGTCCATCGACAGATGAATTGAGAAAGATGTGGCACGTATGTACAATGGAATATTACTCAGCCATAAAAAGAAATGAAATTGAGTTATTTGTAGTGAGATGGATGGACCCAGAGTCTGTCATACAGAGTTAAGTAAGTCGAAAGAGAAAATCAAATACTGTACGCTAACACATATATATGGAATCTAAAAAAAAAAAAAAAAAAAAAAAAAACAATGGTTCTGAAGAACCTAGGGGCAGGACAGGAATAAAGACACAGATGATGTAGAGAATGGACTTGAGGACACGGGGAGGGGGAAGGGTAAGCTGGGAGGAAGTGAGAGAGTGGCATAGACATATATACACTACCAAATGTAAAATAGATAGCTAGTGGGAAGCAGCCACATAGCACAGGGAGATCAGCTCGGTGCTTTGTGTCGAACTAGAGTGGTGGGATAATGGAGGGTGGGAGGGAGACGCAAGACGGAGGGATATGTGTATATGTATAGCTGATTCACTTTGTTATACAGGAGAAACTAACACAGCATTGTAAAGCAATGATACTCCAATAAAGATGTTAAAATAAATAAATATATATTTTTTAAAACCCATGAGGTATATATTTAGTGCCTTTTACTCTCTAAAAACAGGAAAAACCTTCCACCTCAGATGACAGTCACAATATTTTGAGCTTTAGAGTGCTACCTGATGATTGGTAAGAGGAAGTACAGTATCTGACCCACTTTATTTTTCCCTGTATGGCATCCTGTCTCTGGTGTTCTTTCCTCTTTCTTTTGTCATTCTGTGCTTCTGCTTTGTTTAATCCTGACCAGGAATGCAATAAAAAATAAATATCTTCTTTAACTGTATTTTTCCTCATCTATTTTTCAGCTTTTGCCATATCACCGGAAAATCTCTCTTCCTCTTTCTCTGTTTCTGCACTAAGCTAAGAAATATTGTGATTGTGACACTTCTGTTTTTAAGCAAAATAAAGTATAATGAGGTGTGCATTTAGAGTATTGAAAATTTTCTTTTTGTCTCCTGGCAAAGCACTTAGGAAAAATAAAAAGTAATTTTTTAATCCATTTTTTATGTTTTATTTACTTATAAAACTTAAAACTTTTTAATTGTCAATATCTTTTATTTCAACTATATTAGTGGTTAACTGTTGGGTTCTTGTGGACTAGCCCAGGAACATATTGACCATTTATCAGTTTATATCTGTATGAAAATTTATTTGCATTCCCAAAGACAACCAACTTACAGATGAACTTTTGCCACACAACTTAGTTATAAGAAACGCTCCATTTCTTCACACCTATAGTCCTTTCTTAATTAATTTATAAAATTTATGGTGCCACGATGAAGAGATGAAATTCTACTTAATATAATTTGTGTTAAGTTTTTTATTATATCTCTGATTCTTTGGAAATTGATAATACA
This sequence comes from Stenella coeruleoalba, assembly GCF_951394435.1. Lineage (NCBI taxonomy): Eukaryota > Metazoa > Chordata > Mammalia > Artiodactyla > Delphinidae > Stenella > Stenella coeruleoalba. The sequence goes on along the minus strand of NC_137166.1, from coordinate 31,032,317 downwards.
TTAATGTCATAGGGAAAATCTCAAGTAGAATATTTGATTCCCTGAGGTAATTTACCCTATCCAATCTCTTTGACTGTTGAATACAATATAAGAATGACGTGTATTTATATCAAAATTAATGATACTTATTTGCTAATCCTTGTCAAACATTATTAACTCTTTGCTAGGCTTCCTTTACTGGTAAGCAGTGCTTAATTTTTCAGTGTGACTTTCCTAGCAATAGTGGTCTAAAAGAGACATAACTTGTTTTACAACCTAGAGCCATTCATTTGCTTTTTTAGGGCCTCAGTCTCCTCATATACAAAGTGAAATTTTTGACCCAGATGATTTTTGCCAAGTTGTTTGCTGACATAAGACTCTGCTTTCTGATAGAACCTTTTGTCTATATCTGAAGGAAATTAGTGGAAAGAATATGATTCCTTAAGAATAAAGTAAACCTGTTGAAACTTATTTCTTCTGTTGCACTTAAGAATATCAATTCATTTTATGGTACCTTTGTTGTTATTGTGCAGTTTTATAATTTTAATATGTGGTAGTTGTGGAAAATTTTTTTAAATGAAATAAAATTGTATCCTCTTTTTCTTAAAAACCACAATGCTTTTTAGAAGCTATGTAAAACTTTGCCCCCTCTTAGACTTGTTTATAGTAACTCATAAAGTCATATCATGATTTTTTTTTAAGTGACATTGATGTTTGGGTCCCAGAACCAGACCACTCAGAAGTTCCTGCTGAATGGTGGGATTTTGATGCTGATAAATCACTCCTTATTGGAGTTTTTAAACATGGTAAGTGAGAAGTAAGATAGGTAGAGTCTTCATCTACGTATAGTGTAATTCAGCTACTTCTCAATTTATTGATTTCCACTTACAGCTTTATTCCAGTAACACCCATATTATTATATACATCATATAAAGCATACACTCCCAAGCTATGTTTGTCAGTCACTACATTTCCTCATGAATGGGTGGCATATGTGAACTGCTTCTCTTGGACGTAAGTCTCACATAACGTCCCCTCTCAAGAAGAGTTTTTATGTGAAATATGTTATGTGTGGTCAGTTTTTCCTCTTTTCCTTTTAACTGATATATTTAATCTAGATTTTTAAATATACATATTGCCAGACCATGTAATGTTTGTGATAATTTCTAGAAAACATGTTTAACCTATGTCATTTTAATATATGGTCCCTTCAGTCCAGAAATATCACTCATCATAAATATGAGGAATGCTTACATTTATATTTTTTTCTTCTTTTTATCCTTTTTACTTTCATAATTGGTCATCCCTCTAGGTTATGAAAAATATAACACTATCCGAGCAGACCCGGCATTATGCTTCTTGGAAAGAGTGGGAAAACCTGATGAGAAAGCAGTTGCTGCAGAACAGAGGGCGAACGATTATATGGATGGGTACGTGGATTTCAGAGTCATGAATTCTCCATATAGCTCTATCAACATCAGCATATTCTATGTTGGTGATGTTTCTCTTTAAATAGTGTAGCAGTACGAGAATTGGAGTTTACAATTCAAAAGAGCTAATGATACTCTAATAAGTTAGCACTTGTCTAACAGAGTGCAATGAAGGAAGAGACCGGACCTTCCCCACACCCATTCTTTTGATGAGTCCTTCGTTTTTCCATTCTTAATGGTCATGGCAATTAAGACCAAAATTTTAGGGACCTAGGAGGGAAGAAGAAAGCTAAGCATATTACAACTGAAGAGAAATATGATGATGTTCATTATACCTATTATGAGGCCTTTTTTATTACCTTTCTTTTCTTACCAAAAGAGAAAAGTAAGAGACTATGTTAAGGTTAATACCACATTTATAAGTGAACTTGGGAGTAAGAGTAAATTAGAACTAGCTTTCTTCTGACTTGCCATGTAAATAACCTTCACGCTATTAGGCTTGGGCTCCTCTGGCTGAAGAAGAGACTTCAGTCGGACCATTAAAACATACGAAGAAGTCCTTCCAACAATACCCCATTTGTTTGTCCTACCACGAGAAATTTGAAGTTCAGTACGATAATTATAGCATTTGTTGGTATTTAACAGGGATGTGGAAGATCCAGAATACAAACCTGCCCCAGCTATCTTTAAAGATGATATAGAGGTATGCTTTGGATCATGATTTTAAATCCTCGAATCTAGTTATCCATGTTTTCTTTTGCTTGCTATTTCTTTTGTATGTTTTTCCTTCATACATTTTCATTATGCATCATTTCTTAGAACATTAGCTAAGTTAGTGACTAACTTAGGTTGCCAGACATCACAAATAACCATTCAGAATTTGCTTGATCTCGTCTTCTAGACAAGCTGGAGGCTGGTTTGGACATATGAATGAAATGGGGATTCCCAACATGCTACACTGCTAGGAACCAGAGAAACACAGTGTTCAGGGGCAAAATCTCAAAGCAGAATAAGAGCTAGATACTAAAAGTACACAGCAACAGATAAAGCGATCTGAAGTAGAGGTGGAGCCCAGAGGAATTCTGAGCTGCTAAAGCATAGTTCTAAGTGTTCTGTTTATAGAAAGTCAAAAGGAAGAAAAAGAGTTGGTTGAAAGTACAGAATATAATCTGTTGGGTTGGGAAAATGATGTTAAAAGAGGAGAAGAATTTCTATAATATTTGTGAGAATATAGTAAAGACTAGACAGTGCTATGGCTGTCAGGTAGGGTTTGTTGGTCTTGGTTGCCAAGGGAATTGGATATTGAGGAAGAAAGATGAGGCTTAGGCCAGTGTGTAGCAGTGAGAATGAAATCCAGTAAAGTCAGAACCCTTAAAGGGTAGTACCTTCTGCCAAACAGCACAGGGAAACAAGTAAATTTATCTCAGCATGGTTTCTGGGTAGGGAGAAAATTGTTTCCCCTGAGAATTCATAGCCATAGGCCTGCCTTCGCTTGAGTTTATGGTTTGATTTCTTTTACTTAATCTGCATGGTCCAGGAACTCTCAAGGCAAAAATGTAATATAAAGAGAGATCCCAAGCTGGTAATACCCTTGAGGTACTTGGTAAAAAGAACAGTTAGAAGAAACGACTTCAATCTAGATTACACTTGAGTCTTGAAGATAAAGCCCTCCATAAAATGAGGTCAAAATCCAAAAATTTTTAATTTATGAGGAGCAATTTACCATGAGTGAATGTTAGCACTATAACAAAGAACAAGATTAGATCTTTAAGAATTTCTGTTAATATATCTCCTGAAATAGAAAATAAATAAAATTTTAAATGATTAAAGACATTAAAGAAAGAACTAGGAAAAAAAGAAAGACAAGATTTTAAATGACGATGGACATATGAAAGAGAATTATATGTAACTTTAAAGGTGGAAAATACTGTCGTTGAAATTTAAAACTCAACAAATAAGTTAAACATCCTGCTGGAGAAACAGATTAGACACAGCTCACGAGAGAAGAAATTATTTAGAAAATAGAGGAAGTTATCCATAATGTAGCGTGATGAATCAGTTTGAGCCAATCAGGAGAGCAAAACCACATAGTAATTTGAACAGGAAAGTTTAATGTAAAGAGCTATTGACTATAATAGGGGGGTTGAAATACTGAGTGGCAAGAACTTGAAAGAATACAGGAATAGTCACTATTCCTAAGGCTGAGATACAGCAGCCAAGGAAGGGTCCTGTGCCCACCAGGGCTGAGGTTCTGACCTTTTGGGGAGGGTATGACCACAGCTCACTAGATGGAAGAAAAGTTGTTGTGCTGCCACACCTGAGCAACTTGCTGGAAATCCACCCTCTAGGGTTGCCAAGCTTTTCTTGGGGAAGTGTCACACCGGAGGCATTCCACTACAAAACCACCCAGGGGGAGGTTGCTCAGGAGAAGCTGCCAGGCAAGAGGTGCTAAAGAAACTGCATGAACTGCAAGAGCTGGGCACTGAGGAAGCTGCATGTGCTGTAGGAGCTGAGCAGTGGAGGAGCTCACAGCAACCAGGAAGTAAAATGCCTTTCTTCTCTAGCTCCCACTACTGACAAAGCTTAATATCACATTGGCTGGCTAAGAAAAAATAAAGAGCCTAGATCCGTTTTTTTTTTTTTCTTAGAGCTGGCAAAAGGTATGAGAGGCAGTAAATTTAGAGTTGAGAGGCAACAAACCGAAAACCAGTACAATGGAGTATATAAAAAATCTTTTTAGATACGAAGAGTATATATAGCATGATAATGTCCGGTGTATGTCTAATAGGCATTCCAGAGGGACAGACTAGAGAGCATAAGGGAGAAGCCCTATTTTAAGAGTTAACAACTGAGAATTCTTCAGACTTGATGAAATACATGAATCCTCACATTCAAGAAGTAAAGTGAATCTTGCAGGGATAAATGAAACTAAATCCACTTCAAGAAACATCCTGGTGCAATTACAGATATACCAAACAAAGAGAAGATGTTTTTTAAAACAACCACAGGAAAAAGACCCACCTACAAAGGAATGATGATAATTCTAACTTAGGGCTTTCTAAAACAAAAGTAGAAACTAGTAGTCATTGGAATAAAAACTTAGTTGGTAAGCTCCTTGACATAGGTCTTGGTGATGAGTTTTTTGAATCTGACACCAAAAACAAAAGCAAAAATAAACAAGTGCAACTACGTCAAACTAAAAAGCTGCACAGCAAAGGAAATCATCAATAAAAGAAAAAGGCAACCTACTCAATATGAGAAAATATTTGCAAATCATACATCTTATAAGGGGCTAATATCCAAAATATATAAAGAACTCATACAACTCAATAGCAAAAAAACCCAAACGATCTGATTAAAATATAGGCAGAAGATGTGAATAGACATTTTTTAGAAGAAGACATATAGATGGCCAACAGGTACATGAAAAGTCTCTACATCATTAATCATCAGGGAAATGCCAGTCAAAAAAACAATGAGATATCACCTCACACCGGTTAGAATGACTATTATCAAAAAGACTAGAAATAACAAGTATTGGCTAGGATGTGGAGAAAAGTGAACCTTGTATATTGTTGGTGGGAATGTTAATTGGTGCAGCCACTGTGGAAAACAGTATGGAGGTTCCTCAAAAAATTAAAAATAGAGCTGTCATATGACCCAGCAATCACACTTACGGGTATTTATCCCCCAAAAATGAAAACACTCATTTGAAAGATACATGCAGCCTGATCACATGTGGTTTGAAGTTTTATTTACAGTAGCCAAGATGTGGAAATAACCTAGGTGTCCATCGATAGACAAATGGATAGAGAGATTGTGATATATATATATATATATACATATATATATATATATATATATACACACACACACATACACGTATATTCATATATATGTGTGTGTGTATATATACACAATGGAATATTATTCAGTCTTTAAAAAGAATGAAATGTTGCCATTTGCAACAACATGGATGGACCTTGAGAGCATTGTACTAAGTAAAGTAAGTCAGAAAAACACAAATATTGTGTGATGTCTCTTATATGTGGAATCTAAAAAGAAATTTTTTTTAACTAAGTTGATAGATAAAGAGAATAGATTGTGGTTGCCAGAGGCTTGAGGTTAGAGGCAGGATGGAAATGGGTGAAATGTTTTTGGTTTGGGTTTTTTTAGTTTAAATAAATTGAATTTTTAAAATTCTATTGCAAAAGAAAGTATTCTATTATAAAGAAAATCGATTCTCTTATTATATCTTGACCCAGTTACCCTGTGACAAATTTCTGTTTTCTTTTAAAAGGATGATGTTTCCTCACCAGGAGATCTTGTTATAGCAGATGGAGGTAAATAGCATTTATTTCTTTACTTAGTATTATTGTAAATTAACATTCCCATGATACCATGAGATCAGTAAACTAATACACTTCTGTATGTCTCAAATGTATGTGAAATTTATTGAAGACAGTTGCAATCATTATAGAACATAGTTGATTGGAAATTTAACAATATTTTTAGTTGTAAATCTTTACGCAGTGACTCACTGAATTTTTATAGAATAGGAGTTTTGATGCTTTTGTGGCTTGATTATTACACTGGTATGTGACATTTCACCATTAAACACACCATTAGTGTTAATTTAATAATCCGTTTCTTATTTGTTCATACACACATTGAGAAACATTCTTTTATCACTCAGTTTCTACAGGCTTTTCTGTACACGGTCTTGCTTCTCCTTCCTTCTGATATCAAGATAGAAACGTACTGTCACTAGAGTACATTCATTCCCAGCTGGTACCCAAGGGGAATAGTGCCTCACCTTCCTGTAATTCAACTAGGAATAAAGGAGTAGTTTTTCCTTCGCATGAATGATTACCACTTGATTATGGTATATATGGTTATATTACACTGTAGAAATAGAGAGTTAGATCTTGCACTTTTATTAGGTGAATGAAAACTTAAAAGTTATAACATTGTCATATTGAATTTTTTAAAATATATGTTCTTCCCTGATGACTTTTTACCTGTTTCATTCTAATTAAATTGAGATAAACTTAATACAGAAAGCTTTAATTTGAAGAGTTTATAGTGTTCAACTTCTCAATGGATTTCAGTTGGACTTTTAATTTATTTAAGTTAAGGCATTGAGTATTTGCCTTCCAGTAAGATATGTTAGACCTGGAAATGCAAGAGTTGTATTTTCTGTGCAGATGAAGTTCTCTTTAAATACATAACATTGTAGTTCTTTATTCCACCGTGACCTACTCTTTGAGCTTGCTCTTAAAGTTTGTTGTAATTTTTAGAGCTATAGTTAAAACTTTTTTGAGAGGTTTGTTTTGTTTTTGTTTTTCATATAATCAGATTGGAAGAAAAAATTTTAAGTAGGGAAATTTTGCTGCTTTTGTGAACTTCATGACAGTATCTGTTTAGTTTTTGGGTTTTAGTTTTTTTTTTTTTAATTGACATGAGTTTCTTTAAATGTAGATGGTCAACTGATGGAGGGTGATAAAATTTATTGGCCTACTCAGTCAGCTTTAACCACACGTTTGAGGCGTCTCATCACTGCATATCAGCGTACTAATAAAAACAGACAAATCCAGCAGATACAACCTACTTTCTCAGTGCCTGCCAGTGTTATGCAGCCTCTTTATGAAGAAGCCACTCTTAATCCTAAAATGGCAGCCAAGATAGAAAGACAGCAGAGGTAAGACAATAGCACTAAATTTTTAATATATAGTATCTAAATATAGTGTTCATTCTGAAGTCTGTTAGGGTACGATTATCTCACGTTGTGAAAAACGTATGTAGGTAGAGAAGTTGGTCAAAGCAAAATGCTTTATGCATACCTACACATGTATATAAATATATGTACACACAAATATGGTTAAGCTAATACAGATTATTGCATTTTATAGTTATTAGTCCATACTTTATATTTAATCATTCTTTTGTCATGTTTATGAACAGTGAGGTATGGGGAAAAATGAAGGTGCAAACTCAAGAATTAAATTATCAATGAAACGTATGTTTAAATTATATGAAATAAATTCCACTGTATCTTACTTTACATGATGACATTAATGAAATATAAGAATGTATGGAAGAGAAGTTCATCTATGCTTTTTACAGAGGATGAACCCTTAAAACTACTGATGTCAAAGGGGAACAAATAGTAGTAGAACTTCTTCAAGAGGCTTGTTAGGAAGACAAGCAAACTTCTCTCATCCCAAAAGCTTTAACTTCTTAAAAAGGAAAGAATATATGGAAAAGAATAAGAAAGTTTAACAATAACCTGGCGTCCTTATTAAACCTGGATCTTTGAATTTTTTTCTGAAAGATAAATCATTGTTCCTTTGTTTCATTTGCAACACATTCATTGTAACCAGAATTTAGTCTGACACTTAAGATTTTAGCTATCCTAGACGTAATCTTCAAATACTCCTACCTATGTAAATTTACTGTTTCAGTTATCTATCGTTGCATAACAACCCACCCCAAAACGTAGTGACGTAAAAACAACATCAGTTTTTTGTTTGTCACTATTCTGTGGGTTGACCAGATGGTTCTTCTGCTTCCCGTGGTGTTGGCTGGAGGGAGGTGAGGGCTGGAAGGTCCATAATGGCCTCACTCACATGGTTGGCAGTTGGTGTTGACTGCCAGCTGGGAGCTCAGATTCTAAGAGGGAGCATTCCAAGTGGCAAAGGCAGAAAGAAGCTGCAGATTTCTTAAGACCCAGCCTCTGCAGTTACAGAGTGTCACTTCTGCCACCTACTGTTGGTCAAAAAAAATCACAGGGCCAACCAGAATTTAAGGGAAAGGAAAATAGGTTGCATCTCTCGAAGCGAACTGTGGCAAAGACTGTGACCATCTTTAATCTACTGCATACATTTTCCCTTGCTCTGGCAGATCTGGATAATCTTCCTAAAGTACTAGTTTTATCATGATATTCAATGGCTCTTTATTTAGTATAGGGATAAAGTCTAACTTCTTAATTAATTCGAGTCTCTTCAATTTAGGCCTCAGCATGCATTACTAATTTTATTCTCTCCTATTCCCTCTGCCTGAATGCCCCACTGAGTCTTGACTCAGTATTCTACTTAAGTTGTTGCTATCACCCAGAACACCCTTCTTCCTACTTTTTAGTCCATACCTTGCCCTACTACTCCTTCAGAGTTCAACACATGTTCTATCTCCTCTATTAGTTTTTTTCTCAACCAGACTAGCTCACAGTATTCTCCCTGCTTTCTGCACTCATATAGCACTTATCTAAATAAAACTAGTCATTTTCAAAATAATAAAAGATACTGTAATGGCATTCATCTTTTCCTTTCCATGTCTTACCTTTCTAACTTGTAAATTCTTTGAAGGTAGGTGTCATATTTTTTTGTGTCCTATGTAATCCTTGAATTTATCCTTTCTTTTCCATTCCTACTTTATCACTCAGGTACAAGGTTCATATGACTTGATTGGTTGGTTTCCCAGAATGACTATTTTTACATCATCATTAACCTTCTTAATGTATCATCATGATAAAAATGGCCTGTTAATGTTTTTCAAAGGTCTTTCTCATATGCTTTTTCTCATTACACAACAAACTTGTGATTGTTAACCAGGGAAAAGATTCTACTGTGTTTGGAGATCTATGGTGTGTGAGGATATTACCCTCTTAAAGTATCTTCAGGAACTTGCAACTGAATAGAGACTATTTTTAGCCAGACATTTAGAGTGTTTTATAAACTGACCCCAAGCCTATCTTCCTCTGTCCCCAATATGAGCCTTCTCCTTTTCATTCTGGAATAGTCATCATCCCCTTAAAATGTAAATTACTTCCTACTTTGCTTATTCTGTGCCCTCTTTCTAGTTTCCTCCCTTAATCTTAACCGTGTTCCATCTTAAATGCCACTTACTCTGTGATGCCTTTCTTCATCACTCAAGTTTGAACAGATCCTTCCATCTTCTGTGCTGTCCTAAAATTCATGGTTTCTATAATACATACAACTGTAAAATGCTACCTTATACTGTAAATATGTTTGAAATGTTTTATCTTTTTCCCAAAGGGAGGGTCGTCATATCCTATACAATCTTGTATCCCATGCATATTTTTTTGCACAGTAAGTATGCAAAAAACTATTATTGTCTGAAGGAAAAGAAGCACAGTTGGATAGATGAGTCAGCTGGCATTTTAAAATCTATTTCTAAGGAAATAGCCCTGGATTTAATCCTTTAAAGTGTTAGGTACTTGAAATGGTTTTAAGTTTTTATTATAGTCATTGTATTTTGCATTAATATTTATTTACTTCCGTGAGAAATGTGACTTTTTCTTTAATCTATTCAAAATAGATGGACAAGAAGAGAAGAAGCTGACTTTTATAGAGTTGTATCTACATTTGGAGTGGTGTTTGATCCTGACAGAGGCCAATTTGATTGGACAAAATTTAGAGCTATGGCTAGGCTACATAAGAAAACCGATGATAGTTTGGAGAAATATTTGTATGCATTCATGTCTATGTGTCGGAGGGTTTGTCGTCTTCCTTCCAAAGATGGTATGTATAAAATTTCTTTTTTTCCTCGTTTCAATCAAAGAAGCAAAATTAGTAAAATTCAGAAATTTCCAGCTATTTTATTTTAGTACTGTCTAATTCAACATTTCACCAGTTTTTCTGAATTGTAAATAAACTCTGCTCAAAGATCCTTTACTCCTTAATTCTACTATTGAAATGAGATCTAAAGAGAATAAAGGTACACATTTAATTTTGAGAAAATAGTGTTTTTATTAGATTTAGATTTATGATTGTGGGAGGTGGAAGATAAAGGATAGCTTTTGGTAAACAGAACTAACGTGTGTTTTTAGTCCATCTTATAGGAACTGTGCTTAGAGGGCTTATTTACACAAGTAATTTTGCAAGAAGTGAGGCCTCCACTCAAAAGACATTTTAAAGAGTTTTAGTAGGAAAAAAACACCCAGGGCCTTCAAAAAAACAAAACGAAACGAAAACAATCAGAGCTGCTAATGCTCAGCTAAGGGACTATTCTGGGGTGAATTTATTGTTTTTGAAGCCCATGTAGGGATTTTCCATATATCCCTCACTCTTCCCTAATGTTAAAATCTTACATGACTATAGTTATAGTATAATTATTAGCCCAATCAGTACAATACCATACTAAATACCTATTCAAATCTTACTAGTTTTTCTACTGATGTCCTTTTCTGTTCCAGGAGCCCACATTGTATTTGGTGTTCTTTCTCCTTAGCCTCCTGCAGTCTGTAACAGTTCCTCAGTTTTGGGGTTGTTGTTGTAGTTGTTGTTTTCTTTAATGACCTTGATACCTTTGATCAGTTTTGCCATAAACCCCTCAATTTGGATTTGTCTTGTGTTTTCACACAATTGGATTGAGGTTATGCCTTTTTTTGCAAGAATACCTCAGAAATGATGTTGTGTCTTTCTTGGAATGTAATGTCAAGGGGTTCATGATGTCATTATGTCTTATTACTGATGATGTTGCCCTTGATTCTTTGGATTAGCTAGTTTATGCTGCATTTTTCCAGTGTAAAATGGTTATCTTCTCCCCTGTAGTTAACAGATATCTTAAGAAGATACTTTGAGACAACACAGATCCTGTTCTACTCAAACTTTCACCCATTGATTTCAGTAACCATCAGTAGATCTTGTCTGCAACAGTTTTTACTATGCAGTTCTCCTGCAAGGAAAAGCTGTTCCTTCTCCCTAGTCTACTTAATTATTTATTCATATTAGTATTTTTTCATGTGGGTATTTATTTTTTATTCTGTAGGTTATAATCCAGTACTATCAGAATTCATTTTGATGTTCAAATTGTTCCACATTTGGCCATTAGTAACTCCTTCAGGTGGTCTCTACATTATTTCAACAAGCCTCTATCTCTTTTTGAGTACTTCTCAACTGCCAGTATCTCTGCTCACAAAGATAAGACCTCATCAAAAGGAACAGAGTATGGTCTGATGTTAAAACTGAACTATCTCAGGCTGGTAGTTCATACACTGTTTGACAATTATTCCCATGTTTCCATCAAATTTTAAGAAAGCCTTTGTTGTCCCTGTGAGTTCACTGTAATGCCCTGAGTTACCTCGGTGCAGTTAAGGATATGTGGACTTAGGTTTGCTTATGGGGTGTTAATTTAACAGATTTAATTTGTATTTATAAATGAATTTGAGTGCTTTTCTCTTTAAAACACATTGACATTAGCTCATAGGGAATTTCTTGAAAGTAACTTCCTAGTTACATTAACACACCTCCAAAATAACTTTAATATTTTACTTAACTTTCTGTAGATCCAGTGTTATATGTTACATGATTTTTAGTACTTCTTTCTAAAATTTATATTTCTCCTCATTTAAAAACGTTAAAAAGAAATTCTGGAAAGTATACAATGATATTGAGTAGAGGTGCATTTTAGAAGTTGCTTTATTTGTTATAATATAATGAAGTATCTTTGAGTGTAATATGTTTGTTCTTGTTTCAATGTAGAATTGGTGGATCCAAATATTTTTATCCAGCCAATCACAGAAGAACGTGCTTCTAGGACTTTATATCGCATTGAACTTCTAAGGAAAGTAAGGGAACAGGCCCTCCGACATCCACAGTTGTTTGAGCGCTTGAAGCTTTGCCATCCAAATCCAGACTTACCAGTCTGGTGGGAGTGTGGCCCTCATGATAGGGACTTGCTCATTGGAGCTGCTAAACACGGGGTGAGCCGAACAGACTATCACATTCTTCGTGATCCTGAACTCTCATTTATGGCAGCTCAAAGGAACTACAGTCAAAGTAAGATGGCTCATTCAAGGACTTCTACCCCACTTTTACAGCAATATCAAGTAGCACTTTCTGCTTCTCCTCTTACCTCTCTACCTAGGCTCCTAGATCCTAAAGGTATTATTCTAGAGGATGTGAAAGTTAAAAGTGAAAACCTTAAAGAGGAGCCTCAGTTTTCTGAAGAAGAATCTATGACTTCTGAGGAAACCAGGACACTAATAAAGTCTGAGCCTGTAAGTCCAAAGAATGGTGTTTTACCACAGGCTACTGGAGACCAGAAATCTGGTGGAAAAGGTGAAACAGACAGACGCATGGTTGCAGCCAGAACAGAGCCTCTAACTCCAAACCCAGCTTCTAAGAAGCAGCGAGTCCACAAAAGAGGATCAGAGTCTAGTTCTGATTCTGACTCTGATTCTGAGAGATCGTCCTGTTCTTCCAGATCATCTTCTTCTTCGTCTTCCTCTTCTTCTTGTTCCCACTCTCGATCAGGCTCTAGCTCTTCTTCTTCCTCCTCTTGTTCTTCAGCATCATCTTCATCCTCATCCTCGTCCTCCTCTTCCTCATCCTCCTCCTCATCTTCATCAGAAGAAAGTGACAGTGAAGAAGAGGAAGTCCAAAAGCGAGGTATATGCATAAAGTGCTTTTTCTATTTTAAGACAGCATTTCACATGAAAATGAAAAGAATTGATTTGGATCACTTAAGCATATTTAAATTTTATGTGTACAGATTTTCTTAGAGAAGGACTACTGAAAACGCAACTAAATTCCTGGTTCTTACTCCGTATTCAGTATTCACATTGCAAAATGGGTTAGTCAAACCGGATTAGCGACTTGGCACAGTAATTTTATTACTTTGTGATTGCCTTAAATTTAGTATTACATCTTGCCTGGAACAAGTTGATCAGTGAACAAATAAAGGTAATATTTTATAACAGCCACCAGTCCGACTTACAAGAGTATCATAGGCCCTACTTGGCCCTACTTAGAAAGATCTAGCATAGGAACTTCAGCCTGTCGGTAGTGTTAGGTGGTCCTCTTCTGCGGGTGTCCTTATAGCGGTCTGACAGCTCAGGAAATGAGTCAACATCAAGTGGACACAGGAGCCACTGTGATACCCACAAGAGTGAGAATCTCCTGTAACAACTCCAGAAGCATGACTTTCAGGGTTACCACAAGGGACATGCCCAATTATGAGAGTCCCCTCTTTAGAGAATGATAGCCTCCCCAGCAATATTTGTGTTCTCCCAGTCCAGATACAGTTTACCAATCAGGAGTTTATGTATTTCCAGGGAAACAGACCTAGAGTGTTAACCATGGTTCAAATTTTCATGCAGAAAGGGATGTTTTGTTAACCTTTTTTTCCTCAAACTCCTTTATGCCACTTATTGTGCTTTTATTTCAATTTTAAAAATAATGAGTACTTTATTGTATTCTAGGTGAATTTTTTTTTACTTCTAACTTTTCATTTTCAAATATATCTGAATAATTATATAGGATTTGAAAAGTATATGTAAAATTGTGTTATGCAGTCTTTTTAAAACAATTATAATTGGTTATGATTATTCTTAGCAGAAGGTACCCCTCACGTGAAAGCCTATGATGAAGAAAGCGTTGCATCACTGAGCACTACCCAGGATGAGACCCAGGATAGTTTCCAGATGAACAACGGGACCCCAGAGTCTGCTTACATCCTGCAAGGTGGATACATGCTGGCAGCTTCGTACTGGCCAAAGGTAAATGAGTAATTTCTTGCTGGAATAGGTCATTTTTTGAGTATTTTTCTATATTTCTTTAATGATAGATATTATGTAGTAAAAAAAAGTCACTTATATGTAGAATGACATTTTGGTGTTAGCATTAAAAGTATCAAATATTACTATCAAGTAAATTAGGTCTACTTAAATGTATGTGTTTCTCAATATAACCCTAGAATATTTAGAAGAAAAGATAATGAATGCTTATGTTCACATACAAGTTAGTATTCAGGTGCTACTTTATGAATTAAGTGCTTTTAAGTGGGTCTTCTTGAAGAAATTTACCAAGCCAGTTGTGACCTAGAAAAAAGGTTCATTTAAGTACATGTACATATAGTGGTGGAAGTTCAGATTGGATTAAGACAGTTCTTCTTCCAGTATGTGACTAGGCTAGTAGAAGAGTACTTACCTTTAGGAGTGAGGTTGGGAAATAAATGGGAGAGGAGAGAACTCTTTACAAATCTTATGTATACTTCTGAGTTGTTTGAACTTTGTACAAGGAACCTGTGTTACTCTTATAAAAACAAAAGAACAGAAAAATATCTTTATAGTATAATATTTTTTAATGTCACCAATGGGAATTTGTATAGAATTGTAAATGTATGTGAGAATATGTATGCATACCAAATACACATATGTTGTACCAGGGTTAAATCCATCAAGGCTGTGATCCCCAAAGTTCTGACTCAGTTATTAAAATTATCCTTTGATGTTCATGCTTTTCCAGGACCGTGTGATGATCAACCGGTTGGACAGTATTTGTCAAACAGTCCTGAAAGGGAAGTGGCCTTCAGCTAGAAGAAGTTATGATGCCAATGCAGTGGCTTCTTTCTATACCACAAAGCTGCTGGACAGCTCTGGCGCAGCTACAGAATATAGTGAGCCCAGCGTGCCCACTCCTGCAGGTGCTGGCGTTAAAGAAGAACACGATCAGTCAACACAGATGTCAAAGGTGAAGAAGCATGTACGAGAAAAGGAGTTTACAGTGAAAATCAAAGACGTATGTTTATTTTTATTGCCCTAGGACCTGATTGCGATTGCGGTGTGCAGCATGCTTTTCCTGCAAATGGCTGCCTGCTCTTACTCTTACTTCCTTCACATACTTGTTTTCTGGCATTTGGATTGTTTTCTTTTAGATATCCAGGTTATTAAACTTGAATATTCTACTAGAGGAATCATCATTAAATATGTTTTTCTACCTATACTTCTGAAAATAGTCCTTCTGCAGATCAAGATGCTTTCTTAAACAGTCTGACAATTTCTTATTGTTTGGTTCTTTTATATAGTATTCACATGGTATGTCAGTGCACTTCCTGTTTTAAACATTTAGCATGCCCTGTTATCAGTAACATTTTATTGTTCAGTATGATTTTTGAAGCTAAATTGATTACTCAGTGTCTAAAACATGGGTAATATCTTCTAATATGTCATGTGAATAGTGTACACAGAGACATAGGTCAGAAGCTGAAAGGGTTACAATGTGCTAGTCACATGAAAAGCTCGGTTTTGCTCAGAAAAGTATATGTAATACCTGGATGTTTTTCATTTAAGATAGAAATTTTAATATTCATTATAGTAATTGATTAAATGTTTTTCTCCAATTGATGTATGAATAAGAGAACATGATTAACTTTTCAGGGTTTTTAACCTCACTTTTTCTAAGTAAAAGATTTCTCTCAATATACTACGAGTTTTTTTTTAATCATTTCTTTCTTATTAATGGTGTTTGTTTAACAGGAAGGTGGTTTGAAGTTGACATTTCAGAAGCAAGGGCTTGCTCAGAGAAGGCCATTGGACAGTGAAGATGGTGCTCTAGGGCAGCAGCAGTACCTCACTCGACTTCGGGACCTTCAAGGTGCGTCAGAGACCAGCCTCGCCAGTTTTCCAAAATCCATGCCAATATCAGGTGAATATGCTAGTAATCATTGCCTCAGCATGCAAAATCATTTGCAAATCCTTTTTTACTTACTCATAGGATACTTACGAGAACCAGATTGTTACTACTTTAAACAGCCCTCCTATTATTAGAAAGCTCTAATTATCACAAAATTTCTTCTTATTTGGAAGCAAACTTTGCCTGCAATTGGTTCTTCTCAGTGACTGAAGTTCTGTCTTCAAAGGCCTCAGAGAATTAACCTAGTCCTATGTCTGCATGATAATCTTAACATTCAGAAAACAATGATCATATCTCCCCTTGGGACGATATTTTGTACTAACCTTTTGACCATTTGAATCAACAAGTATTTATTGAATACTGAACTGGTGCCCTGTGTTCTGTGCTCTCTAGGCACTGAGGAATCCATCCATAAGCAGTTTTTTTATTTTGTTGATGTATCTAGTTGTACTTTAATTCTTTCTGTGTCCCTCTTAAAGTATGCTGTCAAGAACTGATAATTCTAGTTAAGAGCAGCTGAGTCTTAAAATGTATGGACCACAGCATACTAATCGTAAAAAATGTAACTTTTCAATTAAAAGCAGGTAAGTGACTGGAATTTCCTTTATACCTCCATATACATAAGGCTAAGGACTCTATTTCAGTATTCTACTAAATTCGTTTGCCATATAATAACTTGTAAACATTTCAGAACTCCTGTGCCTGTGTACAATGTGTGGAATTGCTGAAGTTTGGGAAAATAGTGCTTTATTATAGGTGTTAAATTGATTGCTGTTTCCAGTTGCTGCTCTTACCGCTTTCTAATTATAAATTATAATTAAATTATAAATTAGAGTCATCAGACTTACTTTTGTCTCTTATGGTTTCATTAACCATTCAGTGTAAGTCTCCAATTACTGGACTTTCAGACACATATGAATGAGCCACAGTTCTCTTACTGAAGTATAAATCCCCCAAATTGTGATTTACAATGGCAAGGAGCTCTTTTTTTCGTGAGAAAATGGGAAGAGATGGGGAAGATAAGCTCTGGGCTTTTTTGCCCAACCTAAGTGGGTTTAATAATACCACTGCTTGTACCTTGATAAGTCCGTAACTCTATAAAGTGGGATTGATACATCTATCATCTGAACATTTTACTGCTATTGCAGCTGAAGATTTTACAGTTTTTGCCTATAAGTAATTCTTTGGTAAATAATACTGTTTTAATAGTATCAATAGTAATTATAACACTAATTTGCACCTATACCAAATATTAAAAAGCCTCAAAAACATTAAAACTAGATAGAATTATCTTAGAATTGTATCTCATCCATCTTGATAATTGCAAATGTGAAATCTGTTTTTGTTTTTGGCCGTGCCATGTGGCATGTGGGATCTTAGTTCCCCAGTGGGGGATTGATCCCTTGCCCCCTGCATTGGGAGATCCGAGTCTTAACCGCTGGACCACCAGAGAAGTCCCTGTAAATGTGAAATCTAGCTCTGTCTTCCTACATGACTCTTAGGAAACCTGCTAACATTTTTTAACCTTTTTTTGTTCGCGAAGTGAGGAGTTGGGGTCAACGGAGAGGTAGCATTGTTAGGTGGATTAAATAATATATGTAAAGTGACTAGTATGGAAATTGGCACATAATTAGATGCTAAACAGATGTTAAAATTAGGTTTTAGAATTAGATGCTCAACAACTGGTATTATAATTCTTCATATTAAGCCCTTTTTATGTTTGTATGGGCACCCCCGAATTTTATCTAAAAGCTTTGAGTGAAGATACATCATATAATGTAAATTAATTAATGAAGGACAGTAAAATAGCATAAATTATAAGAGGACAAAACTAAAGAGCCTATTCCAGAAATCACCTGGAATAGTACACAAAAGATGGTAGAGCCAAACAGCCTGGATTTGAATTCTGTCATTTAACACTGTTGTGACATTGGGCCTGAGACATAATGTTTCTGATCACATTTATAAAATGGGCTTAATACCTCTGTGTTTTGTTTGTTTTGTTTTTGGTAATTTAAGAAAACATTTGTAAAACCTAGTCCAGAATATGGCACCTAGTAGGCATTCAATAGAAAGAAGGTATTTTTAATATTGTTGTAATTACAAATCTAAGATAAAGACAACACAGGCTTTATAGAGTAGACTAGGTTAAATTTTCCATTTTGGATTCTAGGTTAAAATAAATCCGTAATGTTTATTAAAATCACTCTCAAAAAGAAGTCAAGGTAGCTGGGTTTGTTGTTGATTTAAAAAATGAAAGAAGTCAGGGAGTATATAATTTGCCAAATTGGGTATGTTTACAAATGATCAAGTAGGATTTCTTTATAAATACATAATTTGGTGTGTTATACTAATGTTTTTCCATAGATAATTGTATTAAGTACTTTTCTTTTTATATAGCACTGGGATAGCAGTAAAGGGAAAGTGAAAGAAACTTAAGACAGTCTCTGCCTTTCAGTTGCTTGGTAGACTAGACCCACATGTTAAAATATTAGACAATACGTTAAAAACAAGATAATATATCTTGCTACACAGCATTATAGTTAATAAATATTGGAAAAGAGAGAAGTCACTGCTGTCTAGAGACTTAGGCAGAGTCCTGTGGAAGAGGCAGAATTGAACAGAATTTATAAGAGGAAGATTAGATAATGGTTTTTCTGGAAAATGACATTGAGAGAGAGTCAGGGAATAGCGTGAACCAGAGACTTGATGTTGGGAAAATTGTATGGTTTTAGGATAAGACTGACCTAGCTACTGTTTAAATTCTTACTGGAGAGATATTTGTATAAGGTCAGAGACTGCTTAGCAAAGGTAAATCTAGATTATGGGCAGCATCAAAAAGTGAGCTGGGGAGGGGATTGGGTTGGTGGTCAGGCAGGAATGAGGCTTGATGTAAGGCATTTCATTCATACTAGAATAGGAAGCCATGAGAAGTTCTTATAAAACAGAATAGTACTTTTAAAAGTAATATTTTAGGAAAGTTATTCTATTATTACAGTTAAAATGTACTATAGTGAAAGTATTTTCAAATATTCATAATATTTTTTTAATCTGATTTTAATGAAATAATGAAAGCTGTTCTTTTTTAATAATGTTATGTCACATTCCTCAGTGCTTTCATATGCAAAAATAATTTTTACTCATTGTAATTAGTTATTCCTTACTAATTATGAATTAAGGTATTTTTTGTAACTGAGATGTGAGGAGAGTGATTTCCATAAGATTACACAGCCAACCAAAGGGAAATGTCTTTTAGGGACACACAGGACTTGGTCAAAAATTCTCCTTGAATGATTGAAAATGCATTTCTCGCTACAAACTGTGAACCATTTTAAGCAAACATCTCATTATTAATATTTTCTTTTATAAGAGTGTTCTAGATTACGTACTCTTTAAGGACAGGAACTGTGTCTTACCTTTGAATCATCATAGTGCTTTGTACATAGCTGTTTGATAAATGTGTATTTATTTATTAGGAAAAAAATGAATGCGTGGTACTGTTTCATTCATACCTCTTACAAACATTTTTTAGTGAGTGCCTACTGAAATGAAGAGTGAGAAGGGTCAGTTTAATTTGGCAAGAAACAGTGGTGGTCTTAAAGAAAATACCTTAAATAGGCTGGGGCAGGAGTGGACTGTGGGAATTGAGGAGTGAGGTTGTCATGAGAAAGGGGAGCATAATAGCAACCAACTTTTCAAAAGTTTTGAAAGTTATGAAAAAGCTGAAAGAAGTTTATTTTTTATTTGAGTTGGGCCATGTTTTTAAGTTGATAAGAATCTAATGTAGAGTAAGATATTTTGGCACAAAAAAACAAAGATAAATGATAAAACAAACTTTTAGAAAAAGTAGGGATTAATGGGTTCAAAAAAGGGGGAAAGGTTTGTCTTGTACATGAGAAAGGCATGGTTCTTCCTCGAAAAGGGGACAAAAGAAAAGACATGTGACTATCCAGGGGAAAAATTTGAGGAGACAAGTCAAAACTTGAAAGAGACCTAGATTACAATTCTCCTGGTTTTTAAATGAGAAATGAGGTGGTATTTTTAATCCAAGAATTGCTTGATTTTGTCTGACTGCTTGTAAAATAAGAACTAAATTTCTATGTATTTTTTTAAATAAACTTTTTCTTTGATCATGAGTATCATTACAAGCATTAATTATTTATTTTATTCTATTTTATTGGAGTATAGTTAATTTACAATGTTATATTAATTTCTGCTATACAACAAAGTGATTCAGTTATACATATATATACATTCTTTTTCATATTCTTTTCCATTATGGTTTATCACAGCATACTGAATATAGTTCCCTGTGCTATACAGTAGGACCTTGTTGTTTATCCATTCTCTATATAATAGTTTGTATCTGCTAATCTCAAACTCCCACTCCATCCCTCCCCAACCCCCGCAAAATGTCTATGTATTTAGAAAAGTAGTTACGTTTAATTTAAGAACTAGATTTTTATCACTCTTTTGCATTTTTAATTTGTTAGGTACTCCCATTCAGTCAACCCTTGGTGCCAATGGAGTTTTATTAGACAACCAGCCTGTAGTCAAAAAAAGGCGGGGAAGGAGGAAGAATGTAGAAGGTGTTGACATCCTCTTTTTCAACAGAAATAAACCACCTAATCATGTAAGTAAAGTAATGCTTAAAAACTACTGATCCTTGAGTCCAAAATTCAATTCTCGTAAATATACATATTGCTGTTTGTGAATGTTTTGTAGAATAATAAAGATAAGTAGAAAATTAGGAGTATATAGCTTTAGATTGTATCTCAGTAGAATCCAGCACTGGCTAAGATTCATGAAAATTTTAAATTTGAAAGATTTAGCTGACCTTTAAACAACTTTTTTTTTCCTCTTCAAAAAGAATTGCTTCATTGGACCAAAATCAGAATGCTAAAGCATGGAAATAAAATTGTCATTTGATGTTTTTCTACAGGTTACTTTAGGCTTAACCACCTCACAGATTTCTACAGGGATAAATCCAGCACTATCCTATACTCAACCTCAAGGAATTCCTGATACAGAAAGTCCCGTTCCAGTTATTAATCTTAAAGATGGGACAAGACTTGCAGGCGATGATGCACCGAAGAGAAAGGATTTGGAAAAATGGCTTAAGGAGCACCCAGGTTATGTGGAAGATTTAGGAGCTTTTATTCCTGTAGGTGATGCCTTATAAAACTTGGTATATTTTACTTCTATGATTGGTCACACCTATAATGATGAAGCATAAATTCTCACCCACTTATGTGTTCTGCCCAAGATTTAGGAAAATTAGCAGAAAAAAATAATGACTATCTTTCGATACAATACAATATCATTTTCCATTTTTCCATTCTGCATTCAATAAGTGTTTAAGTAATAAAAATCACCTCTCATATACAGAGTACTATCATAGACCCAATGAATATTGTAAAGTTACAAAACTTGCAATCTTTTCCCACAAATAGTTTGTTTTAAAATAATAAAAATAATAATAGTAAACATTTATTGAGACTTAGCTGTGTGCTTGGCTTTATACTTAGCATGGATTACCTAATTTAACACCCCCTAACTTTATCAGAATGGCATCATTATAACTTTATAAAGAAATGGAAATACTGAAATTTTAAATATTGGGTTGGCCAAAAAGTGCCTTCGGTTTTTAAGTAAAAATAAAAGACACATTTTTCATTTTCACCAAGAACTTTATTTAACAACATATTCACCATTTTGTTCCACTACCTTCTGCCATTTTTCAGGCAACTTCATAATTCCATCTTCCCAAAACTTTTTATCTTGTTGAGCAAAGAACTCTTCCAGGTGCCTTTTATAGTCTTCCAAGGAATTGAAGTTTTTTCCATTAAGAGAATTTTGTAAAGACCAAAATAAATGGCAATCTGAAGATGCAATGTCTGGTGAATATGGTGGATGAATCAGAACTTCCCAGCCAAGCTGCAACAGTTTTTGCCTGGTCATCAAAGAAACATGCGGTCTTGCGTTATCCTGATGGAAGATTATGTGCTTTCTGTTGACTAATTCCGAACACTTTTCATTGAGTGCTGCTTTCAGTTGGTCTAACTGGGAGCAGTACTTGTTGGAATTAATCGTTTGGTTTTCCAGAAGGAGCTCATAATAGAGGACTCCCTTCCAATCCCACCATATACACAGTATCACCTTCTTTGGATGAAGACCAGCCTTTGGTGTGGTTAGTGGTGGTTCATTTCGCTTGCCCTACGATCTCTTCTGTTCCACATTGTTGTACAGTATCCATTTTTCATCTCCTGTCACAATTTGTTTTAAAAACGGAACGTTTTCATTACGTTTAAGTAGAGAATCACATGCGGAAATACGATCAAGAAGGGTTTTTTCTGCTTAACTTACATGGAACCCAAACATCAAAGCGATTCACATAACCAAGCTGGTGTAAATGATTTTCAACACTTGATTTGGATATTTTGAGTATGTCCGCTGTCTCCCGCGTGGTATAATGTTGATTGTTCTCAGTTAATGTCTCAATTTGATCACTATCAATTTCAACTGGTCTACCCGACCATGGAGCACCATCCAGCGAGAAATCTCCGGCACGAAACTTCGCAAACCACTTTTGACACGTTCGATCACTCACAGCCCTTTCTCCATATACTGCACAAATATGTTTTTGTGTTTCGGTTGTGTTTTTACCTTTCTTGAAATAATAAAGCTTAATATGCCGAAAATGTTGCTTTTTTTCTTCCACCTTCAGTATTAAAATGGCTACGCAAAAATTCACCAATTTTGATAAGTTTTTTTTTTAAATGCACGCTGATATGACAGCTGTCACAATACAGTCTAACGAAATTGTTTCGAATGAAGTTAAAGACAACTAAGTGCTACTAGAGCCATCTTATGGAAAACACCAAATGAACCTTTTGACCAACCCAATAAATAGTGCAAGGCCACACAGCTAATAAGTCTTAAATCCACTGTTCAAACTGCTACACTTAAGATCTCATAAGAATACACCTTCTGGTTCTTGTCAGATGCATGGTTTATATTAGTCAAAGAGGAGAACAGATATATTAATATGCATTTTTCTTATCCTCTGAAATACTTTCTACTCACTACCTTATGGGCATATGTCTTTCTTACTCATAGAAATCTATTATTTAAGTTTGTAATGCTTTACTGTCAGATGCTGATGTACCAAATTTTGTATCAGTCTCCCTTGATGTTTCTATATATTTTAGAAGGTAAAAGAGTAATGGCATATCCTCTATACAATGAAGTTAGTGGGTTTGTTCTATCTGCTTCCATTATGAAGATTAATTGGATAACCCATTGAAGTCGTCCCCTACCCCATGAACTTCTTAAGGGCTGTCCTATTCACCTTGTATCCCCAGGACTTAGCACGTAATTCCTGCTACAGGGGATGGTATCTAGCTCCTTGTAAATATTTACTGAGTCAGTGATTTAAAAAATTAAAAATGAAAGTCTTTTGGAAACTAAAAAGTGCTATATAAAGGTAAAGTGATTGTTATTTTATTAACAAAAAAATTCATTACCTTATTTTTTCATGCAAAAGAACCACAGAAGCTCCAGTCCCTAGAATGTGACTGTAATATATATTTTTATATACTTGTATCTGTAATACATATTTAGTTTAATATTTTACATTGCTATTGTCGTCCTCAAGAGATAACCTGGTAGTCTAAAATAGGGAGCCTCAGTCTTAGCTTTTGAATGCCTTTCATATCCCTAATTTTTTCAAAAGATGCCACAAATTCTCAAATAAACTTTCTGTTAATTCTTTTGATTTAAAAAAAAAGCACCAAATAAAGCTCTTGTAATTATGAGGGGAAGGGTTGTCAGTAAGGTGAGCAATCATAAAATGAGTATTGCAATTCTAAAAATAATGAGAATTGTTAGTTTAACCCTATACTTATTAACATGTTAGAAAATACCATTTATTCAGTCAGTAAATTTTTATTGAGCAACTATTATGTGCTAGTTACTATTTAAAGGGATTTAGGATAAAACAGTGAACAATATAAAGTTCTTGCCCTCATGGCAGTTATACTCTAGTCTCTGAAGATTGTCATACCTTTCTCTTTCCACTGCAAAGGAATCTTTATTACTTTTTTTTTTTAACTTATAGGAGTTCATCGTTTTCCCTGCAAATAAACCTTTTGTCCTAATTTTTATATAACTTTATTATTAAGATTTTAAAACATTGTTATAAGTAGCATTTGTTGGAGTACAGAATACAAGATAACAACTGGTATGATTTCCAAGGGCACTTTACATTAATGGTATATTGGATCTCACACTTTGCTGTGGTATCTCTACAACAAAATGATCATAACGTGGTATATGTACTATACCAGTGGTATGTATAAACTGCCATGGAAACTGATAAAAGAATAATTACTCTGCCCAAGCAGAGTATCTGGGAAAAGATAGAAAATAGAGCTGACATGACTGGTGGATGATAAAAGAATAAGTAGGCATTTGACCAGGTTAATACTGGTCAAATGCCTACTTATTCTAGGCAGGATAAGAGGAGGATACTCTAGGCATTATAGAACAATTATGAAGAGAGTCTAAAAAGGATATAGTCATAAAACAGTGACTAGTCTGATATTCCAGAGTATGTGAGGGAATGAGTGGGGTAATAGTAATTGGATAGAAAAGATGAATTCAGTCCAGGCTATGATGGGACTGGTATGCCATGCTGAAGAGTTTGAGCTTTAGTCTGTTGGAATTTGTAATTGTTTAGAAATGACTACAGACATCAAGCCTTACTTTGTTAACAGTTGTTAACAGAGGTAAGCAGCATGGTTTGATAGAGTTTTTATTGCCACCTGCTAGCTGCATGACCTTGAGGAAGGTATCTTCTCTGAGCCTTGATTCCCATTTGTAAAATAAGAATAATATCTTTGGGGGACTTCCCTGGTGGTCGAGTGGTGAAGACTCTGTGCTCCCAACGCAGGGCGGCCCGCGTTTGATCCCTGGTCGGGGAACTAAGATCCCACATACCGCAACTAGAGAGCCTGCGTACCGCAGCTACTGAGCCCGCGTGCTGTACAGCCCACCCGCGCACTCTAGAGCCTGCACGCCGCAATGAAGACCCAGAGCAGCCAAAATAAATGAATACATTTTTTTAGAAAAGAATAATATCTTTGAGTATTGTGAGGATTATGTGAAAAGAGATAAGAAAGTTTATTAGTGAGATGAAGAGAAATGAAAGCCACTAGTACACATATAAATGCTATCAGAGCACTGAGAAAATCTGATGTTTCACGTGAAATTCATCAGGAGAAAATGTAAAGAGGAAGCTCTTCCAGCATTATTGATAACTCCTTCAAATAACACTCTAGAAATACAGTGATCTTTGAGGGCATTTAAGGAAAGAACTAGCAATGTCCTCCTCATTTCAGGAGCCTACTTTCATACAGAAAGATAATACTGATCATTATTAATAATTGCCTTGAATAATTTTTCAAATATATAATTTGAGGAAAAGGTTCATGTAACATTGTCTTATTCAGCATTTTTATTAATAAATATAAAAATATTTAAACCTTAAATATTTTTAACATATAGCTATGGGGTAAATTCTTTAATATGATATATTGAAGATATGTGATAGAATATATATGATATAATATAAATCTTCAATATGTAATATACACAGTTGACCCTTGGACAGTATGGTTGTCAGAAGTACTGATGCATGCCACCCCCACAGCCAAAAATTTGAGTATGACTTTACAGTTAGCCCTCCGTGTCCTCAGTTCCGCATCCCTGGGTGCAGTCAGCCATGGATCGTGTAGTCCTGTAGTACGTATTTATTGAAGAAAATCCACATATGAGTGAGCCTGCACATTTCAGACCCATGCTATTCAAGGGTCAACTGTATTAATATATCTTATCTATAACGTATCTTCAATTTTATATGACTAAATTTCTTGGATCAGCCTATTTGTACTAGTTGCACAGTTAGATTTTCAAGCCATTCCTTTGTCCATGTATTTTAGAGAATGCAGCTCCATGAGGGGAGACCCAAGCAAAAAAGGCATCGTTGCAGAAACCCCAATAAACTAGATGTGAATAGTCTCACTGGAGAAGAACGTGTTCAGCTGATTAACAGAAGAAATGCCAGAAAGGTATTTATATATTTGTTGTTAATTTTTCATGTTGATTCACTGCTTAAGAGATCTCTAGAACACTACTTCATTATGCAGTATTTTCTAACAGACCTGGTTGGGTTAAATGTAGAAGATTTGTGGGAAAAGACATGGACTACAATTTTATGCAGTCTAATTTCAAATCCCACATCTTTGTCTAAGCTGTTGAATGAAATAAGCAAGTTAGTTTACATTATCTGTGCCTAAGCAGTGGCCCTGAGCAAGAGCACTACATGTAAGTCAGTGGTTCTCAAAAGGGGGCACTTTGTCCTCCAGGTGACGTTTAGCAACGTCTGGAAACATCTTCGGTAGTCACAACTTTGGAGTAAGGAGGTGGGTGTTGGGGAGGTGGTGAGCAGGGGAAGGATGCTAGTGACATCTAGTGGATAGAGGCCCGGAATGCTGCTACACCTCCTGCAGCACAGGGGCCAACCCCTACAACACCAGTCCAAAATGTCTGTAGTGCAAAAGTCGAGAAACTGTTGAAAAGGGGACACTATTCTCATCATGGCCATTATAGATTTATATATTTATCACGTGATTTTCCATCATTTGGCTGTTAAGTGCCTCGTTCTATCAAAATGGGCATATTACATAATTTTCTGATAGATGGAAATAAAATGTCTTAAACAAAGGTACCTTATACACTAATAGTATCCCTGTGTTTACCTTCTTGCTTTATTGATTGATGAATGGTAACAGTCAGGTTTTTCCAAAGTCTATTTCTGAACCAAATGCGGCTCAACATTTGTTTTCCCAAATTGTGTCTGTTTTATGTTTGGATTGGTATATGTCTCTTTTACCTCCTAAAGTAAATGATAGAACACTTGTGGCACCCTTTTGTAAGTTCATAGCTTTGACATTTTTATTGTTTTCTATTCTGATGAGCAAGCAACAAAATAAGTAAGAAAGAAGAAATGGCCTCAGAGTAAAAACAGCAAATTTCTCATTGAGTTCCTTCACTCACAAATTAAATTACCCTACATAGGTCACATTAATTCCCTAGTTCTGTCTTGCTCTCTATTAAATGACCTCACTGCTAGTATAAAAATACATGAACTCGGGCTTCCCTGGTGGCGCGGTGGTTAAGAATCCGCCTGCCAATGCAGAGGACACAGGTTCGAGCCCTGGTCTGGGAAGATCCCACATGCCGCGGAGCAACTAGCCCCGTGAGTCACAATTACTGAGCCTGCGCGTCTGGAGCTTGTGCTCCGCAATGGGAGAGGCCGCGATAGTGAGAGGCCCGTGCACCGCGATGAGGAGTGGCTCCCACTTGCCGCAATTAGAGAAAGCCCTCGCACAGAAACGAAGAACCAACACAGCCAAAAATAAATAAATAAAATTAAATTAAAAAAAAAATACATGAACTCATTTGACTTTCTCAGAAGAAATATTGAAATTGGAAGAAAACTACTTTTAAAATAACAATTGTCTTAATATTATCGTATGCACTAACTCATTAAAATTGATACTGATTTTTCCCCAATTTTGTAGAGATAGCTTATTCAGCTTTTGTTACTGCTTTAAAGTGATGTCATAGATGTATTAGGGGAAGAACAAGATGACATTTTAGTTGCATTTTACTTAATTTTATGCTTGCATAGATTGTGTTACAAATCTTTGCACTTCATCTTATAATGAAATTAGCATTTCTAGATATGAATAAATTTCTCTTAGCCAGTTTTAAGGAAATGGAACCATTTTTTAAATTTTTACTTGTTAGGTTTAACATTAAACACCCTAAATTTTATTTTTCATTGTTGGTAACCTGATAAAAGTCCTGTTCATTTCCTTTAGTTTGTAGATTTCTTTATTGTTCTGAGTTTCTAGAGTGCAGACTTGAGGATTGATCAGTTACTAAGGAAAAGATCCACTTGCTGAATCCCCATAAACCATACAGAGGGCCTCCAGTTTAAACTGGAGCTTAATGAAGGTCATAATAAAAAGGAGATGGCAACAGAAACTTGAGAGGCTAAGTAAAGATTATAGGAAATACTAGATAAGAATACCTATAGGTATTATAACTAGCCATATTAAACCCTGTCTATATCCTAACAAGATATAGTATGTATTCATTCAAAAAGGTGTGGAAAAAGGAGTTATTCAAGAAGTGTCTTTAGACTCCAAAGGAACATTAAATTGGTAGGTTCAAATCATTTAAACATTTAAAGGGATATGTATATTTTTATACTTTTAGGGTATCAGTTTACATAATAGATAAGTGCATGGGCTTTTGAGACCTGAGTTTGAAAGCTGATCCTAACACTTACTAGCTAGCTTTAGGCAACTTGTATAACTTCTCTGAGGCTTAGTTCCTTCATTTGAAAAATAGAAATAATACTTTCTCAAATGGATGTAGCGAGTACTAAAATAAATTATGTACTCTAAAGTCCTTAGCACAATAGTTGGTAATATGATAATAATAATAATAGCTTATATTTATTATGTGCCAGAACCTTTGCTGAGGCACTTGAATTATCTTCATAAAACCCTATGAGGGAGGTGTTGTTATCTCCATTTTGCAGATCAGAAAACTGAGGTTCAAAGAGATTTACTGATATACCCTAGTTCATGTAGGTGGTAAGTCTGACTCCGAAGGGTATACTCTTAACTAGGCTACACTGCCTACCCAACATAGTAATTTCACAGTAAACGGTAGTTATTTATTTTACTGTTCCAGTAACTCAAAAACATTTAAGGGACTTCCCTGGTGGCACAGTGGTTAAGAATCCGCCTGCCAATGCAGGGGACACAGGTTCGATCTCTGGTCCAGGAAGATCCCACATGCTGCGGAGCAACTAAGCCTATGTACCACAACTACTGAGCCTGCGCTCTAGAGCCCACGAGCCACAACGACTGAGCCCACATGCCACAACTACTGAAGCCCGCACACCTAGAGCCCGTGCTCCGCAACAAGAGAAGCCACCACAGTAAGAAGCCTGCGCACCGCAACGAAGAGTAGCCCCCGCTCGCCGCAACTAGAGAAAGCCTGCCCGCAGCAACAAAGACCCAATGCAGCCAAAATTAATTAATTAATTTTAAAGAAAGAAAGACATTTAAAATTTACATTAGCACATGTTTATATAGTATATTAATAGTTCTTGTGGATTGTGGTAGTCCTTTTTAATGTAATAAAGATTGTCAAAAGTGGTTCAACGAATACATGTGTTTTAAAAAAATAAACTCTGGGGCTTCCCTGGTGGCACAGTGGTTGAGAGTCCGCCTGCCGATGCAGGGGACGCGGGTTCGTGCCCCAGACCGGGAAGATCCCACATCCCGCGGAGAGGCTGGGCCCGTGAGCCATGGCCACTGAGCCTGCGCGTCCGGAGCCTGTGCTCCGCAACGGGAGAGGCCACAACAGGGAGAGGCCCGCGTGCCGCAAAAATAAATAAATAAATAAATAAACTCTGTACAGCACAGAATAAAAGCAAGAAATGTCTTCATATTTAATAGTGCTTTTAAGTGTCCAACGATCTGTTTTTCATTTATAGGTTGGAGGTGCCTTTGCTCCCCCTCTGAAAGATTTATGTCGGTTCCTGAAAGAAAATACAGAATATGGAGTAGCTCCTGAATGGGGAGATGTTGTTAAGCAGTCTGTGAGTATTTCATAAATAATAATTCAGACATCATTTTTAAAATTAGATGCCATTTAATTATAACTTAGATTAAATTTTAAGAATTAACAAAATAGGGCTTCCCTGGTGGCGCAGTGGCTAGGAATCTGCCTGCCAATGCAAGGGACACAGGTTCGATCCCTGGCCCAGGAAGATCCCACATGCCATGGAGCAACTAAGCCCATGTGCCACAACTACTGAGCCCATGTGCCACAACTACTGAGGCCCACGCGCCTAGAGCCGACGTTCTGCAACAAGGGAAGCCACGACAGTGAGAAGCCCATGTGCAGCAACGAAGACCCAACACAGCCAAAAATAAATTTATTTTTAAAAATTAACAAAATATTCCAAGAATATGTGAAGGTATTTTTTAGTTCATAATTTTTGTTTTGCAGAATATGTTACAGATTTCTCAGATGCTGTTGAGTTAGAATGCAGCATCAATATATGCTGATTTGTGTTTATTTTAATCTCTAAGATACTATTTGAGCAATACCACAATGAATAGTCAAAGATACTGGGCGGCACGGGCGGGATTCTCTGGCGGTCCAGTGGTTAGAACTCTGTGCTTCCATTGCATGGGGCATGTGTTCAATCCCTGGTTGGGAAATTAAGGTCCCATGTGCTGCACAGCGTGGCCTAATTAATTGATTGATTGATTGATTAAAAGGCATATTAAGAAAACAAAGATGGGGAAAGATATATATATGTAAGGTTATTCATCATAATACAGTAATAAAAATTGGGAATATACCAATGGTCCATCAGTATATTGAAAAACTGCAACTATTTTAAAAATTATATCTTAAAAGAACATCTAATGACAAGGGAGAAAAAGTTCACAGTGTTGTTAAATGGAGTAGTAGTTAAGCTCTTGGAGTATCAAAGCCTAACCATGTGGTAAGTGCTGAATAAATAATAGCTATTATGTCTACAGGTGTCTAAATAAAAAAGACAGGCAGTAAACCTATGTTCAGTATGATTCTATTTTTTTTTTTTTTTATTTTAGAAAAGAGGTGAAGAGAATTGTAAAATCTGTTTATATGCACAAGGGGAAGATGGAAGCACACATCCTGAAATGTTAGCAGTGGTTATCTCTGAACAGTGAAACTATGGATGATATTTTTATTTGTATTTTTTTGTTGTCGTGTTTTCTGTAGTGAACCCTAATGCTTTTGTAAAGAGAACAAATAAGTTGATCAGTTCAAAACAAAATTTTAAAATAGTCCCATGAGAGTCTTTTAAACCACTGTCTAGAGCTACAGTGTCACAAATGGTAGCCACCGGGCACATGTGGCTATTGAGCACTTGAAATTTGGCTAGTCTGAAGTAGGAGGTGTTGTAAGTGTGAAGCACTGTTTCTGGATTTTGAAGGCTTAGTTTGGAAAAATGAATATAAAATATCTCAATAATATTCATAGATGACATATTGAAATGGCAGTGTTTTTGTTATGTTAAATAGACTATATTGCTAAAATTTGTGTCACGTATTTTACCTTTTTTTAATTGTGGCTACTAGAAAATTTTAAATTACATACGTGGCTTACATTGTTTCTATTAGACAGTGCTGGTCTAGTGGTTCTAAACTCCTAAAACTTTTAGGAATTTTCGTTCATTTGTTTGTTTTTTACTTCTAGGAGTTTTGAGCCTGAGAAAATCATGGGAGAATTTCAAGAAAGTAGCATAGGTTGCCCTCCATTGCCCTGGACTTGGTGCTTCCCAGTCTGCAGGTGCTACTGCTGTTCTGAGCCAAGTGATTTTTCCCCCCTGTCGATTATCTTTTTCGGTTTGGCTCTGTCTCCTTTACTCCCAAAGTGATAGTCAGGAAAGAGTCATATGAAGCATCTCATTTTAATCTTTACTTACTTCTTCTGTCCTTTGCTTATTGTTCTTCCAGATTAGAAGAGGGGCACTCCTTTAGTCTTCTAGAGCAATGGGTGATGTGAAAAATGTAAGGGCATGGCAGTAGTAACCCTCATGAAAAAATTTCTTCGGACCTTCTGTTTTCCAGAACTATTCTACTAACTTATGCCTCACAGTGTAAAAGAGGGCCAGAGACCTCTTTCTGCCCTCTTAAGATAAAATGAGAAAAAGAGCTGTTTCAAGCCACTACTTATACTAAGATGAAATTGGGTTATCTCTCTCGTAATTGGTTATATCAATACAGAATAAGTTTATGAATGATTACCTATTTTTAATAGCTTATTTGTATCACAAACTAATAGCTATTGATTTTATTTGAAAATGGTTATTATTGATGGATTTTTTTTTTTAGGGATTTCTTCCAGAAAGTATGTATGAACGTATTCTCACTGGTCCCGTTGTGAGAGAGGAAGTAAGCAGGCGAGGGAGACGGCCTAAAAGTGGAATTGCAAAGGCCACTGCAGCAGCAGCAGCTGCAACTGCCACCAGTATTTCAGGCAATCCTTTATTAGCCAATGGATTACTTCCAGGTGTGGACCTCACAACTCTTCAGGCCTTACAACAAAACCTACAAAACTTGCAGTCACTGCAAGTAACTGCAGGGCTGATGGGAATGCCTGCTGGCCTTTCTTCTGGAGGAGAAGCTAAAAACGTGGCTGCCATGTTCCCCATGCTGCTGTCAGGAATGACTGGATTGCCAAATCTGTTGGGCATGGGAGGACTCCTGACAAAGCCTACAGAATCTGGAACAGAAGAAAAAAAGGGAAATGACTCTACGGAGCTAGAAGGAAAAAAAGAAAGGACAGAGAGCCAAAATTCAGAGAATGGTGGTGAAAGCTCTGTGTCAAGTTCTCCTTCAACATCCTCTACTGCTGCATTAAGTGCAGCTGCAGCTGCCAACCCGTTAGCTCTTAACCCACTATTACTATCTAATATACTTTATCCAGGGATGCTTCTCACTCCAGGCCTTAATCTTCATATTCCAACTTTGTCCCAGTCCAATACTTTTGATGTACAGAAAAATAAAAACAGTGACTTAGGCTCATCTAAGTCTGTAGAAGTAAAGGAAGAAGATTCCAGAGTTGGAGATCAGGAAGACAAAGGGGGAACTGAACCGAGTCCTCTCAATGAAAACAGCACAGATGAGGGTTCAGAGAAAGCTGATGCTTCATCTGGATCTGATAGTACACCATCGTCATCTGAGGATTCAGATTCTAGTAATGAAGACTGATTCCCAGACTGCACTTAAATTATGAACTGATTTTGGATTTTTTTTCTTTAATTATTAATTGTAAATACCCCAGTGTTGAGTGCATCAATAACTTACTGACTGAACATTTCAGTTATTTGTTTAGAAGTGCAAACTGCTTTCAGAGACGTTTTGCATGTAATATTTCTTAAGATTCATAAGTTTCTGAACTCGTATGTACTATCAAATACATAAAGGTGTAAAATTACAACAAAAGGCATTATAATTTTGTTGGGGGTTAATTTTATGAAAATTATGCTCAATAAGAGTTGTATATTTAATATATTTGCAGTGAACACAGAATACTTTATGCATATTACTGATTTAATTTGAATATAGTTTTACAGCCTCCTTGACACCTATAATTTACAGATCAAAACTCAGCAATAATTTGGGCAGCTAATGAATGTCATGAAAGCTGTAGAATCTACATCACCATCCATTGCTTTAATTACATGAAAATGCTCTAGTGTTGTGATGCACTGCTGATATTTCCAATTCAGGTACAAG
This sequence comes from Stenella coeruleoalba, assembly GCF_951394435.1. NCBI lineage: Eukaryota > Metazoa > Chordata > Mammalia > Artiodactyla > Delphinidae > Stenella > Stenella coeruleoalba. Next base: position 30,999,026 of record NC_137166.1, on the reverse strand, counting down.
TGTGTTTTAAAGAAGAAATAAGTTTCCCAATCAGCCAATTTAACTGGCTACCTGTTACCTCAGCTGAGTTAGTTTAGGAAGTTTACATTCGTTTCTAATTCTATACTTGTTTTCAGGGGTTTTTTAAACACATCCTATATATCATGTTAATCTGGCAAGAAATATGACTTGCTTTTTGCTGAGCTTAACTCTTAAAATCAGTAAAGTCATGAAATAATCCTGTGTCATGTAACTTTGGCACCCTCTAGACATATTTAGTTTCAGCTCTTCAAAGTTTGGCCTCCTATTAGAAATAATTGTCTCAGATGAGTAATGTCTGTTTCCAGGGTTCAGAAAAGGCAAACTCATGAAATGCCACTGAAAAGAACTTTCAACACAGCATACTTCATGTAAAAGAAATTGTTTGTTTGCTTTATTTGTGTAGATTTCTATTTGTGTTTTACGTCATGGAAATATTCCGGAATTAACAGATAATAGGGTAAAGTAATATGCAGATAGTCTCAATTCATTTTGAGTTTCTACGTATAAGCAAACTAAATGTTGCCCAGAATCAGTGTTGGGTTATCAGTTTATATTAAATATACTGAGTTGCCCATTTTGAAAATGCACTTTGAATAATCTCAAAAAAATATACGTTACTCCTATGAACCACAAAAAATGAAGCCAAAGGCTTCTGATCAATTTCTTAGAACCCTTTACCATGTAAAATTTGTCTGTTTGATTTGTGATACAATTTCTCCTGCTAAAGCTGCTATTATTCTGACAAGGTAGAGGTCCAGGTTCACCTTCATATACATTTAAAGCAATTAGAACTGAATTGGAAATAAAATATCATTTACATCCTAAGGAGAGACAAGTGTTAGCGTTTTTCTGGTACTTAAAAATAAGTCAGTGATAAAGTTTGCGAGGGGAAAAGTACCCCACTTCTCTCCCAGAGAAAAAATAACTTTTAGTATGTTTTGATGGAACTCTATTGCTTTGTCATGAATTAAGCAAGTATATTGGATTTTCCAAGACCTTTACCAGTAAATTATGTTTCTGTATGTAAAATAACTAACCCCTTATTAGAGAGACAGTGTTATATGTATTTACAAAATTATATAAGTTCCATTGGGATTGTATTGATTTTTGTATTTTCCCAAAATAGTACTTTGAATTGATAGTCCTTTATGCAATGTCTTAGCAATAGTCACTATAATGCCCTTCCAGGAGAAGTGGGTAGTAATTCTTCATCATGAAAATGATATATTACATATTTAGTATCTTCCCTTTGCAGTATTGCACCTTTGTTTAACTAGAATACACCTATGAGATAGCCAAAGTTTTTCAAACACAGTTAACTTAGTTTGCCGGTAAAGTATTTCAGCACCATCCACATTTCCCTTCTCTCCCCCTAGTTATACCCACATGATCTTCATTCCTTTCTGTCTCCAATTTAAAATAAAGGGGAAAAAAGCCCTAGATCTTGTCACTAAAATCTAATTTATATCAAATTTATGAGATAAAGTATTTTCCTAATTATGATCAAATGAATTTGGTTAACATCTTAGTGATTCTCTTTCTATGTAATAAGGCAGTTGCAGTTTTCAAAGCATTAAGGCTAGTATTAACTTTAAACATTCTCTTGGGTTTCAAGACACTTCTATCTAGTACTGATTGGGGAAAAGTTGTCCAGCTATCAGCTTAAAAAAACATGCAAACATGGTTGTGTAAAGTTAAGGGTTATAAGAAAAGAAATCAGTAGAATTACATAATACTAAAGTTGCAGTTGAAAGGATATCCAAGTATGTGTTGGTAGTTACTAAAAGAATTATAGCTGTTATTGCCTTGTATTTATAGCCCTTGTTTCAGGTTTCATGATTCAAGTCTTAGTCCAATTTTTCTTTTGGACATTGCAATATTTACCAGTTGTGTTTTGTGTAGTCTGAATTTGCTTTCTGTAGTTGAGCAAACGTCTTAAAAAGTCATTTGTAATTTATTAAATTACTTTCTATGATGTTCTATAGAGCAAATGGAAGTTTAATTATTTTTTATTAAACATATTCTTTGACTACCCATGATGTCAGCCTCTGTACATGACAATGTGTTTTTATTTTTATATATAATTTATCTTATTCCAGTTATGAAGGAAACCATAGTCATAAATCTTTAAAAGGAAAGTGGAAGAATTTTTAAGAGACAGAAGTTGGCTATAATTATATCCACAATATTATTATTTCCCGAAGTTTTCTTCCCCTGGACCTTTAAAAATCCCGAAAGACCCAGAGATATACCTAACCTCTTAAAGAAGTCCATTTTGAAGATCAGTAATTATTTTTTCCCTTGGTCTTAGAGACTTTCCTAATTCATCACTGTTGTTTGCAGTGTTTTTTTAATAAATATGAAAGAAATTTGTTTTTCCTCAAACTACAAAAGTAGAACAGTGGAGTCTCATCACCCCTCATTTAACTTGAACACATTCAACTATACTGCCATGCTTTAGAAAACCTTTCTTTTTTGTAAAATATACTAAACTAAGTCAACAGCTTCATCTGGTGCTCACCCAGAGGATCAGTAATATGTTCCACTGCTGGAGGAAGAATTGGCTGTGTTGGATGATTTTGAGAGAAGATACACTATGTATAAAATGATGTATTCTGTATATTTTGAGCTGTAGGAGGGGAAAAAGTGGTTTGGGGGGAGAGTAATTTTTGACTACAAGTAATGTTCACCTCATTCAATAAATTAAGAACTTAATCTCTACATAAATGCAACTTCAGTACAGTAAGCTATTTATTTTAAAATGCAGAAAAACAAAAAAAATTTAAATCATCCATAAACCCACCCTGAAATACTGTTCATGTAGCTATCCAATCTTTTTATATGTATGTTATATACATGTAGTGGGTTGAATAGTGTCCTACAAAAATGCATGTCAACCCAGAATCTCAGAATGTGGCCTTAATTGGAAATAGGATCTTGGCAGATAAAATTAGTTAAGATGCAGTCATACTAGATAGGGTGGGCCCTAAATCCAATGACTGTTGTCCTTATAAGAAGAGGAGAGGACATAAGAAACACAAGGGATAGGGCCACGAGGCAATAAGCAGAGATTGGTGCTGTGCAGCTACAAGCCAAGGAACACCAAGGATTACCAGCAACCACCAGAAGCTAGGAGAGAAGCATGAACAGATTCTCCTCCACAGCCTCCAGAAGGAACCAGCCTTGCCAACACCTTGATTTTGGACTTCTGGCCTGAACTGTGGTAGAATAAATTTCAGCTGTTTTAAGCCATCCAGTTTGTGGTAATTTGTTACGTTAGCTTTAGGAAACATACATTTTCATATTAAATCAGTACTATATGGGACAATATTGGCTGTTTTGCCTTTAATATACTGGCCTCTATGTCAGTAAGTATCTTGCAATGTGATTTTTAATACGTATATTGCCCATACAGGTGTAATTTATTTAACCAGGAACCTAAAAATGGACATTTGAGTTTATATATGCATTTTTTGTATCCATCCCTAATGATTTCCTTAACCCCTAGAAGTGAAAATACTTCTGTTTTTAAGGCTTTTGATTTGTGTTGCCAGTGCCAATGACATTAGTAACAATTTCTACTATTAGCAGCATACATTTTGTGCATGCTCATTTACCCCAAATTCTTACCAATACTGTGTATTGCATTTGAAATCATCTTTGCCTTTACTAACAGGCAAAAATAACATCTTTTTAAAAAACTGAAGTATAGTTGATATACAATATTATGTATGTTACAGGTGTGCAATATAGTGATTCACAATTTTTAAAGGTTATACTCCACTTATAGTTATTATAAAATATTGACTATATTCCCCATGTTGTACAATATATCCTTGTAGCATACTTCATACACAGTAGTTTGTACCTCTTAATCCCCTCCCCCTATATTTCCCCTCCTCCTTTCCCTTTCCCCACTGTTAACCACTAGTTCTCTATACTTTTGAGTCTGCATTTTTGTTAAATTCACTAGTTCGTTCTATTTTTTTAGATTTCACATGTAAGTGGTATCATACAGTATTTGTCTTTGACTTATTTCACTTAGCATAATACCCTCCAAGGCCATCTGCATTGCTGCAAATGGCAAGATTCCATACTTTTTTATGGCTGAGTAGTATTCCAGTGTGTGTGTGTGTGTCTCCACATCTTAACATCTTAATGAATTTTTAAATCATTCTTCCTTTTTCTTAGTAAAAAATAAGACAGGATGTTATAGAAAATCATGGGGAAGAAGAGAGGAGAAGCACAAAATAAACAACCCATAATGTTGAATACTCAGACATAATTTTTAACTTTTGGGTCATTGTTTTTTGCATATACATATTATGTATTATCTTAATAAGAGTGAAGTTAAACTGTACATACCATTTTGTAACCTTCTTTTCATTTACTATATCATAATAATCTTCCCATACCATTAAAGAATCTTTCACAATTTTTTTTATACAGCAGGTTCTTATTAGTCCTCAATTTTATACACATCAGTGTATACATGTCAATTCCAATCGCCCAATTCATCACACCACCATCCTCACCCCACCCCACCCCCGTGGCTTTCCCCCTTTGGTGTCCATAAGTTTGTTCTCTACATCTGTGTCTCAACTTCAGCCCTGCAAACCAGTTCATCTGTACCATTTTTCTAGGTTCCACATACATGTGTTAATATACGGTATTTGTTTTTCTGTTTCTGACTTACTTCACTCTGTATGACAGTCTCTAGATCCATCCACGTCTCAACAAATGACCCAGTTTCGTTCCTTTTTATGGCTGAGTAATATTCCATTGTATATATGTACCACAACTTCTTTATCCATTCATCTGTCGATGGGCATTTAGGTTGCTTCCATGACCTGGCTATTGTAAATAGTGCTGCAATGAACATTGGGGTGCATGTGTCTTTTTGAATTATGGTTTTCTCTGGGTATATGCCCAGGAGTGGGATTGCTGGATCATATGGTAATTCTATTTTTAGTTTTTTAAGGAACCTCCATACTGTTCTGCATAGTGGCTGTATCAATTTACATTCCCACCAACAGTGCAATAGGGTTCCTTTTCTCCACATCCTCTCCAGTATTTGTTGTTTGTAGATTTTCTGATGATGCCCATTCTAACTGGTGTGAGGTGATACTTCATTGTAGTTTTGATTTGCATTTCTCTACTAATTAGTGATGTTGAGCAGCTTTTCATGTGCTTCTTGGCCATCTGTATGTCTTCTTTGGAGGAATGTCTATTTAGGTCTAACACCCATTTTTGGATTGGGTTGTTTGTTTCTTTAATATTGAGCTGCATGAGCTGTTTATATATTTTGAAGATTAATCCTTTGTCAGTTGATTCGTTTGCAAATATTTTCTCCCATTCTGAGGGTTGTCTTTTCGTCTTGTTTATGGTTTCCTTTGCTGTGCAAAAGCTTTGAAGTTTCATTAGGTCCCATTTGTTTATTTTTGTTTTGATTTCCATTACTCTAGGAGGTGGATCAAAAAAGATTTTGCTGTGATTTATGTCAAAGAGTGTTCTTCCTATGTTTTCCTCTAAGAGTTTTATAGTGTCCAGTCTTACATTTAGGTCTCGAATCCATTTTGAGTTTATTTTTGTGTATGGTGTTAGGGAGTGTTCTAATTTCATTCTTTCACATGTAGCTGTCCAGTTTTCCCAGCACCACTTATTGAAGAGACTGTCTTTTCTCCGTTGTATATCCTTCCTCCTTTGTCATAGATTAGTTGATCATAGGTGCATGGGTTTATCTCTGGGCTTTCTATCTTGTTCCATTGATCTATGTTTCTGTTTTTGTGTCAGTACCATATTGTCTTGATTACTGTAGCTTTGTAGTATAGTCTGAAGTTGGAGTGTGATTCCTCCAGCTCCGTTTTTCATTCTCAAGATTGCTTTGGCTATTCGGGGTCTTTTGTGTCTCCATACAGATTTTAAAATTTTTTGTTCTAGTTCCATAAAAAATGCCATTGATAATTTGATAGGGATTGCATTGAATCTATAGATTGCTTTGGAGAGTATAGTCATTTTCACAATATTGATTCTTCCAATCCAAGAACATGGTATATCTCTCCATGTGTTGGTGTCATCTTTAATTTCTTTCATCAGTGTCTTATAGTTTTCTGCACACAGGTCTTTTGTCTCCCTAGGTAAGTTTATTCCTAGGTATTTTATTCTTTTTGTTGCAATGGTAAATGGGAGTGTTTCCTTAATGTCTCTTTCAGATTTTTCATCATTAGTGTACAGGAATGCAAGAGATTTCTGTGCATTAATTTAGTATCCTGCAACTTTACCAAATTCATTGATTAGCTCTAGTAGTTTTCTGGTGGCATCCTTAGGATTCTCTATGTATAGTATCATGTCATCTGCAAACAGTGACAGTTTTACTTCTTCTTTTCCAATTTGTATTCCTTTTATTTCTTTTTCTTCTCTGATTGCCGTGTCTAGGACTTCCAAAACTATGTTGAATAATAGTGTCAAGAGTGGACATCCTTGTCTTTTTCCTGATCTTAGAGGAAATGCTTTCAGTTTTTCACCATTGAGAATGATGTTTGCAGTGGGTTTGTCATATATGGCCATTATTATGTTGAAGTAGGTTCCCTCTATGCCCACTTTCTGGAGAGTTTTTATCATAAATGGATGTTGAATTTTGTCAAAAGCTTTTTCTGCATCTATTGAGATGATCATATGGTTTTTATTCTTCAATTTGTTATTATGGTGTATAACATTGATTGATTTGCGTATATTGAAAAATCCTTGCCTCCCTGGGATAAATCCCACTTCATCATGGTGTATGATCCTTTTAATGTGTTGTTCGATTCTGTTTGCTAGTATTTTGTTGAGGATTTTTGCATCTATATTCATCAGTGATATTGGTCTGTAATTTTCTCTTTTGTAGTATCTTTGTCTGGTTTTGGTATCAGGGTGATGGTGGCCTCATAGAATGAGTTTGGGAGTGTTCCTTCCTCTGCAGTTTTTTGGAAGAGTTTGAGAAGGATGGGTGTTTGATCGAATTCACCTGTGAAGCCATCTGGTCCTGGACTTTGTCTGTTGGAAGATTTTTAATCACATTTTCAATTTCATTACTTGTGATTGGTCTGTTCATATTTTCTATTTCTTCCTGGTTCAGTCTTGGAAGGTTATACCTTTCTAAGAATTTGTCCATGTCTTCCAGGTTGTCCATTTTATTGGCATAGAGTTGCTTGTAGTAGTCTCTTAGGATGCTTTGTATTTCTGTGGTGTCTGTTGCAACTTTTCCTTTTTCATTTCTAATTTTATTGAGTCCTCTCCCTCTTTTTCTTTATGAGTCTGGCTAATGGTTTATCAATTTTGTTTATCTTCTCAAAGAACCAGCTTTTAGTTTTATTGATCTTTGCTATTGTTTTCTTTGTTTCTATTTCATTTATTTCTGCTCTGGTCTTTATGATTTCTTTCCTTCTACTAACTTTGGGTTTTGTTTGTTCTTCTTTCTCTAGTTCCCTTAGGTGTAAGGTTAGATTGTTTATTTGAGATTTTTCTTGTTTCTTGAGGTAGGCTTGTATAGCTATAAACCTCCCTCTTAGAACTGCTTTTGTTGCATCCCATAGGTTTTGGATCATCGTGTTTTCATTGTCATTTGTCTCCAGGTATTTTTTGATTTCCTCTTTGATTTCTTCAGTGATCTCTTGGTTATTTAGTAATGTATTGTTTAGCCTCCATGTGTTTGTGTTTTTTATGTATTTTTCCCTGTAATTCATTTCTAATCTCATAGCATTGTGGTCAGAAAAGATGCTGGATATGATTTCAATTTTCTTAAATTTACTGAGTCTTGATTTGTGACCCAAGATGTGGTCTATCCTGGAGAATGTTCCGTGCTCACTTGAGAAGAAAGTGTAATCTGCTGTTTTTGGGTGGAATGTCCTATAAATATCAATTAAATCTATCTGGTCTATTGTGTCATTTAAAGCTTCTGTTTCCTTATTTATTTTCAGTTTGGATGATCTGTTCTGGTGTAAGTGAGGTGTTTAAGTCCCCCACCATTATTGTGTTACTGTCGATTTCCTGTTTTATAGCTGTTAGCAGTTGCCTTATGTATTGAGGTGCTCCTATGTTGGGTGCATATATATTTATAATTGTTATATCTTCTTCTTGGATTGATCCATTGATCATTATGTAGTGTCCTTCCTTATCTCTTGTAACATTCTTTATTTTAAAGTCTATCTTATCAGATATGAGTATTGCTACTCCAGCTTTCTTTTGGTTTCCATGTGCATGGAATATCTTTTTCCATCCCCTCACTTTCAGTCTGTATGTGTCCCTAGATCTGAAATGGTCTCTTTTAGACAGCATATATATGGGTCTTGTTTTTGTATCCATTCAGCAAGCCTGTGTCTTTTGGTTGGAGCGCTTAATCCACTCACATTTAAGGTAATTATTGATATGTATGTTCTTATGACCATTTTCTTAATTGTTTTGGGTTTGTTTTTGTAGGTCTTTCTTTTTCTTCTCTTGTGTTTCCCACTTAGAGAAGTTCCTTTAGCATTTGTTGTAGAACTGGTTTGGTGGTGCTGAATTCTCTTAGCTTTTGCTTGTCTGTAAAGCTTTTGATTTCTCCATCGAATCTCAGTGAGATCCTTGCCGGGTAGAGTAATCTTGGTTGTCGGTTCTTCCCTTTCATCACTTTAAGTATATCATGCCAATCCTTCTGACTTGTAGAGTTTCTGCTGAGAAATCAGCTGTTAACCTTATGGGAGTTCCCTTGTATGTTATTTGTCATTTTTCCCTTGCTGCTTTCAATAATTTTTGTTTTTAATTTTTGCCAGTTTGATTACTGTGTGTCTCTGCATGTTTCTCCTTGGGTTTCTCCTGTATGGGACTCGCTGTGCTTCCTGGACTTCGGTGGCTATTTCCTTTCCCATGTTAGGGAAGTTTTCGACTATATCTCTTCAAATATTTTCTCAGGTCCTTTCTCTCTTCTCCTTCTGGGACCCCTATAATGCGAATGTTGTTGTGTTTAATGTTGTCCCAGAGGTCTCTTAGACTGTCTTCATTTCTTTTCATTCTTTTTTCTTTATTCTGTTCCGCAGCAGTGAATTCCACCATTCTGTCTTCCAGGTCACTTATCCGTTCTTCTGCCTCAGTTATTCTGCTATTGATTCCTTCTAGTGTAGTTTTCATTTCAGTTATTGTATTGTTCATCTCTGTTTGTTTGTTCTTTAATTCTTCTAGGTCTTTGTTAAACATTTCTTGCATCTTCTTGATCTTTGCCTCCATTCTTTTTCCGAGGTGCTGGATCATCTTCACTATCATTATTCTGAATTCTTTATGTGGAAGGTTGACTATCTCCACTTCATTTAGTTGTTTTTCAGGGGATTTATCTTGTTCCTTCATCTGGTACATAGCCGTCTGCCTTTTCATCTTGTGTATCTCTGTGAATGTGGTTTTTGATCCACAGGCTGAAGGATTGTAGTTCTTCTTGCTTCTGCTGTCTGCCCTCTCTTTCACATTTTCAAGGGGTTTCTCATTCCACATTTATATATATGTAGATGCATCATAATTTATTTAATACCCAATTATTGAGCATTTAGATATTTTTCAGTTTGGGGCTATTTTTTTTTTTTTTTCAGTTTGAGGCTATTTAAACAGTAATGTGTTTGTAATCAAATCTTTGCATACACTAATGATTTTTTCATTAGAATAAATACCTAGGCGTGATATAATAATGTTCAAATTTTAAGACCAGTTTGATTGTTGTCATTTTATTCCCCAACAGTAGAGTATAAAACTACTTTCTTCTCTATGTCTCCTTAGCAGTACTGGGCATTATAACTTTTTTAAAGTCTCTGTCAATTTGATAGATAAAAAAATAGACTCTTTTTTTAGTCTATTTTGGTAACATATAGTATAAAATAGGAATCTTAATTTGAATTTTTCCAAAGAGTTATGCAATGTCCCAGCATCATGTAGTATATAATCTCTCCACTGATTTGACATGCCTGCATTAGTCATAATCTAAGTAATTCATACATGTATATGTATATGTGAATTATTTAGGTATATATGATATAGACCATATCTATCATAGATACACATGATATATCAGTAATATATCATGTAAGGAGTAACCATAAGAAAAGTGGAGTAGCTATGCTAATAAAAGAGTAATAGACTTTAGAACAAACCAAAAAAAAAAGTGTTACTAGAAATAAAGGAGAACATTTTACAATGATTAAAGGGTCAATCTATCAGGAAAATATAACAATTATAGACATATGTGCATCTAACAACAGGGCCACAAAATACATGAAGCAAAACCTAACAAAATTGAAAGGAAAATATACAATTCAACAATAATATTTGGAGAATAATAGCTCACTTTCAATAATGAATAGAGCAAGCAGGCCAAAGGTCAACAAGAAAACAGATTTGAACAACACTATAAATCAACTAGACCTAAGAAACATCTATTGGACACCACCCAACAATAGCAGAATGCACATTCTTAAAGCACACAAGGACCATTCTGCAGGATAGACCACATGGTAGGTCATAAAACAAGTCTCAAATTTAAAAAGATTCAATCATACGAAGTATGTTCTGCAACCACAAAGGAATGAAATTAGAAATCAGTAACAAAGCTTGGAAATTTACAAATATGTGAAAATTAAACAACATACTCATAAATAAGTAGTCAAAGAAGAAATCTCAAAAGAAGTTAAAAAATATTTTGTAATGAATGGAAACAAACAAGTAATATACCAAAACATATGAGATATAACCAAAGCAGTGCACAAAGGGAAATGTATAGCTGTAAATATCTACATTAAGAAAAAAAAATCACAAATCAACCTAACTTTGCACTTTAAGAAACTAGGAAAATCTCAAACTAAACCCAAAGCAAGATGTAAGGAAATAAAGATTAGAGCGTAATTACTGAAATAGAAAATAGAGAAAATGAATGAAACCAAAAGGTAATTCTTTAAAAAGATCAACAAAACTGACAAACCTTTAGCTAGACTGATCAACAAAAAAAGAGAAGACTCAAATTTCTAGAACCAGGGAATTCACTGGTGGTCCAGTGGTTGGAATTCTATGCTTTCACTGCCGAGGGCCTGGGTTCAATCCCTGAGAGCCCTGGTCTGGGAAGATCCCACATGCTGCGGAGCAATGAAGCCCGTGCGCCACAACTACTGAGCCCGTGCACCTAGAGCCCGTGCACTGCAACAAAGAGTTAGCCCCCACTCACCACAACTAGAGAAAGCCTGCATGCATCAACAAAGACCCAATGCAGTCAAAAATAAATTAATTAAATAATTTTTTTAAAAAAAGAAAGTAAATTAGTGGTTGCCTAGGGCTGGAGGCGTTGGACTGCTCCTGGGTATGGGGTTTCTTCATGGGATGATGAAAATGCTCTAAACAGATTTTGGTTTGTTGCATAACTGTGAATATACTGAAAACAACTGAACTGTATACTTTAAATGGGTGAATTGTATGGTATATGGATTGTATCTCAATAAAGTTGCTTTTAAAAACTGACAGAAAGTAAAATGTACAAACTCAATGTAAAATCTTTAAATTTTTAACCTTAATAAGTACCCACTTTGTCCCTCTACTGGAGCTCCTACTGACATGTGGAAACCTCTGCCCCCCTCCACCTACCCCTTTTGCTGATCCATGAGGCTCAAACTAGCTAGCAGCTCCTGCTACTAAGAGCACTCCCTGGGGACCAAGAGGAAAAGCAAGAGTTCTGGAACCTCTTCTCCTCCTCTGTGCATTTACTCCCAAAGTGATCTCATCCAGTCTTTTTTTAAATTATTTTTTTCCTTTTTAAAAAAATTTTTGTTGAAATATAGTTGATTTACAATGTTGTGTTAGTTTCAGGTGTACAACAAAGTGATTTAGTTATATAAGTTTTGTATATAAGTTCTTTTTCAGATTCTTTTCCCTTATAGGTTATTATAAAATATTGAGTACAGTTCCCTGTGCTATACAGTAGGTCCTTACTGATTATCTGTTTTATATGGAGTAGTGTGTATATGTTAATCCCAAACTCATAATTTATCCCTCCCTCCCCCTTCCCCTTTGGTAACCATAAATTTGTTTTCTATGTCTGTGGATCTATTTCTGTTTTGTGTATAAGTTCGTTTGTATCATCTTTTATTTTTAGATTCCACATGTAAGCGATATCATGATATTTGTCTTTCTCTGTCTAACTTACTTTACTTAGTATGAAAATCTCTACGTCCATCCATGTTGCTGCAAATGGCATTATTTCATTCTTTTTTAGGGCTGAGTAACATTCCATTGTATGTACATACCACATCTTCTTTATCTGTTCATCTGTCAATGGACATTTCGGTTGCTTCCATATCTTGGCTATTGTAGATAGTGCTTCAATGAACATTGGGGTGCAGGTATCTTTTGGAAATGTGGTTTTCTTATGGAAAGCAATCTGCTTTACCTAAAGTCCACTAATTTAAATGTAAATCTCATTCATAAATACCCTCACAGAATCATCCTAAATAGTGTTTGACCAAATATCTAGGCACAGTGGCCCAGCCACGTTAACACATAAACTTAACCATCACAGCTTCTATGTTAAGAAGAAATTGTGGTAAAAGGAAAGACAGAAGCAGGAAGGCCAGATGGAAGGACATTGCAAGGATGCTGGTAAGAGAAGATGGAAGCTTGGATCAGAGGACTGGCAATGGAGGAGCTGAGAGGTGGATGGATTTTGAGTAAGTGAAGACTGAGCTGGTGGATTGGATGGAGAAGGTGAGAGAAAGAGGAATCAAGGATGACTCCAAAGTTTTTTGGCCTAGTCAACTGGAAGAATGATGTTGCCTTTTCCTGAGAGGGGAAAAATGGAGACCATGGGGTTAGCGGATGGGCTTTGATGACCTGAGGATGGAAGAGTAAGGGTTCAGTGGGCACAGGGGGTAGCAGAGAGGACACAGCCCCTGCTCCTGGCCTTGAAGCCTGGGGGATATGAGGAAATGCTGGGAGTTCCAGAGCACACAAGGATTCGGTGGTCATGGAGGAGAAGGATATTTCATCCTGACCAAAGTAACTCAGGAGAGAAATGACTGGAAGGGTTTTCACTTTTTTTCTTTTTTTAAATTGAAGTATAGTTGATTTACAATATTGTGGTAGTTTCATGTGTACAACAAAGTGATTCAGTTTTTTTATACACACACACACACACACACACATATACATATATATATATATATATATATATATATACATATGTTCTTTTTCAGATTCTTTTCCCTTACAGATTATTACAAAATATTTAGTATAGTTCCCTGTACTATGCAAGGGTTTGCATTTTTTTAATGAAAACTGAGGAAATCAGTCTGATCCGCCTGGTCAACTTCATCGCAGGAACACTGGGCCTCACAGAATTCAGTGGTGGCCCTGAAGTCGGTGTTTAGTTAAATGAATATTAATTGAACTACTGTTAAGTGATAAACACTGTTCTAGGTTTTGGAGACAGAGTGACACTGTTCTCCTTACCCTAAAACCTTAAGTGGCATCCAATCACCTTTAGCATCAAGTCCAAAATCTTAACCAGAGCTTTGACCTCATCTCTATCCATACCTCCTGTTCCTCTTGCTTTTTACACTTCAACCACATTCATATTCCTACAACTCCCTGAACCACCCATGCTTTTTCCCAACTCGAGGTCTTTGAAAAAGCTTTTTCCTCTACCTGAAATGAACCCTTTCCTTCTTCTAGTTATGACTTTTAGACTTCTCCTCAGGGAAGTGAAGGGGAAGAAGGGAAAGCCTTTGTCCACCTCCAACCACCCAAGCACTCCTGCCCCTGTGCCTGAGAAAGGTCTTCTGGGATGCAATCCTATAGTTCCCTGACTTTCTTTTTTTTGTAATATATTCACACTTGATAATTACTTGTTCTAGGTCTGTTTTTCCCATGAGATCATAAGCTCTTGAGGGCAGAGACCATGCATATACCATTCACTACTATATCTTCAGTGTTTGGCAAAGTACTTGACACATAGTAGGCACTCACTAAACATCTGCTGAATATTTGAGTGGATGGATGACAAGATCTCTGGCTTAATGAATTAATGAATAAATGAGTGAAAGAGTAATCAGACCCCAAGAACCAAACCTCTGGAATAACCGAGATTGATTTCTCTTTTTTTAAAATTCTTTTTAAAATTGAGATAAAATTGATATACAACATTGTATTAGTTTTAGGTGTACAACATAGTGATTTAATATATGTGTGTGTGTGTGTGTATATATATATATATATATATATATAGGATTATCACAAGAAGTTTAATTAACATCTATAACCACACATGGGTACAAATTTTTTGTGTGTGTGACATGAAATTTTAAGATTTATTCTCTTGGCAACTTTCAAATACACAATATGGTATAGTTAACTATAGTCACCATGTTGTGCATTATATCCCCATAACTTATCTATTTTATAACTGGACGTTTGTACCGTTTGTCCACCCATTTTTTTCACCCATTTCACCTACCCACTATTGCCCACATCTGGCAACCACCAGTCTGTTCTCTGTATCTAAGAGTTTGGTTTTTGGTGTTTTTTTTTTTTAGATGTCACATATCAGTGATATCATACAGTATTTGTCTTTCTTTGTCTGACTTATTTCACTTAGCATAATACCCTCAAGTTCCATCCATGTCGTCACAAATGGCAGGCTTTCCTTCTTTTATGGCTGAATAATATTCAATTATATACAAATGTCTTTATCCACTCATCTGTCAATGAGCACTTAGGTTATTTCCATGTCTTAGATACTGTAAGTAATGCTGCTATGAATATAGAGGTGCAGATATCCTTTTGAGTTAGTGATTTCATTTCCTTCCAGTAAATACCCAGAAGTGGAATTGCTGGATGATATGGTAGTTCTATTTGTTTTTGTTGTTGTTATTGTTGTTGTTGTTGTTGCTGTTTTTGAGGAAACTCCATACTGTTTTCCATAATGGCTGCACCAATTTACGTTCCCATCAACAGTGTACTAGGTTTTCCTTTTCTCCACATCCTTGCCAACATTTGTTATTTGTAGTCTTTTTGATGATAGCTTTTCTGACAGGTGTGAGGTGAGAGCTTACCGTGGTTTTGATTTGCATTTCCCTGATGATTAGCAATGCTGAGCATCTTTTCATGTGCCTCTTGGCCATTTGTATGTCTTCTTTGGAAAAATGTCTATTCAGGTCTTCTGCTGATTTTTTAAATCAGGTTGCTTGTTTTTGTTTGTTTTCATTTTTGTTTTGTTTTGTTTTTTGGCCGCATGGTGCTTCTTGTGGGTACTTAGTTCCCCAAACAGGGATTGAACCTGGGCCCACGGCAGTGAAAGCTCTGAATCCTAACCACTGGACTGCCAGGGAATTCCTGGGTTGCTTGTTTTTTTGATATTGAGTTGCATGAGCTGTTTATGTGGTTTTGATATTAACCACTTATCAGTCATGTCCCATTCAGTAGATTGTCCTTTCATTTTGTCAGTGGTTTCCTTTGCAGTGTAAAATCTTCACAGTTAAATCAGACCCCATTTGTTTACTTTTGCTTTTGTTTCCTTTACCTTAAGAGACAGAGCCAGAAAAATATTGCTATGATTTATGTCGCAGGCTCTAGAGCACAGGCTCAGTAGTTGTGGTGTACAGGGCTAGTTGCCCCGCAGCATGTGGGATCTTCCCAGACCAGGAATTGAACCCATGTTCCCTGCATTGGCAGGCAGATTCTTAACCACTGCTCCACCAGGGAAGTCCCTTGATGTAGTTCTTCATGTTTGTTTTGATTTTGTTGCTTTTGCTCTTGGTGTCAAATCCAAAAAATTCATTGTTAAGGAGCTTACCACCTGTGTTTTCTTCTAGGAGCTTTATGGTTTCAGGCCTTATGTTCAAGTTTTTAATCTATTTTGAAATCATGTTTGTGTATGGTGTAAAATAGTGGTCCAGTTTCATTCTTTTGCATGTGGCTGTCTAGTTTTCTCAACACAATTTATTGAAGAGACTATCTTTTTCCCATTGTATATTCTTGGCTCCTTTGTTGTAAACTAATTGACCATATACGTGTGAGTTTATTTCTGGGCTCTCCATCCTGTTCCATTGATCTGTGTGTCTGTTTTATGCCAATAGCATACTGTTTTGATTACTATAGCTTTGTAATATTGTGATATAGTTTGAAATCAGGAAGTGTGATGCCTCCAGCTTTGTTCTTCTTTCTCAAGATTGCTTTGGTTATTCAGGGTCTTTTGTGTGCAAGTTTGATTTCTTTTTTTTTTTCTTTCTTTCTTTTTTTTCCTGCACTGCACAGCTTGCCAGATTTTAGTTCCCTGACCAGGGTTCAAACCTGCACCCTCAGCAGTGGAAGTGCAGAGTCCTAACCACTGGACCACCGGGGAATTCCCTGTTCATGTATTTTTAAAATGAATGATAGTGAGTATCTGCTATGATATTTAAGGTCCAATGGAAATATTTCAAGTTTAGTAACAGTTTCACTTTAAAAGTTCTGTAGTTACATGCTGGATGTTACATCCTTTGCTCTTGATCAAACTTTTAATGAAACCTTTTAGATGTCAACTTTAAAGTATGCTAGAAGGTGATTTTTTTAGGAGGACATACCAAAGCGTGTGAAGACCACTGTGTTTCATTGTAGAAATGTTTATGTGATGTTTCACAGTTAAGTCATATATTTTAGGGTGATATAAATAATGTAAAGGTAAAATTTATTTTTAGATGACTGCCATTTATGGTCTTTGACATTCTATTGGACTATCAGATCACAGCCAGAGTAAGGATTTTACGTGCACAAAACCTGAGACTCCAATAAGAACAAGATATATCTTGATTATCATAATCAGTCATTTATTCAATAAATATTTTGGCGAGTCAACTAGATGCCCAGAACCATGTTAGACTCTGAGGTCACAGGATGGAACGAAACAGACACAGTTGCTACTCTCATAGCACTTAACACATAATGAGGACAATAGACATGAAAGATAAACATGGAAATAATTCACTATGACTATAATGTGTCATGAGAACATTTAATAGGGAAATTCGAGAAATTGACATTGAAGGTGGTACTTGACTGATGGAAAGCGATTTTCAAAGAGAATACAGAGGCAGGTGGGAGGGAACCTGTAGGCCTTGGAGGATGTTGACTTCTAAGATCAGTGAGAAACTATTTAACTAGGGGAAAGAGGTGATCAGATTTGTGTTTTGTTTTGTTTTTTTTGCAGTACGCGGGCCTCTCACTGTTGTGGCCTCTCCCATTGCAAAGCACAGGCTCCGGACGTGCAGGCTCAGCGGCCATGGCTCATGGGCCCAGCCACTCCGCGGCATGTGGGATCTTCCCGGACCGGGGCACGAACCCGTGTCCCCTGCATGCGCCACCAGGGAAGCCCCAGATTTGTGTTTTAAGACGGCCACCCTAACTTCTGGAGGAGAAGGAGATAAGATAAGGGGTAGAAATGTTTTGTACCCATAGTCTAGAGATTCAGTTTCAACTCTTTTCTTAGCTATGTCTAAGTCAGTTAATCTCCATCATCAAAAGTGCCTCTTTTTTCTTTTTTTTTTTAAGGAATGTTAATGTCAATTATTAAGTAATTTTAGCTTTTCAAAGTTAAAAAATTTAATCTATTGGTAAGACTAGTGGAGGCATAAAAAATTACCAAGAAAAAATTCAATTATTAAGTGATTTTTTTTTTCTTTCATGATAATTGATAGATACATGTCTTACACTTAACAGGTGTTTAATTATTTATTGCTGCATAACAAACTGTCCTAAAACTTTGTGATTTGAAACAAAATAATTATTGCTTTTGCCCACAGATATGCAGTTGGGCAGGGATCAGCGGGAAGGTTCATCTCTGCTTCATACAGCATTAGCTGGGACAGCTTGACTGGAAGCTGGAGAATCTGCTTGTAAACGGGCTCATTCAACATGGCTGGGACTGAGGGCCAGGGGTCTCATGTCCTATGTGCATGGTTAGAACAGCAAAACTCTCGTCCAAACCCCTGCACTGAGATGCCATAACTCTAGCATGGCTTCTAGCAGCA
Source organism: Stenella coeruleoalba (assembly GCF_951394435.1). Taxonomy (NCBI): domain Eukaryota; kingdom Metazoa; phylum Chordata; class Mammalia; order Artiodactyla; family Delphinidae; genus Stenella; species Stenella coeruleoalba. The sequence continues at coordinate 30,980,967 of NC_137166.1, read as the reverse complement.
TAAGGCTGTGTCCTAGGGTGACTCCAGCCCCTATTATTGATAAAATGCCTGCCTGAGAAACCTCAATGCTTCCAGAATTTAAAGATTGTTCTTGCCAACACCTGAGGAAAGGTCTCAGCCTTCTCTTTCTTATAGCATTTACTAAATAGGGCTTACAATTGTGATACCTTCCTCTGTCCTTTTGAGATGTACAGTTGTCCCTGGTATATGCAGGGATTGGTTCCAGGAGCCCTGCAGATACCAATAACTGCTGATGCCCAAGTCTCTTATATAAAATGTCATAGTATTTCCATATAAGCTATGCACATCCTCTTGTAAACTTTAAATCATCTCTAGATTACTTATAATACCTAATAAAATGTAAGTGGGATGTAAATGTAAATGCTAAGTAAATAGTTGCTAGGGTACGTGACAAATTCAAGCTTTGCTTTTTGGAACTTCCTGGAATGGTTGTATGTATTTTGTTTGTTTGTTTTGTTTTTGTTCTTTTTTTTAAAAAAAGGGAAAGTCTTGTTTTCAGTGAGGTGTTTTTTCTTTTCTTTTCTTTTTCTTTAATTAAATTTACGTATTTATTTATTTTTGGCTGTGCTGGGTCTTCACTGGGGCGCACAGACTTTCTCTCTAGTTGTGGTGTGCAGGCTCCTCATTGTGGTGGCTTCTCTTGTTGTGGAGCATGGGCTCTAGGTGTGTGGGCTTCAGTAGTTGTGGTACGTGGGCTCAGTAGTTGTGGCTTGTGGGCTCTAGAGCACAGGCTCAGTAGTTGTGGAGCACGGGCTTAGTTGCTCCACGGTAGGTGGGATCTTTCCAGACCAGGGCTCGAACCCATGTCCCCTCATTAGCAGGTGGATTCTTAACCACTGCGCCACCAGGGAAGTCCCTGTTTTTGTTTTTCTTAATATTTTTGATCCACAGTTGGTTGAACCTGCGGATGCACAACCTGTGTATACTGCAGACCAACTGTATATCCTACAAATCAGGAGTGTCTTTCTCAATGACCTGAAAGCCATTCCTTTGATATGTAATCATCAGGAAGTACAGAGTCTCTGACTCCCAGTCTCTGTGGCAGGATACAATCGTAACTTCAACAAATTGATAACTAGCAGGTCCACTTGGCCTAATCACATATATAGTCACCAACCCTCTGTAACTTTTTGCTTGAGCTCTGCTCCCTCCCCATCTCTACTCTTTCCTTTTCCCTTTAAATCCCCAATTATCTCTGCACAATTCAGAAAGGAGTCCAGCACTTTCCCCTACTGTCAGGAATGACTGCATAAAATGTTTTCATCCCTTTCACTGATGTCTAGCTTTGTTTATCTTTGACAACAGGCTTCTCTAAGTGACCTGGGCTTCCTCACGGTATGGTGGCTGGGTTCAAATGATCAATGAAGACAGAAAATGACCCCATAGCAAACCAGAAATGCCTTAGGGCTCCTCGTGCATGAAAACGTTTTATACCATACCCCTGTAAGAAATCAAAGACGACTGGAAACAAAGTGATTCATATAAATTTGAAAAGAGAAAGCAAAATGAAAATAAAAATAAAGGAAATGTAAATTTAAGCCAATTGGGTGACTTAGAGTAGGACAAATATGTCACTTATAGTGAATGTAAATTCACCCTATGGGGAAAAAAAGAATTACTACTTTAAAAAAAAATCCAATAATTATTTGAAAGTCGCAAATAAAATTAAAACATAGGAAAGAACTAGAATTAGGAATGACGCCGAAATTTGAATTTAGGCAGACAGGCCCTTTCTATTATCTTTATTTTTTAGATAAGGACACGCAGGTGATGAGTGTTATTTCTGGGGACACTTTGGACACTAAACCTTCACATGTCAACGTTTCTTGGATGTTTTCTCTTCAGTACAGCCCTGCTGAATGGTCTCCCGATGAGGAGGTACTTGAAACGGAGAGAAGTCGCTTTTATTTCCACCCGAGGGAGACGACGCGAGATGATTTTTCTACATATGAGTTTTGATCCCCGTGGGCCCCCGGCCTGGACTACATTTCCCATCAACCCGTGCTCGGAACTACGGGCACCGATGTGTGGCGCAGCGCCGTTGGCCGCGGCGCAGTCGGCAATCAGTCGGCCGACTGGCGGGCGCTTCGCGGTTTGAATGGCTGGGGGCCCAGGCCCTCGGCTCACCTGAGGCCCCGCCGCCCAGGTGTGCGCTATGCCGTCGGGAGGCAACCAATCGCCGCCGCCGCCCCCTCCTCCTCTTCCGGCGGCGGCGGCCTCAGATGAAGAGGAGGAGGAGGATGCCGAGGCGGAGGACGCAGCGCAGTCGGCCCGGTCGCCGGCCCCTCAGACCCAACAGCGGTTCGACGAGCTGTGCAGCCGCCTGAACATGGACGAGGCGGCTCGGGCCGAGGCCTGGGACAGCTACAGGAGCATGAGCGAGAGCTACACGCTGGAGGTGCGCCCGGGGGGAGGAGACCAGCGGCTTTCCGGGCCTAGTGGTCCCGCCCCGCCTCCGGGAATGGGGCCCCTTGTCTCCCCGGCTCGGGCGCCCCGCGGTTGGGGGGTAGGGGGGACCCCTCCGCCCCTGCCGGCCCCGGCTCTCTGGGTCCCCAGCCTGGAGCGGGGAGGGAATCCTCTTTGCGAACCTTCGTCCTGGAAACCTGGCTTTTGAAAAGCTCTGTAGCGGCCCTGAAAGTGAACTCTGTCTCGCTGCTCTTCCCCCTCCGGTTCCGAAGCGGGAACAGCCCTTGCCCTAAAGTAGCACCGCGAGGCTGAGGTCGTGCTGCGGTCCGATTACAAAAACAAGCACCTTGTTGGCAGGATGAACAGGTGTAGTTGTCAAGACCGTACGCAGAAGGGGGTGGGGTGGGGCGGGGGCTTGCCTGCATTAGCTCTGAAATTAACCCGATGTTAGCGCCTGCGTTTCCGGGCTTCTTCAGTTCTTTTTGAACTGTACCAAATTGCCTTTGTCCAGGCCATTGCCTCCGTTTGAGTAAAAGCGTTACGTTTCGAGCTGTGTTTATGTATGTGTGAACAAAGACGAATCTTTCCCCTGCGCAAATGAAACGGGCTTTCTGCCCGCCTGGATATAGACACGCATTTGTCTCTAGGAAGTCAGGACTGCGACGACCTTGAGGACCTATTGGTCTCTCCAGACATTGCCCAGGACTCTTATAGTCGCTGCGATCTAGGCATGTTTTGTCCCTTTCTTCCGACGGGGCTTGCAGCGGAGAAAATGGCCATTCTAGCCAGTGAGGCTCAACCCTGTAGGCACCTCCCCTTTATGGGCCAATGGGAAGTGACACGGAAGTCTGCATTGTTTATCCGCTGTTTGACTGCCTGTGTGAGTGGTATTTAAACTGCAGGCCATACGATTTTAAGTTGTTGAATAGTTTGTGGAAAGAGTAGGGCAAATAGGCTTAGAATGGGAAGGCCTAACCGAGGTGTTATTTAACTATAAGAGGGTGTTTTTGCCTGTGTGGCACTCACTAAGGTTATTATTTTTTTATTCTTGCATTAATAGAATTTTAATTCAGTTCCTTATTCCCATTTTTACATCTGCAGCAGGGCGGGGTTGGGGGGGAAGCTAGTAATATACTGGCTTTGGAACCTGACAGACCTAGGTGACTTTGGGCAATTTACTTAACCATTCCAAACTCAATTTTGTGGTATGTTACTTTGAGATATTTGTACCTACCTTACAAAGCTGTTCTGATGGTTAAATAAGGTAACGTCGAGTTTCTGGAACATGAAGCACTCATATGGATAGCGCTTTGGAGTTTACAAAGGTCTTTCACATGCTTTGGTGATCTGGCTGAATAGGCCATGTTCTTGTTTCTTTCCTAGTGGTTCCTGTAGGCAGACAAAGAGAAGGACTCTTTTTTGGTGATGGGCATAAGTGCCTCCAAATAAGCTCTTATTTTACCCTCAGGATAACCCTGTAAATTCGATAGAAAAAGCATTATTTCAACTCACAGTGGTTAAGTTGTGTGAAGCCCAGGGTTATATAAGCAAGTGACAAATAATAGATGGTTAGTAAATTATTTTTAAAAATAACTGTTTGATTTCTCAGTTTTTTAAAGACTTCGATCTCAGATTCTTAGCTCAGTTTACCCAGTAAGTGAATGATGTTCATTCATTTCCCAGATATTTTTTGATCACCTGTTCATGGCCAGACACTGTTACGTAGGTGCTGGGGATAGAGCAAGGCACAAAACATAAAATCCCTGCCCTTGTGGAACTAGTAGTCAGGTATGCTGTAAAATAATGTCGGGTGTCAGTCTCGTGGAAGTGTACCCTGGAAAATAAAGCTCGTATGATATTTAACATAGAATAGTGGTTATAGAATTTTATCTTTTGATTTCTTGTATTTTCTCAATTCTCACAGTCCTCAGGTAAGAAAATTGAGCCTCTACAATTGTTAAGTAATTTGCCCAAGGTGATCTACTCCCATGCTGGGACTTCCACGGTGTATGTCCTGAGAGAGAGCACCAGGTGGAATTGTATTGCCTTTTATGATCTTGAAAGTTACATAGCATCACTTTCACCTGTGGTACTGGTTGAGACAATTCAAAGTGAGAGAACACAGACTTCAACCTCTCCGTGGAAGAATGTCAGTGTCACATTATACGAAGAGCATTTGGGACAGGGACATCACTGAAAATGCAATTTCCCACAAACATATAAATAACACTTTGAATTTAAACGAGTTTTTCATACTGAAATATACATAGTTCATTAGCTAAAAATCAATTTTCTTTTATTTTACAGGGAAATGATCTTCATTGGTTAGCATGTGCCTTATATGTGGCTTGCAGAAAATCTGTGCCAACTGTAAGCAAAGGGACAGTTGAAGGAAACTATGTATCTTTAACTAGAATCCTGAGATGTTCAGAGCAGAGGTAACTATGTCAGAGTTTGTAGAGTGTGACTAAGATAAACGCATAGTGACAGTAGGAATTTCTCTTTATCATTTTCCAAGCATTTGTACCTATGGAGTGCTAAATTTAGAAGTTAGGTCATGGTTTTTCTTTACCACATCTAAGTTAGTGTCCATTATATTTTATTTCTTTGGTGAAAAATAATTAAATTTTAACGTATTTGGTACTTGTATGAAGCGTTTACTATTAGGTTATCATTACATTTAATTACATTAAGATAATCAATTACATTTTCATTCCTACTAGGTTAATATTACACAATGACTTATCATTGTGTACTATTGGGAGAACTCTAAGTAAAGATACTCTAAATTGAAAAACTAAATATTATATGGTATTAAACTGAGAACTACATGTACTGGACTTGTATCTAAAGAGGAGGCAGAAATTGCTTTTTCTATCTGTTGTGTAATTGAATTGATTACATTTATTATTTGTGCCGTTTGGGTTAATTTTCTCTTGGCTTATTAAAGATTGGTGGAAAAAGGATGTTTGGCATTTTGGAGGAAGTGCCACTGTCAAAATTTATGGACCTAGTGGTTTAAAAAAAAATCACTTACTATTAAAATAACAACAAATGTAATCTTTTAGCTGGAGTCTATTTATTAACCTTGAACTCCATCCTGAGTTATATTTAGGCCTAAGAACAAGAGGCAGCGTGTAAAGAGTTGAACACCTGGGCTGTAAACCTGCAGAAGTGGGCTTAAATAAGGTGCAAAGTATAATCATTACAAAGAAGAAAAGTGGAGTCAGACTCATCCAGTTAAATGACAGACAAGGGACTTTAGAAGCAAAGGTCAAATTATGGAATCATCATTATAAACTCTAGTAAACTAAGCTTACCTAATATTTTAATGCAAGTAATATCTCAGACTTCAGTTTTATTTCCAATTCGAAAGCTCAATTTTTGTTTTTAAATTTTTACCTATGGGTTCAGATTATTTACTTCTCTGCAGCAATGGACTAAATGAATTAAAAAGAAAGAGCAGATTGGGAAAAGATATTTACAGTGTAACAAAAGATTAGTATCCAGAATTACATAAAGGACTACTAACAAATAGTTAAATAATTGACAAATAGCTACTAAAAAATGGGAAAAGTATATGATTTCACAAAGGCCTAAACTCACATAGCTAATACATGTAGGTAAAGATGTTCAGTCTCACAAGTAATCAAGGAAGTTGGAAGTAAAAATAAGGTAATATTTCATTCTCATCAGATTGGGGAAATTTGGAGTCTCACGATACCAAGTTTGGTCATTATGTAGGGAAATAGGAACTCTGTATTGCTGGTGTACATTGGAGAGAGTATAAATTGGCACAGTCACTCTAGTGGGAAATTTGGCAGTATCTAGTAAAGTTGAAGATGCATATTCTCTGACTCAGCAATTCTGCTTCTCAGGGTAGTTCTTAAAGAAACTTCAGCGTACAAGTACAGAAATGTATTCATTACAGCATTTTTGTTATAGTGAAAAATTAGAAACCTCACTTTCCATTGGTTGGGGAATGAACGCAAGACATGGTAGTTCATATGAAGGAATATTTTTAGCAATTAAAAATTAGATCTACACGTAGCAACATTAATCTCATAAACATATTGAATGAAAAAACAAGTTGTAGAATGCTACTTACAGTATGATACCATTTATATAAAAATTTAAAACCACACATACAAAAGATACTACTAAACTGTTTATGGGTACATATATAATCACACAGTAAGTGTAAAAACTCGGATGGGAAGACTCAGACTATACAGTGGTGCTTATCTTTGGGGAAGAAGAGTCCAAAGGGAACTGGCTGTTTCTGTAGAATCTGAAGCAAACATGGCAAAATGTATTTGATATGTTTATATTTGTTAAATCTGGCAATTGTTACATGAATGTTGGTTATGTTCTCTGGTTAACTACTTATTTTCCACTTCTTTTGTATTGATATGTATTTCATATTTCTTTTAAACTTTTAGGTAATCTCAGGAAAAGAGATTAGGGGAATTAGATTTGGAAGATGAGAGAAATAAACCAATCTGTGAGATTAGCCAGAGAGGCATGAGTTGTGATTTTATATCACTGTCTAAAAGTAATATAATTTAATGAGTTAATTTCAATTACTTTTAATTATCTAATTTGTATATTTTACCCTGTGTTAATTACAAAAAAAAATCTCATTTTTTATTTTTAATATCAGCTTAATTGAATTTTTTCACAAGATGAAGAAATGGGAAGACATGGCAAACCTACCCGCACAGTTCAGAGAACGGACTGAGAGATTAGAAAGAAACTTCACTGTTTCTGCTGTAATCTTTAAGAAATATGAACCCATTTTTCAGGACATTTTTAAATATCCTCAAGAGGAGCAGCCTCGTCAACAAAGAGGAAGAAAACAGCGGTATGTTTTTATATTTGTTAAGCAGGAATACACATTTGTCTGTACTACAGTTTTGATCCCTTAGTTTGTGTCCCTCAGTTTATTTTGCTGGTCTTAAGAAACAAATGTGATTTCATAAGTAATCTTTCTTTCCAATAATAATTTCTTGCTTTTCATTGTATGTTAGCTCTGAAGAGTTTGGCTTCTTTCACGTTGCAAAATGTGTGAAATCTCTGTTTCTATAAACTTTCCCTGTTCATTTAAGCAACCGAAAATGCAAAAATCAGACCTTAGATACTCTCACCAGTTAGCAATCTTGGGTGTAGAATATGACTACTTAATTTTCTATTATCGATGATATTGACTATTTCTATTATTTTCTACATATTATAATACATATAGACTATTTCTTTATTTGACTTTTATGTCAAAGTGAATAGTAAAAAAATCCCCCTGAAAAGGCTTCTCTATGTATTTTGATGTTTACAACCTGTGAAAAGTAGAGAAACTGGATTGGGGGAGAATAGTGGAACTGAAAACTGAAACTATTATGAAATTCTGCTTCTGACTATGTGTGCAAATCTGTAAACTTATTCTGGCTCGACGTTTTCCATCTTTCCTGGTAGATAAGGGCAATTATGGGATACAAATTCTCTACTTTTATCACAAAAGTTTTTTTCATAAAGTAGAAATGAAAATTTGTTCTTAAAATAGAACTAGAAAAATGTTGACAAGAAAAGTAGGGGAAAAGAAGTTATTGTAATTGAATGAATAATGTTTGCTTCTCTTTCAATATAAAAATGTTCCCAAACTGTGAAGGATGTTTACAGTAAGTGAGCAGCTTTAAAAAATAAAACGATGTTCATTTTTATATACTTGACCCCACTGATACGGAAGCAGCTGGTCTAGTTTGCTTGCAGTTTTAGGGAATTGTCTATTTATAATTAAGTATTCTAAAGTTTGGATAGAAGCTTGTTTCTGAGTCTAAGTGAGGCTGATATGATCATTTATAGGAAGATATAGAATATCTTCTTTCTCTGAAGTGTTGTAAAAATGATTTCAGATTGTATTTGCTTTGATATTTATTAGGGTGTATGGACTACTTAATTCTAATTCAGAAAATTCTAATAAGTTTACCTAAAAATTTTACATCTATATCACCCTGTATACTTTTTATTAGTACTTTTGGCTAATATTAGTAATAGTAATGTATACCATTTACTGAGTATTTATTATGGGGCAGGGACTCTTCTAAGACTTAAGCATGTATTACTTCAGTTAATCATTACGATGGCTTTATGAGGTTGATACTGTTGTTACACGTGGGGGGAAACAAGCCTTTGAGAGGTTAAGTAATTTGGCCAAGGTCACACAGTAAGTGTGGAGCTCTTATTGAAACTTAAGTAGTCTGCCTGCAGAACCCGTGTATTTCACCACGACTCAGTATTGCATCTCACACACTGGTCTTTGAAAATTTCTCACTGAGTATTTATTGAGAGCTTACTGTATGTAGGATACAAATGTTAAAAAAAAAAACAAAAAAAAAACCAAAACCCAGAGTCACTGTCTTTTGAGAGCTTACAGTAAGTATAGTCAGGGAGAGGCATGTATAAGTGCAAAAGATAATAGAAATGTAGGACTTTGGGGGCAAAAATAAGCCACTCTGTATAAGACAGTTAGGTAAGGTTCCATGGAGTAGGCAGAAATAGGACTGGAAGGATGGGTAGGATTTTGATAGGTGAATTTGGAGATACAGGTAGCCTTCTATGCAGAGGATGAAGAATGAAGACACCGAAGCAGCAAAGCAGGAGGAAATTTGGCTAAGCAGGTTAAGTTTGTTCTAGAGTTCTAGAGCCAGTTTTTGGAGTGGCTTGAGTGTTGTTTTTTTCTTCCAGTTTTATTGTGGTATAATTAACATGCAGCACTATATAAATTTAAGGTGTACAGCATAATGATCTGACTTACATACATCATGAAATGATGACCACAGTAAGTTTAGTGAACAGCCATCATCTCACTTAGAAATACAAAACTAAATAGAAAAAAAATTTTTCTTTATGATCACAACTCTTAAGATTTATTCTCTTAACTTTCATATATAGCATACAGCAGTGTTAATTATATTTATGTTGTACATTACATCGCTAGGACTTATTTTTCTTATAACTGTAAGTTAGAATGGCTTCTAAAATGTTTGACTTTTATCTTGCTAGGTATCAAAACTAGGTAGTTTATCACATGCCTATGGTGGGGAGGCTACTTTTTAAAGCAGGGCAATGACGTTTAATCCTTGCCATCGACTGGTGAATGAAATACAGTATTATACCCAAGTAGAATGATCTTTTAGCAGATGGAGAGACTAAGGCACATGGAGAGCAAGTGTACTTAGCTAATGACAGTGCGGGAACTAAACCCCAGTCTTCAGATTCTTCTCTTCAAAGCACCTTGGTAGAATAAGGCTGTTGGGATATGGAGCCAACAGATGTCTTACCTAAACATTGGCAGAGGATTTGGTAGAAAAGCCAAGTTTAAAACAGGTCTGAAACTCCCTGTAGCAGACATCTTAGCAAATATAACAGGTACACTTTTATTTTCCCCCTTCCTCCTCCCTGCAACAGGTACTCCTAATGATAGAAATATAAGGAATTATGGGGAGCCCCGAATTTACATTAAAAAGTCCTTTTGTGGGACTTCCCTGGCGGTCCATTGGTTAAGACTCCGAGCTCCCACTGCAGGGGGCACGGGTTCGGTCCCTGGTCGGGGTAAGATCCCGCATGCCATGCAGCACAGCCAAAAAAAAAAAAAAATCCATTTGTGACTCGATATATAATCTGGAATGTCTTTAGGGAGGGAGGGTTTACATTTCATCAACTATGGTGGAGGGGAAAAAAAGTTGGAGGAATATCTGCCTGCATACATGGGTCTTAAAGCAGCATTAGCCTTGCTGATGTCATCAGAAGAACTATTGTTACTCGTTTTATTTTCTACCTTACTTATCTTGACCTGCAAAAGCTTTTACACCTCTTCAGAGTTTTCTTCTAAGATGAGTGCTTTCCCTTGCTCCCAGCTATTCCCTTACCAGTATTTGGTTGGAGCAGAACTTCTTGCACATTTTCCATGTGAAATGAATCTGCTGTCACTCCCTCTAACTGTGGGTTTTGTTTCTCACCTAGTTTACAGTCATTTGTCATGTCTTTTTCTGATTCTTCTGTTATCTCATGACTTTTTTCTCCCCCAAAGGCGACAGCCCTGTACCGTGTCTGAAGTTTTCCATTTTTGTTGGGTGCTTTTTATATATGCAAAAGGTAAGGAAAGAGTGATATTTATTTAAATATTAGTTTATTTAAAAGTTCAGGTACTACTATTGTCAACCTATAATGTGTATCAGGAAAAGATTCTCACTGAAAAATTTCTCAAGGCTTTTAGTCCCAGGTTCTTTTTTAAGTATTGCCTTTTCATAAGAGTCTTTTGAAATTCTTTACAGTATCCCAAACTTCCTTCATTAAATGGAAAATCCTTCGTTTTGTTCTTACACATTTTTTCCAAAGCACATTATCTCTGAATTATGGACTGAAACACATTAGTGTGTCTGTGCTTATATCTTGGGCTGTATTTTTCACGAGACATGTCTTATTTAATTGAGTGGGACTGATCGTTTTCAGAGTAGTTCAGATTACTTTTTACATCTTGTTCAGATAAATATGCTTGATCAAATACCTTTAGATACAACTTATTTTCTCTACCTCCTCTTCTCACTTAACCTGTCCAAGGTCTGCATTTAGTGAAATACATTTTTATTCTTATTATTGTCCTCTCTGTATTTTTTTAATCAGGAATGAATTGACTATCAGTAAGTTTATTGAAATGAAATATAAAATATGTGTAAAATTTATGCAGCTTATTCCTAGGCATAGTGTCTTTTTTTTTTTTTAATTGAGGTATAGTTGTTTTACAATGTTGTGTTAGTTTCTACTGTACAGCGAAGTGGAGTTCCCTGTGCTATACAGCAGGTTCTTACCTCTCTGTATTTCTATGTAGAAATGATTCTTACTAATATATAGAAGAGCAGAAAGTACAGTTACACAGCTTTTTCTATAGATTATATAGAATGCCTTTGCCATTAAGATATCCCAATAAAATGCAAAGTTAAAATCAAAGAATTATTAGAGCTGGCAGGTATTTCATAAATATAAGAGGTTCTCATTATTAGATCCATTTGTCCAACTTATTTAAAGAGTCAGTAACTGAGGCCCAGAAACTAGCTGCTAGAAACAGAGCTAGGATTTGAATCCACATCTCCTAGCTCTTGGTTTCATGCTGCATGTGTAGGCCCTCTAGCAGGGATGTGTCCCTTGGTGTCAGTTCAATTTGTCTGATTGTAGCTGGTCCTTTCTAGCTAGTTAGGTTAGAACTTATCCTTCCTTCACTGAGTTGCATGCTTTATTGAAAAGAAAAATCTTTCTTTTGTCAAAAATGAGCTCTTGGTTATTTTTGCTTTCCATCACACTGGATGTTTCTTTAGCAGAGATGAAGGTGGTGTGATCAGTGGCATGAAATTTAGAAAGGCTTAATAAGAGCATATAAACTGTTTTCATGATGGTTGGAACATTTGCTACCACTTGGCTTACTGTGGCTGGTGTTATGATATTAGTCTTGACAGTAGATTGTGGGCAGGTATATCTGACTTCTAGGATTTATATCTGTTTTATGTCTTATGACATATGTATACTTGGAGGTAAGTATTTGGTACTATATAAATTATTGGAAGAGAAGTGTATTTATTTAGGTTTTGGTCTCACTTGATCAACTGGGGTGGCATAGCTTTTGTCTCTACAATTAACTCAGTGTTTGAGTTTTACCTTACTGTTATTAATTCCGATATAATTATTTGGTCTAAAGAGCCTTTGTCTACCCACGATCCAGCACTATGATCGTTTATGATTCACTAGGATCTTTTCCAATAGAGTAGGTTAGTTGGTTTTATTCAGTTCTTGATTTAGTTATTTGGGGGATGGTGTACTCTTATAGACACCTTTTTCATGACTTTGTCTGCAACAGTGGGCATCCCAGATTATCTCATTCCTGATAAACAAGCTAACTTTTGCCTGTTATCTTTGTTGACTTCCAATGGCAAGTACACACGAGTGACAAGTTTGGGCTTGTTGTCATGAAGGGCTTTGTGGACTGAAGACTGTTAGGTGCCACTTCCTGTTTTACATGTTATCCCAAGTCTTCAGTCAGATTATCTTTGTTGATTGAAAGATAAAATATCTCACGAAGTGAGATTTATTTCTAAAGTCAGGATTTGAAATGTAGAGTATGTCATGATGGGAGAGTCCTGGAGTTTAGGTTCTGATCTTTAGGGGCATTTCAGATTTTTGTTAGAAGTCACTGTGCTGCCAGTTATTTCCTTCCGTGGCAGGTACAACACCAGCGACAAGTTTAGGCTTGTCAGTGTGTAGGGCTTTGTAGCTTGAAACTGGTAGGTACCACTTCCTGTTTTACATCTGAGGAATTGAGTATATTTTAATATTAAGCATCTTTTTTGTGAAACCATGCAAGTTAGTTTGGTTATATCAATGCAAAGTTTAGCCTATTAATTATCATTTGTCTTTTTGGCAGCAGAAAACTATTTTTTCTCTTTAATCCATTTAAATTGATTTGTTGAAATATTTCCATCTATTAAAAAAAAAAAAGAATTGCTTATCCTGCTATGCTGAGGTAAGTGGTAACTTTCTTTAGAGGAAAGGAGAGAAAACAGCCTGAAACAGAGTAGTGTGAGTGTGTGTGTGTATGCATTTGGGTAGTCATTTAGTGTGAAAATGTCAAGGTTTAGAAATAATTCTTCAGATGTATGTTAGCTGTTTAAGTTGAATTCATCTGATGTTATAAGAGTGTAAAATCAATATGAAGCATATATATGCAGTGTTTAATGCTTAAAGATACAAAAAAAAATCTAGAAATATTCCTTAATTTCTAAGAATAATAAAACTGTTTTAACTGCCTATAAAAACTCTTTTCAATGTTAGAGTTAAACCAGAACTACAGAAATGACATGTTTCTTTAGGTTTAGGTTTTGGTTTGTTTTTTTGTTACCAAGCATCAACAATTATTCCCGGGATACTAGCTCTAGAACTGAAATATCTTTTATTGTGGTCCTGTTGCATTAATTTATATGAGCTTGTATTACTACATCAAAAAGTATTTAAAATATTACTGTTAGGAGTCTGATTATAGTTTCTGGTCTTTTTAAAATACATACATGAAAAAATAATTACATTAATCATTTTTTCAGCTTTTCCCATCTAAGCATTTCTACCAGTTTTCTTGACAGAAAAATATTTTCATACCAAACAATTTCTTAACAGCTTGAGATAATTTATGAAGTTGTTTGTGTTCAGAATTTTCAAAAGAAAAACCAATTATGATAAAATTTTGATCAGCTATTAGGCATTTAATAAATGCTTATTTAATGAATATTAATGAATGGCATTTATAGTAAAGTTTTGGTTTTTCTTAAACTCTTTTTTTAAAAATACTTATTTTTAAAATTTATTTATTTGGTTGTGCCAGGTCTTAGTTGTGGCCGGCGGGCTTCTTAGTCTTACTCTTATCTATCTAGTTTAATAAATTTCTAAGAGTTTAATATTTCAAACTGTGAATTTGCCAAAACACTTTCTGTAGCTCTTGAGTCAGCTTTGTACACTGTTGTATAATGTCATTTTAACTAAAGGAAGAAATTATTTTAAAAATATTGTGAAGTTGATGCAAATTTAACTCTATAATTGTTTATAATCCTGTAGGTAATTTCCCCATGATTAGTGATGATCTGGTTAATTCTTATCATCTTCTGCTGTGTGCTTTGGACTTAGTTTATGGAAATGCCCTTCAATGTTCCAATCGTAAAGAACTTGTGAACCCTAATTTTAAAGGTAAGTTTGTAAATCAAAGACTATCAGACAACTCACATTTCTACATTATGTTTACTGTTGGGAGTTGTACACATACTATAGCTTTCCTAGCATCAGAGAACATAAATGCTTTTCAAAGCTTCATCAACAGAGTACTTACAACTAGGAGTTGAGCTCTCTGTAAAAATATTTATGGAAAAAGAAATTGCAAATATCACAAAGTTTAAAGTCTTAGATGACAACTTTAGAAGTTTCTGAAATATATATTCAACAAGAAGAAGGAATTTAAAAACCTGGAGTAGCGAAGATGACATTAGAGCTGACGGTGGTTTTCTACATTGGCAAGTTTCATGGCTGACACACAGGAGGAGGTCAAAGCAGATTTATTGAAAGAATCTCCATTTCAGATCTTTTCTATAGAAGAGGAGTAGCTATGGTTCTAAAATAAGTAAAATGAATTTTCAACTCTAAACTAAAAGGTGTTTGGAAATGATAGTTATTTTGGCTATCCATTTAGTAGGCTTTAAGGTATATAATTTCTATGAATGATATACAGTAAGAGACCAATTATGTATAAAGCAAATATTAAAAAGTATTTATTGGGCTTCCCTGGTGGCGCAGTGGTTAGGAGTCCGCCTGCCGATGCAGGGAACGCGGGTTCGTGCCCGGGTCCGGGAGGATCCCGCGTGTCGCGGAGCGGCTGGGCCCGTGAGCCATGGCCACTGAGCCTGCGCTCCTCAACGGGAGAGGCCACAACAGTGAGAGGCCCGCGTACCACAAAAAAAAAAAAAAGTATTTATTGAGCTATTATATAATGCTGCTGCTATTTGAATAATAACTTGGTAGGATTCTGAGTGATTGTTAGTTGTGGGGTGGTTACAATTAGAATTTCAGCTTGTCTGAATCTCAAGGTAGATTTTTAAAGTCAGTGGAGTTAATTACTTCAGTTGCTTCTGGTTTGGTAAGTTTAATGTTCTCTGTATTCTGTCCTTTCTTTTATTTCTTTCCTAACTCCCTTTTATATTTCTATATAGCTGCTTCCCTTCATTTTATCCCCTCTTCTTTATTTCTCTTGCATTGAATCTAGAACAAGGGCTGTAAATTAACATGATAAATACATATAATATAATTAAATCAAAGTATATAAAGAGTGTGTACTTTGAACAGTAATTTTTTTCAAAGTGCTATTTTTTATTTGAATGTAACGCTTATTGGCAAAATTTTATTTTTCTGGTTTTTAGATCTTATAGCAATATACTAAATTATTTTTTTAGTTTTTCTTTTTTAACCATCTCCAGGTAGATAACTGAATAACTGAAATCTTTTGAGCAGTGATACGCTTTACCTCTATTTGCTATTTTTGAAGTATATTTAAATAGAGTCAAATTAGGCCCTTACACTATTTCCTGTACACTCATATGCTAACTCAAGTGCTGATTAGACTCTCTATTATTTATAGTTTAGTTTATTACAGTTTGGTTTATGGAATGCTACCTGCTATCTCTATGATTTTACCCATCACAGGTCTATCTGAAGATTTTCACGCTAAGGATTCTAAACCTTCTTCCGACCCACCTTGTGTCATTGAGAAACTCTGTTCCTTACATGACGGCCTAGTTTTGGAAGCAAAGGGAATAAAGGAACATTTCTGGAAACCCTATATTAGGAAACTTTATGAA
The DNA here is from genome assembly GCF_951394435.1 of Stenella coeruleoalba. Classification (NCBI taxonomy): domain Eukaryota; kingdom Metazoa; phylum Chordata; class Mammalia; order Artiodactyla; family Delphinidae; genus Stenella; species Stenella coeruleoalba. The sequence goes on along the minus strand of NC_137166.1, from coordinate 30,965,107 downwards.
AAAAAGGTTTGTAAGTAGTAAAGAAGTAATTTGAAAATATCTTCTGGGCAAAGACTTGATTTAATACGATGACTTAAGGATCTTTTCTTTCATCATAGCTCCTTAAGGGAAAAGAAGAAAATCTTACTGGTTTTCTAGAACCTGGGAATTTTGGAGAGAGTTTGTGAGTACTTCTGTTATAAACGTACTTTAATGTTTTAAATTATGTACCGAGGAAACCTCAGAGTTTCATGTTTTTTTGTTTTTTTTTAATTTATTTAATTTATTTATTTTGGCTGCGCTGGGTCTTCATTGCTGCGCGCGGTTGTGCCGAGCAGGGGATGGTCTTCATTGTGGTGTGCAGGCTTCCCATTGTGGTGGCTTCTCTTGTTGCGGAGCATGGGCTCTAGGCGCGCAGGCCTCAGCAGCCGTGGCTCACGGGCTCCAGAGCTCAGGCTCAGCAGCTGCGGCTCACGGGCCTACTTGCTCCGCGGCATGTGGGATCCTCCCGGACCAGGGCTCGAACCCGTGTCCCCTGCATTGGCAGGCGGATTCTTAACAACTGTGCCACCAAGGAAGCCCGAGTTTCATGTTTTTATTGTTTGTGTCCTGGAAATTTAGAATATGTCTTGTGGCAGAATATAGGGATGCAGTAAAAAATTCTGTCAACTATTACTCGAAGCACATGTTTTAGATTTATTGAAAACTGTATGGCCGTTCTTTAAAGCTTTAATAGTTAAGCTTTTGGATCGTGATTTTTGAAATAAAGAAATTCTTTTGGAACTACACAGGGGAAGAATGATGATGTGGAAGTACTTAGGTCTTCAAACTTGCCTGGAGCAGCTAAGAAAGATAATTAGGCTTCTCACCAGAAGCTGTACCTACCAGGCAGCTTGGTACAGGATACCCATCCTGAAATACTGTCACCAAAATATACTTACTGTACAATGCATGAGCATAATGGAGCAAGCGTGCATTTTATACTCCTCAGTTTTTATAATTAACAGTGATCCCACTAAAACTTAACTTTTACAAAATTATTAGAATTTTTAGTAAATGAAAAAAATGAAACAAGTAGCCTAAAACAACTGAAATGGCAGTTCCGTGAGTATACATTTTGCCTATTTTTTTTCCCCTATAGTAAAGCCATCAATAAGGCCTATGAGGAGTATGTTTTATCTGTTGGGAATTTAGATGAGCGGATTTTTCTTGGAGAGGATGCTGAAGAGGAAATTGGGACCCTCTCAAGGTGTTTGAATACTGGTTCAGGAACAGAGACTGCTGAAAGGGTGCAGATGAAAAGCATCTTGCAGCAGCACTTTGACAAGGTGAGTTGAGCCATGCCAGAAGAGTGGAAATACAGGAGCAGACATGCCAGAGGTTCTATTTTATTTTGGTAATTGTGTGTGTAGATGCGTTTTACTTGCTTCCAGTGTGAAAAAGAAAATTCACATCCTACTTATCTTAATTGAAAAAGTTATCTCCCAGGAGATGGAAACAACCTAAGTGTCCATCATCGGATGAATGGATAAAGAAGATGTGGCACATATATACAGTGGAATATTACTCAGCCATAAAAAGAAACGAAATTGAGCTATTTGTAATGAGGTGGATGGACCTAGAGTCTGTCATACAAAGTGAAGTAAGTCAGAAAGAGAAAGACAAATACCGTATGCTAACACATAGATATGGAATTTAAGAAAAAAAAATGTCATGAAGAGCCTAGGGGTAGGACAGGAATAAAGACACAGACCTACTAGGGAATGGACTTGAGGATATGGGGAGGGGGAAGGGTGAGCTGTGACAAAGTGAGAGAGTGGCATGGACATATATACACTACCAAACATAAAATAGATAGCTGGTGGGAAGCAGCCGCATGGCACAGGGAGATCAGCTCGGTGCTTTTTGACCACGTAGAGGGGTGGGATAGGGAGAGTGGGAGGGAGGGAGACGCAAGAGGGAAGAGATATGGGAACATATGTATATGTATAACTGATTCACTTTGTTATAAAGCAGAAACTAACACACCATTGTAAAGCAATTATACTCCAATAAAGATGTAAAACAAAACAAACAAACAAACAAAAAACACTTTTGGGGCTTCCCTGGTGGCGCAGTGGTTGAGAGCCTGCCTGCCGATGCAGGGGACATGGGCTCGTGCCCCGGTCCGGGAAGGTCCCACGTGCCGCGGAGCGGCTGGGCCCGTGAGCCATGGCCGCCAAGCCTGCGCGTCCAGAGCCTGTGCTCCACAACGGGAGAGGCCACAACAGTGAGAGGCCCGTGTACCGCAAAAAACAAAACAAAACAAAAGAAAAAAAAACACTTTTGAGGACCAAAAAAAAAAGTTATCTGTATGTTTACTGTTTTAAATTTTGTCAACCTTGACTTTCAAAATTTTTGGTTAGATCTGGGAAAAAGAATTTAATATAAATGTAAATGAATGTATCATGCTGATGATTGTTGGTTTTGAGAAGATGGGCCAGTAATATACAGCCCATATTGAACATAGTAAGTGTTTAGAAAATGTTGATTGACCCAAATTGGTACCTTCATCTAAGAGACTAGAGAAACTGAGAATCTGTAGTCTTCAAGAAAGTTCTGTTAAACTGAGTTTCAGGATCATGTGTATATTTCATGCAGACACTTAGGATGATGGCGACTAGGAGTTTCCCTTCTGTTGTGTGGTGTTCATACAACAGAAAATAAGCACCTTCTGACAGGTGCTTCCAGAGGCAGTGTAGCTAATTCCAAGGGGTAACTCACCTGTAAGACCAGACTTAAGACTGGTTTGCTTTCTCATTCAACGAATATTCTCAAGGTATGCTGTATGTCAGATTGTGTCCTGGACACTGGGGCTATGTCAGTGAACAAAACAGCTATGAATATCCTGGAATTTACTGATGGCTTGGATCTAGGGTGTGAAAAAAAAGAAAACAGTGATGACTCCAGTTGGGTGAATGGTATAAAAGCTAAAGTCCTTACAAATGCCTAAAAAGTCTTCAGTGATCTAGCTGTGCTACCTCTCTGAATTCATCTCCCACCACTTTCCTCCTCACCCTTTCCACTCATGCCACATTAACCTCCTTTTTCATTCTTCAGATATGCCAAGCATACTCCCAACTCAAAGCCTTTGCTGTTGCTGTTTTCTCAGCCTAGAGCATGTTTCTTCAAGATGCTCATGTGGTTTACTTCCTCGCTTCCTTCAGATCTCTGATAACCTGACTACTGTATAAAATAATAACCACTAGCATCCTCCCCTACCTCAGGACTTGCTTTCCCCCTTACTTTGCCATTAGTGTTCCTGTTAGTATTTATCAGTGTCTGATGGTTGGTAGGTAGGTAGGTAGAAATAAAGAATTGTTTGTCTCAAGATAATAAATACATAGAAAGAGAGAGAGAAGGAGAGAAAGGGAGGAAGAGAGGGAGAGAGGAAGAAAGGAAGGAAGGATAGATGGATTGTTTATTATCTGTCTCCCTGCATTAGAATATAAGCTTTATGAGGTCTATGACCAGTGTTGTATTCAGTGCTTGTAGGCATTCCATAAATATTTACTATTTACGTTTATTGAGGGGAAAGAACAAGTCTAGCGGGGAAAAAATCAAGAATTAGAGTTATGAGCACGTTAAGGGTGAGATGTCTTTTAAATATTCTAGTAGAGGAGTTAAATAGGCCATTTAGAGATACAAGACTAGAGCTCACAGCAAAAGTAAGGGCTGTATATATATATATATATATACCCTTAGGATATATATAGTGTCATTAGGATATGGATGGCTTTTAAAGCCATGGAATTAAGAGAGGTTACCTAGTAGTATGAGTTGATAGACAATAAAAGAGGTCTAAGAAGTTAAAGAGAGACTCTTCTTGATCAGAATGCACAGGAAGCTTTAAACTAAGAACTTAAACAGGGCTACCAAGAAGCCCCATGCTGACCTTGAGGACTACAGGCAGGAAGTTGTTTGTGGTTGTCGTATGTCATTTCCTTTGTGGAAGTGCTGCTACCTGTGGGCCACGTGGTGAGATGCTGCTGGCTGCTGTTGCTTCTCCTCCCAGCAATGCACTGGTTCATAAACAGGGAAGAAGGTGGCTGTAAGAAAAGCTGTTAAATATAGGGAGAAAGTTTCTGAATGTAGTTAATCTACGTAGATCATCTTATTGACCTAAAAAAAATTACAGAATTAATTTCTTTGAAACAAAGTGAAAGTCTTGGCTCTACTCTTGTTTAACTCACAGAGAAGACACATATAGATTTATTTCTGTATGGCGAATTACTGTGTTTTTCTGTATCTTATGAAACTTGAATAGTTCTGTTGCCAGGTAAAAATTTTGCTGGGTGTTTTTACAACTATCTCTAGAATAAGCACATTTAATACATAGGGAAATATAGTCTATCTTGAATAGTAAAAAACTCTTTAGCTATCTTAACCTTTCAGAGTTTGTTGGAAAAATTAGAAAAGATATTTTATTAGCCTATGTATTTTTTTAACATCTTTATTGGAGTATAATTGCTTTACAATGGTGTGTTAGTTTCTGCTGTATAACAAAGTGAATCAATTATATGTATACATATGTCCCCATATCTCTTCCCTCTTGCATCTCCCTCCCTCCAACCCTCCCTATCCCACCCCTCTAGGTGGTCACAAAGCACCGAGCAGATCTCCGTGTGCAATGCGGCTGCTTCCCACTAGCTATCTATTTTACGTTTGGTAGTAAATATATGTCCATGCCATTCTCTCACTTTGTCACAGCTTACCCTTCCCCCTCCCCATATCCTCAAGTCCATTCTCTAGTAGGTCTGTGTCTTTATTCCTGTCTTGCCCCTAGGTTCTTCATGACCATTTTCTTTTTTTTTTTCATATTCCATATATATGTGTTAGCGTACGGTATTTGTTTTTCTCTTTCTGACTGCCACTCTGTATGACAGACTCCAGGTCCATCCACCACACTACAAATAACTCAATTTTGTTTCTTTTTATGGCTGAGTAATATTCCATTCTATATATGTGCCACATCTTCTTTATCCATTCATCTGTTAATGGACACGTAGGTTGCTTCCATGTCCTGGCTATTGTAAATAGAGCTGCAATGAACATTTTGGTTCATGACTCTTTTTGAATTATGGTTTTCTCAGAGTATATGCCCAGTAGTGGGATTGCTGGGTCATACAGTAGTTCTATTTTTACTTTTTTAAGGAACCTCCATACTGTTCTTCATAGTGGCTGTATCAATTTATATTCCCACCAACAGTGCAAGAGGGTTCCCTTTTCTCCACACTCTCTCTAGCATTTATTGTTTGTAGATTTTTTGATGGTGGCCATTCTGTCCGGTGTAAGATGATATCTCATTGTAGTTTTGACTTGCATTTCTCTAATAATTAATCATGTTGAGCATTCTTTTATGTGTTTGTTGGCAATCTGTATATCTTCTTTGGAGAAATGTCTATATGGTCTTCTGCCTAATTTTGGATTGGGTTATTTGTTTTTCTGATATTGAGCTGCATGAGCTGCTTGTACATTTTGGAGATTAGTCATTTGTCAGTTGCTTCATTTGCAAATATTTTCTCCCATTCTGAGGGTTTTCTTTTCATCTTGTTTATGGTTTCCTTTGCTATGCAAAAGCTTTTAAGTTTCATTAGGTCCCATTTGTTTATTTTTGTTTTCCATTTCTCTAGGAGGTGGGTCAGAAAGGATCTTGCTGTGATTTATGTCATAGAGTGTTCTGCCTATGTTTTCCTCTAAGAGTTTGATAGTTTCTGGCCTTACATTTAGGTCTTTAATCCATTTTGAGCTTATTTTTGTGTATGGTGTTAGGGAGTATACTAATCTCATACCTTTATATGTACCTGTCCAGTTTTCCCAGCACCACTTATTGAAGAGGCTGTCCTTTCTCCACTGTACATTCCTGCCTCCTTTATCAAAGATAAGGTGACCATATGTGCGTGGGTTTATCTCTGGGCTTTCTCTCCTGTTCCATTGATCTATCTTTCTGTTTTTGTGCCAGTACCATACTGTCTTGATTACTGTAGCTTTGTAGTATAGTCTGAAGTCAGGGACCCTGATTCCTCCAGCTCCATTTTTCTTTCTCAAGATTGCTTTGGTTATTCGGGGTCTTCTGTGTTTCCATACAAATTGTGAAATTTTTTGTTCTAGTTCTGTGAAAATGCCATTGGTAGATTCATAGGGATTGCACTGAATCTGTAGATTGCTTTGGGTAGTATAGTCATTTTCACAGTGGTGATTCTTCCAATCCAAGAACATGGTACATCTCTCCATCTATTTGTATCATCTTTAATTTCTTTCATCAGTGTCTTATAATTTTCTGCATGCAGGCCTCTTGTCTCCTTAGGTAGGTTTATTCCTAGATATTTTATTTGTTTTGTTGCAATGGTACATGGGAGTGTTTTCTTGATTTCACTTTCAGATTTTTCATCATTAGTGTATAGGAATGCCAGAGATTTCTGTGCATTAATTTTCTATCCTGCTACTTTACCAAATTCATTGATTAGCTTTAGTAGTTTTTTGGTAGCATCTTTAGGATTCTCTATGTATAGTATCATGTCATCTGCAAACAGCGACAGTTTTACTTCTTCTTTTCCGATTTGGATTCCTTTTATTTCCTTTTCTTCTCTGATTGCTGTGACTAAAACTTCCAAAACTATGTTGGATAAGAGTGGTGAGAGTGGGCAAACTTGTCTTGTTCCTGATCTTAGTGGAAATGGTTTCAGTTTTTCATCATTGAGGACGATGTTGGCTGAGGGTTTGTCGTATATGGCCTTTATTATGTTGAGGAAAGTTCCCTCTATGCCTGCTTTCTGGAGGGTTTTTATCATAAATGGGTGTTGAATTTTGTTGAATGCTTTCTCTGCATTTATTGAGATGTTCATATAGTTTTTCTCCTTCAGTTTGTTAATATGGTGTATCACATTGATTGATTTGCGTATATTGAAGACTCCTTGTATTCCTGGGATAAACCCCACTTGATCATGGTGTATGATCCTTTTAATGTGCTGTTGGATTCTGTTTGCTAGTATTTTGTTGAGGATTTTTACATCTATGTTCATCAGTGTTATTGGCCTGTAGTTTTCTTTCTTTGTGACATCTTTGTCTGGTTTTGGTATTAGGGTGATGGTGGCCTCGTAGAATGAGTTTGGGAGTGTTCCTCCCTCTGCTATATTTTGGAAGAGTTTGAGAAGGATGGGTGTTAGCTCTTCTCTAAATGATAGAATTTGCCTGTAAAGTCATCTGGTCTTGGGCTTTTGTTTGTTGGAAGATGTTTAATCACAGTTTCAATTTCAGTGCTTGTGATTGGTCTGTTCATATTTTCTATTTCTTCCTGGTTCAGTCTCGGAAGGTTGTGCATTTCTAAGAATTTGTCCATTTCTCCAGGTTGTCCTTTTTTTTTTGCGGTACGCAGGCTTCTCACTGTTGTGGCCTCTCCCGTTGCGGAGCACAGCCTCCAGACGCACAGGCTCAGCGGCCATGGCTCACAGGCCCAGCCGCTCCGTGGCATGTGGGATCCTCCCCGACTGGGGCACGAACCCATGTCCCCTGCATTGGCAGGTGGACTCTCAACCACTGCACCACCAGGGAAGCCCCCACGTTGTCCATTTTTTTGGCATATAGTTGCTTGTAGTAATCTCTCATGATCCTTTGTATTTCAGCAGTGTCAGTTGTTACTTCTCCTTTTTCACTTCTAATTCTATTGATTTGAGTCTTCTCTCTTTTTTTCTTGATGAGTCTGGCTAATGGTTTATCAATTTTGTTTATCTTCTCAAAGAACCAGCTTTTAATTTTATTGATCTTTGCTATCGTTTCCTTCATTTCTTTTTCATTTATTTCTGATCTGATCTTTATGATTTCTTTCCTTCTGCTAACTTTGGGGTTTTTTTGTTCTTCTTTCTCTAATTGCTTTAGGTGCAAGGTTATGTTGTTTATTTGAGATGTTTCTTGTTTCTTAAGGTAGGATTGTATTGCTATAAACTTCCCTCTTAGAACTGCTTTTGCTGCATCCCATAGGTTTTGGGCCGTCGTGTTTTCATTGTCACTTGTTTCTAGGTATTTTTTGATTTCCTCTTTGATTTCTTCAGTGATCTCTTGGATATTAAGTAGTGTATTGTTTAGCCTCCATGTGTTTGTATTTTTTACAGTTTTTTTCCTGTAATTGATATCTAGTCTTGTAGCGTTGTGGTCGGAAAAGATACTTGATACGATTTCAGTTTTCTTAAATTTATAGCCTATGTATTCATGCTTAAATTCTTGACGTTAAGCTATATCTTTTTCATATTTGTGTTCAAGAATTTCACTTAAACTTATTTCTCTGAAGATCTGTCTGCTTTGGGGGGAAGAACTGTGATAGGTTCTAGTAACTAAAGGTAAAGAAGGGCAAGAAGACTGAAGAAGGCTGTTCTGTATCAGGTTGTATTCTGCATCTAAGAATGTTTGTTTTATCCTCCTGTGAAGCAAATTTGATTATTTTTTAATAAATTTATTTTATTTATTTATTTTTGGCTGTGTTGGGTCTTTGTTGCTGCGCATGGGCTTTCTCTAGTTGCGGCGAGCTGGGGCTACCCTTTGTTGCATTGTGTGGGCTTCTCATTGTGGTGGCTTCTCTTGTTGTGGAGCATGGGCTCTAGGCACGTGGGCTTCAGTAGTTGTGGCACATGGGCTCAGTAGTTGTGGCTTACAGGCTCTAGAGCGCAGGCTCAGTAGTTGTGGCGCACGGGCTTAGTTGCTCCACGACATGTGGGATCTTCACGGACCAGGGCTTGAACCCATGTCCCCTGCATTGGCAGGTGGATTCTTAACCACTGCGCCACCAGGACAGTCCAAATTTGATTATTTAGATGAGCTTTTGTTAAATCATGGATTTCATTTGGGCCAGATTTATTCTCAGCTTTCCTTTGTCAATCTTTGAGTAATTACAAAAATAGCAGTAGATGGGAACGGTGAAATTCTGTTTGTCAGAGATAGCCTTAATATTTTCAGGCTTATGTTTGCCTTCAAGCTCAAGTTTTTGTTTTTTTGTGGTACACGGGCCTCTCACTGTTGTGGCCTCTCCCGTTGCAGAGCACAGGCTCCGGACGCGCAGGCTCAGCGGCCATGGCTCATGGGCCCAGCTGCTCCATGGCATGTGGGATCTTCCCGTACGGGGGCACGAACCTGTGTCCCCTGCATCGGCACGCGGACTCTCAACCACTGTGCCACCAGGGAAGCCCCAAGCTTAAGTTTTGAAGGATGAATAATAGGGAACTATGCCTTATCTTAAACATTTAACCTTTTTTTTTATTTTTACTTTTTTTTTTGGCTGTGCCACACGGAGTGGTTGGTGGGATCTTAGTTCCCTGACCAGGGATTGAACCTGGGCCCTCAGCAGTGAAAGTGTGGAGTCCTAACCACTGGACTGCCAGGGAATTCCCATAAACATTTAACTTTTAAGAGACAAACTTCTTAGTTGTCTAAAGTGCAGATTGTCCTTTCACACAATTTCACATGGATAGTCGTGGCTCTTGGTGGTGTAACGTTTAAATTCCAAGAATAATGACAGAAATCACTAATATTTATTGATAATATAAAGTTCTGATTAGCTTGAAATTCCCATTCATGAAGTAATTGAAAGTAGTTTAGGTCTTTTTGACCTAAAATAATGTTCTTCTTCCTCCTCTTTAGTCTAAAGCACTTAGGATCTCTACCCCACTTACTGGTGTGAGGTACATTAAGGGTAACAGCCCTTGTGTGACTCCAGTTTCTACAGCTACACATAGCTTGAGTCGTCTCCACACCATGCTCACAGGCCTCAGGAATGCACCAAGTGAGAAACTGGAACAGATTCTAAGGTTAGTTTGAGCCATTCTTGTCTTCTAAGATTTGGTTGTTGACTATTTTCCAATTTTCTATTTTAATTTTTCACCCTTTGTGCCTTAATTCACCCATTGATAATTTTATATCAATTGCATGCTCAGTTCTGTTGTTAGTCCTTAGAGGACATAGCAATATAAAACGTATGAATAGAAAATGACCCTTTTTTTCTCAGTATCTTAGTCTTCTTGGGCTGCTATAACAGAATATGGTAGACTGCTTATAAACAACAGAAATAAATTTCTCACAGTTCTAGAGGCTGGAAGTCCAAGATCAGGGTGCTAACGGATTCAGTGTCTGGTGAGGACTGCTTCCTGGTTCATAGATAGCTGTCTTTTGCTGTGTCCTCATGTAGCAGAAGGAGGCAAAGGAGCTCTTAGGGTCTCCTTTATAAGGGCTGTAATTCCATTCATGAGGACTCCACCCTCATGACCTAATCCCTCCCAAATGCCCCACCTCCATACACCATCACATTGGGGATTAGATTTCAACATATAAATTTGGGGCAGGGGGTAAGGAGGGGGGCAACACAAACATTCAGTCCATAGCTCTCGATTATTTTTTAACATAGTTCAGGAGATAGTAACTAATAACACTAGACAGTGTAGAATAAAGCACCAAACTATCTATTACCAGTTGTTCTCTCTTAAGATTTCAGGGAAGCAGGGGATCTGTAAAGATGGGTGTTTGTCAAAGGGCTTCAGGAAGAGGATTGGACCTGAGCAAATTTCTGAAGGGTTGGTCAGATTTGAAAAGATAGCCAGTTAGATTCATAACCAATGTAAAACCACTGTAACTTTCTAAGTTTTATAAAACACCCTTAGCCTGAGAAGGAAGTCAACTACCTTTAGTTCCTTTGATCTGTCTGATACTAGTAGGAATATCAGGGAGCATTAGTGAAAAACACAATAGACTGAATTTCATTACCTGTGCATAATTTTTGGCAAATTTATTTGACAAAATTACCTCCAAGACTGCTCCTGTTCCTAAAAATTTATGATTTAATGATGTAGACTCTATAGGAGCCAATTTGATTTCTGGTGATGTGGTGTAAGAAAGCTCTGTATAAACATAAAATAATTTCCCACTCATAGCTAGACTCATTAAATACCAAGGCTGACTAATTTTCCTGTACATTTTCATGAAGTCTACTTTATTCATAAACTTGATTGTGATTGACACCCAACAGGGTTTGTCTGTATGGCCTCTTCCTAAGTCATATTTCTCAGATGGACCTTGTTTACCTAGAATTCAGAAGCATTTTATAAATACATTTTAGAAGCCTGTCTTAACTGTTATGTCTTCCAGATCTCTTTACAGTCTCTAACCAGGAGTAGCAGCTTCTTTAATCTTAAATAACCATTAGTGGAGTTAAATATTGCCAGTAGCTACTAGGTAAAACCAAAGGGTCCTGTTTTTGTAACCTCTGTGTATGTTCATAAATAAAATTCTGCTTGCATATGATATTCAGTAGCCATCTCTACCAGGATTATAATTGATTATATTTCCTTTATAATTTTCTAAACTTGCTGCATTTTTATAGAGAATATTTATGTTTATGATCGAGATAAAGACATAGTTGTTACAGAAGCCCACATGGTGATCATCTGTATTATGCTTCTGCATTGAACATATATTGCCTTTCTAGTAAAAAAAAAAAAATCAATGAAATAAACTTCATTTTAGAGGAAAAAATGTAGAATGCCAATAATGATTTATATAAGTTTGTTGTAGTATAGATCATATACCCCTTCATTCTGTTTTTTTCTAGGAGTTCTTAATAAGAGTTGTACTGCCCTCTAGGGAAACAGTTGAGGGCAGTTTTGTTTGTCATCAGTGATTGCAGATGTGTAGGCTAGGTGGGTCATGCACATCAAATAGGCACTGGTCAAAGTTCCTAAACTTAACTGCAGTAAAAGGTACAGCTCCATGAAAGAAATATTTTTTCATTCAAATGGTAATACTAACACCTTTGATAAGGAATTATGGGATCTCCTGGATTAAAAGGGAAGTGTATAGTTTCTATTTGAAGTATTTTATATTTACAGGTTAAAATTACTCTGAAATTACAGAGTTGTAAATAGTTTATCACTTTGTGACTTGACAAAACCTTTAACTCAGATAATTTCTTCTTATTTTTTTAGGACATGTTCCAGAGATCCAACCCAGGCTATAGCCAACAGATTGAAAGAAATGTATGAAATATATTCTCAGCATTCCCAGCCAGATGAGGATATCAGTAATTGTGCTAAAGGTAAGGCTTAATATTATCTATATTGCTCTCATCTTTGAACTTTAACTACATGCATTCCTTTCTTGGAAACCGAGTCAGAAATATGAAGAAAAAATTTGACTTTAGACTGAGGGCCAGAATATGGATGTCCAATTTTTCTGTCAACCAACTGATTTCTGGGCCATTCTCAATAAGAGAGAAATTTTAGACTGATAATCTTTATTATGTTGGACTTCTGGCACTTTAAAAAAATCTTTGGTTTTCATTTGTAGGCTGGATTTTCAGTATAGAACTATAGTGATTCTTCAAAATGATAAGAACGAGGACAGAATATAATAGTTGTTACATGCCCAGACCCATTGGAGTTGTTTGATGTCATGAAGTATGAATACCAAGTAGGAGTGGAATAATAAACCAATTACATATGTCTTAGCATAGAGCTGCTCTATTCAAAATACAAAAAAAAAAAAAAAAAAGTGTGAATCTTGATGGAATGCTATTGCAGTTTTTATGTGCAAACTTCATTTCACAATTTTAGAAAAATTTCAGTGTTACCATGAAGATGAAATTAAGGAATCTTAGGGATGATTGAAATAGCAACTGTAGGAAGTGCATGTATATGAAGTGTTGGGTTGGTTTTTAAATTTTATTCTGCTGTAGGGAATGGGATGGATCCTCATTTTCCCCAATATTTATGTTCTTTGCATGTGATTTTTGTGTTTTTTATTATTTATGCAGAAATTGCCAGCAAACATTTTCGTTTTGCAGAGATGCTTTACTATAAAGTGTTAGAATCTGTTATTGAGCAGGAACAAAAAAGACTGGGAGACATGGATTTATCTGTGAGTAAATAGCTAATGTACTGAGCACCACAATAAAATGTAGTTTCCTTTCAGCCCCACCCACCAAAAAAAAAGCCATTATTGAAAAAATAATATATGGCTTTGAGGGAATAAGATTGGCATCTAAGAAAACTTGTGTTCTGAGTCCTCTTACCTCCAGTCCCCCACTTAGTGTTTCTCATTGCAGCAGTTTCTGTGGGTAGTAAGACTCTGTAGTCAAGGATTAAAACATTCAGACTTAACCTTAATTGAGGTTTTTAAATAACATAGAGTTTTAATTCAAGCCATGTATAGAATAAATTGAGTATTGACTATATAGGAATTTAACATAAACATTCAACCATTGATCTTTGGCTAAGATAATTTTTCTAGATTGTACAAGTGATATTACTTTTAATGACATCAATAAAAATAATTTTTTTTAAATTAATTTTTAAATAAATTTTAGAGAAAATTGTAAAATTGACAAATAATTGTTCTAACTCCTTGTAACTATTTACACTTCTCTTATTCTATATAAAAATATGGCTGTGTATACAATGGAATGTTACTGAGCCATAAAATAGAGTGAAATTCTGCCATTTGCAGCAACATGGATGGACCTAGAGATTATTATGCTTAGCGAAATAAATCAGACAGAGAAAGAAAAATACAGTATGATATCACTTACATATGGAATCTAAAAACTATGCAAAACAGAAACAGACTCATATATTGAAAACAAACTTGGGTTATCAAAGGGGAGGGGGAAGGGGCAAATTAGGCGTATGGGATTAACATATACTAACTACTGTGTATAAAAATAGGTAAGCAACAAGGATATATTGTATAACACAGTCAATTATAGCCATTATCTTGTAATAACTTTATTTAGAGTATAATCTGCAGAAATACTGAATCACTAGGCTGTATACCTGAAACTAATATAATATTGTAAATCAACTGTACTTCAATAAAAATATTATATGGCTGTATATGGTTGTAGGAATTTAAAAGGCTGTTTTAGGACAGTTTTTTTTATTTTGAAAACATACAGAAGGGTATATAAAGGTTTCTAAATGTTCAAGCTTTGTTTTTTTTAATAGGGCATTCTGGAACAAGATGCATTCCACAGATCGCTCTTGGCCTGCTGCCTTGAGGTCGTCACTTTTTCTTATAAGCCTCCTGGGAATTTTCCATGTATTACTGAAATATTTGATGTACCACTTTATCATTTTTACAAGGTATTTTTAAAAATCTGAAACTGATGAGGAAATTGTGGATGAGATCTACTTCCTGTGGTTAGCCATCTAATTCATTTTAATATATGAGTACATTTCTTCTATTTTTAATTACATATTTAATAATTTCCACTCTAAATGGGGAGCAGAGAAGAAATAGGAGTCTTAAGAACTATATATATTCTTTCAATGAATTGTATAGACCTATTTTGTGTAAAAGTTTCATATAATTCCTCCTTTTGTCTGATAAAGTCTTTTAGAATACTTTCATTTTATGAGCTAAGAAGGTTTTAGAAAAGTAGCAAACATATCACTAGCTAATCATGATAGCAACCTTCTTTTTTTAAAAAAAATTTTGACTTATTTATTTGGCTGCGTCAGGGCTTAGTTGCGACACACGGGATCTTCGTTGTGGCATGAGAGATCTTTCATTGAGGTGCGCAGGCTCAGTAGTTGTGGTGCACAGGCTTAGTTGCCCTGCGGGCACGTGGGATCTTAGTTCCCCGACCAGGGATCGAACCTGCGTCCCCTGCATTGGAAGGCAGATTCTTAACCACTGGACCACCAGGGAAATCCCCACAACCTTCTTTTTTATTTTATGAAAATTAAATGAAAGTGTCTTTCAAAAAAAAAAAAATTCCTTTTCACATATTATATAGAAGCACAGAGTTATAGCATTGATTTGGTTTCCCTCTTAATATTGATTTAGTGTATGGATTTAATGCTCCTATAGTAGTCAAAACTAATTTTTATAGTGGCATAAACTGAATGTTCAGAGTTTTTAAATGCGAAATTTTGGGACTTCCCTGGTGGTGCAGTGGTTAAGAATCTGCCTGTGAATGCAGGGGACACGGGTTCGAGCCCTGGTCCGGGAAGATCCCACCTGCCACAGAGCAGCTAAGCCGGCAAGCCACAACTACTGAGCCCGCGTGCCACAACTACTGAAGCCCGTGCGCCTAGAGCCCGTGCTCCGCAACAAGAGACGCCACCACGATGAGAAGCCCGTGCGTCACAGTGAAGAGTAACCCCTACTCACCGCAACTAGAGAAAGCCCATGAGCAGCAACAAAGACCCAATGCAGCCAAAAATAAAATAATAAATAAATAAATATATTAAAAAAAATAAATATGAATTTTGAGTAATGTTTTTTAATCTCAGTAGACAAGGCATGTTTTTTAAAGATTTTTGAAATTTTTAATTTAAAGATTTTTTGAAATGTATCACTATACAAAAGATTTTATATAATTCATACATGCAGTTTAAATAATTATTTATAAAGATAGTGAAAGGAAGAGCACCTGTTTCAAAATAGTACTATTCTTTAAACTTGTAATTTTTGATAAATTGACTTTTTTGTTTCTATAAATATGTAAAAAAACTTAAATAAGTTTACCAATTTTGCTTTTGCACTTGAACAATTTTTTTTGTTAAAAAATTATTGTTACTAAACAAACCAAGACATTTTTTAAAATTTCAGGTGATAGAAGTATTCATTAGAGCAGAAGATGGCCTTTGTAGAGAGGTGGTAAAACACCTTAATCAGATTGAAGAACAGATCTTGGATCATTTGGCATGGAAACCAGAGTCTCCGCTCTGGGACAGAATTAGAGACAATGAAAACAGAGTTCCTACGTGTGAAGAGGTTTGTGAAAAGATGTTAACATCTTTCTATGATAAAAGTATATCAATATATAGTCTATTCATAATTCTCTTTCACCGACCACAGTTAAACTTAGCATCTTCCTCATAAGTATGGGAGGGTAATAGCTGGGTTTAATTTGGTACAATCACCCCTATATCTAAGAGGAACCAAGAGTCAGAAATAACTTGTGACTGCCCCAAGGTTTCAGTGACAGAGTAAGAGTTCAGTGTTCTTTCTTGATTTTCTAATCAAGTTTCAATACCTTAAAATGGTTGTCTAATTCTCTAAATCAGTAATGAAGGTTAATTTATATTTAGTATCCAATTATTAGATTTGAATTTTTTAAGCCTGCCAGAATTTTTTTTAACTTCAGTATGAAAGTGGAAAAGACAGGGGATTTTATTTAGGTGGAATAACTGATGAGCCAAGATAGTTTTCTTTTGCCTTAGATTATTATTATATTTCTAATTAAAATACTCTTTTGAATAATGGCATTCTGTGTAAACATTCCCTAATAGGTCATGCCACCTCAGAACCTGGAAAGAGCGGATGAAATTTGTATTGCTGGCTCCCCTTTGACTCCCAGAAGGGTGAGTGAAGTTCGTGCTGATGCTGGAGGACTTGGAAGAAGTAAGTTTAAAATATTAAGGGAAGTATTTTGGGGCGTAGCATCTGGAGATTTAAATTCCATCTAAAACCAGAAGTGAAGTTAGTAGGGTGTATATAGAAGAAAATATTCTGTACATTATAATACCACATGGATCACTTCAACGCTTTTGAAAAATATTAAAGAACACAGGAAAATGCGTGCAAAGTCAAGTGTCTTTTAAAATAGATAGAATGCCGTATAGTAATGTGATTCCTATTTATTAAGTGTATCTTTTTTCTATAAGCATGCAAAAGGGCTGAAATGGAAAAACCAAACTATTAATGATTATTGTTGGGTAATAGAATTCTAGGTGATTTCTGTAAATTTTTTAAGATGAATATGTATTGCTTTTAAAATCGGAAGAAACAGAAAAATCTTCTTAAAGGTAGAGTGTAAGATCTAATTAGGTACAGATGAGCCATTGAGTTAAGAGGACTGAATGGCCTGAGCATGTTCAGCTTCTTTTTTTTTTTTTTGGCTGCGCCTTGCAGCTTATGGGATCATAGTTCCCTGACCAGGGATTGAACCCGGGCCGTGGAAGTGAAAGCAAGTCCTAACCACTGGACTGCCAGGGAATTCCCAAGCATGTTCAGCTTTGACTCTTGTCAGTTGAGCAGTGCTACCCTGGTTAATACAACAGCATTGTACCCTGAGGTACAGAAAAGGGAAATTTTGCTTTTCATCTGGTTACATTTTAGGCAGTTCTTTATAACATCTGCCAGGTGCAACGTTTAAGTTTACATCAGATAAAACTACTTTTTAAAAAAAGCAATTCTGTAAATCCAGAGAGTTCTAAATCCTTGGATTCCATTAGAAGGACATTCTTGTTTCTAGATCAACTTTTTAATGTAATTGATAAGCACTGGCTATAGAAGAAAGATCAGTTTTAAAATGAGGAATCACTCTATGTCAGTGCATATTCAATGAATATGGATGATCTATATGAAAACTTACTCATTTTTGAAAGAAGAGGCATAAAGGCTTAATGGTTTATTTTTCTGCTTATTATCCACTCAGACCCATAGATCTGATAGCTGGTCTTCCTCAGTCCTATTTCTGTAGAGTTTTTCCTTCCCTAATCAATGGATTAGGACTTGACTTTAAACTTCATTTTTTTGTACTTATCACTTCTCCATTTTCATGAGGTCTTTTAATATTTTACAAGATAATGATCATAATTTGAAACACTTTTTTTTTTTGGCCATGCCCCACGGTATGTGGGATCCTAGTTCCCCACCCAGGGATCAAACCTGTGTCCCCTGTGTTGGAAGCATGGAGTCTTAACCACTGGACCGCTAGGGAAGTCCTTGAAACACTTTTAAAAAAATTTTATTGAAGTATAGTTGATTTACAATGTTGTGTTAATTTCTGCTATATAGCAAAGTGACTCAGTTATACATATTCTTTTTCATAATGGATTATCAAAGGATATTGAATATAGTTCCCTGTGCTATACAATAGGACCTTGTGTTTTTTCCAGAGATAATGATCATAATTAGTGTATTCTTCCTAACTCTGCAGCTTTGTTCCAAATATAAATCTAGTACATTTATTTGCTTTTGTATCACCAGGAAATTATAATGTTAAGCCGCAGTCTGTCAGAACTGCTCCTGTCAGTCCTCTTATGAACTCCCTACATAGATTTTAATATTTAAAACCCAGTGATGTGCAGTTTTTACAGCTGGACATGGAAGAGGGAAAGGGATGCCTCTCAAAAATTCAGACAGTGGTGTGAATACTTAACTGTAATGGTTAACAGAGTTTCTGTGTGGGATGTTGAAAAAGCTTTGGAAAAGATGGTGTTGGTGTTTGCACAGCACTGTGAATGCAGTGCCGCTGAGCTGTACACTTAACAGCGGGTGAAATGCCAAGTCCTATGCTATACGTATTTTACCACAATTTTAGAAAGCTAGTAATATACCCAGAACCACTGAACTGTACAATTTAAGTGGGTGAAATATGTGTGAATCATATCTCAGTAAAGTTGTTTAAAAAAAAAATAAACTAAGCTTAATTGAATCCAAAACATGTATGTCCATTCTTGCTAAAGAACCGAATTGAATTTTAGTAACTTTCTACATGTAAAAAATGACAAAGATGAAAATGCATAAAACAGGGGGTAAATGCTCCCAGATGATACGTAGTAATATCAAATCCATCAAGTCTTATCAAGTAGTATCTTTACAGTGAAATCACATCTTACATGAGTGTTCTGTAGGAATTGAATATGGTAGAAAAATAGAAAATTATTTAAATTGCCCCTCAGTCCTCAGGACCCTGTGGTAGTGGAGGGCAAAGTCTAGTTTGATTTAGCAAAAGGTGGAGTGAAGAAGGGAACACTGTGAGACACATAGAGAAAAATCCTTCCTTTAAATCTTGCTCTTAATAGTATTCAGTTGAATTTTCATTCATTGAATGTAGCTATGATGTGACTCCTGTAATTTTTGTTTTTTGATTATATAGTATTTCAAACACTAATTGGTTGTGAACATCACTTCTAGGATGGAAGTCAGATCTGTCTCCTTGAGTTAAATGATTTTTTTTTTTTTAACCCTAGGCATAACGTCTCCAACCACATTATACGATAGGTACAGCTCCCCAACAGCCAGCTCTACCAGAAGGCGGCTATTTGTTGAGAATGATAGCCCCACTGATGGAGGGACACCTGGCCGCATCCCCCCACAGCCTCTAGTCAATGCTGTCCCTGTGCAGAATGTATCTGGGGAAGCTGTTTCTGTCACACCAGTTCCTGGACAGACTTTGGTCACCATGGCAACAGCCACTGTCACAGCCAACAATGGACAAACAGTGACTATTCCTGTACAAGGTAAGGAAGGCAGAGTTGAATATTGCGTTCCTTCTCTGTGGCACTTATTAGAAAGTTACTCGAAATTTGGCTGGAATGATGATATGAGAGAAGAGTGGGGGAAAGGGGTTGGGAGGGGAAATAATTGAAAACCTCCGCCTGGAGAATCTTATAGTATCAACATTTTCTTCATGCTTTTTTTCTCTGAAACAAATTTTAGGCATTGCCAATGAAAATGGAGGAATAACATTCTTCCCAGTCCAAGTCAATGTTGGGGGGCAGGCACAGGCTGTGACTGGCTCCATCCAGCCCCTCAGTGCTCAGGCCCTGGCTGGAAGTTTAAGCTCTCAACAGGTGACAGGAACGACCTTGCAAGTCCCTGGTCAGGTGGCCATTCAACAGATTTCCCCAGGTGGACAACAGCAGAAACAAGGCCTACCTTTAACCAGCAGCAATATTAGACCCAGGAAGACCAGCTCTTTATCGCTTTTCTTTAGAAAGGTAATTTTTCTAAAGAAAAATGTACCCTTACCAGTTCTAGAGCTTGGGAAATACAAGGGTTAGATAAACAAAGTTTGAGATATTTTTGTTTATCTACTAGGTTTATCACTTAGCAGGTGTCCGTCTTCGGGACCTTTGTGCTAAATTGGATATTTCAGATGAACTGAGGAAAAAAATCTGGACCTGCTTTGAATTCTCCATAATTCAGTGTCCTGAACTTATGATGGACAGACATCTGGACCAGTTGTTAATGTGTGCCATTTATGTGATGGCAAAGGTGAGTACCATTAGGAATTTAAAGGAAAAAGTAAAGATGCTACTTCCTTACTCTCAGAACACTTTTAACAGCTTTATTGAGATAAAATTCACATACTGTATAATTCACTCATTTAAAACGCACAGCTCAGTGGATTTTAGTACATTCATAGGTATGTGTGACAATCACCACAGTCAATGTTGGAACATGGTATTCCATTGTATGCATATATAATATTTTGTTTACCATTCATCAGTAATGGACATTTAGATTATTTCTACTTTGGGGCTATTATAAATAACGCTGCTATGAACATTTGTATACAAGTTTCTGTGTGGACATCTTTTCATTTTGCTTCTGTATATACCTTAGGGTGGATTGCTGGGTCATAGGGTAAACTCTATGTTTATTTGAGGAACTGCCAGACTGTCTTCCAAAGTCATTGCACCATTTTACATTTCCACTGATAGTATATGAAGGTCCTTATTTCTCCACATTCTCATCAACACTTTTTATTATCTGACTTTGTTTTTTAAAATAATTTATTGAGGCGAAACTCACATAACATTACCCATTTTAAAACAAACGTTTCAAGTTTTAACATTGGTAACTTTTTTCTTCTTTTTCAAGGTTTGTTTGGCTAGTCTAAATCCCTTGAAATTCTTTATGAATTTGTCAGTTCTGACTTCTTGTCACAAAGAAGTCAGGTGGGGTTCAGATAGAGATTATGTTGAGTCTGTAGATCAGTTTGGGGACTATTGCTATCTTAACCATATTTCACTTTCTGATCAATGAACGTTTGGGACCTGTGCTTTTCTTTATGGGTAGTTTATTGATGGATGATCCTTTTTCTTGTTATGAGTCTATTCAGATTGTCTGTTTCTTCTAGAATCAATTTTGGTAGTGTATGTCTTCCTAGGAATTTGTCTGTCTCCTCTGGGCTTTCTAATTTGTTGGCACACAGTTGTTCATAATATTCCTTTTAGTCCTTTTTATTCTTTGTCAGTAGTAATTTAACAATCTCTCTTTTTATCTTAGTGTAGCTGAAGGTTTATCAATTTTGTTGATTTTGTCAAAGAACGAGATTTTGGTTTCATTTATTATTATATGCTCTAATCTTTATTATTCCCTTCTTTTTGCTTGCTTTAGGCTTAGTTTTTTTTTGTTTGTTTGTTTTTTTGTTTTTCCTGGGTGTGCTGCACGGCTGGTGGGATCTTATTTCCCTAATCAGGGATCGAACCCAGGCCGTCAGCAGTGAAAGCGCCAAGTCCTAACCCCTGGACCGTCAGGGAATTCCCTAGGCTTAGTTTTTGCTCTTCTTTTTTCAGTGTCTTAAGATGAATGGTTAGGTAATTAATCTTTCTTCTTTTTTACTATAGGCATTAAGAGCTATAAATTTCCCTCTAAGCACTGCTTTAGCTGCATCTCATAAGCTATGGTATGTTGTGTCTTCATTTTCATTCATCTCAAAGTGTTTTCTGATTTCTCTTTTGATTTGACTTACTGGTTATCTAGGTGTGTTAATTTCAACATATTTGTGAGTTTCCCAAATTTCTGTTAATGATTTCTAGTTTCAATCCATTGTGGTCAAAAAACACACTTTGTATTAATTACTTCAATCCTTTTAAATTTATTGAAGTTTCGTAGCCTAGCATATGGTCTATCCTGGAGAATGTTCAATATGCACTTGAGAAGAATGTGTATTTTATTGTTGGGTGGAGTGTTCTATAGATGTCTGTAAGGTTTTTTAGTGTTTTTTATAGTGTTAAAGTCTTCTGTTTCTTTGTTGATCTTCTATCTAGTACCCATCCATTATTGAAAGTGGGGTATTGAGCTCTCTAAATATTATTATTGAATTGCCTATTTCTCCCTTCATTTCTGTCAGTTTTTACTTCATATATTTTGGTACTCTGTTATTAGGTGCATGTGTTTGTTGTTTGTTTTTTTGCATGTGTGTTTTTAATTGTTGTACCTTTCTGTTGGATTGACCCTTCATCATTATGAAATGTCCCTTTTTATCTCTAGTAACTTTTATTTTTTGTTTTAAAGTCAGTTTTATAGTGTGATATTTGTATAGCCACCCAGCTTTCTTAGGGTTGCTGTTTGCATGATATACCTTCTTTCCATCATTTTCTTTCATATCTGTTTGTTTTAATGTAAAGTGTGTCTCTTATATAGGGAGTATAGTTGGATCTCTTTTTTTATCTAGTCGGACAATTTCTGCCTTTGATTTTGTTGTTTAATCTATTCATATTTTAACATAATTGTTGTAACTGGATTTACATCTATCATTTTACTTTTTGTTTTTTATATATGTCTCATGTCTTTCAGATACTCTCTTCCTCCTTTACTGCTTTCATTTTCATGTGCATTCATGGCATTTTAATTTCAGTGATGACTTTTTTTTTTTTTTTTTTTGCGGTATGCGGGCCTCTCACTGCTGTGGCCTCTCCCGCCACGGAGCACAGGCTCTGGACGTGCAGGCCCAGCAGCCATGGCTCACGGGCCAAGCCGCTCTGCGGCACGTGGGATCCTCCCGGACCGGGGCACGAACCCACATCCCCCACACCGGCAGGCGGACTTCCAACCACTGCGCCACCAGGGAAGCCCTCAGTGATGACTTTTCAACTTTATTTTTCTTAGTGGTTTCTTTGAGGCTTACCATATACTTTTCTTTTTCTTTTTGCTCTATCCCCCCCCATTTTTTTGCCCCATCTTTATTGATATATAATTGACATATCACATTGTATAAGTATAGAATGTACAGTGTGATGATTTGATACATGTATATATTGCATTATGATTACCACCCAGCTACTTTTTCTTGGTAGTAAGAATATTTAAGATCAACTCTCTTAGCAACTCTCAAGTATACAATTCAGTTTGTTAACTATAGTCATCATGCTGCAAATTAGTTCCCCAAAATTTATTCATAACTGGAAATCTGTACCCTTCGATCAGCATCTCCCCACTTCCTCCAACCCCCACATATACATCTTTACTTATGAAAAACAGCTTCAAATTTATAGTAACTGAATGCCAGTGAGATATAGAAGTGTTACTTCTATGTAACTGTTTCCTTTTTGTTATACAGTGGTAGTATTGTTATACATATTATATCCATGAATGTTATAAATTCAAAAACATTGTTATTATTTAATATTTTTATGACTTTTAAAGGAGCTGAGACAAGAAAGAAGTGCAAGTATTTATTTATAGCTTTTATCATATTAACCTTATTCACTATTTACTTATTTACCTTATTTCTCTCTGTTGGTTCCTGGGGATTTGAGTTGTCATCTGGAGTCATTTCCTTAGCCTAGAATAGCTTTCCTCCTAATCTCCTCCTTTGTGCTATTTTTGGCAAATATATATATCACGTTTCTTCATGTATGTATGTTGTTTTATACAATTTTTAAAAAATCAGTTAAGAAATATGCATTTTATACTGCATTTCCAGTTACATAACAATCTTTACCATTGCTCTTTGTTTTTTCACTTGTATTTGAATTTGTGTGGGGTCACTTAACTTTTATTTTTTTATTTTATTTTATTTATTTAATCTATTTATTTGGCTGTGTTGGGTCTTCGTTGCTGCGCACAGGCTTTCTGTATTTGCGGCAAGTGGGGGCTGCTCTTCATTGCAGTGCACGGGCTTCTCATTGCGGTGGCTTCTCTTGTTGTGGAGCACAGGCTCTAGGCGTGTGGGCTCAGTAGTTGTGGTGCACGGGTTTAGTTGCTCCGCAGCATGTGGAATCTTCTTGGACTGGGGCTTGAACGCGTGTCCCTGCATTGGCAGGTGGATTCTTAACCAGTGTGCCACCAGGGAAGTCCTGGGGTCACTTACTTTTATTATGAAGAACTTTCCTTAGTATTTTCATGTAAGATGGTTCTGCTAGCAGCATATTTTCTTTCTTTTTGTTTATGTGAGATTGTATTTATTTCACTTTCATTTATGAAAGATAACCTTGTTGGATACTGGATCCTTAGTTTTTACTTTGTCCATCGTCTCATAGCTTCCATGGTTTCTAATAAGAAGTTTTCTGTTACTTTATCAGAGTTTCCTAGTAAGCAAAAAGTTGCTTTTCTCTTGATGCTTTCAAGATATTCTCCCTTTCTTTGGCATTCAGCTTTTCTACTCTATGTCTTGGTATGGAGCTCTTTGCATTTGTCCTACTTGGAATTTGTTAAAATTCCTGGATATATAGATTGTTTTTAAAATAAATTTGGGAATGTTTCTTTATTTCTTTGAACATTTCTTTCAACTCCCCTCCCTCCCCTCCTCCTGGTACTCCCACACTCTCTTGGTGTGCCACATTTCTCTGAAGCTCTGTTAATTTTTCCTCATGCTTTTTTTTTCTCTGTTCTTTGGATTGCACAACTCCATCTTCAGGTTTGCTAAATGTTTTTTGCCAGTTCAAATCTAGTGTTTCATTCCTCTGATGATTTTTTTGTTACTATAATTTTTTATTCTAGGTCTTGGCTCAAATACCATTTATTCCCTCTGTTGTTACTGAATTTTAGTAGATTTTCTTGAATATATATTTCTTCATTTGTTAAATGCCTTTTAGGGCCATTTCCAGAGGCTTTAAATGATGTTTTTTAATATAATTTTCACCAGTTTCACTGGGGAGCAGGTTCACGGACCATCTCATAGTATTATGCTGGAAGTCAAATTCTCTCTCAGAGAACTCTTATTCTTTGCCAGGTCACAAAAGAAGACAAGTCCTTCCAGAATATTATGCGTTGCTATAGGACTCAGCCACAGGCCCGGAGCCAGGTAACTTACTACATTTTCTCTCATGGCTGAAAATAAAGATCAAAGTCTTTGAGGCATACAAAAAAGTTAACTACAGCTGATTCTGTGGCTTTTTCTCCAGGATAAAAAACTAAGGTTCTACTTTAAGGGAAGTCTTTATTTTAATCTTATTTAATTATTGACAGATAGCAACGCATCTTGATTAACAGACAGCTACACATCTTGATTAGTTTAAGTTCTCTTTTCACCAAAAGGTAATGATGTGAAATAACTGATTCCTTTTTAATTCAGGTAATCACAAGATAGATGTAAATTCGGAAGGTGTTTGGATTCTGTGTCACCTTGAATTCAGTCTGGTTTAGGAAACATAATGCTGTACATTTAACCAAAACGGCATTAAGTGAAAATTTAAAACTCATTTTACCTTTAATGCTATTCATTTGTTTCAAGAGGTAGGTAGGTATGTGAGATCTTTGTATTGATATTTGACTTAGAATGACTTGATTTTACAATTGCGTATTATTACTGCTCTGTAGTATTGTAGGCAGTACTTGGAAGCTGAAGCCTGACAGGCCCTGATGTATATATCCTGTATCTGTTATTTAATAGATATGTAACCTTGGCTGCATTTATTAACCTCCCCTGAGTAGGAAAACTACTACTATATGGAGTTGTGAGAATTAAATAACATGTCAAAGTCACATAGTCTAGGATGTGCTCAATAAATAACTCGTTTCTGTTCCCTCCTCATGACCTGTCTAAAGGTGTATAGAAGTGTTCTGATAAAAGGGAAAAGGAAAAGAAGAAATTCTGGCAGCAGTGACAGCAGAAGTCATCAGAATTCTCCAACAGAACTAAACAAAGACAGAAGTAAGTGGGATCTTTATGAACTTATAAAATGAAATTAAAAGCTTCTCTTATTTTTTAGGCCTAGGACTAAGGATTAATAAATTATTGTTGTAGAAACTATGAAAATATTTTATTGGCAAAAGATTTGTTGGACAATAAACCAAATTCTAAATTTAGTCACAGAGCTGTTTGTCCTTTATCCCGTGGCTTTGAGGCACATTGTGCATAACACTTTTCTCTAGAGGGATTAGCACAGGATGGAGAAGGCAGGCATTTGTTGACTTGAGTTTGAGAAAAATGTGGCATGTCAACAGAAACCATGCTATGGAAACACTATCCTTAATTGTTGGTTTATACCACTCAATGCAGGGCTCAGGTCCTAGAAAGCTTGGTGTAAATTAATGAAAACTACTCAGTAAGCCCTTGCTACATTAATAGCATGGTAGTACAGTTAGTATTTTTTTTTATTAATTAATTTCTTTTTGGCTGCATTGGGTCTTTGTTGCTGCGCATGGGCCTTCTCTAGTTGCGGCAAGCTGGGGCTACTCTTCGTTGCGGTGTGTGGCCTTCTCATTGCGGTGGCTTCTCTTGTTGCGGAGCACGGGCTCTAGGCGCGTGGGCTTCAGTAGTTGTGGTATGTGGGCTCAGTAGTTATGGCTCACAGGCTCTAGAACGCAGGCTCAGTAGTTGTGGTGCACGGGCTTGGTTGCTCTCTGGCATGTGGGATCTTCCTGGACCAGGGCTTGAACCCGTGTCCCCTGCTTTGGCAGGCGGATTCTTAACCACTGTGCCGCCAGGGAAGCCCTGAAGTTAGTATTTAATATCTTATCTGTGCTTTGCTCCTTGGTATGAAGAATAAGAGTGCCCATTTGCTGCTGTTCAGTAAGTAGAGCAGGTAGCCATTCAACCTTACCTTACTGAATTTTCTTTTTAAAAGCAATCTGCACTAGCAGTCTTCCTGTTTAACACTTTTTGTTCCACCGGTTATAGCCAGTAGAGACTCCAGTCCTGTCATGAGGTCAAGCAGCACCTTGCCAGTTCCACAGCCTAGCAGTGCCCCTCCTACACCTACTCGTCTCACAGGTGCCAACAGTGATGTGGAAGAGGAGGAGAGGGGAGACCTTATTCAGTTCTACAACAACATCTACATAAAACAAATTAAAACATTTGCCATGAAGTACTCACAGGCAAATGCAGTAAGTTTGATGAGGATCATTTCACACTTTTTTTCACTTGTGAGGAATGAGGAATCACTTATGTTTGAGCTGCTTCTGTGTAAACTAGTTTTACAAATAATTCTTTTTGTTAAGTAAGACTAAGGAAGTCTCTAACAAATAATGGGCTTAACCAACATAATTTCTACTGTTGTGAAGCATTAAACAAGATGATATTTGGATTCCCTACAAAGTATAGTAATATGAGACAGATTGCATAGGTTCAAATTATCCAAAACTTACCAGTTGTGGTGACCCTGCAAGTTATTTAACTTCCTCTGTATCTTGTTTCCTTATATATAAAATGGGACTAGAAGTAGTCCCTCGCTTATAGGGTTGTTGTGAGGATTAAATTACATAATGTATTTAAAATGCTTAAAACAGTGACTGGCACAAAGAAAGCACTTAGATGTTTGCTATTTGTATGGTTTTCTTTAGGTTAAATTTTTGCCGCTAATACATCACTATCTACCATTCATAAAGCTACTGGTTTATTATACCTCTTCACTCTTTCAATAAAAATAACCATTTTCAAAAAAAAAGCACCTGGTTAGAAATTTCGTTTACCTTTCTTAGAAATTTTTTTTGTTAAACAGATGGATGCTCCTCCACTCTCTCCCTATCCGTTTGTAAGAACAGGCTCTCCTCGCCGAATACAGTTGTCTCAAAATCATCCTGTGTACATATCCCCGCATAAAAATGAAGCAATGCTTTCTCCTCGAGAAAAGATTTTCTACTACTTCAGCAACAGTCCTTCAAAGGTGAGCCTAATATAAATCTTGGCCTTTATTAACCCCAAAATGCTTAGGATTCTAGAAACAGGGTTTTTGGGAAACCCTCAGTACTCACATGAGTGATGGGATCTGTCAAGGAAGAGTGACCAGTAAGTCCCAAAGCAGCAAAAAAACAAGGGTTTTGGGGGAGAACTTTAGAGCTGGAGATAGGGTAAGGGATCTGGATTTTCATTCCTCCCATTTCCTATTTGTACATTTGAATATTCTGCTATAAATCTGGAATTTTATTTTTTTATTCCATTTGTAAAACTTTTAAAATTCCGAATTTCAGTTAGGGAAGGAAAATTTGGATCCCTTAACCGATTTATTTACTAAGTGCCTCCTTCTGGGACAGGAAGTGTCTCAGTCTAAGGGGAGAAATGGGCATTTTGGACACTTGGACAGTGTTACATTAGCACAGATTTAAGTGGTAGCATCTGCCTCAGTCTGCAATGGGGAGGGAAGCTTGAGTGAAGCCTTAATGGATGAAAAGTTAGCAGATTGCTGAGGGGTAGAAGGAAGGGCATCCAGGATGGAGCAGATAAGGGAAGGGAAACAAAGTTCTTGAGGCAGTAAGGCTAGATCCCTAGGAATCATATGCTATGTTAAGGAGTGCACCTGCATCTTAAAGGTCCTTAAGTGATATTTGTATTTATAAAGATTGCTTAGGAAAAACACATATATAACACATTGCCTAGACTCTCAAAAAATGCCAGTATCATGAAGAGATAGATGATAGATAGATGGTAGGGAGAGTACTGATCTAGAGTAAAGGAGACTAAACAGACATGACAACCAAATGCAAGGCATGATGACTGATTGGATCCTGCATAGAAAAGCACAGCTATAAAGGATATTTGGGGGACAAGTGGGAAAACTGAATATTTACTTTAACATTAATGTTTATCTTTAAATTTCTATTAAATGTCTTTGGTATTGATGATGGTACTAGATTATACAGACTGTACTGTAAATTTATACATATTAATGTGCAATGTATAAATGTATGTTCTACATTAATGTATATTAATGTGTTATGTATAGTAAGGTACACAATTATACACTGCACAGTATATTCATAATATAATGATGTATACACATTATATACAAATAACATTTATACAATTAGTGTATACAGTTAACAATTTAAGGAATATTCAAGTAAATGGGAGACTAGAGATAGGAAGTGCAGAGCAGACTTAGGGAGGCAAAGAGTAGAAGAGTCAGTCAGAGGAAAGCTTTCTTAAGACGGTTGAAATTTGAGAAGGTGCATATACTGATAATGAAAAACTGGTGGTTTTATTTAAAACCTCAGAAAAGCCTATTATTTCAAAATAAAAGTAAAATAAATATCTAGGATTTGGTTTAAAACAATCTGGGGGGTGAGAAATGAATGAGGGGTATAGATCAAATAAGACTGGCCAAAATTGTTGAAGTAGGGTGATGGTCATGTGAGGGTTCACTATACACTTCTACTTTCCCGTATGTATTTGAAATTTCCTATAATAAATGCATATGAAATGTGCTCAGTATGCTTTCCACTAGGAAACATGGACAATGACATTAGCAGCACATGAAAAAAAATTTTTTTAACTACCAGAAAATAATGCAATAGCTAACTTTTGGGGCTTTGGAGAAACTTAGTGCTGAAGGCACCTATAAATAAATCCAGTCTCTCTAGCCCTCTGGCGAAGTTTTTCTCAATCCGAGTTCTTCATGTGAACCAGAGAATGCAGAGAATAATTGGCCTGAATTTTTCTCAGTTCTCCCAAGGATGACATGTAACTAATATCAATACATTCTAGAATTCTAGATCATACTAATAAATTACCTACAATGGATGCCTTAGGGAATTAAGGCTTCTCTTGTGAAATTCCATGGCTGTTAAAAAATGAGTAACACTAGACTGGGGAAAAAATGGCCTAATACTGTGTAAAGTCGTGCTATTTTTTTAAAAAGAAAATGGAAATGTATGAAACTGATTAAATGTGGCATAACAATGTGATGCTCTATAACTTTTGTAAAAAAAAATCATAAATTTGTGAACTCTTACATTGTGGAAAAGCTTACATCAAAATCACCTCTGGAGCTTGTTAAAAAATAGAAATACTCTGCCTCTATCCCAGATAGTCATCAATGTCAGGCAGCTGAGAAGTGAAATTGGAAGGACATAAAATTTGGTAGTACGTTTCTTTATAAAGATGTTCAAACTCTTCAAGATAAACCGCTTAACTTATTTGAGGTTCTTTGACTTAACACTGAACTATGTGTATTAGAATTTTAAAGTTTTTATATTTATTTTTAACCCCCTGCCCCCCCAGAGACTGAGAGAAATTAACAGTATGATACGGACAGGAGAAACGCCAACCAAAAAGAGAGGGATTCTTCTGGAAGATGGAAGTGAATCACCTGCAAAAAGAATTTGCCCAGAAAATCATTCTGCCTTATTACGCCGTCTCCAAGATGTAGCTAATGACCGAGGTTCCCACTGAGGTTAGTCTGTTGTACTGAAACTGTCTTTTCACAAACTCTGTTTAGCAGCATCATGTAATGCATGCTGGATTATGGGGCCCTTTTCCTTAATCCTTCCAGTATCCTTAGGATATTTTTACTTATCCCAACTGCCTTTTTCCCGACCTTTCAGTGCTTGCCATCAAGGCTGCTTAGAATCCAAACTTGGATTTTTTTTAACTCTTTGGCAAAGCTACTACAAGAATTGCAGAGAACAGAGCGCACTCAAACGTGTGTATAAGAGGTCTCTGTTAGCGTGTTCCAGCAGAGGAACTGTATTTCAGTTCATTCCTACCTGGCCCTCATGAAAAGCAAAAGTAGGTATTTTTGTCCTAAAACACTTGGTAGGAGTGTAAGATTTTTGCATTCCTAAAAGGTGACAAGGTAGAGCGCCCAGATTTGAAGGTCCTAGGTTATGAGTCCAGTCTCCCATTCCCTTTGTGTAATTCTTCCCTCTCCCCATTAGGTGTGGTGCAGTGTGACAAGTGCTTGACTGGTGTGCAGTGTGTGAGTGAACCTGTATAAGAAGTGGCACTTTAGGGCTGTATAAAGCATGATTTTGGAACCCAGATTTTGCTGTATATTTGCAATGGCACTTTCTACAATGTGAACTTCATTAAGTACAAAACTTCTAGGCTGAACTTAATTCAGTATCTTCTTTGATGCTTTTGTACTTTTTAAAAATTGTTAAAGCCCCAATAGCTACCTTTTGGTTTTGGGCATGTGTTTTAAATTCTTCATTTTTTGTTGATAGGGATCAGCTGGCTAGTAAAGAGTTTAAATCAAGTTGAATTAAGAGATTATGAAAAATTATGACCTCTTCCTTTAGGAGGTAGTTATCCAAAAGACGTGTGTCTTTATTAAGGTGATATATTTTAAATATCTTTGGGTGTGTTCCTGGAAGTTTAAAAAATAGATTGGAGAATTTAGGTTTTTATTAGTACATAGTACCATTTATACAAATTAGAAAATGTTAATTTAACAGCTACTGAATTATCTATATATACCTTTATTAATCACTATTGTTCCAGCAGTTTTAAAGTTGAATGAATAATCTTATTAGGGAGAAAATTCAATTGTAAATTGAATCAGTATAAACAAAGTTACTAGGTAACTTCATATTGCTCTGAAAGAAATATGGAACTTACTTACACTGTTCAATTAGAATAGTGTTCTGCAAAAATATTTATAAAACCTCTCAAGATACTTACTGCTACTGTAATTTTATATGAAAATAAGTATTTTTCAATAAAGCACTTATAAATTAATCTTTGTTTAGTTATATTGAGAAAAGGGTATTTAATGTCCTGCATAAATGACAAAGAACAATCATTTATTGGTTTATTGTCTCTACGAAACACATTAGTCATTCATCATTTAAATATCTGACTTCATTAGAAACCGTTTTAACACTTTTTCTCCCTCCTGCCATAAAAATACAATAAGTAATTTGCTTAAAAAAAAACTATGAACAAGTGTTCTGGTTTCTTCTCACTCACCTAATATGTACCTCAGTGACAGCAGTTTGTATATCAGTAACACAGTAGGCTGAAGACTGAGGTTCAAATGCTCTTCCACTTAAAAGTGCTAATAAGCTATGGAAACTGCTCTCTCTATACATCTCCTCTCCATATCCTAACATATGTACACCTGAAACCACTGATTTAAAAATCATTAGATAGTGCTGAACTCCGCCTACTTCATTAGTTTAAATGAATGCAACTTACCTTTAGCATTATATTCAGAAAAATGCATAAGCCTCCAGGTCCCCAAGAATTTGGAGTACTGAACTAGATACCCACCCTGAAGACACTTCTGACAGAAGTAATGCATTACGTAAAGAGAGGTTTCCAGAACTTGCTGTTAGAACCTAAGCATACACGGACAACACTGACACCAGTCACTGCGCACACCGTTTTACTCTGCAGGCAGTCCTTTGCCATTGGTCAGCTCTACTAGCCCAAGTCCAGCAGGAAAGTGCACGGTGCACCAGATTCGCCAGCTCTTAAGTTGCTACCGTTTTCTCTTCTTTACTGAAAGGTTGTACTGAGCCAGGCTTTACCCATGACAGGCCAGCAACGTGAACACTTTTATTGTGCTGTTCTTCAGGCTTCTTCTAGGCACAATGAAAAACAGACATTAAAAAATGACTGATGAGGGGATTTCAGCACTGTGCAAATTTGTTTCCTCAAAAGTTATTTGTATATACTGAGTAGTCTCCAGTGAAGATATTTTAGAAAGGAAACAGTGAGTTAACGATTTCCAAACTGGTAATCTACTTACTTTCTGAGTTAGCATCTTCTCTCTGGCTTCATCATGTACAGAAGGATTCCATGGAGAAAAGCTTCGGGAAGAGAAAAATATTAAAAAATAGCTTACTAAATTTGTTTAACATCCATTGTTTTTTACATTTTTAACCCACTTCCCCTAACAAAAGTTAACAAGGAACAATCTTTAATCAGTTGTCAATATGTAAGTTTTAGACATTATCTAAATGATTTTCTCACAATAACTATCCCTTAGCACTTTACATGGGTTAGCTCATGTAAGCCTCACAACCACCCCTGAAGTCCTATTACTTGAAGAAAGTGAGGCACAGTAAAATTACGTAATCGCTCTGGGTCACCAAAGCCAGTAAGTGCAAAAGTCACTCAGTCTAACCGTAGAGCCCAAGCCCTTGACCACTCCCACTATGCACAGCAACACCAGTGCTGCCCAAGAGCTCAATCGCTTCCGTTTTCAATACTCCTGCAGACACCCTTCCTCAACATAAACTAACACAATGCTCAAGGAACCCATCATTCACACTATTCACACTGTTCAGCTTCCCTCCTTTCACCACATCTGTAAGTTGGTTGGGGTATGGGAGTTTAAGAGGGGCTCCAACTGGAAAGAAAAGTCCTTACATTTGAATGAGCACATTACAAGGATCCTTAGGAAACCAAAGTCATTAAATAGCTTGCTATTGGCACAATGTGTCAGTCCACGTTGAAAGCAGAAATCAAGCTGATACCAAGTTAGAAAGGTTGTAGGCTAACAGATTATACACTTTCCTTTTAAATCCCCATTCTAAGGCCACCTGGAAAACAGCAGCACAGTACTGCAGAGTGTAGTTTATCTTGATAATGTACCACTTACCTAATTGCATAGGGGTCTTCTATTTTAGGTTGGTCAAACAAATGAGCAGTGCACACCTTAACACTGTCAACCACTTTACTTTTAAAAAGCTGAATATCTTTTTCGTACCTGTGTTAAAAGTTTAAATCAAAAGGTTACCAACATAATCTACTTCGCTATCTTTTCAAATTTATCTTACATAACAAAGCAAAGTAACATACAGTACTGCAGCCTCTGGGTTTAGGGGGCTTGCTGTATCAATCTTGTAGAAAACTCTCCTTGCATACATCAATACTTGCCAAATATGATTATAGTTCCGCCTAAAGGGAAATATGGCAGGATTACTGAGGCTTCCTCTTGCTGGCTTATGTCACCACACGAAACTTTTATTTACTAACCTCCATTTTGCAAATGCTCTCTTCACATCCAGTTCACCTGAGGTGGGATCAACTAGCGGGTGAAAGACGGGAATATCAAACACCAAACGCTACATTGAAAGAGAGACACATCCTTTAATGGAAGCAATGGAGCATATTAAACCCACGCGGATAAGTTGTAAAAGAAGCTTCAGGACAAGGCAGTTTTGTTGCTTAAAGTCAAAGAGCTGCCTCAAGAGGGACACCTAACTACTTTCACCATTTTCCTGTAAGACTAAATTTTGCAGTGAAGCAGGGGAAAAGTCGCCCTTCTCTACCACAGCATAACAATCGCAATTCACGTAGTGAGAGCTGTACTACAGCTTCCAGCCTCACTTGCACACCCTGAGCAGAGAAACAAGTAAAGCTGAAGGCAGAGGCTAGCATGGCAAAAGATGCAACAAAGCAAAAAGTCCCCCTGAAAGACTACTGAGTAGACAAGACATTTCGGGAAACTGAAATCATAAAAGTATTAGGCCAGGAAAAGAACCAAGAAATCTTTAAAGCCCCTTATACCCTCTTCCTGCAGTAAGGGTCCAAGAAAGAAAAGAAGCCAGACTGTATCCCCAACTTACTGGACAGTCACCATCTGGGTAGTTATCGGGGATGTAAACTGTAAACTTAAATACACCATCTTGATAAAGTCCATGCCGTATGAATATTACTCCAAACCACACTGTAGGAAAAAATAAAAAGAGTTACAGGCTAAGTTTGTGTCAGAGGAACCAAATATGCTATAAAAAGAGCGAATCCTTCTTACTTAATGCAGATCGATAAGATGGCTGCACATAGACACCAGGTAACTTCTGCTTCACAACCAAGGTACTAAAACAGAAGCGGCAGAACAGTGAGATTGCACAGATGGAAACGACATACAGACCAAACCACCCACGTTCATTTTTTGAAAGAAGGAATAGTCCCTTGAAGGGCAGCTGATACTCTAACCATACAGACAGAGTCATCACAATCTCTCACCTGGCCCTGACTGCTGCCTGTTTACTGGTTTCATAACACATGCTTACAGAGAAACACAGCCAAATAAGGGCCCCAGATTAAGAAATTAAAGCCGAACAGGGATACACAATCAAGTTTTCCACCCAGAAATCAGCTTCCCCAAAACACCACCTTGGAAACCAACCTGTAGGTAATTCTGGACATCAAATTTTAGGTCAGTGCGAGTATCTGTACGATTATTGCTTTTGTGACCATGAACAACACATCTTACCCACACACATTTAAAAGCCTTTTTAAAATACAACTTTAGGTAATTAAGACATTAAAATTCCATGGAATTACCCTCATTTGGGGGTCATTTTAAGTTTGAACACCAGTCGGTGCGGCAGTGTTCCTGGTAGAAGGCAGGCAGCCTGAGGCGCTCACACTGTACTCTGCTCCTGAATTTACCCCCAACTCAGACACTTGAACTCTGTGGGCCGTGGCGTGGGAAACGGTGGGTGCTGAAACAAGGGAAGACAGAGGCTGCACTGGCTCTTCTGGGACCTGGTCACCTGACAGCCATTCTGCTCTGTTCCTGTTTTAGCTGAGCTGTGAGCCTAAACAAGTAACACTGTGACCAGACCTTGAAAAGAACAATGTTGACTGAGGGTCTTAAGACACATTAACCTGCCAATCCTGAATGTTACTGCGAAGCAGCTTATTGGACCTCAGCTGTCTGTTTTTATTTATGACCTATTTGCTACCACACTTGTATTTCAATCATTTTAAAGTAGTTATCCCATGCTGTCAACAGCAGCATGGTTGGCAGATGTATCTACTACAGTGAGGTTTGCCAAAAAGGCAATTTTGTGTCCTAATACAGACAGCAGATTTAATGCCACAATAGAAGCCTGTCCAACTCACTGCCTCGCCTCAAACACAGGCTTCCATTATAAAGCGAAAGGGACCTGTGCTACCAAATCACACTCGCCATTTACACTGGGGCCTCAGACCCTCTGACCATTACAACGTTAGCACAGTGAGAGACGGCTGGAGGATGCTTTTAAAATTAAACTTCATGTACAAAGGAAGTTTTACATGACTGAAACTCAGAATTAATTCTCCAGACGTTCTGCCCACATAACAAATAATCAAATCAAAGGCCATCTGCACTCAATCACTATTTGAGCCCCTCTGATGGGCCAAGCACTGTGGTACCACTACTAGACTCTGCGGAAGTGCCCGTCTGCTCACACTCTACTGATATGTGCAACTTCAGTCCAATTTTTGACTTCTGTGACCAGTCAAGTTCTTACTTACATGGAGCCCAAATCTTTAAAACTTCCTCATAATGGCCTAGTTCTGCCCCTGGGGGTCATACAGAATAAGTCAAATCCCCTTTCTAATGACGGACCTTCAGGTGAAGACAGCTTTAATAAGTACTTTCCAGGTTTTCTCCAAGTCAGTGGTTCCGTTCCTTCAACTGCTGACTGCCAAGGTCAGGCTTCCTGACCTCCGCCTACTGGGACCATCTCCTCCTGGGACCATCTCTTTTGGGGACCCTCTCCTCAGTCTGTCAGGATAGATGCCTCTTACAGGGTGATCACCAGAATGGAGCACAAACCTCCAGCTGGGTTTGACCCAAGAAAGAATAGATCGCCACCCTCCCACTGTCCCACCCTCTACAACCACCTCTTCAGAGGTGAGTTCCTCACCTCATATAAAGGTAGACCAAAATTAAGTTCCTGGTTGCTTAATAAATCTGTTTCCCCCCCCCTCTTGCTCTCCAAAACAGACATGGAAATTCAAGCACACATTTGCCTTAAATCTTACTTAGCCAAGCTCTCGATAAGAATCATTACTTTTAGAAGAGGATATTTATATAACACCACTTAGGCCTTGGTGAAGAAAGGTGATTTTGCTAGCAATAGAGTCCATCCTATATACATTAAGGCTAATACTGGAGGGGGATGGGTTTGAGCTTTAAGATTAAATGGCTGCTGTTTACTGAGTCCTTCAGAATAAGTTTCATTCTTCACCTTCAAGGGTCATTCAAAAGTTAACCCGTTTGTTTCAGAACTTACAATTCCGCAAGAAGGGAGTATTCCAGGTAGAAAGGTCCGTAAGAAGCATGCGTGCCATTTGCTGACTGTGTTGCCGGGGCAGGAGATGAAGGCTTAGTTATGGGCAAAGCATTTTTGGGAATAGAAGGCAGCTGTTTCTTTGGAGCAGTGCGTGGAGGACTGGTTTTCACATCCCCTGTTAATGTCTTTTCTTCACCATCAGATCGCTATTCAAGATGAAGCGGTGAGAACATTTGTTAGGATGATTCTTAAATCACAAGACTACATGTGATGTCCTTTAGTCTTTGACTGAAAAGCTGGAGTTACTCTTTTACAAGGACATTCTAGCACCATGATCAAGATGACCTGAAAGTCTGTTGAGCAGGCAGGCTATTACAGAGAGCAGAGCAAAGCTGAAGCAAGGCTAAATCGTAAGAAAATTCATGCATCAGCTGCAGCCTATAAAGACAATAAGGCCAATATTTACAGGATTTACTTGAAACGGAGAAAGAAATGGTTTCTCCTGGCGGCCCCAGAAAGAGGGCAAGGGGTTACTACACAATTAGACAAGACTAGAAAGGTCCCCTAGCATTTAGCTGTAGAAAGTCGGGTGCTAAGCATCTCAAAATAAATAGTATAGAGGACTGAAAGCAGTCACTACCTGATGCCACCACTTCGGTTAGAAACTAAGAATGAAGCTGTTCTCTCTCTTGCATGGGTCTGATTTTGATCTTGTCCCTAATGGACACGTCTCCACATCTGGACTACCATCAGTATAAACTGTCATTCTTAGTCAAAGACAGAGGGGTAAATGAGTCAGAGGCTAAACTGCCGTCTCACAGGCATCTCCTCGGCTCAAGCGCAGTCAAAGCCTGTGGAGTTAGCTGTCTTAAAAGCGTACACAACATCGTGTACAGGAAAAAGGATTAATAGTGGTGTTCTCTTACACGTGGAATTATGGGTGACATTCATTTTCTTTTTGTTTGTGTATTTTAAGCTTCCCTAAAATGTATTTTATTTAGAAAACTTAAACCAGTGCCCTCAAGTCTGACTTGACCATATTGGACTGGTCTTGCCCAACCAACACTTCTCTAACCATGAAATCTTGCAGTTTGTCAAAAGACTACTACAATAAAGTGTCACAAATTTCATCATGTGTAAATATAACCTAAGTCAAAATAACAGAATTTTGATTACTAGAATGATTTCTATTTGAGATGTGATCTTGGTCTCAGAAACTGATTTTAATCAACCAAATAATTGTTTCCCAAAAGTAAAACCTAAACTAGAAAAACAAGGTAATTTTGTTAACATTATAGGCAACCTTGGTATGAATTATTTTGGCCTCTGGTCTGACACAGATGGGTTTCCTCAGTAAATTTATCAACTATACCTACTTTGCGTACAGAGCTTGTAGACATGCTCCAGAAAGGGTTCATAACGTGTACTCCAAACAAAGAAATTCAGTGGTCTGTGTCATCAAACTCTTCCGTCCGCAGAATTCACTTTACCTTAAAATGAGATGGGAAAACAGAGAAACAGACCAACACCAACAGTTAAGACTTCTGAAATAGTTAAGAACTAAATCTGTATCTCTAAGCAGAAATACAGTATAATGTTATATAACATGTAGTTATAAAAACCTAGGGGGAAAAATCTTTAGAAATAGTTTCCTTCTATACCCCCTCCCTCTCCTGACTCCAATTTCTTTCCCATCTTTAAATGCCGACAGGAATCTGTGTACCAAGTCCTTGGCCAGGATTCAGAATATTCAGTGACACAGTTCAGCTCTGGTGCCAGAAGTGCAAAAGATA
Organism: Stenella coeruleoalba; assembly: GCF_951394435.1. Lineage (NCBI taxonomy): Eukaryota > Metazoa > Chordata > Mammalia > Artiodactyla > Delphinidae > Stenella > Stenella coeruleoalba. Next base: position 30,926,672 of record NC_137166.1, on the reverse strand, counting down.
TGGACTACAGCAGCTGCTACTAGCATAATGTCTAGGCATTTAACTACTGGGAAAGCCAGGTTCAGAATGCACTGTACCCACTGACACAAAAGGTCTATCACAGTTCTCAGGGTTATGGGAATTAAAGATCCAAGGGAGCTGATTTGAGAGTGTCTTAAGTACAGAATGATTCTCTCCCACAAAACTAGCAACCAAAGGCAGAGCATACGAGACAGAGGGGGAGGGAGAACTGGGTCCTGTCTGGACCATCCACAAAACAAACAAACAAAAAACGACCTTTTCCAACTGCTTCAAGTGTGGAAACAGCAGAATTATGCAAAGTGGATAAGAAAGCATGTCTCAAAAGTCACCAAGTCAGTGGGTCATTTACTAAAAATACCAAGGAAGAGGCAAAGGACAAGCAGCAAGCGGAGCGTAAGAACAGTAATTTGTCTGCTCTGGTGACTTCCCCCAGGCTTGGTCATGTTTAAAACAGAGCTCTGCTAAATTCCTACTTGCACCAGTCAACAAGCTGAAGGTGAAAAGGGTAAAAATTTAAAGCAACATTTTACAAAATTTGTAAGAAGCAAATCATTAGAGAAGCATGTACCAAATGTCCCTAATCAGCAAAAATTTGTTTTCTGCCGAGCCTATGACATCCACAGGTGGGTCCCATACCCAACCAGTGCCCATTACTGCTGCTTTGCTTTCCAAGATACAATGCCACCCAATAATTGAATCCAAGTAATGAGGATTCTGGTTCTCCCACCTACCTGATGACTTACATCCAGTAAGTAGCAACTTATTGCTGAGAGCTCTCTGCAAATCTGTCTTTAAAGGTAACTATGATACAAGCCAAAATGGCTGGGACATCAAAACTGTGTGGGTGTGTATGTTCCTGTTTGGTGCAAATAAGAACAACACTGGTTTTCAGATCCAGAGTAATGTGCAGCACCCAACCATCATCTAGAACAGACCTGATTTAACAGGGAATCCTGTCCCCCTGGGATACAGCGCTCACCACCATGTAAATTTACTGGGGTGGATCAGTCACCTGTAAGGTCCCTTCCAAGTCTAACACGTAAAGATTCTATGACTTTGCCCTTAAGAATCAAATAAAACTTAGTCCCAGTTCCTCCTGTCTTTAAGAAGGAGGTATTGTCTACTGCTGCCTTTGTTTCCAGCGACGACATAATCGAGAAATTGTAGCACGCTTTTCATGAGCAACTACACTCTTTAATAGCTATCTACTTTACCCAGGCACAGTACAGCATTTTTCCAACAGGAGTGACATAGATGGAAGAAAACACAAGGCACGTCCTACTCATTCCGAAACAACTTTAGAATTTCTGCTGGTCTGGTCGTACAAACAACACATGATTGTCTCTTTATATCATACAGCTGAGAAGTCGTAGCTCGGCCCTATAAGAATGATCCGCACCTGTCCTGAGCCAAAACTTAAGAGACGGGCGGTGCTTACCTCCTATGTACCATAGTTCCTAAATAGGCACATCACCCCGAACAGCCTTAAATGCCATGTTAAGAGGCGACGGAGCAGGGCCCAGGGAAAAGATGAAAACAGCCTCTGCCCCGTCTCTCTGGGGAAAGCCGGGACGGGCACCCGCGCCCGGGGCGGAAACCCATCTCCGCGCACGCAGGGAATCTGGACAAACCTGTCTCGGGATGATGCAAGGCAGGAGCCAAATCCCGACCTCGCAGATAGCTCGAGGCCGGCCAGGCCCGCGAGACCCTCTGGTGGGGGGCTGCGAGCCTCGGACGCCCCCCTCAACCTGGGAGCGGGGACAGAGCCGGGAGTGGGGAGCGGGCCGAGGAGTGCGGGCCCCGGACGGGGCGAACCGGTCCGGCTCACCTCCCCTCCTCAGGCCGGCCCGGCCCCGCTCCCGGGCAGCCCCCAGCGCCAGGCCCCGGGCCCCGCGGCGGCCGGTGCAGCAGGTGCCTACGAACGCGGACAGGTGCCCAGCCCCGCCCCCGTGTCCCAGTGCGGCCGCCGTCGCTACGGAGTCGAGGGCCCCTGGTAGGGTATACAAATGCCGGCCCCGAGGACGCTGGCGGTCCGCGTTTGAGGACTCGACATCCCTCGCGTACCTACCACCGGCCTGGCAGCGCACCCCACCTCGGTGTTTTTAATGCAGTGCTCCCGGCTGCAGAGCGCCGTCGCGGCCCCTCAGCATCTCTGGCCGCAGAGCCAGCCCAGCCCCTACCTACTCCCCGCCCCGCCCAGCCCGGCTCCCAGCCTCCGGCTCCGCCCCTTGCCCCCCTCCCTTGGACCCGGACGCTTCCGCCCAGCCTCGCGGCGCCGAGTGGCTCCTACACCTGTCCGTCAAGGACGTTCTTCCGGGGGCGTTGGGGCGGCAGCACTAGGTCCTGCCAATCAAATCTGCTCGGTTCGGGTGGGGCCGCACTTGACCCTCCCCTTACGTAACAGCGTCCAGAGGGAACTGTCAGTCACGGAAGTATCGGCCCCGGGGGAGGGATGGGGCGGAAACAAACGCCGGTACATAATTGGTCACAGCGTCCGCCAGTCACCATGGAGACCCGCCCACAGGTTTGTGCGTGGCCACCGCTGTTATTCAGGCAGGCTATGGCTGCGGGTTTTCAAAACCCGAGGCAGGGCGGGGCCGGGCTCGGGGCAGGAGTCCGAGAGAGGAGCCCGGTCGCCGCCCGACCGCCTGGTGCCCGCCCCTGCTCGGTCCTCAGTCCCTGGCGTCGCTGTGGGGCCCGAGACCGCCACGTCGGGTCCGCCCGACGTGGGAGGGACTGGGGCCGCTGTCAGGTTGATAGACCCTGGAAGAACTTCTGGTGTAACATTGAGAAACGCCCATTTTCTGTGTCAAAGAATGGAGGAGCGAAGGGATGCAGAGGATGGGAGCTAAACTCCCAACTCATCCCTTGGCAGTAGCGCTGCCAGAAGGCTTTTTTAAAAGTGTACGTATCGGACCCAACCTATAGAATCCCAATCCGGGGGGTGGTGAGTACCAGGAATTTACATTTTTCACAAATTCCTCTGGTAATTCTGGTACGGACTGAAGTTTGAGAACCTCTCATGGTAACGTAGCGCCTGGTCCTCTGTTTTGTTTTTTTTTTTAACCTAACAAAGGTGATCTGGAACACCTTTACCACATCTAACTCCTTACTGTTCAAAAACCTTCCACGGGAACCGTTTCAGACTGAATAAAATGTAAACTTAGCCTGATTTACAAGGCACACCCTATGCTGACCTCGTTCCCATATTCCCATCTCATTTCCCACGTTTTTCTCCAGCCTCATTCGGTGACGGATGCCCTTGGCTTACACCCTCCGAGCCTTTTATTACGATGGTGCCTCCTCTTGGGATGCCCTTCCAATCTCCACCTAACTCAGTATCTTACACTCAGAAGAGGAGGAGTATTCCCTGATCAGGTTGTTTGTTCAATTTTTGGTTGCCTTTGAAATTCTGGTAAAATGACCTCCTTGTAAAATGGCAGACAGCCAAACTCCCCTAATCCCAAGGGTTGGTTCTGAAATCCAACTTCCTCCTCTAGCGAAAACATTCCTGAGCCACTTCCTTTTGTCCAGTTTGAATACACTTAGGAATGTTATAATGCCCTTCCTTAATATTAGTCTCAATCAATATAAAGAGGAAGATAAACAGGAAATCCTTTCTCCTGGCCACAGGTGGTCTCCCTTGGCACCTCTCTCTGACCCAATCCCTCCTAAACTTGGCAGTCTCATCCTCTCCTAAACTTTTCTCTGATCTCACCTTCTACCCTCCTCCTTGGCAATCTATCCCTTCCCTCAGCTTCACCAAGGACTCACATATATTTCTCCAGCTCGGACCTCTCCACTGAGCTTCAGCTGCACGTATCCAACTGCCCATTTGGCACCAGATGCTTCAGACACATATCAGAATCCTTACAGCCGCACATGCCAGAAAACCCAACTCAAATCGGCTTGCATAGCCAGGGGATTTGCCTCACATGTAGGGCAGTTTCCAGCGGTGGCACTCTGGGCTTTAGGCACTGCTTTCAGGCTGGTCGCAAGATGGCTGCTGCCATTCCAGAGACACCCAGATGTGACAATGCCTAGCAAAATAAAAAGCATCCTTTTCTCCCAAAGGTCTTTTTCGAAGAACAAGAAACCCTTTCCCAGAAGCTCCCCCCAAGCGATGCTTACCAGAAATGAGTCACTGGGTCTCTGCCCTCAATGAAACCAGTCAAGGGCAGGTGGAATGAGTCTGTCATGATTGGCTAGGGCTCAGCGAGATTTACCCCAGATCCCCGGCCTTCAGACAGAGAAGTGATATGATTGGATTTGTAGTTTGAAAAGGCCATTTTGTGTGGAGAACAGATTGTGCAAATACAAGAGCGTGTGGGGAACCACTGTGGTGGCTCAGCAAGACACCATTGCATGAATTTGACGGTGGAGATGGAGAAGTGAATGAGTTCAGATATTTAAGAGGTAGAATGGACAGGACTTGGCCATGGATTAGATATGGAGGGTAAGGGGTTGAAGACAAGGGGGAGTATCATGGATGGAGCCTAGATTTTGACTTGAGCTACTGGGTGAATAGTGAGGCCACTCACTGAGATGAGAAACAGTAAGCCATACTGTTTACAGGGGTGGGGAAGATGGGGAAATAGTTCTTTTTGGGATAGGCAACATTTGGGGTGTTTCTGTAAGTACTGTTGCTTGCGTACCTGGTAACCATTTCCCCCTTCTTCATTGCTAACAGAGCCTTGATTTTTATTGAGGAGCCCCCCCCCCCCCACTTCAGTGGTTTCCTGTTGCTCTTGGGACAAAGACCAAACTCCTTACCATCACCGAGGGCCCAGCATGGCAGGGCCAACACCTGTCCAGCCCCACAGGCCCCAGGTTCCAACCACTTACATCCTTTTAATTCCTTGGAGGTGTGATGCTCTCCCTCTCTGCCCCACCACAAGAGGGGGCCTTTGCACTGGATGTTCCCTTTGACTGGACCTTTCTTTTCTCTCCCCCTATACAGACCTCTGCTCAAACACCACTTCCTCAGGGCAATTTTCTGTCTATTTGGGAGATGACTTATTAGTAGCTCTCTCCATACTATACAGTAAGCTCCACCAGGCAGGAACCATGTCTGTTTCATTCTTTCTGGTCTCTGCAGCATCCAGTCCAATGCCTGGATGTAGTAGGTATGCAACAAATACTTGACAAATGAAGGACAGAAGCAACTAAAGTATATTTAAAACACCTGCCTACCTGCATGCCCCCAGCTCTGCACCAAGAAAGGACCTCATTATGAAAATGAGGATGATTTATTTAAACGGAAATGAGGAGGCAGCCTTGAGGTACCATTTCTTTAAGACTAAAATATAAAGTACTAAGAAAAAGAAAACTACTGGCCCTAAACACTACCTGTAAAACATTTTTAATCACTTCATATTACATTCATTATTGTAAGTTTTGGAAACATATCTGATATTTGTGTCAAAAGATGAATTCTGCATAGAGGGAACTTTCCTCGACATAATAAAGGTCATATATGACAAACCCACAGCCAACATCATCCTCAATGGTGAAAAACTGAAAGCATTTCCACTAAGATCAGGAACAAGACAAGGTTGCCCACTCTCACCACTCTTATTCAATATAGTTTTGGAAGTTTTAGCCACAGCAATCAGAGAAGAAAAGGAAATAAAAGGAATCCAAATCGGAAAAGAAGTAAAGCTGTCACTGTTTGCAGATGACATGATACTATACATAGAGAATCCTAAAGATGCTACCAGAAAACTACTAAAGTAATCAATGAATTTGGTAAAGCAGCAGGATACAAAAATTAATGCACAGAAATCTCTTGCAATCCTATACACTAATGATGAAAAATCTGAAAGTGAAATAAAGAAAACACTCCCATTTACCACTGCAACAAAAAGAATAAAATATCTAGGAATAAACCTACCTAAGGAGACAAGAGGCCTGCATGCAGAAAATTATAAGACACTGATGAAAGAAATTAAAGATGATACAAATAGATGGAGAGATATACCATGTTCTTGGATTGGAAGAATCAACATTGTGAAAATGACTCTACTACCCAAAGCAATCTACAGATTCAATGCAATCCCTATCAAACTACCACTGGCATTTTTCACAGAACTAGAACAAAAAATTTCACAATTTGTATGGAAACACAAAAGACTCCGAATAGCCAAAGCAATCTTGAGAACGAAAAACGGAGCTGGAGGAATCACGCTCCCTGACTTCAGACTATACTACAAAGCTACAGTAATCAAGACAGTATGGTACTGGCACAAAAACAGAAAGATAGATCAATGGAACAGGAGAGAAAGCCCAGAGATAAACCCACGCACATATGGTCACCTTATCTTTGATAAAGGAGGCAGGAATGTACAGTGGAGAAAGGACAGCCTCTTCAATAAGTGGTGCTGGGAAAACTGGACAGGTACATCTAAAAGTATGAGATTAGATCACTCTCTAACACCATACACAAAAATAAGCTCAAAATGGATTAAAGACCTAAATGTAAGGCCAGAAACTATCAAACTCTTAGAGGAAAACACAGGCAGAACACTCTATGACATAAATCATAGCAAGATCCTTTTTGACCCACCTCCTAGAGAAATGGAAATGAAAACAAAAATAAACAAATGGAACCTAATGAAACTGCAAAGCTTTTGCACAGCAAAGAAAACCATAAACAAGACTAAAAGACAACCCTCAGAATGGGAGAAAATATTTGCAAATGAAGCAACTGACAAACGATTAATTTCCAAAATTTACAAGCAGCTCATGCAGCTCAATAACAAAAGAACAAACAACCCAATCCAAAAATGGGCAGAAGACCTAAATAGACATTTCTCCAAAGAAGAGATACAGACTGCCAGCAAACACATGAAAGAATGCTCAACATCATTAATCATTAGGGAAATGCAAATCAAAACTACAATGAGATCATCTCACACCAGTCAGAATGGCCATCATCAAAAAATCTAGAAACAATAAGTGCTGGAGAGGGTGTGGAGAAAAGGGAACACTCTTGCACTGCTGGTGGGAATGTGAATTGGTACAGCCACTATGGAGAACAGTATCGAGGTTCCTTAAAAAACTACAAATAGAACTACCATATAACCCAGCAATCTCACTACTGGGCACATACCCTGAGAAAACCATAATTCAAAAAGAGTCATGTACCAAAATGTTCACTGCAGCTCTATTTACAATAGCCTGGAGATGGAAACAACCTAAGTGTGCATCATCGGATGAACGGATAAAGAAGATGTGGCACATATATACAATGGAATATTACTCAGCCATAAAAAGAAACGAAATTGAGCTATTTGTAATGAGGTGGATAGACCTAGAGTCTGTCATACAGAGTGAAGTAAGTCAGAAAGAGAAAGACAAATACTGTATGCTAACACATATATATGGAATTTAAGAAAAAAAATAAATGTCATGAAGAACCTACGGGTAAGACAGGAATAAAGACACAGACCTACTGGAGAATGGACTTGAGGATATGGGGAGGGGGAAGGGTGAGCTGTGACAGGGTGAGAGAGAGGCATGGACATATATACACTACCAAACGTAAGGTAGATAGCTAGTGGGAAGCAGCCGCATGGCACAGGGATATCGGCTCGGTGCTTTGTGACCGCCTGCAGGGGTGGGATAGGGAGGGTTGGAGGGAGGGAGATGCAAGAGGGAAGAGATATGGGAACATATGTATATGTGTAACTGATTCACTTTGTTATAAAGCAGAAACTAACACACCATTGTAAAGCAATTATACCCCAAAAGAGATGTTAAAAAAAAAAATAAAAGATGAATTCTTGGGACTTCCCTGGCAGTCCAGTGGTTAGGACTCTGCGCTCCCAACTCAGGGGGCACAGGTTCAATCCCTGGTTGGGGAACCAGGATCCCACATGCCACGCAGCAAAAAAAAAAGAATAAATAAATAAATAGAAAATAAATTTTTTAAAAAAGATGAATTCTTCTTGCATCAGGACTTAGTAGATGTGTGATCTGTATGAGTATTCAAGACTCGTGCTCATTTTCTAATCAGCAAAATATTCATTGAATCCATTATTCTTTTGGTCTTTGGGAAATTAACTGTACAAAGCAGTTTAGATCACTGATTTACTACTAAAGGAAGGCCTGAACAGAAGGAAGGGACCAAATGATGGTTAGTTGGAATGTATATGTGTTTCATACATGTGGACACATATGAGCCAGTACGTTAAGCTCAATTCATTTGCCTCCTAAATCCTTTTCTGAAAGGTAGATTCCTATATAGTATGGTATGTGTGTCACTGATTACACCCATCGTTAAAGATACATGTGATGATTGTATAGCTATGCATTTATTTTAATACATCAGAGAAAAACTCAACAACACATCACAACCATGACTTTATGGATAGTAATGTTTAGGATGAGACCACAGTAGGCATTTAAGTTGTTTTTTTCTTTAAGTGAATGGATTTAAGAGAGGATATTAAGTATTACAGTTAATGGTCCTCAGATATGGCAGAAATCATGAATTTTTGTCAATGATTGAAGTTTGAGAAACACTGCTATAGAGGATGATGTGGCTTTTATCCTTTCTACATCCTCACTGATCATTATAATTCTTGCTTATAACATCACAAATGGGCTTCCAGTTTTGGGGTGCATCACATTTTCTTCCCTGACCTTGTTCCTGTAACTCCTGGTTCTTGAATAAATTAGTGAGTGGATGGTTGGATGATTGGATAGACAGATGAAAGGATGAATTTTACAGAATACAGTATTTCAAGTCTAAATCAGAGTAGCCGATGGACCACTGTATTTATGCCTTAAGGAAAAGCAACCAGTATACAACATTGCAGCTCATAGAGGGCCAGAATAGAATTGATTTTCTTTTATAAACAGCGCTTTGGGGACTTTCCTGGTGGTCTGGTGGGTAAGACCCCATGCTTCCAATGCAGGTGACCCACGTTTGATCCCTGGTCAGGGAACTAGATCCCGCATTCCTGCCGCAGCTAAGAGTTTACATGCCACAACTAAGAAGCCCGCGTGCCGCAACTAAAAGATCCCGCGTGCTGCAACGAACATCCTGGGTGCCACAACTTAGACCCAGCACAGCCAAAATAAATAGAATACTTTAAAAAACCAAAACAGAACACAATCAAACAGTACTTTGAACATGGCATGACACTACAAATAACCACCCACTCTCAGCATGCTACTAACTATTCCACCAGCCACAAGAGCTATCTTCTCTTTAATTGGCATTCTTTGCAAAATCACCTCACTCTGCAGTTGCCAGAACACCCTGGAGAAAGGGGTCAAAAATGTATTTGATGGAATTATGGCTGAAAACTTTCTAAACCTGAAGAAGGAAACAGATATCCAAGTACAGGAAGCACAGAGGTTCCCAAACAAGATGAAGCCAAACACACCCACACCAAGACATATCATAATTAAAATAGCAAAGGTTAAATACAGAGAATTCTAAAGGCAGCAAGAGGACAAAGAGTCATATACAAGGGAACCTCCACATAAAGCTATAAATGATTTTCTCTGCAGAAATTTTGCAGGCCGGAAGGGAGTGACATATATTCAAAGGGCTAGAAGGGAAAATCCTGCAACCTAGCCTAGCAATAATATCATTTAGAATTGAAGGAGAGATAAAGAGCTTCTCAGACAAGTGAAAACTAAAAGAGCTCATCAATACTAAATCTACCCTAAAAGAAATGATAAGGCTCTTCTTTAAGTAGAAAAGAAAGGGCTATAACAAGACGTAAGTATAGGAAAGGAAAAATCCCACTAGTAAAGGCAAATATATAGTAAAGGATCAACCTCTTAAATAAGCTAGTACAAAGATTGAAAGACAAAATATTGTAAAATCAATTATAACTACAATAATCAGTAAAGGGATAAACATAAAGATGTAAAATATGACATCAAAAACACAAAATGTTTGGGAGGGGAGCAAAAAGTGTAGATCTTTTGGAATGTGCTTGAACTTAAATGAATGTGCTTAAACAAGTAGATATAGTTTTAGGTCAACATATATGAACCACACGGTAACCACAAATCAAAAACCTACAATAGAAAAACAAAAGTAAACAAATGGGACTTAATTAAACTCAAAAGCTCTTGCACAGCAAAGGAAACCATAAACAACATGAAAAGACAACCCACATAGTGGGAGAAAATGCTTTCAAATGAAGAGACTGACAAGGCATTAATCTCCAAAATATAGAAACAGCTCATGCAGCTCAATATCAAAAAACCAAACAACCCAATCAAAAAATGGTCCTAAGATCTAAGTAGAGATTTCTCCAAAGAAGACATACAGATGACAAAAAGCACATGAAAAGATGCTCAACATCACTAATTATTAGAGAAATGCAAATCAAAACTATAATGAGGTATCACCTCACACCAGTCAGAATGGCCATCATCAAAATAATCTACCAAAAAAAAAAAAATCTACAAACAATAAATGCTGGAGAGGGTGTGGAGAAAAGGAAACCCTTGTACACTGTTGGCGGGAATGTAAATCGGTACAGCCACTATGGAGAACAGTTTGGAGGTTCCTAAAAAACTAAAAATAGAGCTACCATATGATCCAGCAATCCCACTCCTGGGCATATATCCAGAGAAAACCATAATTCGAAAAGATACATGCACCCCAGTGTTCACTGCAGCACTATTTACAATAGCCAGGACATGGAAGCCACCTAAATGTCCATCGATGGACATAAAGAAGATGTGGTACATACATACAATGGAATATTACACAGCCATAAAAGAGAATGAAATAATGCCATTTGCAGCGACATGGATGGACCTAGAGATTGTCATACTGAGTAAAGTAAGATAAACAAAGACAAATATCATATGATATCACTTATATGTGGAATCTAAAACAAAAATGGTACAAATGAACTTATTTACAAAGCAGAAATAGAGTCACTGATGTAGAAAATAAACATGGTTATCAAGGGGGGGGAGGGATAAGATGGGAGATTGGGATTAACATATACACACTACTATATATAAAATAGATAACTAATTAGAACCTACTGTATACCACAGGGAACTCTACTCAATACTCTGTAATGACCTGTATGGGAAAATAATCTAAAAAAGAGTGTATATATGTATTTGTATAAATGAGTCACTTTGCTGTACAGCAGAAACTAACACAAAATTGTAAATCAACTATACTCCAATAAAAATTAACTTTAAAAAAGCCCTACAATAGATAAACAAAAACTAGAAAGAAAGTAACACAAGCATACCACTAAAGAAAATCATCAAACCACAAGGGAAGAAACTAAAAGTAGAAAATAGAGAGGAACTACAAAAACAACCAGAAAACAAGTAACAAAAAGGGCAATAAGTACATAACTATCAATAATCACTGTGTCAATGGACTGAAATGCTCCAGTCAAAAGACATAGGATGGCTTAATGGATAAAAAACCTAGACACATCTATATACTGCTTACAAAGAGACTCATTTTGGAGCTAAAGACACACACAGACTGAAAGTGAGGGGATGGGAAAATATATTTCATGCAAACGGAAACAATAAGACAGTGGGGGTAGCAATACACGTATCAGACAAAATAGACTTTAAAACAAATTCTATAACAAAAGACAAAGAAGGTCATTATGGAATGATGAAGGGATCAATACAAGAAAAGGATATAATACTTATTAACATATGTACATCTAATACAGGAGCACCTAAATGTGTAAAGCAAATATTAACATATATCAAGGGAGAAATTGACAATAATACAAAAATAGTAGAGGTCTTTAACATCCCAATGGACAGATGATCCAAACATAAAATCAATAAGGAAACAGTGGTCTTAAATGAAACATTAGACCAGTTGGACTTGATAGATATCTACAGGACATTCCATCCTCAAACAGGAGAATACACATTCTTTTAAAGTGCACATGGAACGTTCTCTAGGATAGATCACATGCTAGGCCACAAAACAAGTTTCAACAAATTTAAGGGGATAGAAATTATATCAAGCATTTTTTAATACCACAATGGTATGAAGCTAGAAATAAATTACAGGAAGAAAAATGGGAAAAACACAAACATGTGGAGACTAAACAACATGCAACTAAAACAAACAAACAAAGAAAAAATGGATGGAGTTCCCATTTAAAATCACATCAAAAAGGATAAAATACATAGGAATAAACTTGACGAAGAAGGTGAAAGACCTATACTCTGAAAACTATAAAACATTGATGAAGGGAATTGAAGATGATACAAAGAAATGGAAAGGTATTCCACACTCATGGATTGGAGGAATTAATATTGTTAAAATGTCTATACTATCCAAAGCAATCTACAGATTTAATGCAATCTCTATCAAAATACCCACGACGTTTTCCACAGAACTGGACAAATAATCCTAAAATTTATATGGAACCACAAAAGACTCCAAATTGCCAAAACAATTGTTAGAAAAAAGAAGATAGCTGGAGGTATCATGCTCCCTGACTTCAGACTATACAACAAAGCTACAGTAATCAAAACAGCATGTTACTGGCACAAAAACAGACACATAGATCAATGGGACAGAATAGAGAGCCCATAAATAAACCCACACACTTACAGTCAACTAATCTATGACAAAGGGGGCAAGAATACACATTGGAGAAAAGAAAATCTCTTCAATATGTGGTGCTGGGAAAACTGGGCAGCTACATGTAAAAGACTGATATTAGAACACTTTCTCACACCATATACAAAAATAAACTCAAAATGGATTAAAGACCTAAATGTAAGACGTGAAACCATAAAACTCCTAGAAGAGAACATAGGCAGAACACCCTTTGACGTAAATTGTAGCAATAATTTTTTGGATCTGTCTCTTAAGGCAAAAGAAACAAAAGCAAAACTAAATGAATAGGTCCTGAATTTGTTATATTTGAAAGTTTTGCTCATCAAAGGAAACCATCAACAAAACAAAAGGCAACATACTCAATGGGAGAAAATATTTGTAGATGAGATGGACAAGGGGTTAATATCCAAAATATATAAACAGTTCATACAACTCAATATCAGAAAAACAAACAACCTGATTAAAAGATGGGCAGAAGACCTGAATAGACATTTTTCCAAAGAAGATCTACAGGTGGCCAACAGGCACATGAAAATATGCTTACCATCGCTAATCATCAGAGAAATGCAAATCAAAACCACCATAAGGTATTACCTCACACCTGTCAGAATGGCTATCATCAAAAAATCTACAAATAACAAATGTTGGCAAAGATGTGGAGAAAAGGGAACCATAGGGCACTCTTGGTGGGAATGTAAATTGGTGCAGCCACTGTGGAGAACAGTATGGAGGTTCCTCAAACAACTGAAAATATAAAACTACCATATGATCCAGCAACTCCACTCCTGGGTATATATCTGAAGAAAATGAAAACACCTATTTGAAAAGATACATGCACCCCAATGTTCATGGCAGCATTATTTACAATAGCCGAGACATGGAAGCAGTCCAAGTGCCCATCAACAGATGAATGGATAAAGAAGATGTGGTGTATATATATACAATGAAATATTACTCAGCCATAAAAAAGAATGAAATTCTGCCATTTGCAACAACATAGATGGACCTAGAGGGTATTATGCTTAGTGAACTACATCAGACAGAGAAAGAAAAATACTGTATGATATCACTTACATGTGGAATTAAAAAAAATAAAACAAATGAATGAATATAACAAAACAGAAGCAGATTCACAGATATAGAGACCAAACTGTGGTTACCAGTGGGGAGAGGAAAGGGGGAGGCAAGATAGGGGTAGGTACAAACTACTATGTATAAATTAGATAAACAACAAGGATGTATTATGCAGCACAGGGAAATATAGCCACTATTTTGTAACCACTTTAAATGGAATATAATCTATAAAAATGTTGACTATGTTGTACACCTGAAACTTTTATAGTGAAAATCAACTATAATTCAATTTAAAAAAGTAAGTTGGGGACATCATGAACTTCACTCCTAGATACTTCAGCATGTATCTCCTAAGGTCTAGGACATTACACTACCTACAGGGCCACTGACACACCTGAGAAAATGGTCTAAATTCCTAGCCTCATTGCATGCCTACACCTATTTAAATTGCCCTTATTTTCACACAGCATAAAAAAAGCTTTTATTGTTACTATTTTTCAAAACCACCATCCAATCAAGATCCATTCATTGCATTTGGTTGTGATGTCGCTTTAATCTCTGTTATAGAACAATCCTTCCCTCCCCCCCCCATAACATGGACCACTTGAACAGACCAGGATGGATTTCCTGTGATGTTGTTTAGCTTGATCATCTATCCCCGTATTTCTGGTATACAGTAAGGGCTGAACACTTGATTAGATTTAGCATTTCCGGCAGGAGTACTTCGTGGGGGAGGAGCTAATTTTGACTCCTTGAACTATTGATTTAATAGAATTGCATCCTAATGATGATGGATGAACAATTAAAAACAGAAACATTGTCTGTGCTGACACAAGTTACTTTATCTGACACTGTAAACAGTAGTAAATTTTGAAGTTTACAGTTGGATAATTTGGCCTTTGCTACTTCCCACTTTTAAGGCTGACTTACTGTAAATGACTTTGTTCTCACAGGAATCAATGAGACCATAAATTGGACTTGCTATTCATGGCCACTTGCTGAGCACTTAATGCCAGCCACGTTGAATCCAGTTGAAAAATTAACTGAATGCGGCTCGGAAGACACTAGGCGGAGAAGGGTGGTTGCTGTGTTAGCGAATGTGAGCGAGGAGAAGTGGGGCCGGCGGGCGTCTTAAGGACGATGGTCATGCATTTTGCGCTTGAACGTTTGTTACGTCCCACCTGCAGCCAAGCCTGGGCCTCAGGTCCCCACTAAGGGGTACCCTGTAAACCTGAACGACACTCACTTTTTTCTCTCTCTCTGGATATGACAAGGTACCAAACATCCCTTAACGTGTAGAGCAGAGAAAATAAAGACTGCTTGAAGGAATATTAAAGCCTGGTGCACTGTTGCTTCCTTTGGCAATGTGACTCTAAACAAAGGTGACGGCAGAGACCGTTACTGTATATCCTAACGGGCTCATGTGAATGTATTTGTATTTCCCCAGTAACAGGCAGCAGTTTTTCCTGACACCATTTATATGGCCCTTCCCTTTCAATTGACACTAACTGGCAAACCTTGCCCTGCTGCGTCTAATATGGCTCCACGCCCGGGAAAGCGCAGGGCGAGCAAATTACCCAAGGGGACGTCGACCTTAACGCCTCCTGGTGGAGGGTCGAGTGCCCTCTGGTGGGCAATGGGAAGAATGCGTGCAGCAAAGCAGGAATTAATTTACCTAAGGATGTTTCTCATAGAGAATATTATATGTACATTTTAAATAGACCCCTGCTCTTAAAATCCTGCACCTACACTTGCATTCCTGAAAAACATCCACAGCTAAAAGAGTTATATTTCCCTTACACAAAATGCTTAATAGTCTCAAGCACGACAGCATCTCCACCAGGGGTTTAAGTACCCAGAGATGAGGGACGGGTTCAAGAGAGAGGTTTTTACTGAATCTTTCACTGAAAACGCCTTAAACACGCTGTAAGTATTATCCCAGAAGCCATTTTCCAGGGCTGCCCCACCTAAGAAAGTTCATGCCTTTAACCCCCAGCGTCTCCCCGTTGGTTCTCGCACTTGACTTTATCCCTCTACAACTACCCTCCTCCTACCCCCATCAAAACCAGAACTCGGAATCTTCATTCCCTAAAACATGAATGACTAATGAAAGCTGAACCGTCCCGCACACTCTAGGACCCAAAGCCCGAAGTTAAAGAGATGAAATGCGAACGGGGCGTTTCCAGCACTGACCCAGAGCACGGTTGACCAATTCTGTCCACCGCTGGAGGTGGTCTGGGGAATGAAGGGACGGGGGAAGGGATTAGGAGAAACGGGGCTGGGATGAGCAGTCGACCACTGCATCCCCCTCCCCAAGGCTCCACACTCAAGCTGTTAGATGGCTGCGACACAGTCGAGGAAAAGGCCAGCCTCGAATATGCCCACGTGACTAGGGATGGGGGCGGTCAACTGGGCGTCTCTGACCAGGTTTGCGTTTAGGTAGAAATGCAGGAACAGAGGTGTTCCCCGGGAATACGAGTCACTTAAGAGTTAGGCCATCGCCTGAGGGTCATGTGATCCGGCTTCTAAGGACAAATATATTTACACTAATCACTAATGACTGGACGCTGCACTGGTTGCCCTGTTCTGCTGGTATGGGCAGATTAACCCAGATGATGAGTCCTCTGGGGTCAACTGGGGAAATCCCAACTTCCAGGAGGGTTTGGGAGAAAGCCCGCAGCCCCAAACCACCATCCAGCCACATCTTCACAACCAGTAACTGGGTTTACTGGGGTCTTTCTATCTTAAATCCCAGCATGGGGTGCAGTAGGAGGCCCTACCTACCCCCGCTGTGGGAGTCCTCCCCTTTCTCTTCCCTTCTGGAAGAGCCACAGTGACTCAACCCAGCCACTGTCCCAAATGCAGCTCTTTGGCTGATTAGAATGTGTGTCGCTACTGCTTCCTGACCAGAAATATCACTCAGCAGTAACATGCAAGGTCACACACACGGAGAGGAAGGGGAGCAAAGAATTATGCCACAGTACAGACAATCCCTAAGTCATTCATATGCCTCCACTGCTACCACCCTGGTCCAAGCCACCATGACCTCTGACCTCTCACCTGGATGACAGTACCAGCCTCCTTGCTGGGCTCTGGCTTCCCCCGCCTCCCCTTAGTCTGTCCTCAACATGGCGGGTAGTGTGAGCATGTTAAGTCTCAAGTCAGGCCATGTCACTCTCTGCTCAAACCTTCCAATGGTTTCCCATCTCATACCAACTAAAGGCCTAAGAGATCCTAGGTAATCTAGCCACCGTGACCCACTCACCTGTCCCCAGCTCCTTCTCTGACTTAATCCCCTACCACATTTCTCCTCCTCACCCTACTCCAGCCTTGATGGACTCAGCTCTTCCTGGAAATTTCCAGGCATGTGCCTGCCTCAGGGCCTTTGCACTTCCTGGTTTCCCTCTACCTGGAATGCTCTTCCCCCCAATATCTACACAGTTCATTCTCTTACCATTTCAATTTTTTTTCGTATCCATACCCTAACCCTAGCCCTAGTCCTAGCCCGAGCCCTAGCCCTAGCCCTAGCCCTAACCCTATTACATTGTGGGCTTTCAATGAAGATACAAGGGGAATGGTATGGCTAGTTATTTTGTTCTTAAATATTACAAAGGACTGTGCTAAAAATCTGCCTAATCTCTGCTGATACCAGAGTACAACAGTTACCAAAATACAATTGTTCAGAACACTACAATTATTTTTCCAATACTGTATTTCATTTTAAAATGGTAAAATGTTTAGTCAGCCAAGACATAATTGTGAGTAACTGGATTTTTTTCAGTGTAGGATTTCATTATATCAGGGAACTAGAAATTGGTATATTAAAATTTCCACGAACACATATTCAGGAAAAGTAGTTCTGTGATTTTTTTTTCTTTATGTTACATGGTTTCCTTTCTTACTTTATTAAGGTACAACACACAAAAAGTTGTACATATTTATTTATTTATTTTTGGCTGCATCGGGTCTGTTGCTTGCGCCGGCTTTCTCTAGTTGCAGAGAGCAGGGGCTACTCTTCATTGTGGTGTGCGGGCTTCTCATTTTGGTGGCTTCTCTTGTTGTCTCTTCTCTCTTGGAGCGTGGGCTCTAAGCACGTGGGCTTCAGTAGTTGTGGCCCGTGGGCTCTAGAGCGTATGCTCAGTAGTTGTGGCACACGGGCTTAACTGCTCCAAAGCATGTGGGATCTTCCCAAACCAGGGCTCAGAACCCATGTCCCCTGCATTGGCAGGCAGATTCTTAACCACTGCACCACCAGGGAAGTCCCAAACTGTACATATTTGAATTAAACAACTTGATGAGTTTGGAGGTAAGTATACACCTGTGAAACCATCACCACAATCTATGCCATAAATATATCCTCCCATCCTCTCTCTTATCTGTCATAATCAACACTTAATATCTACCTTCTTAACAAAAAAAATTTTTTTTAAAAATATTTTGGCCACACTGCACAGCTTGTGGGATCTCAGTTCCCCGACCAGGGATTGAACCCTGGCCACAGCAGTGACAGCGCCGTATCCCAACCACTAGGCCACCAGGGAACTCCCTTAGCAAAAATTTTAAGTGTACAAATTTTATACTTACAAGTCTATTGCTAACTACATGCACTATGTGTACAGTAGATGTCTACGACTTATTCATTGTGAATAACTGAAACTTTGTACCCTTTATCAACACCTCCTTATTCTCCCTCCTCCAGCCCCTGGTAACCACCATTCTACTCTCAGATTCTGTGAATTTGACTATTTTAGATTTGTAATATAAATGGTATTGTGTAGTATTTGTTCTTCAGTGTCTGGCTTATTTCACTTAGCATAATGTCTTCTAGGTTCATCCATGTTGTTGAAAATGGCAAGATTTCTTTCTTTTTTTATGGCTGAATAACACTCCTTTGTATTTAAATACCACATTTTCTTTATCCACTCATCTATCAACGGACATTTAAGTTTCTTCTATGTCTTGGTTGTTGTGAGTAATGCTGCAGTGAACGTGGGACTGCAGATATCTCTTCAAGATCCTGATTTCAATTCCTTTGGACATATACCCAGAAGTGGAATTGTTGGATCATATGGTGGTTCTATTTTTAATCTTTTGAGGAACCTCCATACTGTTTTCCATAATGGCTGCACCAATTTACATTCACATCAACAGTGTAAAAGGGTTCCCTTTTCTCCACATCCTTGGCCACACTTCTTATTTATTTTTTGATAATAGCCCTCCCAACAGGTGTGAGGCTACCTCACTGTCATTTTCATTCGCATTTCCCTGATAATTTTTCATATATCTGTTGGCCAGATACATATTTATATGTCTTCTTTGGAGAAATGTCTACTCAGGTCTTTTGTCCATTTTGTAATTGGGTTATTTGGGGGGTATTTTGCTATTGAATTGTAGGAGTTCCTTATATGTTTTGTATATTAACCTTTTATCGCCTATATGGTTTGCAAATATTTTCTCCCATAGAGTACATTGCCTTTTCATTTGGTTGGTGGTTTCCTTTGTTGTGCAGAAGCTTTTTAATTTGATGTAATCCACATTTATTTTTGCTTTTGTCACCTGGGCTTTTGGTGTCATATTTAAAAAATCATTGCCAAAACCAATGTCAAGGACCTTTGTTTTTCCTGATGTTTTCTTCTAAGAGTTTTATGGTTTCAGGTCTTTCTTTTTTTTTTTTTTTTTTTTTTTTGCGATACGCAGGCCTCTCACTGTTGTGCCCTCTCCCTTTGCAGAGCACAGGCTCCAGATGCGCAGGCTCAGTGGCCATGGCTCACGGGCCTAGCTGCTCCGTGGCATGTGGGATCTTCCTGGATCGGGGCACGAACCCGTGTCCCCTGCATCGGCAGGCGGACTCTCAACCACTGCGCCACCAGGGAAGCCCCAGGTCTTACTTTTAAGTCTTTACTTTGAATTGATTTTTGTGTATCATGTTTTTAAGGTCCAATTTTGTTCTTTTGCATGTGAATATCCAGTTTTCCCAACACCAGTTATTGAAGAAATTGTCCTTTTCCCATTGTGTTTTCTTGGCTCCCTTATCAGATATCAGTTGACTGTATACGTGTCCATTTATTTCTGACGTCTCTATTCCACTGGTTCCACTGGTCTGTACGTCTGTTTTTATGCCAGTGCCATGCTGTTTTGAATACTGTAGTTTTGTCATATATTTTGAAATCAGAAAGTGTGATGCCTCCAGTTTTGTTCTTTTTTTCTCAGGATTGCTTTGTCTATTTGGGGTTTTTGTGGTTCCATATGAATTTTAGGATTGTTTCTTCTATTTTATAAAAATTGTCTTTGAGATTTTGATATGGATTGAATTGAATCTGTAGGTCACTTTGGGTAGTATGGATATTTTAACAGTATTAATTCATTGCATGAGCACAGGATGTCTTTCCATTTATTTGTGTTTTGTTAAATTTCTTTCATCAACATTTTATAGTTTTCAGTCTTTCACCTCCTTGGTTAAGTTTATTCCTAAGTATTTTATTCTTTTTGATGCTATTGTAAATGGGATTGATTTCTTGATTTCCTTTTAAGATTGTTTGTTGTTAGTGTACAGAAACACAACTGATTTTTATATGTTGTCTTTATATCCTGCAACTTTACTGAATTCATTTATTTCTAACAGTTTTTTTTTATGGAGTCTTCAGCATTTTCTACACATAAGATCATGTCATCTTAAACAGAGATAATTTTACTTCTTCCTTTCCAGTTTGGTTGCCATTTATTTATTTTTGCCTAATTACTCTGGCTAGGACTTCTAGTACTATGTTGAGTAGAAGTGGCAAGTGAACATCCCTGCCTTGTTCCCCATCTAACAGGAAAACCTTTTAGTTTTTCACCATTGAGTATGAGATTAGCTATAGGCTTTTCACATACAGCCTTTATCTTGTTCAGGTAAATTCCTTCTATACCTAATCTGTTGAGAGTTTATATCATAAAAGGGTGTTGAATTTTGTTAAATGCTTTTCTGCATCTATTGAGATGATCATGTGACTTTTATTCTTCATTTTGTTAATGTGGTGTATCATATTGATTAATTCACAAATGTGGAACCCTCCTTGCATCCCAGGGATAAATTCCACTTGGTCATGGTGTATGATGCTTTTATTGTGCTGTTGAATTCAATTTGCTCCTATTTTGTTGAGGATTTTTGCATCTATCTTCATCAATTGTTTCAGTTTTCTTCTCAAACACCCCTCATCAGTGAGCTCTTTCCTGGCCACCATATTTAAAATAGCAACTCCTCTCCACCCTCTAGCACCTGCTCTATTTTGCCCCTTAACGTTTATCACCAAACATACTTCACATGTTTATTTATGGTCTGTCTCCCCCACCTCCTTCTCTGACCCATGTAAAGCCAGTAAAGGCAGGGATTTTTATTTTTTGTCTGTTTGGTCACTTCTATAGTTCTTTTGCCTATAAAAAAAAAAGTGTGGCACACAGCAGACAAATAATATGGGTTGAATTGTGTCCTCCCCAAATTTTTATGTTGAAGCCCTAATTCCTAGAACCTCTGACTGTGACTATATTTTGAGGTAGGGTCTCAAAGTGTTGATTAAGTTAACATGAGGTCATATGCATGAGCCCTAATCTGACTAGTGTCTTGGTAAGAAGAGAAAATTTGGACACACAAGGAGACACCAGATTCACACTCTTAGAGGGACAACCATGTGAACAGGCAGTAAGAGGGTGGTTATCCACAAGCCCAAGGTGGAGGCCTCAGAGAAAATGAACCCTACCAGCATCTTGATCTTGGACTTCCAGCCTCCAGACTCTGAGAAAATAAATGTTTGCTGTTTATGCTACCTAGCCTGTGGTATTTTGTTATGGCAGCCTGAGCAAACTGATACAGCATGAAATATTTGTTGGCTGAATCAATGTCTTTGGAAGGCCTAAAATAGTTGCTTCCAGCTGTGGAATGGCTTCAATGTTTTTCTCCTTCCCATATTAAGATAAGCGTCCACTATATATCTTTCACTCCTGGAGGGATCTGTTGGCCCCAGGGAAAGTTGGCCTGTGATTAAGGTTTCCCCACATCTGTACCAACATGTGGGGTGGGCCACACTGGAGGTTCTCAGGAGGTAACTGTACAGAGGTGCTTCTAATGATGCTTTCCCCAATGGCCTGCAGCGTGGGTCAGTAGAATTGGCCGTCTCCTACGATGACACTCTGACCACACTTAAAATCAGAAAACCCTATAAACCGGAAGGGGTGGTAAAGATCCCTGTAATAGTAGTAGCAGCTGTGGCCATAATAGCAGCTATAACTACTGTTGTTTCTGACATTTAGTGAGCTTTTACTCTGAGTCAATATGGTAAGCACTCTATAAATCTTAGCTCTTTAATACTTGGGATAATCCAGTGAGATGGGAGCTTGTACTGTCCCTACTTCACAGAGAAGGTAACTGCAGATTGGAGAATGAGGCCACAGTCAGTGAGAATAAGCAGAAATGGAATTTGTTTTGCAAATGAACATCTGGATACGCAGATTGCCACCTGGGCCCCTGGGGCAGCTGACCAAACCCCGATCACTGTTCCCTCCTATGGTCCTTCTATCTGCGCACAAAGAATGGGCAGCCTTAGGGATTCCAGTGACCAGTGAAGGGACAATGAGAGAGCGTCCAAAGAAGGAGAAATCACAGAGATAAATTTTCACACAGAGATGAAAGAACAGCCAGGAACCCTGCAGCCGTGGGTGCAAATAATACAGCTCTAGTAACTGGAAAAACCAAGGAAATTAATTCTTCCCCAAAGCTTCCAGAGGGACTGCAGCCCAGCTGACGTTACGTGGACCTGCCCACCAGAAAGACAAGATCCAGCCTCATCCACCAGAACACAGGCACTAGTCCCCTCCACCAGGAAGCCTACACAAACCACTGAACCAACCTTAGCCACTGGGGACAGACACCAAAAACAACGGGAACTACGAACCTGCAGCCTGCAAAAAGGAGACCCCAAACAGAGTAAGATAAGCAAAATGAGAAGACAGAAAAAAACACAGCAAATGAAGGAGCAAGGTAAAACCCCACAAGACCTAACAAATGAAGAGGAAATAGGCAGTCTACCTGAAAAAGAATTCAGAATAATGATAGTAAAGATGATCCAAAATCTTGGATACAGAATAGAGAAAATGCAAGAAACATTTAACACGGACCTAGAAGAACTAAAGAGGAAACAAGCAATGATGAACAACACAATAAATGAAATTAAAAATACTCTAGAGGGGATCAATAGCAGAATAACTGAGGCAGAAGAACAGATAAGTGACCTGGAAGATAAAATAGTGGAAATAACTACTGCAGAGCAGAATAAAGAAAAAAGAATGAAAAGAACTGAGGACAGTCTCAGAGACCTCTGGGACAACATTAAATGCACCAACATTCGAATTATAGGGGTCTCAGAAGAAGAAGAGAAAAATAAAGGGAGTGAGAAAATATTTGAAGAGATTATAGTTGAAAACTTCCCTAATAAGGGAAAGGAAAGAGTTAATGAAGTCCAGGAAGCACAGAGAGTCCCATACAGGATAAATCCAAGGAGAAACACGCCAAGACATATATTAATCAAACTGTCAAAAATCAAATACAAAGAAAACATATTAAAGGCAGCAAGGGGAAAAAAAAAACAAATAACACACAAGGGAATCCCCATAAGGTTAACAGCTGATCTTTCAGCAGAAACTCTGCAAGCCAGAAGGGACTGGCAGGACATATTTAAAGTGATGAAGGAGAAAAAGCTACAACTGAGATTACTCTACCCAGCAAGGATCTCATTCAGATTTGATGGAGAAATTAAAACCTTTACAGACAAGCAAAAGCTGAGAGAGTTCAGCACCACCAAATCAGCTTTACAACAAATGCTAAAGGAACTTCTCTAGGCAAGAAACACAAGAGAAGGAAAAGACCTACAATAACAAACCCAAAACAATTAAGAAAATGGGAATACGGACATACATATCGATAATTACCTTAAATGTAAATTGATTAAATGCTCCCACCAAAAGACAGACTGGCTGAATGGATACAAAAACAAGACCCATATATATGCTGTCTACAGGAGACCCACTTCAGACCTAGGGACACATACAGACTGAAAGTGAGGGGATAGAAAAAGATATTCCATGCAAATGGAAACCAAAAGAAAGCTGGAGTAGCAATTCTCATATCAGGCAAAAGAGACTTTAAAATAAAGACTATTACAAGAGACAAAGAAGGACACTACGTAATGATCAAGGGATCAATCCAAGAAGAAGATATAACAATTGTAAATATTTGTGCACCCAACATAGGAGCACCTCAATACATAAGGCAAGTACTAACAGCCATAAAAGGGGAAATCGACAGTAACACATACATACTAGGGGACTTTAACACCCCAGTTTCACCAATGGACAGATCATCCAAAATGAAAATAAATAACGAAACACAAGCTTTAAACGATACACTAAACAAGGTGGACTTAATTGATATTTATAGGACATTCCATCCAAAAACAACAGAATACACATTTTTCGCAAGTGCTCATGGAACATTCTCCAGGATAGATCATATCTTGGGTCACAAATCAAGCCTTGGTAAATTTAAGAAAATTGAAATTGTATCAAGTATCTTTTCTGACCACAACGCTATGAGACTGGATATCAATTACAGGAAAAGATCTGTAAAAAATACAAATACATGGAGTCTAAACAATACACTACTAAATAACCAAGAGATCACTGAAGAACTCAAAGAGGAAATTAAAAAGTACCTAGAAACATATGACAATGGAGACACGACAACCCAACACCTATGGGATGCAGCAAAAGCAGTTCTAAGAGGGAAGTTTATAGCAATACAATCCTACCTTAAGAAACAGGAAACATCTCGAATAAACAACCTAAACTTGCACCTAAATCAATTAGAGAAAGAAGAACAAAAAACCCCCAAAGTTAGCAGGAGGAAAGAAATCATAAAGGTCAGATCAGAAACAAATGAAAAAGAAATGAAGGAAACGATAGCAAAGATCAATAAAACTAAAAGCTGGTTCTTTGAGAAGATAAACAAAATAGATAAACCATTAGCCAGACTCATCAAGAAAAAAAGGGAGAAGACTCAAATCGATAGAATTAGAAATGAAAAAGGAGAAGTAACAACTGACACTGTAGAAATACAAAAGATCATGAGAGATTACTACAAGCAACTATATGCCAATAAAATGGACAACCTGGAAGAAATAGACAAATTCTTAGAAATGCACAACCTGCCAAGACTGAATCAGGAAGAAATAGAAAATATGAACAGACCAATCACAAGCACTGAAATTGAAACTGTGATTAAACATCTTCCAACAAACAAAAGCCCAGGACCAGATGGCTTCACAGCTGAATTCTATCAAACATTTAGAGAAGAGCTAACACCTATCCTTCTCAAACTCTTCCAAAATATAGCAGAGGGAGGAACACTCCCAAACTCATTCTACGAGGCCACCATCACCCTGATACCAAAATCAGACAAGGATGTCACAAAGAAAGAAAACTACAGGCCAATATCACTGATGAACATAGATGCAAAAATCCTCAACAAAATACTAGGAAACAGAATCCAACAGCACATTAAAAGGATCATACACCATGATCAAGTGGGGTTTATTCCAGGAATGAAAGGATTCTTCAATATACGCAAATCAATCAATGTGATACACCATATTAACAAATTGAAGGAGAAAAACCATATGATCATCTCAATAGATGCAGAGAAAGCGTTCAACAAAATTCAACACCCATTTATGATAAAAACCCTATAGAAAGTAGGCATAGAGGGAACTTTCCTCAACATAATAAAGGCCATATATGACAAACCTTCAGCCAACGTCATCTTCAATGGTGAAAAACTGAAACCATTTCCACTAAGATCAGGAACAAGACAAGGTTGCCCACTCTCACCACTCTTATCCAACATAGTTTTGGAAGTTTTAGTCACAGCAATCAGAGAAGAAAAGGAAATAAAAGGAATCCAAATCGGAAAAGAAGAAGTAAAACTGTCACTATTTGCAGATGACATGATACTATACATAGAGAATCCTAAAGATGCTACCAAGAAACTACTAAATCTAATCAATGAATTTGGTAAAGTAGCAGGATACAAAATTAATTCACAGAAATCTCTGGCATTCCTATACACTAATGATGAAAAATCTGAAAGTGAAATCAAGAAAACACTCCCATGTACCATTGCAACAAAAAGAATAAAATATCTAGGAATAAACCTACCTAAGGAGACAAAAGACCTGTATGCAGAAAATTATAAGACACAGATGAAAGAAATTAAAGATGATACAAATAGATGGAGAGATATACCATGTCCTTGGATTGGAAAAATCAACACTGTGAAAATGACTATACTATGCAAAGCAATCTACAGATTCAATGCAATCCCTATCACATTATCAATGGCATTTTTTATGGACCTAGAATTAAAAAATCTTAAAATCGGTATGGAGACACAAAAGACCCCGAATAGCCAAAGCAGTCTTGAGGGAAAAAAACGGAGCTGGAGGAATCAGGCTCCCTGACTTCAGACTATACTACAAAGCTACAGTAATCAAGACAATATGGTACTGGCACCAAAACAGAAAGATAGATCAATGGAACAGGAGAGAAAGCGCAGAGATAAACCCACGCACATATGGTCACCTTATCTTTGATAAAGGAGGCAGGAATGTACAGTGGAGAAAGGACAGCCTCTTCAATAAGTGGTGCTGGGAAAACTGGACAGGTACATGTAAATGTATGAGATTAGAACGCTCCCTAACACCATACACAAAAATAAACTCAAAATGGATTAAAGACCTAAATATAAGGCCAGAAACTATCAAACTCTTAGAGGAAAACATAGGCAGAACACTCTATGACATAAATCACAGCAAGATCCTTTTTGACCCACCTCCTAGAGAAATGGACATCAAAACAAAAATAAACAAATGGAACCTAATGAAATTTAAAAGCTTTTCCACAGCAAAGGAAACCATAAACAAGACCAAAAGACAACCCTCAGAACGGGAGAAAATATTTGCAAATGAAGTAAATGCCAAAGGATTAGTCTCCTAAATTTCCAAGCAGCTCATGCAGCTCAATAACAAAAAAACAAACAACCCAATCCAAAAATGGGCAGAAGACCTAAATAGACATTTCTCCAAAGAAGATATACAGACTGCCAACAAACACATGAAAGAATGCTCAACATCATTAATCATTAGAGAAATGCAAATCAAAACTACAATGAAATATCATCTCACACCGGTCAGAATGGCCATCATCAAAAAATCTAGAAACAATAAATGCTGGAGAGAGTGTGGAGAAAAGGGAACACTCTTGCACTGCTGGTGGGAATGTGAATTGGTATAGCCACTGTGGAGAACAGTATGGAGGTTCCTTAAAAAACTACAAATAGAACTACCATATGACCCAGCAATCCCACTACTGGGCATATACCCTGAGAAAACCAAAATTCAAAAAGAGTCATGTACCAAAATGTTCACTGCAGCTCTATTTACAATAGCCAGGCAATGGAAGCAACCTAAGTGCCCATCATCGGATGAATGGATGAAGAAGATGTGGCACATATATACAATGGAATATTACTCAGCCATAAAAAGAAATGAAATTGAGTTATTTGTAGTGAGGTGGATTGACCTAGAGTCTGTCATACAGAGTGAAGTAAGTCAGAAAGAGAAAGACAGGTACTGTATGCTAACACATATATATGGAATCTAAGGGAAAAAAATGTCATGAAGGACCTAGGGGTAAGACAGGAATAAAGACACAGACCTACTAGAGAATGGACTTGAGGATATGGGGAGGGGGAAGGGTAAGCTGTGACAAAGTGAGAGAGTGGCATGGACATATATACACTACCAAACATAAAATAGATAGCTAGTGGGAAGCAGCCGCATAGCACAGGGAGATCAGCTCGGTGCTTTTTGACCACCTAGAGGGGTGGGATAGGGAGGGTGAGAGGGAGACACAAGAGGGAGGAGATATGGGAACATATGTATATGTATAACTGATTCACTTTGTTATAATGCAGAAACTAACACACCATTGTAAAGCAATTGTACTCCAATAAAGATGAAAAAAAAAGAATAAGAGGATCTGTCCATCAGCTGTGGCCTTCTGTGCATCTATACACATTTTCCTTCAGTTCTGTCACCTCTTCCAGGTCTGAGGGAGAATCTCGATGAACGGTTCTCTCCGAGTCTGTGCTTGGGAGGAGTGAATGGGAGCACAGTGGTGCCTGGGCGAAATTTAGTGATGCCGGAGGGAGGCCTCCACCTGCCAGAGCCTTCCTCTGGTTGGGTAGATCACTACCCTTATCTCTGCTTACACAGGAGGCAGCTGACTGCATGTTGCGAAAAGGGGACATGAAAGACATGGATCTCAGCACAAAACAATGGTCGCAATAAACCCCTTGGTTTGGCTTGACAGTCTCGGAGACACTGAGATTTTCTTTTTTTTTTTTTCTTTTAAGTTTTATTGGAGTAGAGTTGATTTACAATGTTGTGTTAATTTCAGGTGTACAGTAAAGTGAATCAGTCATACATATACCCACTCTTTTTTAGATTCTTTTCCCATTAAGGCCATTACAGAATATTGAGTAGAGTTCCCTGTGCTATACAACAGGTTCTTATTAGTTAGACACTGAGGATTTTCCAGTGACAGCAAATACTTCTGCTTGTCCCCTCCCTTTTGCTAACTACACACCCAAGAAGCCCGCCCAACAGTAGAGGAAGGGGCAGGGCTGTGCGTCAAAGGAGCAACCCCATCTGAAACAGGATCAGGACAGACCACATACATCCTGGCTGCAGAGGACCCTAGGTGGAGCGTCACACATGATTTCTGCATAATTCAGGCCCAGCTGCTGCTTTAGCTGGGCTGTGTCCACAAGTTCGTAACTTTGCAGCTTGACCGACTGAAGGTTGGGGACTCCAGGCTCAGAGGTGTTTTCTGGCACACCCACCCTTGCAGGAGCCTGGCAGAGTTGGAGCCATGCTTCAGATTCTTCCATGGTCAGCCCTTCCTGAGAGCACCCACAGCTGCCTACATCCTCACATGTCATTTGTATTATTTTCCAAGACACACTGCTTCTTATTCGTGTCTCTCCACCCAACCCCTTGCTCTGGCAACGACAGGACACCTGACAACGTGGCCACTTGCCTGAGTGTCCCCAGAGGAAGGTCTTTGTGCTTCTACAACTTAGAGTCTTTCTGCTCCTGAGAAAGAGAAAAATAACCCTCGGCTGCAGGGAAGATGGGGCTGGTGGAGCTGTGGTCAAGAAGTCCATCCCCATCACTATCCTGCCACGATTGTCACTATCAGCTGGGACATGGGTTCCCTCTCTTGCAGGAGGAGCCTCTGCTTCGCACACTGGGAACCAAGAAGACTGGTTTCAATTCCCTCGCCCCTCCCAGCTCTCAGCTTGTCGGTGTTAAAGATCTCAAATCAGAAAGGACTTTAAAGATAAAATAGTGCAATCCTCCGATTTTGCAGAAGAAATGGGGACCTAGGAAGTGAGGTTTAGTGTCTCCCAGCTCATCAGCGGCACGTGTGGTGGTGTGTAAGCCTGGTGGAGTGTGCGTGCCCGGGCACGTGTGTGCAATGTATGTGCAGTGTGAGTGCAGAGAAGGGGCAGAGAGGGTGAGAGGTGGTGAGCGAAGCAGAGAGAGAAAGTCTCTTTCCTTTCACAGATCACCCCAGAGATTTTCCTGACTTTACAGGTGGAACTGAAGATAAATGGATTAGCCAGATGAATAAACCTGTATTAAAAACTTTCTGAAAAATCAATTTGAGAGAGAAGATTTGGGAGAATAAAATATGACCAACTGTGTCAGGTAGCTCGAATAAATCGATGCCTGCAAGTCTGATAAACAAATTCTGATCTATGGCCCCCATGGTCTCCTTGCTGGTGATAGTTACCTCGGTAATTGGACCGTGGGATGAGGCCAGGCCAGAGCGAAAGGCATTAAAAACGATGTTTCTTCAAGTGAAAATTAATTTATATACTGACCAACAAAGACCAAAGTAATTTCAGAATTTTAAGGATGGTGAGACATCATAAAATTGTTTACATTTTTCACCCCCTCCTGAAATTAGACATAGAAATGAAAGAGAAATGAGCCTCTCCATCCCCACACATGATATTCCAAGCACAGAGGCAGTCAGCTACTGTTTAGAGGAGCATCTCATGGCTCCGGGAGCGGGGGCTAGGGGGCGGGTAGCATCCCACATCGGGCCACACTGAACCAATATCTGTGCGTACGGCAGGAGGGAAATCAACATGGAAAATCAGAAAGGGCTTTCTCTTCTGCTCTGGACTTTCTCCACACAATAGTTAAAGAGAAGTAGCTTTTGGCCCTGGAATGAATCAGCCTCCAAAAAAAAAGATGAAATCCACTGCTGAAATAAAATTAAGACCTAAGGCTAGCTTTTCTATATAGAATGGATAAACAACAAGGTCTTACTGTATAGCACAGAGAACTATATTCAATATCCTGTAATAAACCATAACGGAACAGAATATAAAAAAGAATATATATATATAACTGAATCACTTGGCTGTACAGCAGAAATTAACACAACACTGGAAATCAGCTACACTTCTATTTAAAAAGATTGATTAGAAAAAGAATCTAAACTCAGTGTTTATTGCCAAGTAATATCTGCTTATGTACTGCTCTGTGGATATGGCTGAAACAGGCCAAAAATTCCCTTGCCATCTTCATAAGGAATATTCAATACTTTTCTTGTCAGTAGAATGAAGTGAAAGTGTGAATAACTAGTTTTATACAAGTGGATACACTAGTTTTACACAGCATTAAGATAAACTGTCATTGTCTTTGAAATCTGTAATTTCAGAAGTGTATCTTCTTAGACCCTGTTGGAAATATCTAATGTTCTAAGCTCAACAACAACAACAAAAAGACGTAAGGCACCTTAGCAGAAAAGGAAGGTGGGATGGAAGAAGGAAATGTGAGGAAGTGATCGGCTTGGCCCTGTAGCGAAGGTGGTGTGTAGGCATGTGTGATTTCAGGGACTCCAGAAGGTCCATACGGCAGCCGGCATGATCCTGACATGGATCAAAGCATCTCACTTCCCAGCTTAAACCAGCGGTGCGCTGGAGCCCCTTCTTTCCAGCTTGGAATGTTTTGTTTTGTAAAATGCCCTTTAGTACTTTCAATAAAATGAATCCTGAGATGCAAAGAGTTATCATTTTCACCCAACGGATGGTCTTTTGGACACACAGCTCTTCCCAGACTCGGGTCCAGGGACCTCGCTTTAGTAGCTTGAAATTGGTCATGATGGGAGTATTTCCACCATTGAAATCTGCCAACAGTACAAATCAGCCCACACGCCCAGCTGACTGTTGCCCATTTACCAGTGCACCATTGCTAAAAACCCTCCTTACGCTTTAAACTGCAACCAGAGACAATGCAGTCCTTCACTGTGGCCTCGGGGGCTCACCTCTCCACCGTCAGCTGGTATTTCTCCCCCTTTCACCTGCTCTGCGTCAGCCCACGAGCCTTACACCTACTCCTCAGATGTTCCCTGGATAGCCTGTCTCCTCTGCGTGGAAAGCTCCTTCCCCAGATCCTTCTTCAGGCCTCAGCTGAGATGTCACCTCCCCAGAGGCCTTCTCTGACCTTATCCTCTTCACTCACTGTTACAGCATCCTATTTTATCTTTTTTTGCAGAATTCACTACTTCCTAAAATCCTCATTTGTTTGCCTAGTTTTCGTCCGGGCTCCTGCTAGGACATAAGCTTCCTTAAGTGTGGCGATCCTAACTTTCTCATGTCCTCAGAGTCCAGCCCAGTGCCTCATACATTCATTCCAGGCTCTCGGTCAATAGTGGCTGAGTTGAAGAATGAATGAATGAATAGCGCCGAGCCTCCAATGCCACTATGGACCAGACATCCTTTTTTGGTAAGTATGGCTCCTTGATTACTGTTCTGAAAGTAAATCATTTCAGGGACAATCCCACTTCTAGTCACTAAAACCCTTGAGGGAATAAGTTTCTCGAGTTATTTCCTCCTGGGCAAAGGGGCCCAGAGCAGCTTGGACCTTTGGAAGAGGCCAAGCAAAGGAAAGGGCACCACCAAATACAGACTTTGCTCATATAATTCTTCTGCTGAGTGACATTTCTGGGGGCTGTGCTGAGAGCCACAGGCAATCTCACCTGTACTAAGAGGAATGCAAACTAAAAGTCCATTTTTAAAAACTCAGACTGGAAAAGATTGAATAATTTGCTTACAGACTGTTGGAAAATGTGTCAAACACTCTCATATATACGGCTTGTAGGAGCTTAAACCTTTGGCAATATCTATTAGAAATCCAAATGCATATGCCCTTTGACCTAACAATTCCACATCCAGGAATTTACCCAAAAGATTTATGTTCACGCAGGTGCAAAATGCCAAGCATATAAGGTTATTAATTGAGGAAAAAGATTGGAAACAATGTAAAAGTCCCTGACTGGGGGCCTGGTTAGACAAATGACAGTACATCCAGAAAATGAAATACTACAGAAATAAAAAGAATCATGAAGTTCTTTATGTACTAATATGGAACAATCTTCAAGATACACTAAATGAAGAACAATAGGCCTATAGATACCATTTGTGTAAAAATGAGCAAAGGGAGAAGTGGGTGTCCACATGGACATACTGATGCTTGTATATGCTAAGAAGCTCTCAGAAAGAAGGTACAAGAAACTGGGGACTGGACTTCCCTAGTGGAACAGTGGTTAAGAATCCGCCTGCCAATGCAGGAGACACGAGTTTGAGCCCTGGTCCAGGAAGATCCCACATGCCCACAGAGCAACTAAGCCCGTGCGCCACAACTACTGAGCCTGTGCTCTAGAGCCCGTGAGCCACAACTACTGAAGCCTGCGCGCCACAACTACTGAGCCTGTACACTAGAGCCCGCGAGCCGCAACTACTGAAGCCTGCGTGCCACAACTACTGAAGTCCACATGCCTAGAGCCCGTGCTCCACAACAAGAGAAGCCACCGCAATGAGAAGCCTGTGCACCGCAACGAAGAGTAGCCCCTGCTCTCCACAACTAGAGAGAAGCCCGTGCTCAGCAACGAAGACCCAACGCAGCCAAAAATAAAAAAATGAATAAATAAAGTAAATAAATTTATTTAAAAAAAAAGAAACTGGGGACCTGGGGGGCTCTGGGTAAGGAGTCAAGTGGCTGAGGGGCAAGGGTAAGAGGGAGCCTTTTCACTCTGCTTTTTGAATCTGAACCATGTAACTATATTTCCTATGATAAATAAATAGATAGATAGATAAATAAATAAATTTAAGCTATAGATTTGGCACCAGAGCAGTTGAGAGAACATTCTGTATTTCAGTCATGTTAATAAGTCAGCAGAACTTTTCCACCCAAATTTCCTCCCTGTAAAAGTGATCCAGATGGGGAACAACTTCTAACCCCACTGACAACTGGCCTGATGCTGTCTTCTTTGCTGGTTTTGCCATGTGTTCCTGGCCTCAGGCCCGGGACCTCCTCTCTTCTTCTACACTCACTCGCTTGGTGACCTCAGCCAGTTGACACACTGGTGCCTCCCAATCTGAGTCTCCAGCCTGGATCTCTGTGCCTGAACTACAGACTCCTGCCACCAAATGCCTACTCTGCGTCTTTACCCAGATGCGGTCATCTCATCTACTATGACACACGAGTCCTCCACGGGCTTCTCCTGTTGTAAATGGTCAGAACCTTACAGTCAGCCCTCCTCTCACCTGTCAGCACGTCTGGGTCGCCCCTGCTTCAACTATATGCTGAATCCAACCGCTTCTCACCATTAACCTGGTCTATCCTGGCTGATGCCACTCTTACTGTTCGCCTGGGCTGTTGGCAATGCCTCCTAATCGATCTCTCCCCGTTTGCTCTGCAAACACAGCCAATGTGATCCTGTTAAAGTCAGACCATGTCACTCTTCTGACTCAAACTCTTGACGCTTTCCCATCTCAGAGTAAAATCCAAAGTCCTTGCAGGGTCCCTTAAGACTTAGACCATCGCCTGTCCTCACCCCATCACTGTGACCTCGCCTCCTAGCGTTCTCCCCCTTCGCCTGTGCTGCTCCAGCCATGGCAGCCTCCTTGCTCTTCCTCAGATCTGCCAAGCACAGGGCCTTTGCACTTGCCCTTTCCTCTGCCTGGAAAATTCTTCTTCCAGATAACTGTATGGCTCACCCCCTCACTTCCTTCAGGGCTTTACTCAAATGTCACCTCCTCAGTGAGGTCTACCCTGGCCACTTTATCTACAATCGCAACCCTTCTCCCCCCATGTCCACCAACACCCTCCTTTCCCCTGCTTGGCCATTGCCCTTCTCACCATCTACTGAACCATGTGTTTTACTGATCTGTCTTGTATATTATCTGTTTCCTGCTCATGGATATCCACTCCACAAGGGCAGAGATATTTGTCTGTTTTCCTCATGGCTATGTCCCCAGAATTTAGAATAGTGCCTGACACACAGTAGATGCTCAATAAATATGTGTTGAATGATGAATCCTCCACTTGATCGGCTGTCTGGGCAGTGAGTGTCAACCTCCTTGAGTTTGTGTTTCACTGTCTAAAGACAGAATTCTCAGCAGCAACCGTGATGGACTTAAGCTGCATCCCTGCTTATCACGCTGGTCACCTGTACATCACCTACATCACCATCGATCGCCCTGACCACACTCAGCAGGCAGAGTCCTGTATATTCCTAATATCTGCTCTTTTTGGTGCTGCATTAAGGATACTGTAGAGCAGCGGTCCCCAACCATTTTGGCACCAGGGACCAGTTTCACGGAAGACAATTGTTCCACGGGCCAGCGGCAGGGGGATGGTTTTGGAATGATTCAAGCGCATTACATTTTTGTGCACTTAATTTCTATTATCATTACATTGTAACATATAATGAAATAATTATGCAACTTGCCATAATGCAGATTCAGTGGGAAACCTGAACTTGTTTTCCTGCAATTAGATGGTCCCATCTGGGGGTGATGGGACCACCTCGGCTCCATCTCAGATCATCAGGCATTAGATTCTCATAAGGAGCGCACAACCCAGATCCCTCACACACGCAGTTCACAGTAGCATTCCCACTCCTATTAGAATCTAATGCCGCCGCTGATCTGACAGGAGGGGGAGCTCAGGTGGTTATGTGAGCGATGGGGAGCGGCTCTAAATACAGATGAAGCTTCGCTCGCTCGCCCGCTGCTCACCTCCTGCTCTGCAGTCCCGTTCCTAACAGGCCACGGACTGGTTCCAGTCCGTGGCCTGGGGGTTGGGGACCCCTGCTGTAGAGCATTGGCCAGAAATCCACAGAGACTGGTTGGGACACAGAAGTGAGGCACTTGAGCCAGGCTCAGGCTGGGGTGAGGTAGAGGCCCAGCCTAAGGGGCAACCCCTGCCCAGCTCTCCCTACTGCTGCCAGGCAAGGACAGCCTTTACCATCGTCAGGACTTCTGATTTTTCAGAGAAACTGGAAATCTGGATATTTTTTAAAATGGGAGATCTCCTAACTTTATTTTTTTCCTTTCATTTAGAATTCTTTTATTGAAGTATAGTTTTTAAAAATATTTATTTATTTATTTAAATGGCTACACCGGGTCTTAGTTGTGGCATGCGGGATCTTTAGTTGTGGCATGCAGGATCTTTTTTAGTTGTGGCATGCAGGCTCTAGTTCCGACCAGGGATTGAACCCAGGTCCCTTGCATTGGGAGTGTGGAGTCTCAACCACTGAACCACCAGGGAAGTCCCTATTGAAGTATAGTAGATTTACAATGTTGTATTAGTTTCAGGTGTACAGCAAAGTGATTCAGTCATACACATATATTCTTTTTCAGATTCTATTCCCTTATAGGTTATTACAAGATATTGAGTATAGTTCTCTGTGCTTTAAAGTAGGTCCTTGTTGGTTATCTATTTTATATGTAGTGGTGTGTATATGCTAATCCCAAACTCCTAATTTACCCCTCCCCCCCACCCCTTTTCCCTTTGGTCATCTCAAGTCTGTTCTCTATGTCTGTGAGTCCGGTTCTGTTTTGTAAATAAGTTCACTTTTGTCATATTTTAGATTCCACATATAAGTGATATCATATGATATTTGTCTTTCTCTGTCTGGCTTACTTCACTTAGTATGATAATCTCTAGGTCCACCCACACTGTTGTAAATGGCATTATTTCATTCTTTTTTATGGCTGAGTAATATTCCATTGTGTATATATGCAAACACACACACACACACACACACACACACACACGAGATCTCCTAATTTTAAAAGCAGAAGGTTTAAAAACGCTCAAACATTGAGGGTTTGATCCACCCACCCTAGGGGTCACTGGTTGGAGACCTCTGCATAAACCTTGGACCCTGTAGAAAGCTGAACCCAGGAGACAGGGTGGAGAGGGATAGGGTCTATCGGCAGCTGTAATGTGCTGGGACGCGTACTGTCTCTCTCGTTGTTTTCTAGGGAGAGTGGATCCCAGTAACTGAAGAATCTTGTTCACTGAGTTCAGGCTTAGCCTCCTCGTCGTCGTAAGGCCATCAATCCTTCAATGGCCTGTTCTCTGCTTACAGAGAACATTAAGTTCATGTGGGCAGCAGGCTTGAAGGAGCTGAGTATGAGCTCACATGCATATGAAAGGAGCAAAATGAGGGGCGAAAACTAAGATGGATGGAGGAAGGCTTGGAGGGACGAGAGGAGAGAGAATAAGAACAAGGAGGCCAAATGGAGACTTCTGTTCATCAAGCACTGCGGGTGTTCACGGCAGCCCCTTCCTTGCTCTGTGTACACAACCTTTAGTAAAACATACACGGCCGACTCCATGTGTTCGTGCCGATGGAATTTGTCATTGAGTGGGGGAGGAGTTTGAAAAAAGGAGGGAAGGATACAATTGACGTATGAATCACCGTGGACAAGATTAATTTTAAATATTGATCAAAGGCTTCCCTGGTGGTGCAGTGGTTGAGAGTCCACCTGCCGATGCAGGGGACACGGGTTCGTGCCCCGATCGGGGAAGATCCCACGTGCCGCCGAGCGGCTGGGCCCGTGAGCCATGGCCGCTGAGCCTGCGCGTCCGGAGCCTGTGCTCCGCAATGGGAGAGGCCACAACAGTGAGAGGCCCGCGTAACGCAAAAAAAAAAAAAAAAAAAAAAATATATATATATATATATATATCAAAAGTTGGTGGCGATGACCCGGTGATTCTACTCCTAGGGTTACATGTATTCAGAAGAACTGAAAACGAGTATTCCAACAGAAACTTGTACACGGATGTTCATGACAGCACTATCTCCAATAGCTAAAGATGGAAACAACCCAGGTTCCCTTGAATGAATGAATGATGAACAAAATGTGGTCTATTCCTACAGTGGAGCATTATTTGGTCCTAGAAAGGAATGCAGTACTGATACACACTACGATTTGATGAAGCTTGAAACCGTTATGCCAAGTGAAGGAAGCCAGTCACAGAGGACTACATGGTATATGATTCCACACATCTACAATGGCCAGAACAGGCAAATCTACAGAAACATGAAGTAGATTAGTGGTTGCTTAGGGAGCGGGGAACCTATGGAGGTGAAGGCTTAAAGGTACGAAGACTCTTTCTCAGACAATGACAAAATTCTCAAATTGACTATGGTGATGGCTGCACAACTCTGAATATACTAAAATTCATTAAAGAGGACACTTTAATGGGAGGACTGTATGGTATGTGAATTACAGTTCAATAAATTTATTTAAAAATAGATAAAGCTGGTGGCACATCTGTGGAAGATTCACAATATATAAGGTACCATGACTCACGTACAAAAACCACAGCCTGAGACGTGCTCAGGCAGGAAGGAGGGCCTGGACCATGGGGCAGGGCCAGGGGTTGGACTAGAAGTTCCCTTAAAGACCCCCACTGTGATGTGTGAAAAGAACACCAGCCTCTTTGCCACACCAAAGGAGGGAAGGATGGAGGAACAGGAAAGTCACCAGTACCCTCTCCTGCGGGGCAACCCCCTCTCGGCCCTTCCCCGTCGACTGCAGCATCTCTGTCCTCTGCAAATGTGCTGTATTTCATAAACGGGAGGTATCACCCAAGACAAAGTGTGTGTGTTTAGAATTAAGACACTTTTAATATTAGAGACTAGGGAGATCAACCAAGAGGAGAGGGAGGAGGGACTCAAAGGCTCCCTCTTCTCTCCTTGCAGTGTGACCTGAAACCTGGGATGGGCATCAGAGTGGCTAGGGCTGTGCATGGTCCGGCTGGGATGGCCCAGCTTAGCAGGGACCAATGCAGGGTCAGGAATTTTGGGTCTATTTCTAAGCACTGAAACTTTTTTTTTTTTTTTTTTTTTGCGGTACGCGGGCCTCTCACTGTTGTGGCCTCTCCCATTGCGGAGCACAGGCTCCAGACGCGCAGGCTCAGCGGCCATGGCTCACGGGCCCAGCCGCTCCACGGCACGTGGGATCTTCCTGGACCGGGGTACGAGCTCGTGTCCCCTGCATCGGCAGACGGACTCTCAACCACTGCACCAACAGGGAAGCCCCTGAAACTTTTTAACAAAGGGCAGATAAAGCCTGTTGGAGTCCCAGCCTTGCCTTTGAACCTTCAAGTGCTACTGACTGGGGCGATGGCTTGCTCTCCCTGGAGGCTGGTCTACACCTGGCTTCCCTGAATGCTGGACCTTCGTGGAGGACAAAGAAAGCCCAGGTCCTTGGTGGCGACCTGGTGGGAAGGCTGTGGTCCCAGAGCAGCTGATGGCAGCTGCCTCTTTCTCCCAGCACTGCTTGCCCTCGGGCCTCCTCCTGGCAAAGCCCCTTCTTTTGCACCCCTGTGGGCTAGACCTGCTGCTTCCAGAGCCTTCATCATCACAGCCGCCATACACCTCGGCACCTTCACTTTTTATCAGCAGGACAAACATGATACTTATCCCAGATGCTGTCTTCACGGACATTTAATGAGCAGAGTCACGTAAAGCACCAACCGTAGGGGCTTAAGAAGTGCTCGCCCTCGCGAGGCTATTCATGGGCAGTTTGTTCCTTCCTAACCGTTAATACTGAACACGGGCACGTGCAGAGGGGAATATGGTCCTGAGGATGACAGCTGCCCACGTGACCAGGCTCTAGCTACATCGGCCAGATAAAGCTGCCGAACGCACGTTTGTGCTCCGTGAAAAACGGTGTCCTCTGCGGAAGTACCAAAGCATACGCGTGCACAGCTTTAACGGTGGCTTCTCCTCTGCCACAGCCTGGCAGAGCCCTGCCTCTTCAGGGGTTACACAGCAGCCCCCAGCCCCACATCAAGTCACTCCATGGCTTCAGCTGGGGCGTCCTCCCTGCAAACCTGCCTCGGCCGGTCACCCGGGGCCCTACCGCATCTCTCCAGGGCAGGTACCCAGGAGACTCTGTGCTCTGCACACCCACCTGGGTGTCCAGCCACCATCGAGGTGATCGGGAAGTACTAAGGCTGTGCGCTTTCCTTTCCACCAAAATAATCACCGGGAGCCCCTTTGATTTGCAAGGAAATCGAGGCTTCTTAATGCACTTGCTGTCAGGCCAGCCCTTTGAACAAGCTCACTCCATAATTTAGAGCTGGAATCTCGTTTTAAATGGCAGTTAAAAATTGTATGTGGCAGTTCACAATGAAATTTAGCTTGACAGCTTGGACATAAAACTAAAAATAAATGACTTCACATCCAAATAATAAGTAATAACAATGTTAGGCTGCATAAGAATAGCAGAGCCGGATTCAAATACAATATTAATTTTAGGAATATGAGTGACTGGGGAGAGACAGAGGCAAAGAAACAAATCCTTCATAGAGCAATCGTCTCCTCTTATCCCCCAGGCAACTGGCTGCCTTTCACCTCCGCGGCACAGCAATTATGTGGTGTAATGGAGACAGCGCAAATAAGCAGAAAGATTTTATTAAACCAAATGAGCAAATCATCTGCGTATTATTGCGATTTGATTGACACTGACAAGTGTCGAGCAGACGCGGATGTGAATATGATAAAGAAGCTTGCAGAAAAGCTCTTGATAATGTTACTCTTGATAAAGTTGCCCGGCCACCCTCTCTAAGTAAATAAAGGGGAGAAGAAGATGACGCATATTAATTCACCCAGTTTGCAGCCTGCTGGAGGACGGGAGGGGGAAAAAAAGTTGCAGTGGGTTCAGCGTATGGCATTTTATATGAATACCAAAATTGCATTCATGATTCGCAGACTTTACGATAATATATTAATATTAAAACTAAAGGTCATTCCACATAACAGTTAAGCTGCCTGAGCTTCAACCTTTATACCAATAACAGACTCTGGAAAGTAAGTGAGAGATATTTGAATACTCTAAAAAAAAATTTTTTTTTTATTTGGGAAGATTGCTGGGCTAACGTTAGCTCAGGTGGCCCCTCACCCACCTGCCTTCTCCGGGGACAATTAAAGGGCTACCTGGAGGATGGCTGCATCTGAGACAGCTGGGGCTGCCGGGGAGGAGAGGTGATTAATTGCCACAGGCCTTCGGGCCCTCGTACACGGCTGTGTTCCGCTAATGATTCCCTTATGAGCTGGCGACGCGCGTCGCCACCGACGGGGCCCCACAGAGTCAGCACAAAACTTTACTCGGCTGCTCAGGGCGCTCTGAGCAAAGGGCCCCAAACGAGGCAGGCTCTGTCGAGGACGATTTACAGGAGACCTGCCTGGAGGCAGGGGGCTGGCTGCGATGACCTCTGGAGCGCCCTCCAGGGGGTGGTTTGCTCTGATTCTGTCAGCCCGGCTGGTTCCAGCAAGAGCTTCCTGGCTGGGTGGCTGGGTAGGTGGGTGGGTGCCTGGATGGACTCTGAACTTTTCTTGGAAGAGAAGAAAACGGACATCTGCTAAACGGAGGGGCTATTGACATGGGGTAGCGCATCATCTCTCCATAGCGCGAGGTTAAGCCTGTGTGTCCAGAGAAGGGAGTGTTTGTTGCTGGAAAGTTTATCCAGCCCTTGGTCACATGGGCAGATGCACAGGTCTGGGCAGCTTAGACAGGAGGAC
Organism: Stenella coeruleoalba; assembly: GCF_951394435.1. Taxonomy (NCBI): domain Eukaryota; kingdom Metazoa; phylum Chordata; class Mammalia; order Artiodactyla; family Delphinidae; genus Stenella; species Stenella coeruleoalba. Next base: position 30,885,922 of record NC_137166.1, on the reverse strand, counting down.
AGAGATCCTGATGGCTCAGGCTCACCATCAAATGACCTCGCCGGCAGCTTGAAATTGGTGGAGTCTTTCCACTGCAGAAGTTGGTAAACTCTTTAAATCGGGGCTCCTCCTCCACCACCCAGTTTGTAAACATTTTAGCGGCGCTCTGCTGGCTGACTCAGGGCAACATATGGGGGAGATTTCACTTCCCACAAGTAGCTGGGTTATTGCCATGTTTACTGGCTCACATGGGCATCGAACATAGATTCTTTTTTTAAGAAAAATTAATTTATATTTATTGTAGTACAGTATTCTTTTTTTTTTTTTTTTTTTTTGCGGTACGCGGGCCTCTCACTGTTGTGGCCTCTCCCGTTGCGGAGCACAGGCTCCGGACGCACAGGCTCGGCGGCCATGGCTCACGGGCCCAGCCGCTCCGCGGCATGTGGGATCTTCCCGGACCGGGGCACGAACCCGTGTCCCCTGCATCGGCAGGCGGACTCTCAACCACTGCACCACCAGGGAAGCCCATAGTACAGTATTCTTTAAGTTACAGGTGTACAATATAGTGATTCACAATTTTTGAAGGCTATAGTCCATTTAGAGTTATTATCAAATATTGGCTATATTCTCGGTGTTGTACAATATATCCTTGTAGCTTATTTTATACATAATAATTTGTATCTCTTAGTCCCCTACTTCTATACTGCCCCTCCACCCTCCGCCTCCCCACTGTAACCCCTAGTTCTCAATATCTGTGAGTCGGCTTTTTTGTTATGTTCACTGGTTTGTTGTATTCTTTAGACTCCATATATAAGACATAAGTGAGATCTTCCAGTATTTGCGTTTCTCTGTCTGACTTATTTCTCTGAGCATAATGCCCTCCAAGTTCACCCATGTTGCTGCAAATGGCAAAATTTTGTTCTCTTTTATGGCTGAGTAGTACAACATAGTTCCTTTCTTTTTTCTTTTTAATCTTTTTTGGAGTATAGTTGCTTTACAATGTTGTGTTAGTTTCTACTGTACAGCAAAGTGAATCAGCTATACATATACATATATCCCCTCAACATAGTTTCTTTAACGTAGAAAATATCTAGTCTTTGTGAAGCCACATTTGTGCAAAGCAAGAGTGGGGGAAAGACTAAATGAAGGCCCACCTAACGTGATGATTCTAACAACTTCTCTAGGTAGTTTCCTGCCTGTGTTGAGAAAAGAGTTTGGGCCTCTTGACTTCTTAGTCTTCCACCTGCCCAGCTGGCTCCTCTCCCAGGTGGCACTTGAGTGAATGGCATGGGCTGTGGCAGGTGTCTTGAGTGTCTGTGTCTCTCTGAAGGTGTCCCTTGACCACTGGCTTCTGTTCACCTGGCTGGCGTTCTCAAGTGTAGGAACTGGAGATCTGGTCTCCCTCGGTCTGCTCAATCTCCCCCGACAGCATTATCTTGGGCAGGTAGAGCCTGCCTTCTGGCCTAAGTAGGCCTCTCATCTTCTGCTGTGGCGCCTCCTTGCCCCTCCTGGACGAGGGAAGCTCCTGGTGCATCCACGCCAGGAGGGGATGGAATGGACGGCAGCTCTGGGAAAGTGTGGTCCTCTGCCTGACCACATACCACCCATGTCCCCTTGCTGTGGCCTCAGCCAGGCTGGTGCAGAGTCAGGTGATGCATTTCTAGGGTCCTAAGGGGAGCTGGGGCAGACATACCTCTTCCTTTGGCTTCCCGCATTCTGGTCCCTCTCCAGGCCAAAGTATGGAACAGGGGAAGAGGGACACACATCTGACTGCTCTCCTCCCTGCTCTGTCTCTCCTGCCTTCTCCCTCCCGTACCTGCCAAGGCCAGTGCCTCTACCTCAGTGTCCTTGAAATAACGTAAGTGGGTCGTGACCAGCATCAATCAAAAAGGCAAAAGCAAAAACAGAATTTTAAAAGTGAGAAAATACCACGTGTAACAAGGCTAACGTGTGTGCACGCATGGGTGTTCTGGTTAAAATGTAAAATGAAAAGATGCTCATCATCGCTAATTAGTAGAGAAATGCAAATCAAAATTACAATGAGGTATCGCCTCACACCGGTCAGAATGGCCATCATCAAAAAGTCTACAAATTCCATTGTAAAGCAATTATATTCCAATAAAGATGTTAAAAAAAAAGGTCTACAAATAATAAATGCTGGAGAGGGTGTGGAGAAAAAGGAACCATCCTATACTGTTGGTGGGAATGTAAAGTGGTACGGCCACTATGGAGAATGGTATGGAGGTTCCTTAAAAAACTAAAAATAGAACTACCATATGATCCTGCAATCCCACTACTGGACATATATCTGTAGAAAACTCTAATTTGAAAAGATACATGCACCCCAATGTTCATTGCAGCACTATTTACAATAGCCAGGACATGGAAGCAACCTAGATGTCCATTGACAGATGAATGGATAAAGAAATGTGGTATATATATATACAGAGGAATACTACTCAGCCACAAAAAAAGAATGAAATAATGCCATTTGCAGCAACAGGGATGGACCTAGAGATTACCATACTGAGTGAAGTCAGACTGAGAAAGACAAATACCATACGATATCGCTTTTATGTGGAATCTAAAAAAAATGACACAAATGAACTTCTTTATGAAACAGAACCAGACCCACAGACATAGAGAGCAAACTTATGGTTACCAAAGGGGAAAGTTGGGGGGTGGGATAAATTAGGGGTTTGGGATTAACATATACATACTACTATATATAAAATAGATAAACACACTACTATATATAAAATAGATAAACAACAAGTATAGCAAAGGGAACTCTACTCAATATTTTGTAATAATCTATAAGGGAAAAGAATGTGAAAAAGTATATACATATCTATGTGTATATATGTATATGTATAACTGAATCACTTTGCTGTACACCTGAAAGTAACACAACATTGAACATCAACTATACTTCAATTAAAAAAATGTAAAATGAATTCGTGCTGTGGGTCCCTGAAGAACACGTTTGGCAGCCACATTTCTGCCTCATGTTCTCCTGCCCCAGGGCAATAGGTCGCACATCCCAAGGCCCATAGGGATGTCCTCTCCACACTGGGAGATCGCCAAACACTGCCACTTCTAAGCTTGTCTCTTGATAAGCTAACTGAAAAGATAAAACAACCCAGAAAATCTTCCCAAGACAAGTCTGGCTGGCCACGCAAAACTATTTTTGAATGTCAGACCCTGAGGATGAATCTTTCTCTTGCTTCCTTCTGTAAACAATTGTGACCTCCCCTCTCTCCCTAAGGAAGACTGATGCCTCCAGCCTCCTAGGGAGAAAACACATTTGGAAAGGCCAAATTGATTAGTAATAAGACACTTGAGTAGTAGTAAGACACTTCTCCTGTCACATGCTAATTGCCTAAGAGGTTATTTTGCTTTGACTCCCATCCACTGGGTCCTCCCATCACTTAGCCAACCACTGGCCCGTGGGTAGTGATGGGCCCTGAGCTACATACTTTTCAAGAGTTACTCAGTGCTAGACTGATCCTTCCGAGAAGCCTCTGTGATACTTCCTGGTTTCAGAAGCCTAGCGAGCCACGCTTGGCTTCGATGAGCAAATCCATGTGAGATTATGAAAAAGCCAAACCAAAGCAAAGCCTTGGAGGTCCCTGCCACCAGGACTAGGCTGGGGCTGTCCTTGCCATTACTGCAGACTAAGCTTTAGGAGGACAGAGAACATACCCTCTTTACTCAGGGCTGGTCCCATACTCTGGTCCTAGCAGAGTATCTGGGGCACAAGGCAGGCCCTTGATAAAGCTGTGTAAAGTAAGTGAGTGTGAAATTACATGGGAGAAATGCCAAACTTCCTATAATTCTTGAAAGCACCTCCATCACGGGTTTCAGGGAATATTGTTAATGGGTTACTCTGACCATGTCACGTCACTGTATTAAGACAGTCAAAAACACCTTGTGTGTGCTCTTTGATGGATATGCTCATCAGGCAGAAATCTTAGCGACAAATCAAGTGCTTTCTGGTTTGTCTATTAATCTTTTAACAAACCGTTATCACTGCTGTTTGTTGTTATTCCAAAAGAGTCTATCTTAAGGGCTCATCATTTAAAATAAATGTACAGCTCTCAGTGTGATACAGCAGAGTATTATATGCTCATTCTCGGGGTCTTTACACACTTACTGTTACTGCTAGTAAAAGTGAGATACACACCCATCAATATATTTTATGCCCTTCTGTTCAAGAATACACACAATTGGGCTTGGTGGCGCAGTGGTTGAGAGTCTGCCTGCCAATGCAGCGGACACGGGTTCGAGCCCTGGTCCGGGAAGATCCCACGTGCCGCGGAGCAACTGGGCCCGTGAGCCACAACTACTGAGCCTGCACGTCTGGAGCCTGTGCTCCGCAGCAAGAGAGGCCGCGACAGTGGGAGGCCCGTGCACCGCGATGAAGAGTGGCCCCCGCTTGCCACAACTAGAGAAAACCCTCGCACAGAAACAAAGACCCAACACAGCCAAAAATAAATAAATAAATTTATAAAAAAAAAAAGAATACACACAATGATAACATCATTCCCTGTTTAATTTTGAATACTGGTCTGAGGGAAAAATAAACAAGGCTATATATTTTTTTGGAATAATAGGTCTTTAAATTCTAAGAAATTCCAAGGGGTAAAATCAGTCAGATAGCTCTTAAATGCTAACTGCCATTTCCCTGTGTTCTTCTGTTAACAGAATTGGAAACCACCACCATCGGATATGCAGTGTCTATAAGATATGTGTGTACTAATTCCTGCTTCCTTTATGGCCCACTGAAAGCAAAACTTTATTTTGAATGAAGAAAATATTCCCAAGTTACCATTTTCCACACTATTTTCCCACAGCTGACACACAGAGCCAACTTTGTAACCTGGCTCTCAAGCCTTATATAAGCCGAGTCTACAAGGCTCTCCCAATCTTACTTACTCATTCATACAATCGTTCATCAGAAAATACCTAGAAAGTACCAGAATATGTGCTAAGACCTTGGCAAGACCAAGCCTTTCTCCTCCTAGAATTTACATTCCAGTAGAGAAGAGAAAAAAGTAAACAAACAAGTAATTATAGATTGTAAGAGGTGATATGAAGGAAATGCACTGGATGGTGACTTTAGGTGGAGGTGTCAGGGGAGGCGCTGGAGAGGGAGGCCTTGGATCTGAGAGCCAGCTACCAGAGGGTCAGGTAGAAGCTAAGAGGAGAGAAAGTGCAAGGCTTTGTGGAGGGGAACACCTGGCCTGTTGACAGATCAGGTGAGCAGGCTGGAAGCACCTTGAGAAGAGGTGGGAGTGGTCAGCGGCAGCCAGATCACCCAGGGCCTGAGGACCACAGTGAGAAATCCATTTTATGTTAAGAGCATTTTGAAGTCAAAGATCACTCTTCTTTGTCTCTATTCATAATTGCCCCCAAAGAGGGGAAAACTCACATATTCCTCAACTACTAAATGGATAGATAAACTGCGGCACAGCCATTTACTCAGCAATAAGAAGGAACAAACGGCCAATACATGCAACAAGATGGGTGCATTTCAGATGCATTATACCAAGTGTATCTGTTGTCTACGCTGCATAACAAATTACCCCCAAACTCAGCAGGGGCAGGGAAATATAATCTTACCACATATTGGAAAGGAAAATTGTAGGTATGGGAATGAGTGGGACAACAGCCGATTATAAAAGTTGGAGCTATGGTGCTTCCCTTCTAGAGAGAAAGAGAAGGTTCTATCATTCTTCACAAGTGAGCCTCATCCATGGACGTTTGCAGTGTGGTAGAGATAGAACCATGTAATTCATGGTTCTTGTTAGTCACATTACTGGAAGCAAAGTGTACTATTTTGTTGGGTCAGCGGGGGAAAGAGAACATCCCGTGACGTGACATAGCTGTGATACGCATGAGACGGCATGTGGCTGACGTGGTCTGTGGCAGCAGGTACACAGCTGCAGAGCCCAGTGCTGGTTCCCTGCTGACACCTGTGGGACCCCAGACCTTCAATGCTTCAGAGCCTCAGTTTCCCTCACCCGCAGAAGTTGTGGCTGAGACCTAACCTCTAAGGCTCCTTCTCTATAAATGATCAGCCATCATTCTGTGATTTAATGACACACTGCTTTATGTATGATGCTCTCTCCTGCATTCCCAGACAAAAATGGGGGCTCCTGAATCCCTTTAACACATCTGTGAGACTTCCTAGGGCTATTTGGGTACCACCTGCACAATTCCTGCTACATCGTCTGGCCACCTGCTCTACTGTTTACTTGATATTTTCTGTCAAATGAACTCGCTTTTTAAAAACTTAAATTTGAGTATGTTTATTTTAAAAGTAAACTTTATGTCACAACAGCAAGTGGAAGAAAATCAGTGAGACTAGTCAATTTGAAGCCAATTGTAAAACGAATACAATGATGGCAAAGTGATGTTGCCAATCGCAGCTGGAAACTTGGGTCTAAGTCTTTTTTTTTTTAAAATGGGGGGTTTATGTCTGCTCAACTTTTAAAGTGATTGAAGAGAGCACCAAACCGAAACGTCCTCTGTGCTTTATCTAAAGGCTTAAAAGATAATTGAAAAGGGAATAACTTTGTCCTTTGGTGAGTCAGTGTTATCTAACGCCATGTCTATGTACCATCTAACACCACTGCACACCGGTATGCCCTCCACACTTTGGGAAGTGCTGAAATTGGCATGCATTATAATTATTTCAGAGTTGGTTTCCTTGCTTCCCTTGACTGAGCTCCCGGAGACCAGGTGGGTTCTGGTTTATCCATATCTGCGCCCTTACCAGACATCCCCGTTAGCTCCTTCAGAGGGCTTATGGCACCTGGCACAGGGTCAAGCCCTCATGGGGTGTGAGGAGGGAATGAGATGAGGGCAGCCACCATCACCAGGGTGGTATTTGAGTCCCATCAAGAGCTTTATCTGAAGTTCTAAAGAGGGGAAATTAGCACACCAAAGGAGGAGTTGGCCCAAGTTCAGGTATGGATTTGAGGTGATTTTCGTGGGATTAAGGCTACAAAACAATAGATGCACAGAACTAACCCCTAAAAGCAGTGAACATTTTGGAGTGAAATTTTTTCAAATGAAAAGACATGGGGTTTAGGGGTTTTAATTTTTTTCTTGAAATATTAAAGCTGAGCCTCCCCTGCCGTGGGAAAACACAGGTAAGAGGTGCCTTAAAAGTCCTGAAGGTCCTGATAACTTGTACACCGTGGGAAAACACAGGTAAGAGGTGCCTTAAAAGTCCTGAAGGTCCTGATAACTTGTACACCGGTGCTCATAGCAGCACCATTCACCATAGCCAAGAAATAGAAACGACCCAAATGACCGTCAACTGATAAACAGGCATATGCTAGAATATTACTCAACTGTAAAAAGGAACACAGCACCAAAACATTCTATCAATACACCATGGGCAAACTTTGAAAGCACTGTGTTAGATGAAAGAAGTCAGACACAAAAGGTCTCACATATTGTATGATTCCATTTATATGAAATGTCCAGAAGAGACAAATTCATAGAGACAGAAAGCAGATTAATGGTTGCCAGGAGCTGGGAGGATAGGACAGGACTGAAGGGTGATGGAGTTTCCTCTGGAGGTGATGAATATGTTCTAAAATCGATGTGGTATGTGAATGATATCACAATAAAGCTTTATTTGCTTTATCACAATAAAGCAAAAAAAAAAAAAGTCTCAGAGGAGCACAGCTTTGTAAACCAGCTGGAAGGGTGACGGGTGTTGCCTGCTGATGAGGTTTGCTTAGAGCTGCGGTCCTCAGCCCTGGCTGCCCATGAGAATCACCAAGGGGAGCGTCAGGAACTACCGATGCCGGCCCCGCTTGGACTGCTCACATCAGAAGCTCTGGGGGTACAAATGGCCTTCATAGTTTTGAAATCTCCCCAGGTGATTCTGAGAGGCAGCTGGGGCTAGAACACTGGCTCAGGAAACTGGCAAATAAAGAGGTAGACTCGACCCAGATGCATGCCCTTGCTCATTACCAGATTGGCCCCCTTTGTCCCAGATAATGCCCCGTCCCCCCCAAAACCCCCTCTTTTCCATTTTGTGACCTTTAAAAATAAGTCAGTTACCTGAGAAGCTACATGCTCAACATTCATCAGTCATTAGGGAAACACAAACCAAAACCACAGAGATACCCCTTCACACCCATTAGTATGGCTATTATCAAAAGGCGCAAAAGTGTTGGCAAGGTGGTAGAGAAATTGGAACCCTCGCGCAATGTTGGTGGGAATGGAAAATGGTGCAGCCACTGTGGAAAACAGTATGGCGGCTCCTCAAAAAGTTAAACTTAGATTCCTATGTAACTTTGCAATTCCACTCCTGGGTATATATCCACAATAACTGAAAACAGTTAAGCAAGTATACACATGTTCATAGCAGCATTATTCATAATAGCCAAGAGGTAGAAACAACCCAATTGTCTACCAGCAATGAATGGATAAACAAAACATAGCATATACATACAATGGAATATGATTCAGCCATAAAAAGGAATGAGATTCTGATACATGCTACCACATGGATGGACCTTGATTACGCTAAGTAAAATTAGCCAGACATAAAAGGACAGATATTGTATAATTCCACATATCTGAGATACTTAGAAGAAGCAATTTCGTAGAGGTTGAATGTAGAATAGGTTACTAGAGGCTGGGGAAAGGAGGGAATGGGGAGTTAGTTTTGAATGGGCACAGAATTTCTGTTTGGGATGATGAAAAAGTTCTTGAGACGGGTAGTGGTGATGGTTCACAAAACTGTGAATGTGCAGAATGCCGCTGAATTGTATCCATTAAAATGGTTAAAATGATAAATGTTGTGTTATGTCTAGTTTACTACAATTAAAGAATTAGGAACTGAAAAAAAAAAAAGAGTCACCTACCATGGCAGGCATAGGGAACGCTTTCCGAACCCCACAGGGAACAGACCCATTAAAAGCAGTGGAGGGGAAGGGCATGCACCACCCTGCAGTCGGACCCTGCGATGGTGGGCTGCCAGCTCCATCTCTCTGCACCTCGGTTCCCTCATCCACAAAACCAGGATAACAATAAGGGCCACCTGTTTGGGGTGTGGTGCAGATTGAAAATAATAGGCAAAGCACTCAGCCCAGAGGTAAGTGCTCAGTGATGGCTAGTGGTATCACCACCACCATCATCATCACAATCCAGACCCACATCGATGTGCCTACCTTGACTCTGACCTCCATTCAGAGACAGAGTGTATTTTGGGGGTGATGAAAATGCTCCGGAATTATGGGTGATGGTTGCACGATCTTGTAAATATACTAAAAACTACTAAATTGTACACTGTAAAATGGCGACTTTTTACAGATTGTAAATTCTATATATAAAACAGAGCAGGGTGTATAATCATGTAGTAACGTAGACACACAACTGAGTGTAGGAAATGCATACTTGCTAAGGGCAAAGTCAAGACCACACGGCAGAGAAGTAAATACTTGAGCTGCTGTTTGGGAAGAGCCCCCTGCTCCCTGGTATTAGTGACCAGCTGGGGCTGGAGCTCGGGACCTCAGACACCTCTGTTCTCTCTAGAGCTGCCCCGTCACAGCCTAGGGGCCTGGGGTCTGGCTCCTGAGAGGCACGCTGAGCAGGAAGGGAGGATTCTGGGCCCTTGGGGGCAAAGCTAAGGCAGACACCCTGGGGAACGGAGCTCGCGCTGAAAGACAGCCCAAATCCTCAACCTGTGCCCTTTCCCACGTCACACCTACCTCCTGCAGCGTTCCTACTGCCTCCTTCCTGGAAGCTGTCTTCACCTTGGCCATCAGGACAAAAACTGCAGGGCAGAAGGGATGGAGGAAGATGTCGATAAGCAGCTCTCCCAGCCGCGGCTTCCTTGTTACTGACCAGAAGCTAACAACACTGGCCTTGAGAGCCTGTTGGGAGGAGGAGAGATGACGCAGATCCGTAGCAGAGGGGGCAGGCCCCAGATAAATGCTCAGAAGCAGCACCTGCTTCATGATGTTAAGTAGCAGAGCCTGCTTCGGCAGCGGGTCCTCCCCGGGGGCCACGCCTATGTGGTCAGCGCCTCCATACCTGGCACCTGCTGGCAAGGTAGTTCCCTCCTGCAAGATGCAGCGGCCCCAACCTGGGATCCGAGAGTCCAGCTGGAGCGAGGATTCGGATTCAAACACGTGGCGAGCTGTGGGAAGAGGGGCGCTGGAAGTAGAGGGCACATTCTCAGGTTTCTCGAAACTCAGACTCTGGAATCCTACGAACTGGCTTGAACAATTTCCTTTTGGGGCAGGAAAGACAATTCCTGCCGTGATGATTGTGTGATAAGGTGGAAACCTAGCAACACCCACCCCGAGTCCACCCGGGAAACAACGGATGGAAAACGTGCAAACTGTAGTAACAAAGCCAATGTGCGGAGTCTCAGGAGAGAGGAGGAGAGAGAACAGCCAACAGTCTGTTCAGTCTGGAGGTCCAGAAATAGGAACGAGGGAAAATGGTCCAAAACAATGAAAAATTCAATTTTCTTATGATTACTTAGGAAAGCAATTATAGTATGCTTTAAATATGCACATTCTTTGTATGCCTATTACATCTCAATAAAGCATTTGAACCTTAAGAGGTTCAAAATCACCTCACCCTTGTAGTTTACTTATCAAATCTCATTTCCTTCTCAAAACAGAGTGAAAGGGCAGATGAAGCTACACTTGAGGTCTGAGACTCATGGTATTCAGGTGATCTGTTAGTGGTCAAAGAGCCAGGTGGCGGGGCTGGGCCTCTGATTCCAGCCCCTATGAAGTATCCACAAATACTTATGAGCCTGGACTTTCCTGGTGGCGCAGTGGTTAAGAATTCACCTGCCTAATGCAGGGGACACGGGTTCAAGCCCTGGTCCGGCAAGATCCCACCTGCCACAGAGTAACTAAGCCCTTGCGCTACAACTACTGAGCCTGCGCTCTAGAGCCCGTGAGCCACAACTACTGAGCCCACATGTTTAGAGCCTGTGCTCCACAGCAAGTGAAGCCCCTACTCGCCACAGCTAGAGAAAGCCTGCACACAGCAATGAACACCCAACGCAGCCAAAAATAAATAAATAAATAAAATTCTATAAAAATATATATATTTATAAGCCTTTTGTTCACCGGATGGTGGGGAAAGTGTTGGAAAAAATTACAGGGAGTGCTTCCATTTGGGATTTGCCCCCAACTTGCTGTGTAACTGACCAGCTGACATCTCTTTGGGCCTCAGTTTCCTCATCTGTAAAATGGGGCCAGCAAAAAAAGGGTCTCCAAGACCTCTTTTTGCTCCGAGAACCCAGCAAGGATTTGTGAATAGCTTTTCTAATTTCAAAAGCAATGTTGCCTCTCCTTCTCACCTAAGTATTGGAAAGAAAGACCCATCTGTTTCCCAAGTTAAGTGGCACGGTTTCCCCCCTACCAAAGATAACTTTGATTCTGCTCTGAAATCAGCTCCCTACTTCTCTTACTCAGGACTCCAAAGTTACGAATTTTCTAATTCCAATGTCTTGGCTATTTAAGTGTTAGAGAATTACCTTTCTATGAATCAAAGCAGGTTTTTGGCTTTAAGACTAAAAGATTTGAGTATCTTTTTTTTTTTAAGAAAAATGACGGATATCAGCCCTTAGAAAAACCAGCTCACTTTGAGACCTCCACGGCATTATTGCCTCCTTTAATATTGCTGACAGTCTCTTGCAAATGTATCACAAACTGGCATTTATTAGTGTGAGGCACAAGTAAGGGGCATGTTATTTGATTTGAATAACAGCTCGGAGCTACAGTTTGAGTCTAGAAATATATTAGTCAGAAACAATCTCATTTAATAACACAGAAACTAATAAAAGAAAAGTATTCCAACTGATTCAGAATTGAATTTATGAATATTGCTTTAGCAGGATTAATGATCAAAACTCCAACCTGTTTGTCACGTTATAACTGACTTTTCCATTTAAATGCAAAACCAGAAGTCAGTGAGTCCGAAGGATTGTATATTGCTTTGAAGAAAACCAGTTCATTTTACATGTAAGCTTCCAAATTGGCAATAAACTTTAATTACAGGGTCAGATAATCAAATTATAATCAAATAGCCTCACATAAAAATCTATGTTTGAAATTAATGAGATACAGGGCTGCCACTTGGTATCAATGCACCTCTGTAACTTACTAGCAGACATTTCATTTTCATTTAAAAGTCACCTTAAGGACTTTCTCCTCAATTTTCACCGTGTAGCTTAATTTGATTTAGAAAACATTTCATTCTCAGATCATACAGTCCTTTGGATTTTCATACTCATCTCTGCCTTTCCCTCCCCCTCTCACCTCAGGGGAGGTCTCTTTTATAATTGACAACAGGATTTCCAAATTGGCGCTGTTGTAAACCTTTCCAACTGCGGGGTGAGTACATATCTATCTGTGTTGGAAAGAACCCTGACCCGGTGTCAGGTGTCATCTGACAGAGGCAGCATCACACCATGGGGCTGGTTCACCTGGGAAATTTTGCCAAAGGAAAAAAAATGTGTTTAGCTTAGCAATATTTAAATTGTTTTGAAATCAACCAATCCATTGGCAAGTGAATGGCATTAACCCTTACACCTGCCTCCTTGTCTGATTAGCTATGAACAAGAAGAACGCAAAGTTGTGATTTAAAACCCCTGTACTTTAACTTTAAAACCAGCAGTTTCTTGTCTTCATCAGTAACAGATTTTTGGGGGGCCGGGGGGTCAGAATGATGAAGAGCTATCTTCTGGGGCGTCCTCTTCCTGGCAGGCAGGCAAGCTGGGACCAAGGAAAAAGACTGATGAGCTGCGAGGCACCGAGAGAGGGATGCAGAAAGGACAGCCTTGTACCACTGACATGGTTTCTCTTTCTAAAAATTAGACTTTTCTTGAGCTTTTCCATGTTACACAATAAATGAGGTGCATAGCACCTGACCGGGTTGCCAGATGAAAATTAATTTTTAGCGTAAGTATATCCCAATTATTGCTTGGGACATACTTCTGCTAAAGAAATTCATTCCTTGTTTATGTGAAATTCAAATTTAACTGGACATCCCTTATTTTTATTCACAAACTCTGATGATCCTAGTCTTTAATGATAATAAAGCTTGGCACCTTCTAAAAAATTAAAAGGATTTCTTGGGGATTCCCTCAACATTTCCCAAACTGGCCGGATCACCCAATCACAAGGATCAGCTGGGAGTTTTTTAAAACTACAGTTGCCCAGACCCATCCTAGAAAAGCCGATTCACTAAGTCCAGGGTTTGGCCTGGGAGTGTGTATTTTGACAAGTTTCCCAGGTGATTCTTGGCATCGACAAGTTTGGAAAACGCTGCGAGTATCTCTTGTCACGACATCCCTGAGAAGCAGGTGGTGATGGAGTACAGGAAGTAGGACAGAATGGTTCATTTTCACTTCCAGCTGGGGAAATCATGGCCCAGAAAAGTACGGGGAGTGCTTGGCTGTCTTCAGAACTTTGGACCTATCGAAGAGCCAGTTTCAAAATATTTTATTTCATTGTGGCATAAAGTAAAGGTCATTTGGCTTAGAGATGGACAGCAGAAGGTGTGTGACCACGTAAGTTGGTTCTATCTGTGTAATTAGGATCTTTGCTGTCTTGTCTGGCGCGCTCAAGGGTCCTTCTGTGAGCTACTTAAATGTGGGACATCTATGGTGTCTGCCTTGGCTTTTTCATCTGTAATGAGAACATCTTCCCTGCCTCAAGCCTCCCCCATGGTTTTACCACTAGGACAGAAAACACAGAGAGAGAAAGAGATGAACGGAAAGCCTGGGAAAAGCTCCATCCATCAGGGTCCTGCCCCCAGCGTGAGGGTGGAAGGGTGCATCACACAGGTGAGCATCTCTGTCCCCCAGGGGCCCCTCTAGCCCCTTCTCCACCGCATGCTACAGGGACACATGGAAGATGCTGGCCAACACTGCACCGTTTCAGTGTGAACCAGAACCTGAGTCTCACCCTCACTCTCTGCATGACACTGTAATTATGTAAAAGAGAAACTGTAAGGATGTCAAGGTGATGAGGACGTTCAATAAAAACAGAGGGGGCTTCCCTGGCGGCGCAGTGGTTGGGAGACCGCCTGCCGATGCAGGGGACACAGGTTCGTGCCCCGGTCTGGGAGGATCCCACATGCGGAGCGGCTGGGCCCGTGAGCCATGGCCGCTGAGCCTGCGCGTCCGTAGCCTGTGCTACGCAACGGGAGAGGCCACAGCAGTGAGAAGCCCGAGTACCGCAAAAAAAAAAAAAACCCGAAAAAACAACAACAACAAAAAAACAGAGAGGACCTTGGGTCACGCCCGTGCTGCCCTGCTCTGCGCAGTTATCTCCAGGGCAGGAACGGTGGGTTTGAACTCAACCATTTATCTCCTCCTGTTCACCAGCAGAAGCATGAATCAACACAAAAGAACCGGATCCGGTTTCTCCTTCTCCTGGCTGCCCTCTTCCACCTCCCGTTTTGGGTGTCTTCTTGCTCCCCAAAAACCAAGGCGGTCACATTTTACTTCCATAGTAAAAGCACTCTCTTTTAGGTCAGCATGGAATGACCACTGGGCCAGCAGCCAGAAAGGCGGGGCTCCCTCCACCCCATCTCCTGCCATGACCTCGGTCAACCCTTGTCTCTGCCTTGCCTTCCACTCAGATTACATTTGGGTCTAACGTTCTGGAGTTCTCTGCTACATCTTCCCTTTCATTGGTAACTGATGAGAGTCAATTAGGCAGCCCTTAAGATCAAAGGAACGAAGTTTAATTCCTGCTTTTCACCTGAAGCTAGTTATTTCTGCCCCTTCTCTTTCCAACATTAACCCCTAAATGACTTTTGCTGTGCACTCCTATCTTGTAAGATCTGCTGTTTCACCATCCCTCAAATTGTTTCCACCCTATAGGAGACCAACAAAGGGATAATAAGGAAAATGTTTCAGTTCTAAAAAAAAATGATCTGCAAGTCCTCCCTAAGCCAGTGCACTGACGCTGCAGATCATACCTCATGTTTGAGGGGTGTCAGGATTTTTCCAAAGACCTGATGCACGCAGTTGCCTCTTACACTGTGTCCTCCAGAGGAACCCAGCTCAACCTGATGAGATGTGCAGGACAAGGCAAAGCAGCCATGGGAACAAGCTGTGTACAGGCTGTGGAAGAAGGAAAAACAAACCGGGGGTGATAATAATCATGGCAAGTGGTGGGGTTTGGGTGATGAAGATGAATAGAATTATCCTATCTTCCTAATCTGAGCCTTTGGTAATGTTCTATCGACTACATACTCACCAGGTCTGCAACGTCTTACTGCCTGTCTTCCAGAGGCATCTCAGTGTAAATCGCCCACGAGGTAAGGAATTTATCAAAAACTGTTCTGAACCGCTCTGCTCCTTCCAGTTGTGCTGCTTGGCCAAGCTCCCAAGGAGGACCACTCCGCATCACAGCAAGCTCTTTCTGGAATGGTGAACACTCAGGGTCCCTAAAGTTAGATTTTGGTTCAGATGTGATGTGAAATTCTGGGAGGTTGCTGCGGGATGGGTCTCAGAGGCCTCAAAGGTGTCCACCCTCTTTGATCCAGAAGTTCCACGGCTAGGGGCTCATCTTAAGGAATGTGTGTATAAAGCTTACAACTGTGGAAAACTGGGAATCTTGTATCGAGTAAATTATGGCTCATTCCTATGAAAGAACACCCTTCAGCCATTCCAAATCACGTAGAAGAGCACGCAGGGGCATGCAAGAACGTTCATCTCCTATGGTTTGGTGGAAATACGGTACCAGTTTTATAAAGACAAAAGTCGTGCAGGGCCACGTTATAAACAGTTAACAGTGGTCATCTTTGGTTGATTGGATTATGAATGCTTTCGATTCTGTATTCCTTTTTTTCTTTTCCAAGTTTTCTGCACAAGGCTAATAATTATTTTTGTATTGTTTTAAATTGGGAAAAAGCTTATTACACTTCGGAGGGGAAAAAAATTGAACAGGACAAAAATCTTACTGACCCTTAGGGAACTGACTTCCAGCTTCCATTATGTCATGAGTCAAAGGATTTTATGTTCACTGTGTATCGAGCTCTGCATCCACTGGTGACCTTGGACTTTCTCCTTTTTCTCTGTCTTGACCCATGTGGAAACATTGCAGCCAACAAGAGGAAGTAGCAAAGTTCTCTCTGATGAGTCAGTTATGGGATGTATTCAGAGCTGACTTATCCTTGTGCTTACCATGGAACCTGACACATGGAAGGTGCTGAGTGTTTGTTGAATGAATGAAAGAAAATACCATCTTGCTCTTTTGAGGGCTTTTATTCGTTCCATCGTTAAAATAGGGGGAAAAGTGGGAAAAAAAAGCCATTTAACTCAATTCATAACAAACAGTGGTTTAAAATAGAACTCCAAACCAATTTTGGCCGAAAGGGTTCTAGAATAATGTGAACAGCTGCTGTTGTAGACGCAGCCTGAAATAAAACTTCTTAGCGTAGTTCCAGGTCTGCGTTGAATAAATGCACAGACGGGGGGGGGGGGGGGGGGGGGAGGGCTTTATTAGCATTAATTGCAGTGCAGGCCCGGCTGTTGCTCAGAGAGAAACCTCGCGGCAATAAACCTTCTGCAGGCTGTAGATGGAGCCATAACATTACTAAAGAGCGTCCCAGCGCGCGGGGTGGGTGCTTTGTGCTGTGAGAGCCAGACGTTTGGAAGTTTTTCGGCTTTTGGCTTTCGTTTCTGAGTGTGAACAACCAGTAAACTCAGACCTTCTTCTTTTCTCCGAAGCTGACTGCGCTGGTCTAAGCCAAGATGCTGGCTTTGGGGTGGATTCAGCTTCCATTCTCCCAGCAATTATCACCTACGTGCACCTCCCTCTCTGACACTTTCTCTGCTTGAGGGCATGCCAGGGCTGTCAGTCCCACCTGGGCTGGTGAGTTCGTTGAGAACAGCAGACCAAGTCCTGCTCCTCACAATCTCTTGTCTTCTTTTCACAAGAGCCACTCACCCGAGGGGCCCGGGTCTCAGCTGGCCTCACCTGCTTACACCTGGCCTCACCCGGCATCCTGGGCAGAGTGGGTCTCAGCGGTGGGTTTCACAGCTACAGACGGGGCCTCCGTGAGCTGGGCGGGCGCCACCTCCCCTTTCCCACCGAAAGGCCCAAATCTGATGAACTGGAGGATCCCTAAAGGGTCTGGCTTCAAAAGCCTCCCTAGGTTTTGGTTAACCTCTCAGATTTCTTTCTCTTCCCACTCCTGTATTTTCTCTCTTCACAACACCCCTCCCCGCTTTCTTTCTCCTCCTCTCTTCTTCATCCCCCTCTGCCTTCCTCCTCTCCCTCTCCTGCCTTCTCTGCCCCTTCTCTCTCCCTTTCTCTCCACACACACAGATCCTGGAAGCCAGGGTCTCGAGACAAAGGCCATTTCACATTCGCCGCACTGTGTCATCCCACTGGCCTGCCACATCTTCTCACGTCACTTCTTTCCTCCCAAATATTCCATGGCTCCCGCCCTGCTGTCATTCTGGGAAGTCCCACCTTGGCCTGACATTCCCAGGCGTATTGATCTCCCTCCCCGGCCCCAGTGCCGTAAGCACAGGCCACGGGAGGCGAGGCCGACCTGGGCCCCCCATGCGTCTGCCTTGATTCACAGCCCACCTCCACTGGCTGGGCTCTCACTCATCCCTCCAGGCACACAGCACATGCTCTCGCCTCTTTCACGCAGCCTTCTTTGCTTGCCTCCAGTGGGGTTCTTCTCTCTCCCGTGAAAGCGCTTCATGGTGGCACATATTACGTTTGCCTTGGATTCTGGCTACTGGGGTGCATGTCTGGGTGATAAGATAAGCCTTTAAAGGGGTTTCTTGTATTCCGTTGTACACTCTTCCCAGACTCATCGTTGCAAGAGAAGGAGAGCTGTATACCAGGGTGACAGGCTGCAAAGGTGACATACTGCGCCCTGTAGGGGATGGGGAGGTCCCTGTCAAAAACAGTAGCTTCAGGTCACTATGTGCTGGTAAAAGAGGACAGTCTTCCCATCTCTGAGGTGAGATGACAGGTCCTCAGGCCAGGTGTGGGGAGGGCAGAGGGAGAGGTGAAGAAGATGGGAGTGTAGAAGCTGCTGGGGGCTTGAGAAGGGGCCGTGTCCTTGCCCCACAGTAGGTGGGAAACTAGACAGCTTTGTTGGGTTTGAGAACAGAGGGCCCCTGAGCTTGGTTTGCTGGGGGACCTTGAAGAGTCTAGAGGCAAACCAGCTATAGGACGGATCTGGGCAGAAAAGGCCTTAGACCGCCTTGCAGAGTTAGTTTCCAGTCTCCCAGCCTGGCACAGGAGAGACTCGGGGACACACAGAGTCAGGTCTTGCAGCAGAAGCAGTTGGTGTCCTCCAGCTCCTGTGGCCCTTGGGCTGTACCCTCTCCTTGCCTTCTGCCTGACCGCCATGCACATGGCAGGTCATTGTGCCGGGAAACTGACACCACAGCAGCCCTGACCTCATGACTGATGGAGCTGGTGGATCAATAGCCCAGCTCTTTCCCCTCACGTGGAATCACTCTACATTGTTTCCCAGAGTTCCCAGGCGAGACTGAGCTCCACCTGCCCACGAGGTACTGTGATAACATGCTCGGTGTCAGCTTCCTTCCCTTCCCTGTCTCACTCCCGTACTCCCCTACTAGCTTTGGGTATCACCTCCAAATAAACTGTCTTGTGGTCTGATTCTGGAGGAACCCAAACTCATACAAGCTCAAAAGAGGCTCTTGAGAAGGAACAAAGAATGCTACAGGAGGAAGCCACAGGAACGGTCACCAGCATGGGAGTGGAACTCTCCGAAATGATTCCATCACAGGCAGGTAACGCCCTGGGCCAGAGATGCCCCCTTTCCCAGAGACTGTGTCTCATAAGCCCCTTCTCCCCACAAAAAACTTCGGAGCAACCAGGAAGAAAGGGAATGGGGGTTTGTGCCTTAAATTAAATTGACTTGTTGAAAGAGGAAAATTGCATGTTCTTTTCATCTGAGTTTGTGGGTGCCTCCTCCGTCTCTTCGTCTGCTTCCCTCTCTGTTTAACTGCTTGAAGGCAGGGAATGGGCCTTGCTCAGCTTGTGGGGCTCCATCCACCAGTGTCTCCTGCCAGGAAGGCTTGTTGAGCCAGATTCAGTCCACCTGGCAGTGTGACAAGAAGTGCAGATGGCCTTGAGGAGCTGAGAGCAGGCCCCAGCTGACGGCCAGCAAGGAGGTGGGGACCTCAGCCCTAGAGCCCCAAGGAACTGAATGCTGCCAACAACTGAATGAGCTTGGAAGTGGATTCTTCCCAGAGTCCCCAGATGAGAACCCAGGCCAACTGACACCTTGACTTTGGCCTCGGGAGACACAGAGCCGAAGAACCAATCAAGCCCACCTGAAACTGTGACAACTACAACTCTGAGATAATAAATTTGGGTTGTTTTAAGCTACTGTGTTTGGAGTAGTTTGTTGCAGCAGCGACAGGAAACTAATCAATAGATTATTACGACCGGTGAGTGCTACTGTCTGTGGCAGCTCTGATTGAAACACTGAAATGCAATCTCGATAGCAATGTTCTTTGTGCTTCTGTCCATCCTACAAAGCCTGTAGGTCACATGTGCACTTCCTGTGAGGATGGCTTGTTAAGGATAATAAGTGAATGAAGAAAGTTGCAGGCTCCTTTGGGCCTTAAGAAGGGAGCCGTGGATACGTATCTGCCGTGGCCTTTGTATCGTAGAGCTTGATGACTCTATTCTGACTTTATTAACTTCCTCGGGGTTTTTGGCAGATACAGCCCTGGGATGTGCCGGGAAGTCTGATTGCATGGGCATAAGAAGTGGCCCGGGTGCAAGACTGACAGCACCCCGGCCAGTTCATCTCGCCGTCCAGGAGGGATGACGCCCGGAGGTTTACCTTCAACTTTACTTAAGCTCTCTTGCTCTTCTGCACCCAAGAACAGGGTACCTGGAGACAGGGTCAGGATCTGCTTTTCCTTCCCAATTAAACTCTGTTTTGACAGGTTTTAAGCTAATGGTCGCTATAGCTGCCAACTGGAGCTGTGCATATATGTCCCGGGGGTTGTGGTAGGGACAGGAGTTCACGCTTTGATCTCTGCAAAGAATGTAAACAGCATTTTCAGTCCCCAAATGGAGGAAGTGGGAGCTGGTTTCCTGTCTTCATCACGGAGCTCTGTGGGATCGACTTCCTGTCTGGGATGGTAAGCCCTCGTCCTTTTGGCTTGACTGTCGTGTCTCTTGCCGCTCTATCTAGAAAGACTGTGAACTAGGGAAGTAACCAAGTGTGGGCTTTGGAAAAACACCTCTGCCGAGGTTCAGGGGAGACTGACCGTGGGGCAGGGGATGTGGACTCCAGTTTGGAGCCCGCCTCACACTCACCTGCCCTCTCTGGCCCTCGGCTCCCTCACAGGTGAAGACACTGGGCCTTAGACAGCTTCTAAGGTTCTTTTTGACTTTAGAATTCTAGGATTGAAAAAAAAATCTGGTAGAACAGACACTAGCTGTTGACAGCAGTAATCTCTGGGTGGGGATGGGGAATAGTATTATAGATGACTAACTTTCCAGGTTAAATTTTTTTAATAAGACTTTTAATTAATTAAATTAAATTTGGGGGACACATCGTTCGGGAGGTGGGATCTTAGTTCCCTGGTGAGGGATTGAACCTGTGCCCCCTGCATTGGGAGCTCAGAGTCTTAACCACTGGACCGCCAGGGAAGTCCCTCCAGATTAAATTTTTAAAAATAATTTTTAATAATTTGTGGATATTATGCAACAAGACATATTACTATTTTATTGCAGTCTTATTGTTTTCCTTTCTTAAAAATATGCTTTCTGTTATGGAAAATTTCAAACATATATAAGAGTAGAGAGTATGGGCTAACATACTCCCATGCACCCATCACTCAACTTCAACCGTGATCAGCTCAGTCTTATTTCATCTGTATCCCCACCTACTCCCTCACCTTCTGTCTTATTTTAAAGCAAACCCAAGACATTACAGCATTTCACTCAATATAGCATGTATCACTTTGGTAATTAGAAATAAAAAAAAAAATTACCTGAGTCATTCTGAAACTAAATACCTCCACGCTCTCCTGTAGAAGCACCACAACAGAATGGAAATAAAATGTAACTCTTAGTCTTTGGGGGATTTGGAAGAAATGTGTTCTCTACCCATGATTGTTAACAATGTTTAATCCAAAGGAAAGAATGTCTAATAGTGGATTTCATATATCTGTGGGAGGGACTGTATTGAGGGGCAGGGAATAGGGGACTATTGTCTGCTACTCCACTGTGTAGTGCCAGTCCTGGGAGGGAATGGCTGTCCATTATCTTCCCCAACCTTTCTTGCACTGTATATGTCAAATCCCATAGTAAGTACTGAGAAAATTATTTTAAATGATCTCTCAGGAGTTCACCAGCCTCTCTTCTCCCATCAAACAATTTTAGAATTCCTTGGCTATAGTATGCCACCACCCTTATCAGACTGTGCTTATTAAATGTCCACTTGGACTCACAGTCCCACCTGTTGCACACTGAGGTCTCCCTTTGACTTAATTTCGGGGGTGAGTTTTCCTCCTGCTTTGTACCTTTTAATTAGAAACCCCGTGAAGTTCAGCTGGGCTTACATTTTTCCTTTTCTTTTCTTGAAACAATACAAATGTTTCGAAGGGATTCTGGACTACATTAGCTGATCGTTTTCAATTTTCATGTGAGACATATGGAAAGACTCACCTCCACTTACAGCTTATTCCCTGAGACGGTCTGACCCACGGCCGACATTACAAAATGGAAAAGACCTTCCAGGAAGTCAGCATTTAAGCCCATTTCCCTCCCTCGTCCTGCACTGACCTCAGCTCAAGTCAAAACCTACAGGAACGCTGGACTTTGACGATCCAAGCCATGGAAACTTTCAGTCCTGAAGTGTGCTCCCTCCTCACAGAGCCCAGGCCTCCCAAAACTCTTAAAGTGAGATCGGCCCAAACTGGGGGTGGGGAGTGGCGGTGATGCAGGGTTTCTTTTCTTTGTTTTCTTTGGTAGAGGGAGAAAGACCAGGGGGACTTCTTTTGCATGGCCGGTGGGGCTTCCTTTTTGCCTGCTTGAGTTAATAGAGAAAAGCCATAAATTGCTATCTGCTGGGCTAGTTATGTTTTCCTTGCAAATACAAATGTAAATTGCTCTAGCACAGAGAGTTTTAATGGATAAGTAAATGCTTGACCTTTGGTAAGCTTCCAGAATTGAGGTGTTTGGGTCTTTTTGCATCATTAGGAGACGTGCTTGCACGTGACAGGTTAAGGGGTGACAGCAGTAAAGACAGGCAAAATCATAGAAGTTGGGAGTCATGGGGTGGGGAGCTGGGAAATGCGGTGCTTGCCAAGGCTGTTGGGCCTTTTGATGTGGGGATTAGAATGGGCTGCAGAAGCAGCCCGCAGTAGGGAGAGTTTAAAGGCAAGATTTCTGGGGTGGAAGCAGATCTGGCGAGGTAGGGAGAGAGGTTTTGAGAGAGAGAGGAGAAAGAAGAGACTTAAGCCTGTTTTGGTGCCTGGAGCCTGTGGGAGAAGCGGGGAGGGACGGGAGAGGTGGAGGAATGGATAGCAAGCAGTTCTGCGGTGGGTAAGCCTGGGATCTCGTCAGCTGTTTTTTCCCAAGAACCCCGATGAAGATCTTGCTTTCTTCTCAATTGCTCTCATTTGTTGCACGTGACACTGACGGGCTGTGATACCGATGGAAGCCTGGGGCCTAAGGTGGTCCAGGTCTGTTGGGTCCCAGAAATTGTGATGATGCCCCTTGAGGAGAAGAAGAGGGGAGAAAAGCAGAGAGCATCCTGGGAGACTGCGGAGCACAGCTTTCACCAAGAAATGAGCGGTGGCCTTTGGTTGGAAGACTTGACCCGTCTCCCTTTTTGACCAGGAGTGGGTCTGGGATGGCTGCTTGGATCCAGGACCATCCAGTGTATTCCCAGCAATGTGTTGGAGAATGGGCATTGCGGGAAACCAGCGATCTGCTGGCTGGCTTTCTCAGCCTTGCGTTGAGGGCTGCGTGGACTCAGTTGGCTCTGCTGAGCTGTGGTGCACGGTGCAGGCAGGGAGGGCGGGGGAGCGGAGCAGTGAAGGACAAAGGCACATGTCAGCAAGTCCTTCATCCCGCAGTCCTGGGGGCTTGGCGGGCCAGCCGGAGTTTCCTGGCATTTGGTTCTGAAGTAGGGAAGGCCAGCTGGCTCCGGAGAGGTTTGTAAAAAGCTTATGTCAGTCTGCGTCTTGGGGTCCTGTTTGCTGCCTGGGAGGTGATGGTGCTGGCTGGCTGAGTCCCAGCTGTTCCTTTGGGGCCCACATGGAGGCTCTGGACTCTGATAGCATCTTTCAAGCCAGTAAAGGATGGGGGGCAGGAAGGTAGGGCTGGGGGTAGAACATGGGGTGGGTCCAACAGCTGAAGCTGGTCTCTGGGGCTTAAGCAAGCTGAGGAATTCTCACTGACCTGGAGGACAGACAGGGGGTGTTCCCCTTTTCCCTCCTACTGTGAAGTATTCTGCAGGAACCTAGCCCTCCCTGAGGCGCTCTTCCATATGGGGTGTGGGGCACGCTTTGAAAAGCCATCCTTGACCCAGTACACCCACAAAGACTTCTTCTCTGGAAATAAAAAAATGCTCTAAAGCCCAAGTTTTATGCGAACACTTAAGAAGGCAGGCTTTCTGCCTCTTTGCATTGCTATCATTAGACAGACTCCATTCCAGGCCCGGCCTGCGGCCAGGGAGTTTGGGGTTTGTCTCTGAAGCCAGGGATCTGTTTCAAGTGATGTGTGTGCACACTTGACTCCCCTTGCTCCAGCCTTAAAGGTCGTTTACACTTGAAAACCTCAAGACTCTTCTCCTCTGGAGCAGAGGGATCTTTTTCCAGGGGCCTCCCGGTCTTCTAGTGCTGCTGGGAATGGAAAGACCCCATGCAACCAAGGGTGAATGGGAGAGCACCCCAGCCCAGGGTCTCAGGCACGCTAAGACGACCTGCTGCTCTGTCTGCCTCCTTCACCCTGAAAAATAAAGTCCCCCCCAGGCCAGGAGGTCGCAGGAGTGGCTGACGTGCACGCGCGCTTACCGTGTGCCAGGCGCTCTCCTGAGCGTGCAGCGTGGGATAGCTTGGTTAAGCCCCCCAGCCATGGTGACCGGAGGTAGTACTATTTATGATCCTCAGTCTGCAGAGGTGGAAACTGACGCCCAGAGAGACGATGAAATGGGCACGGGTCGTGCTGCCAGGGCGCAGGGGGAGCTGGGATGCGAACCCAGGCTCTTCTCCTGTCTCAGACTCGGGGGCTTTGGCTCTGTGCTGTGGCATCAGGAGCTGAGCATCTTCTGGGGAGGAGCCTTAATGTGGGGGAGAGAGAGGGAGCTGGGGCACAAGCAGTACTCAGGGAGGAGGGGGTGGACTAGATCCTTCCTGAAAGCCTCTTGGGACTCTGGAACCAAAGGAGTCTTAGAATGAGCAGCATGGCGGCCGCGTGCTTGGGAGTGATTCCACCCCCACCCTCCACCGCCTGATGGACATGACAGCTCCATCCAGCATTTGCCCTGTGCCAGGCCCAGGTCGTGGAGCTGAGGACCGCGATGAAAGAGACAGCCCTTACTACGGTGACTCTCAGACCTGTGCATGGGCCATTAAATCCTGTGTTTGATTTAATACAGGAGGAGAAGAAAGGTTGGCGCAAAAGTTGCCACTTTTGCAGCCCCTTGGCCCCTTGGGAGAGTTCCACACAGAGGTAAAACGCTTCTGGTATTTGGAGAGACCCCTTTCATGGGCCTGCGGGACTGAGAAAGGTGTGACCAGGGCCACAAGGTAGATGAGGAGGTTTAGACAAAGAAGAGTTCGGTTGTGCACAAGTGAAAGGATTTATGGACTTACCTTGTTGAGACCTCGAGGAGTTTGGGGTCCTAGAAAAAGAGATGGGAGTGAAGAGTCCCCCACCCCCAGTAATGTCTTGTGTTGCCGGGAGGCAATGGCTGATGAGATCTAGGAAAACTGAGGACTAGCAACTTCCAACTTAGAGCTGTTTCTTCTTAGTGCAGTAATTATGGACTGTCATCACCTGCTGCCTCTCTGATCTGCTCTGCCCAAGACCTTAAGTAAGTAAAAGTTGTTCACATACAATAGTGTGCTTGGGAGATGCTGGTGCAACTCCTGACACACCGGAGAGGCCCAAGGCCGGAACGGACAGACATGAGGAGATGAATGACAACAGAGGGTCGGACTGCAGTGACCACTGACAGGGAACAGATTCTTAACAAACCCTGTCTTCCTCCACCACCTGGGAAAGGTGACTTTTGAAAGTGTGGGAGGGTGGATGGGAGGCCGATCCTGTCACTGCAGAGTGTGTGGGTCAGGGCTGGGACAGGGTGAGGCAGGTGAGGCACTGCCTTGGGCACATTTCAGGGCACGCCCTAAAGATAAATCATATTTTAATTCAACATTTAAACAATCAAAATACAGAGGTCTATGATGAACGAAATATCAAAATTTTAAATAAAGACAGAGCCAGTGTATTCCTTTTGCCTCAGGCTGCAGTATGACCGAGCAATGCATTGTTACGGATCCTGTCTTTACTTAAAATGTTGATAATTCATTCATCATGGTTTTTTTGCATTAATCTATGGTTCTTAAATACTTGCATTAAAATATGACTTACCTTGGGCTTCCCTGGTGGCGCAGTGGTTGGGAGTCCGCCTGCCGATGCAGGGGACACGGGTTCGTGCCCCGGTTCGGGAAGATCCCACATGCCGCGGAGTGGCTGGGCCCGTGAGCCATGGCAGCTGAGCCTGCGCGTCCGGAGCCTGTGTAATCCATGAACCATGGGTTCATGGGGAAGGGCTGCTACCTGGGTGATACATTCTTGCAGACCACCTTCAGAGACTGGTTCACCATTGACAAATGTCTCTCCTCCTGCCCGTTCGTGCTGTGAAGTGACAAAAATTAAACAATTTAGTAACAAGTTTGATTCCTTTATTCAAGGGAAAATAATCCATGGACTGGGGGAGTACCGTGCCTCACAAGCAGTGGGGCACTCTTCCCAAGGGATTTTGGGCAACAGGGAGTTCTATAGATGTTAGAAGAGGCGATGCAGAAGCAGTGCCTGATTGGCTGGTCGGGGCTTTCCTTACAAGGTGCGTGGGTCTTATTTTGTAGGGGAAGGTGAGCTGACTAAAGCTGAGTTGGAGGATTGTGGTTGGTGTATGTTTGGTTTCCTTGACAGTGAGGTGTCTTCCAGGCCACTGGGGCGGCCTCGGTACTGTGGGTCCTGGTACACGAATGACCTTTATCAGTGCCCTGACTAGGACAAGCCCGTATTCACACATCCCTCCAGGCAGCCAGGCTGGGGCCTCCCTGAGCACAGATGGTGGGCACAGAGCCAAGGGGCCCTGTGGTCCGAGAGGGAAGTATTTTGGGGAGGGGGTTGATTTGATTTGATGTCTATGGGAACTTTCTTTGGGTCTCTGTTCCCTGACTTCACTGCACATTTCAAAACAACATTCTTCTATGAACAAGCACCAGGACATCAAATACTTCCACACCCTATGCTAGAAGCGCTTCAGGACACGCTGCTTTTTTTTTTCTTTTAAATAGTTCCATGTAAAATCAGATGTTAACCCTCTCTGAATAAACCCAAGTGGAAAGGCTTTTTCTTTAATAACACCAATGACAATCAGAACAGGTGCAAAGAATATGTGCCCCTTAACTAGAGAGCACCATGGTTCAGAAGGGAAAACACTAAGTCGTTACACATGTAACAAACAATTTTTACTTACTGATGGTGAGAAAAATGAACAACAAAGCTTCAGGGAAAGTACAGCGGGAAATATATGAGCAGGAAGCATGATTTATGTCTTTGAGTGGGGCCCATTTCTTTTATAGATGTATTTTGTTTTGTATCTTGGTCAACACCAGCTCCGCCCCGCTTTTTAATTATTAAAGCTTGCGTTGGGTGCCATCACATATTGCAGCTTTTTGAAACCTCTTCAGTCAGCAAACCAAGAAATAGACAGAATTCCAGGATTTGTGACTAGAGGGATGTGTACCTATTCTCAGAGTCCTGCAATTACAGAGCGCTGGAGCCAGACGGGATCTTGCAGGTTACAATCCCCATCTTCGTTGCCCTATACCAGGGCTCTCCAACCCGTGGGCCGTGGCCCGGTACTGGTCCTCGGCCTGTTAGGAACCGGGCTGAACAGCAGGAGGTGAGCGGCGAGTGAGCAAAGCTTCATCTGCCGCTCCCCATTGCTCGCGTTACCGCCTGAACTATTCCCCACCCCCACCCCCGTCCCCCTTCCGTGGAAAAATTGTCTTCCGCAAAACTGGTCCCTGGTGCCAGAAAGGTTGGGGACCGCTTCCCTACACCAACTCCATTTACTGTAAGGAAAATGAGACTGAGGGGAAGGGGTCCAGGCAGGATCTCACAGTTGACTGGTGGTGGAAATGAATTATTGTCTAAGAGATGATTTGTGGGAAGACTCAAGACCTAGTCTATGCTATCTCTGTGTTTTCATGACTGCTAGGGCTGGAAAAACAGAAAATGAAGCATACTGTACAGTTCGATAAAGTTTCTGCCACATGCTGTAGACTAAAGCAAGTTATATGACCACACTCAACTACAATAAGTGGAATTGGCAATTCTACCATATGCCTAAAGGAGGAAAATCAGAAATATTTGGTGAAGAGCACCAACAATTATGTAATATTTCATTACCTCCATGATGGTGATGTTCAGTCAGAAGTCTTTTACATTATTAATGGCAAGTTTAATGGCTACTTTCTATTCAGTATTGCTTCCCTCGGGCCTGAAGAACTTCCTTTTGTAGTACAGGTCTGCTGGTAGCAAATTCTCTTACCTTTTATTTATAGAAAATATTTTCACTTTGTCTTATTCTTGAAGGATATTTGTTGATGTAGAATTGTGAGTTGGCATTTTTTTCTCTCAGCATTTTAAAGATGTGATTTCCCTGTTTTCTGGCCTCCATTTTTTTCTAATGATAAGCCAGAGATCATTTGTAGCATTCTTCCCCTACATGTAATATGTCATTTATCTTTGGCCGCTCAAGGTTCTCTCTGTAGTTTTAGCTTTCAGCAGATTGACTATGATAATGATAGGTGTGGTTTACCTTTATATATCCTGGTTTGGTTTCTTCAAATATTTTTTCCATTTCATCTCTCCTCTATTTTTAGGATTCCAATTACATGTATACTAGATTTTTTTTTATCATATTTTACCACAGATCACTGAGGCTTTGTTCACTTTTGAAAATTTTTTCACTGTGCTCCATAGAGTAGTGTCTACTGATACATTTTTAATCTCACTAACTCTCTTTTGTTATCTACAATCAGCTGTCCATTTTTAATTTTGGATTTTAATTCTTGGTTCTAGAATTTCCACTTGGTTCTTTTTAATTGTTTCTATTTCTCTGCCTAGATTTCCTATTTGTTCCTTTGTTACACAAGCACATTTTTCTTTACATTACTGAGCATAGTTATAATAGCTGCTTTAAAACCCTGTCTGAGAATCCCAACTTCTGGGTCATTTTAGGGTTAGTGTCTCCAATTGGTTACCTTCTCTCTTGAGTATGGATCACATTTTCCTATGTCTTTGTAGGTCTGGTAATTTTGGATAATATCCTGAATATTATGAGTGATATGTTGTAAAGACTGTGAATTCATCATATTCCTCTGAAGATTCTTGATTTCTTTTTTGTTTGTGTGTCTACTTAATGAGCAGTTAATTTGGGTGAATTCAAACTCCAAATTGTACGTCTTCTGTGGTGGACAGCAACTGAAATCTCAGTTTGGTTCTTTTATCCTTAGTTGGACTGCTTGAAATCTGCCCCATGCGCGTGTAGGTCAGAGGCAGCCAGAGATCTGAGCAGAGTTTATACACTAAATTTAGGGCTCCCGCTCTGTGGATCTCTTCTTTTCATGATGTTCCCCCAGCTTCCCGCTTTCTAACTGCTGTGGTCACCCTAAACTCCTCTGATTATTCATGTCTGTGAGACTAAGCGTTTGAGGTTTACCCAGATGCATGGTAGCTGACTAAGGTCTGCCCTCAGGCAAAGAGCTGTGTGTGTGTGTGTGTGTGTGTGTGAGAGAGAGAGAGAGAGAGAGGGAGAGACAGAGAGAGAGAGAGACAGAGGACAGAGAGACAGAGTGAGACAGAGAGCGAGACAGAGAAGAGAGAGAGATATTTCTCTAGTTTTTACCTGCTCTGGGACTTTCTCCAGCGCATTCATATATTTGGTTTTTTTAATATATTTATCCAGAGGTCAGTTTAGTTGTTATTCTGCCATTACCACAGTGTAATCCTCTTTTTACTTTTTAAGAATATAAAATCTGATAAACATTCACAGTTCTTTTTCCTTCCATTTCATAAAGATTTTCTCTGTGTGTCTTGTGTTCTAGCTGTGTCCCTTCAGAATATCCATACTGAATCATTCGATTCTTCCCTTACTGGGGAGGAATGTGTGCTTGAGAACCTCTCTGTGTAAATCACAAGGGATCTTCTGTCAGCTCTGAGTCTCTCCTATGCGGAGGACAGGGTGCTGCCAGGTTTGCTGGCTGATGTCTCTGGTCCTGCAACATCTTTCCTCTTATTTATCCACTACAAGTTACTGCCTGACTTCCAAAGTTAAGTTCTCTCTAGATTAATTGGGTCCAGTGTGACAATGGCCCTGAAACCTTACCAGCTTCTGACTCTGGAAATAAAAAATGGAAAATAAAAATAAAAGAATCACACTTTCAAGGTGCAGGTGATTTTAGAACCATTTAGTCAAATATGCTCATATTCAGGTGGAGGTGAAATGTCCAGGAAGTTGGCCTCATTATGGACATGTGGTCAGTTAGGAGGAGAAGTGGCGAACCTCGTTCAGTGGACTCAGCTATCTCTGTTTTCATACAGATTGAAGCTATACTTTTCTACTGTCACCCAAGACTCTTATATGAAAGAGCTTCTTAATAACTAAACAGCTCCAGGGCTTCAAAGAAGCAGAATGTGAGGAAAAAATGGTAGGCTATACCGTAGTTTTAAAAATAGACTTTATTTTTTAGAGCAGTTTTGGGTTCATAGCAAAATTGAGTGCTAAGTACAGAGAGTACAAAATTGTCTTCCCCCATTCCCCCTGCACATGCACAGTCTCCCCTGCCATCAACATTTAGCCCCTGAGTGGTACATTTATTACGTTCGGTGAACTTACATTGACACATCATTAAGTCCATAGTTTACATTAGGGTTCACTCTTGGTGTTGTACATTCTATGGATTTGGACAAATGTATAATGACATGTGTCCACAATTATAGTATCATACAGAGTAGTTTCACTGCCCTTAAAATCCTCTGTGCTCCACCTATTCATCCCTCCTTCCCCCGCTAACTCCTGGCAGCTACAGATCTTTTCTCTGTCTCCATAGTTGTGCCTTTTATAGGATACCATATAGTTGGAATCGAACAGTATGTAGCCTTTTCAGATGGGCTTCTTTCACTTAGTAATATGCATTTAAGTTTTCTTTGTGTCTTTTCAAGGCTTTCATGGTTCATTTCTTTTTAGTACCGAATAACTTTCCATTGTCTGAATGTACCACAGTTTATTTATCCATTCATCCATTGAGGACATCTTGGTTGTTCCAAGTTTTGGCATTTATGAATAAAGCTCCTATAAACATCCGTATATGGGTTTTTGTGTGGACATATGTTTTCAACTCACTTGGGTAAATATCAAGGAGCTTGATTGCTGGGTTGTATGGTAAGAATACGTTTAGCTTTGTAAGAAACTGCCACACTGTCTTGCAAACATTCCACCAGCAAATGCTTGAGAGTTGTTGTGTCACATTCTTGTCAGCATTAGGTGCTGTCAGTTTTCCAGATTTTGGCCATTCTAGCAAGTGTATAGTGGTAACTTGCTGTTATTTTAATTTGTTGTTTTATAGTAACATATGATGTAGAGCATCTTTTTATATGCTTACCACCTATCTGTCTATCTTCTTCGGTGAGGTGTCTGTTCAGATCTCTGGCCCATTTTTAAATTGGGTGGTTTATTTCCTTATTGTTGAGTTTGAAGAGTTCTTTGTATATTTTGGATAACAGTCCTTTATCAGATATCTCTTTTGCAAATATTTTCTCCCAGTCTGTGGTTTATCTTTTCATTCTCTTGACAGTGTCTTTCTCAGAGCAGAAGTTTTAAATTTTAATGAAATCCAGCTTATCAGTGATTTCTTTCATGGATCATGCCTTTGATGCTGTGTCACTGGTTTTAGTAACAAAAACAATGACAATAATAAGACTAACCCAAAGTGGGATGTCAACTGCCATAAAAGCAATCATTTTATATCAGCTAGAGCTCCATGGTAATGTTTTACTTGGCATTTGAGAATCCTTCCATGTAAATCATTCCCATGGACATGTAATATGAAAACATATATATTTACGATTACTTTGTAAATACTGAAGCTATTTCAAGTGAGATGTCTGCAGTAGAAATAGATTAGGCTGCATACGTGAGTCCTGACTTGGGATTAGCAGGCAGAAACCACTCTTTGAGCTGCCGTCCCTGACATTTTGCTTGAACTGAAAGCCAGGTAGTTAGCAACACAGGTGTTTTTCCATTCCCTTGGAAACTAGTAATAGTGTTCTATAGAATGATGCCCTCCTTCACTGTTCCCAGCAGCAGAAACCACAGCTGCTAATGACTATACTCTGCAGACATGTTAATCGTGAGGATGTGTACTAGGAGTGGCTATGCCATGGCGAGAAATGACGGTGATAGTGACAAGAGAGTCACATGCCAAGGAGTTGGCCTCCGGCGAAACACATGTCAAGGAGAACTTTGGGAAGAGAGGTTGGCATTCCTGATCCAAGAGGTACCACAGCCGGGGTGTTTATCAGCCAGTGAGCTCAGATGGATCAGTTAAGTGAAGAAGAACTCCAAGGAAATGGGGGACTTCTTAAAGGTGACATCAGGAACCTCCACAGCAGCACCTTCACAGTATTCTCCTGGTCAAAGTAGTCACGGGCACAGCCCAGATACAAGGGGGAGGAAAAATAGAACCTATCTTTATGGGGGGAGTTTGTGGCTCTCATTAATCCACCACATTTAGTAATTTCTTTTTTTTTTTTTTCTGCCTATTAAGAAGAGCCCAAAATAATGGCACACTTGTGGCTTCAGAGGGACTCTTACTGTGTTGGGTGAAATGGTTCCCCTCTCAGGAAACAGGACCTCACAGAACCTAAGACTGCGGACATGGGAAGTACATATTCTGCAATCGGGTTATGGGGCGTGGTGGTGAAGGGGACACTCCTGCTTCTACCTTTTGGTTTCTGGAGTCATATATTTTAGCCATTGGGGACAGAGGGCCACGCTAGCTAGAGATTCAGTACATAATTTGTATCCCGGAGGACAGTACCTCAACTTGCTCAGTTGTCTCTAAGAAGGAACTTCAGCTGGGCCTGCAATAGGGCATTCCTTCGTTCTCGGAGGGTGGCTGCCTCTGGGCACTGCAATATTTGGTAGAAGCAGTCACCCCTCCTCTTCTGTGAAAGGAATCCCTTGAGCGGAGGCAATGCGATGTGAGATCTCATCTGGTAAATCAGACATTCTGTTTTTCTTTTTTTAATTGGAGTGTAATTGCTTTACAATGTTGTGTTAGTTTCCGCTGTACAATGAAGTGAATCAGCTATATGCGTACATAGATACCCTCCCTCTTGGACCTCCCTCAACGCCCCACCTCCACCCCCATCCCACCCATCTAGGTCATCACAGAATACTGAGCTGAGCTTCCTGTGCTATACAGCAGGTTCCCATTAGTTATCTTGGTAAATCAGAAATTCTGTTATCCCTCCAATGGTGGTACTGGTGGAGGCATTGTGGACAGGGAAGACAAACACATATCCAGAGGAGATAGCAATTCAAGGAAGAACAGATTTCTGCCCCCTCCAAAGTGGAAAAAGTCCACCATAAGCAAGCTGCTATCAGTGGCTGGCTGGTCTCTTTGAGAGATGGTACCATATAGAGGGCTCGGTGTTAGTCTGTGCTACCGGCAGCCTGAGCAGTTGCCAGGACCAGCTGTGGTGAAGGGAGGCCATCATCTGAGCCCACACACATCCATCCCTGTCCTTTGGGGCATCCTTAAGTGAGGCTTGGTGTGGCAGCAATCCATTTTGAGCTCACATCAACAAACTGGGCCTACTGATCCATAAATCAAACTCAGGATTTTTTTCTCCCTGATATCTGGTAGTAGCAAAGGGCCTTCCTGACCCATGAGACCATAGGTGTGAGTCAAGGACACGGCATTGGTGTAACCCAGTCAGGTGGCATGGGAGTTTGGGCCATTTGTTTGTAGATCTTATGAGCACTCTCTGGATTGCCTGATCCCAAAGGTATCATCATTTCAATCATGCAGGGGATTGCTGTAGCATGTGTACAGGCTAAGTAAACTCCTACAGGTGTTCACAGCTTTAGAGAAGTCGCAGAGCACACAGCAAAGAACACAGTATACACCTCAGGCAAAATGCTGTTACAGTGGAGTGAGTTGAAGCTGTCACAGAACTGGCCACCAAAGCCACAGCTGGAATCTGAGATGTGGCAGCACGGATGTGAGATGGGGCCCCAGAGGCATCCAGTATCTTTGCACCCCATCTACTTTGGTTCTGATTTAGATTCTCTGCCCCTGACTCTATCAATTTTTGGTCAGATGGGGAAAGCAGAGCAAGAGATCTCGGAGAATCTCTAGCCATTGAAAAACTACATGACACCCATCATACATTCCCTTCTGTTAAAACACTTCATGTCAAGTTTTACTTTGTTGTTCCCAACCTGTGAAGCTTTTATTTCTATATGAATGCCCGATTTTATCCCCTTTTGTATTCCTGTAGAATGATTTTGGAGCTCCAAAGTATACTCTTTTGCAGTTCCTACTGATTTTTCTTTGAATCGAGAAATCTGTTCCATTCACTGTAGATCACTATACTTATCAATATAAAACCCAAAGACATTCAGTTGGTTCCTGACATCAGTCTCCAAGTCTCCAATTCCTCATTCTTAAGAAACTGATAACTCTAAACCAATGTTACCAAGAGGTAAGTTATACATCCTCCTTTAGTGTTTCTCACGTTGGCCTTGTTCTACTCAATGTATGCTAGAATGTGTCCTGGTTTCTGGGTTTAGTTTCTGATTCCTAGTTGCGGTTTTAACTAACGCATCACTCTTATACTCCCACCCACCCGCCTGCCCTTGTCTTCTCCCTCCACCCTTCCAAATCGTTGTTAGCACTCTGACGTGCATCCTTCCATACGTTTGTCCCTTCTCCTATAATCTTGTATTTATGTACACATAGTGTCAGACAATGTTCCCATTCTTCTTTGCTAGTAGAATCCTGATTCTATTTGTGATACAAGGTGCTTAGTCTGGCAATGGGTCACGATTGGCCCAACGCAATCATGATAATCCTTTCCTCATATTTCCTGGCTTACCTTGGAGCTAGAGGTAGCCATGTGACCCAGTTTTGGCCAATGAAATGTTAGTGGAAGTTAGGTGGGTTTTGCTGACTCGTTTGCCCTTTTGCCCTTCTCCCTGTGTAGAATGCGCATATGATGCCTGTAGGTGCTATTGGCATCTTGTGGCCTTGCAGTGATACGTCAACATATTAAAGATGGTGGAGTAGACATATAGAAAGGATCTGGGTCTTTCAAGACCATACTAAGCTACCAAGCCAATGCTAGAAGCTGTCTACATCTAGACTACCAATCATGGAAGAAAAATAAAACACTATTTGTTTAAACCACTCTTAGTCTAGTTTATTGTTTTCTTGTATGCAAAAGCATTTATGACTGATACAAGTTGCATATGGGTGAACACACAAATTTTTTGCTCTTCAATTTATAAAAGTATGATCATATTATATATATTTCTCTTACTTTATGGTATCTTGCTTTAGATCCTTCATAATACATAATATAAATAAATAAATATATAAATAAATTCTTTGAGAATTCCCTGGCAGTCCAGTGGTTAGGAATCCTCACTTCTACTGCAGGTATGGGTTCGATTCCTGGTTGGGAAACTAAGATCCCACATGCCATGCAGCATGGCCAATAAACAAACAAACACACCTAGTGGTGGTCCAGTGGCTAAGATTCCACGCTCCCAATGCAGGGAGCCTGGGTTTGATACCTGGTCAGGGAACTAGATCCCACATGCATGCTGCAACTAAAGATTCTGTATGCCACAACTAAAAAGATTGCACACGCAGAAACTAATGATCCCGCATGCCCAATGAATATCCCGCAT
Organism: Stenella coeruleoalba; assembly: GCF_951394435.1. Taxonomy (NCBI): domain Eukaryota; kingdom Metazoa; phylum Chordata; class Mammalia; order Artiodactyla; family Delphinidae; genus Stenella; species Stenella coeruleoalba. The sequence continues at coordinate 30,850,675 of NC_137166.1, read as the reverse complement.
GCTGCAACTAAGACCTGGCACAGCATAAATAAATAAATAAATATTTTAAAATAAACAATACATAATAGAAATCTCTCTAAGTCAATGGGTATAGCTCTAATTTATTATTTAATAACATTTAATTAATTATTTTAGATAGATAATATTAGCACATGGTTCAAAAATCCAAAATGTATAAATGGAAAATGGTGTAGCCACTTTGGAAAACTGGTAGTTCCTCAAAAAGTTAAACATAGTTACCATACAATCTAGAAATTCCACAACTAGGTATATACCCAAGAGTAATGAAAACATACCTCCATGGAAATAATTGTACACAAATGTTCATAGCAGCATTATTCATAATTGCCCAGAAGTGGGAAAAAAACCAAAATATCTATCAACTGATGAGTGAATAAACAAAGTGTACTATAGTCATACAATGGAATATTATTTAGCAATAAAAATGAATGAAATACTAATGCATGCTACAATGTGAACGAACCTTGAAAATGTTATTTAATGAAAGAAGCCAGTCACAAAACCACATATTATGATTCCATTTATGTGAAATATATAGAATACGCAAATCCACAGAGACAGAAAGTAGATTAGTGGTTACCTGGGGCTGAGGGTAGGAAGCTGGGAATGGAGAATGATTGCTACGTATTGGGTTGGCCAAAAAGTGCCTTCAGTTTTTAAAACTAAAAGACACATCTTTCATTTTCACCAAGAACTTTATTGAACAACGTATTCACCCTTTTATTCTACTACCTTCTGCCATTTTTCAGGCAACTTCATAATTCCATCTTCCCAAAATTTTTTATCTTGTTGAGCAAAGAACTGTTCCAGATGCCTTTTACAGTCTTCCAGGGAATTGAAATTTTTTCCATTAAGAGAATTTTGTTAAGACCGAAGTAAATGGAAATCCGAAGGTACAATGTCTGGTGAATATGGTGGATGAATCAGAACTTGCCAACCAAGCTGTAACAGTTTTTGCCTGGCCATCAAAGAAACATGCGGTCTTGCGTTATCCTGATGGAAGATTATGCATTTTCTTTTGACTAATTCTGGATGCTTTTCGTGGAGTGCTGCTTTCAGATGGTCTAATTGGCAGCAGTTCTTGTTGGAATTAATTGTGTGGTTTTCCGGAAGGAGCTCATAATAGAGGACTCCCGTCCAATCCCACCATATACACAACACCACCTTCTTTGGATGAAGACTGCCCTTTGGTGTGGTTGGTGATGGTTCATTTCTCTCGCCCCACGATCTCTTCTGTTCCACATTGTTGTACGGTATCCACCTTTCATCGCCCGTCACAGTTTGTTTTAAAAATGGAACGTTTTCATTACATTTAAGTAGAGAATCACATGCAGAAATACGGTTAAGAAGGGTTTTTCTTTGCTTAACTTACGTTGAACCCAAACATCAAAGCGATTCACGTAACCAAGCTGGTGCAAATGATTTTCAATGCCTCATTTGGATATTTTGAGTATGTCAGCTATCTCTCGCGTGGTATAAAGCTGACCATTCTCAATTAATGTCTCAATTTGATTGCTATCAACTTCAACTTGTCTACCCAACCAAGGAGCATCGTCCAGCGAGAAATCTCCAGCACGAAACTTCACAAACCACTTTTGACAAGTTCGATCAGTCACAGCACCTTCTCCATACACTGCACAAATCTTTGTTTTGCGTTTTGGTTGTGTTTTTACCTTTCTTGAAATAATAAAGCATAATATGCCAAAAATTGTTGCTTTTTTTCCTTCCATCTTCAATATTAAAATGGCTACACAAAAATTCACCAATTTTGATGTCTTTTTTAAAATGCATGCTGATATGTCAGCTGTCACATACAATCTAACAAAATTGTTTCAATGAAGTTAAAGACAACTATGTGCTACCAGAGCCATCTTACAGAAAAAATCGAACAAACCTTTTGGCCAAGCCAATATATGCGTTTTCTTTTTGGAGTGCTGAAAATGTTCTAAAATTTGATTTTGGTGATCATTGCAGAACTCTGGAATATGTTAAAAATCACTTAGGGGGCTTCCCTGGTGGCGCTGTGGTTGAGAGTCCGCCTGCTGATGCAGGGGACGCGAGTTCGTGTCCCGGTAAGGGAAGATCCCACATGCCACGGAGCGGCTGGGCCCGTGAGCCATGGCCTCTGAGCCTGCGAGTCCTGAGCCTGTGCTCCGCAACGGGAGAAGCCACAACAGTGAGAGGCCCGCGTATCGCAAAAAAAAAAAAAAAAAATCACTGAGGGACTTCCCTGGTGGTCCAGTGGTTAAGAATCCGCCTTCCAAGGCAGGGGACATGGGTTCAATCCCTGGTGGGGGAACTAAGATCCCATATGCCGCGGGGCTACTGAGCCCGCGCGCCTCAACTAGAGAGCCCGCGTGTCGCAAACTATGGAGCCCACGCACTCTGGAGCCCATGAGCCACAACTAGAGAGAAGCCCGCGTGCCGCAACGGAGAGCCTGCATGCTGCAATGAAGATCCCGTGCCGCAACCAAGACTCGACGTAGCCAAAAAAAAAATAAAAAATAAAAATCACTTAACTGTATACTTTAAATGGATGAACTTTATGGTATGTGAAATATATCTCAATATAGCTGTAAGTAATACACAAATGGAAGCAAAGTAAAAAGTAAGGTTTTTTCCTACCTCTTCCCCTAGCTGCCAATTCCGTTTCCCAGAAGCTACCACTTATCAACTTCTTATAGTTCAAAAGATATTTTATTTATATTCAAGCACATTTACATATGTGTTTTTTTGTTTGTTTGTTTGTTTTTGTTTTGCGGTACGCGGGCCTCTCACTGCTGTGGCCTCTCCCGTTGCGGAGCACAGGCTCCGGACGCGCAGGCCCAGCGGCCACGGCTCACCGGCCCAGCCGCTCCGCGGCACGCGGGATCCTCCCGGACTGGGGCACGAACCCGTGTTCCCTGCATCGGCAGGCGGACTCCCAACCACTGCGCCACCAGGGAAGCCCTACATATGTGTTTTTTTTAACATCTTTATTGGAGTATAATTGCTTTACAATGGTGTGTTAGTTTCTGCTTTATAACAAAGTGAATCAGTTATACATATACATATGTCCCCATATCTCTTCCCTCTTGCATCTCCCTCCCTCCCACTCTCCCTATCCCACCCCTCTAGGTGGTCACAAAGCACCTAGCTGATCTCCCTTTGCTATGTGGCTGCTTCCCACTAGCTATCTATTTTTACATTTGGTAGTGTATATGTGTATATGTCCATGCCACTCTCTCACTTTGTCCCAGCTTACCCTTCCCCGTCCCCGTACCCTCAAGTCCATTCTCTGGTAGGTCTGCGTCTTTATTCCCATCTTGCCCCTAGGTTCTTCATGACTTATTCCCATCTTGCCCCTAGTTTCTTCATGACCAATTTTTTTTTTTTACATTCCATATATATGTGTTAGCATACGCTATTTGTTTTTCTCTTTCTGACTTACTTCACTCTGTATGACAGACTCTAGGTCCATCCACCTCACTACAAATAACTCCATTTCATTTCTTTTTATGGCTAAGTAATATTCCATTGTATACATGTGCCACATCTTCTTTATCCATGCAGTCACTATGGAGAACAGTATGGAGGTTCCTTAAAAAACTAAAAATAGAACTACCATATGACCCAGCAATCCCACTACTGGGCATATACCCTGAGAAAACCATAATTCAAAAAGAGTCATGTACCAAAATGTTCATTACAGCTCTATTTACAATAGCCAGGACATGGAAGCAACGTATATGTTTTTACGTAATTTATTGCATAAACTGTTCTTTACCTTATGTTTTCACTTAAAAATGTATTTGGAACACATAGACACAGAGAGGAGAATGCCCTGTTAAGACAGGAGCAGACTGGAGTGATGGGTCTACAAGCCAAGGAATGCCAAGGACTTACCAGTAACCACCGGAAGCTAGGAGACAGGCATGGAACAGATTCTTCCCTGAAGTCTTCATGGGGACTATGGCCCTGCCAACACCTTGGTTTCAGACTTCTAGCCTCTAGAACTCTAAGTAAGTTTCTGTTGTTTTAAGCCAAAAATCAAACAAAAATATATCTTAGAGAGCATTCCATATAAGTCATCTTTTAAATAGTGGCATGATATTCAGTTTCATGACCATAAGATCCATAATTTATTGGATGAATTCCCAATTGGATATTTAGGGCATTTCCAATTTTTCCTTTTTAAACAAATAATGAAATAAAAATGTTGTCCAAGATTATTTCTTACATTTGCAAGTACATCTCTGGGATAATGTCTTCAAAGTGAAATTACTGGATTAAAAGACATGTATGTTAAATTTTGATAGAATTGCCAAACTGATCACCACAGCGTTTGTGGGAAATTACCCTCCTGCTAGTAATATGTGAATGTGCCTGTTCCCTATAGCCCTGCTAGCACTATAAAATTTTTGATCTTGTCAATCTGGTAGTTGAAAAATTATATCTCATTGTGGTTTTTATTTGCATTTTTTAATTATGAGCATGTTGAGTATCTTTTCCATGTTTAATACCATCATCAATATAATTACATTCAACAATGTTATATTCACTTCATTAAGTCAGTTGAAGTTTCTTTTGTGTAAATTATTCATAACATTTTTACCCGTTTTTCTACACATTGTTGTTCTTTTTCTTACTGTTTTTAGGAGCTCTTTATATATTAAGAAAATTAGCTATTTGCTCCATTTTTAGCAAATATTTTTCGAAGTTTTTCATTTGTTTTTGATTTTATGATTTTTTTTCTTTGGCTATGAAGAAAATTTTATTTTTCTGTAGCAAAGTTATTATTATTTCATTTCATACCTCCTGGATTTTGTGTCCTACTTATAGAGGCTATCCCCACTGGAGATTGCAAAAATAATTATTTATTTACTTCTAGTTCATATATGGTTTCATTTTTTACATGTATATATTTGTAGAATCTATTATGCTTTAACGTATGAGTAGGGATCCAATCATTTCTTTTTACTAGATGCCCTTTCATTGCTTCCAACATCATTACTGAATAGCCTACTTCTCTCCATTAATTTAATAAGCCACCTTTGCTGTGCCAACTTCTTGTATGTATTTGGGTCTGTTTCTAGACATTCTGAGCCACACTGCATTTCTGGAATAAACACCTCTTGATCATGGTGTATTTTATATATAGTTAAATGTGGTGGTCAATTCTATTTGGTAACATTTTACTTGGGATTTTTGCTTCAATATTCATGTGGGATTACTTTCTAGTTTTCTTTTGAGTATGTGTGTGCAGTGTTTATTGGGTTTGCAAAACAGTGATATATTCACTTCTTTAAAAGATTATGGAAATTTTCTTTCTTTTTACATCTCTAAAACAGTTTGAATAGCATTAAAATTATCTAGTCTTTGAAGGCCTATGAGAATTCATCTGTAAAACCTTCTGGGTCTAGTGCTTTTTTGGATTAACTCTTTAATAACTGTATTTCTTCCATGGAAATTGATCTTTTAAGCTTTCTATCTCTACTAGGGTTAATTTTGTTAAGCTGTATTTTCTAGAAAATCATCCACTTCATCTAGGTTTTCAAATGTATATGCATAGAATTGTGCAACTTAGATTCCTGACATTTTATCAATAGAATAGCCACTGATTCAGTAGTTAATCTCCAGTTGTCATGTTTTAATCTGTACTTGTGCTTTCTCTCTTTTATAATAATTAGATCTGTTTTGTTGATTTTTTTTCAAAGAAAGATCTTTTTATTTATTTCTACTATTTGGTTTTAAACTCAAGTATTTCTGCTTTTATCCTTGCTGTTTCCTTCTCTCTACTTTCTAGATTTCCTTTTTGTTCCTTTTCTAATTTTTGAGATAGATATTTAATTCATTTATTGTTACACTTTCACTTTGATTCTTATAAATATTTAATCTATTTTAAATAGATTAAATTTTAAAGAGAATTGCATTCTCTTTTTACCTTTGTTTTAATTGTATCTCAAAGACTGACATATAGTGTTTTTAGAATCATTATTTTTAAGAGAAATTGTTCAGTTTCCATTTATATTTCCCTTTTGACTAAAGAATTTTTTGATAATTTAAAATTTTCCAGATGGAGAAGACCTCGTGCCTTTTGATTTTATTGATTTTCAGTCTAATTGCATTGTGATAACATAATGTTGTTAGTTTGCATTATTTTTATTTGAAAGAACTTACTGATGTTTTCTTGGTGACCTCACATGTCAATTTTCATGAATGTTTCTTGTGTATTTGAAAAGAAGAAATATTCTCTTTAATAAGGGTGAAGAGTTCAATATATGTTTATAAGATCTACCTTGGAATTATGTTGTTTAGATTTTCTATATATTTATTTATTTAGCCTATTTGCTTTGTCTTGAACTAAGAATGGATCTTACAAGTCTCTTCTAAATGTATTTCCATATGTTTCTCTTCTGTATTCTGTATGAAGGCTGCTGCTATGTTCTTTGATACATAGTTATGAGTAACTTTTATATCTTCACTGTGAATTATGGCCTTTAGTTATATAAAGTGTCCTTCTTTGTCTCATTAAGCCCTATTCCCTCCATGAATTTCATCTTGTCAAGATAACAAGTTCACAATCTCTGATTTCTTTATGTGCATTTGCCTGGTTATAATTTTACCTACCCTTTTAATTTTATTACACTTTGTTTTAGGAGTGTCTCTTACAGTATAGAGTTGAATTTCGCCTTGAAGGACAATCTGAAAATCTTTTCTCGTAGGTTAGTTAAGACCATTTACATTTATTGTTACAACTTAAATACTTGATCTTATCTCTGTCCTATTGTTTTATGCTGTGTTTACTATGTGTTTTTCATTCTCTGGGTTTTGTTTTGTTTTTTAGTTTTAAAAAAATGTTGGTGATTAGAATGATTTGTGGTTCTTGTTTTAGTATCTTTCCACTAATATCTTTACATAATGCCCATGTTTTCTTTATTTAGGCTTCAACTATCTGATATGTCTGCTTTAAGTGATATCTTTGACTCTCACCTATAATCTATGTGAAACCAAAATGAATTATTCTACTTTCCCATTTCTTTTTCCCTTTTCCCCTCTTAAAAAAAAGGTGTTATATCTACTTTGCCAGAGCATATAATTATTTGCTACATACTATTCTTCCATCTTGTCCCCACCTTTCATTGGTCTAAGATCTATAGTTAAATACAGTCAGTGCTTACCACCAGTCTTTTAAACAGTTTCCTCATTCATCTCTTAGTTGGACAAAAGTGGTCTTCCAGTAGATTCCTCAGGAAGGACTCATTAGTACAATACTCCCTGAATTCTTGTCTAAAATTGTTTTTTTCTATAAACAAGCACATGAAAAGATGTACAACATCATTAGTCACTAGGGAACTACAAATCAAAACCATAATGAGGTACCACCTCACACCTGACAAGAATGACTATTAAGAATTTAATATTTTAAATCTTTGCAAGTGTTGCAAGGATGTGGAGAAACTGGAATGCTTGAATGTTGCTAGTGGGAATGTAGGATGGTACAGTTGTTATGAAAAGCAGTTGGTCAGTTCCTCAAGAGATTAAGTAGAATTGTCACATGACCCAGCAATTGCACTTCTAGATTTATACCCCAAAGAGTTGACAGCAGGTACTCAAACAAATGTTTGTACCAAAATGTTCATAGGAGCAATGTTCACTTAGCCAAAAGGTAGAAACAACCCAAATGTCCATCAATGGATAAATGGACAAACAAATAGTGGTTATTAACACAATGGAATATTATTCAGCCTCGAAAAAGGAATGAAGTACTGATACATGTTACAATGTGGATGAACCTCAACAACACTATGCTAAGTGAAAGAAGCCAGACGCAAAAGGTCACATATTGTATGATTCCATTTCCATGAAATACCCAGAATAGGTAAATCCATAGAAACAGAAAGCAGATGAAGGATTGCCAAGGGCTGGGGAGAGGGTAATAGGGTGTAAATGCTTAACGTATGCAGGGTTTGTATATTGATGGAAGCGTTTTGAAACTCTATAGAGGTGGTGGTTGCACAACACTGTGAATGTGTTAAATGCCACTGAATTGTTCACTTTAAAATAGATAATTTTATGTTATGTGAATTTCACCATAATAAAAATTGGTTTTCTATAGCCTTGATATTTGAAGGATAGCAGAGTTGGACTAAAAAAATCCTTGGTTCACACTTCATTTGAGTTATTTGATGAGTATTTCACTACTCTTGCTTTTGTGATTTGCTCTTGCAAAATCTAATGCCAACCAGATTTTGTTTTCTTTATAAGTTACTTTTTTTTTGCCTGGAGGACCAGAGGATATTCTTTCTTTAACTTTAAAGCCTCCTTGTTTTGTTAGGATATGTTTCAGAGTTGACTGTTTTGAAACAATTTTCACACATGGTGGACCCTTTCAGTACGTAGATTCAGGTCTTCTTTTATTTCAGGAAAGCTTACTTATGTTTGCCTGTCTATATTGTAGCTATCATTTTCTCACTGATTCTACCTATTTCTTTAATTTCATTTTCTTGGCTCCTTTCATTTCTATCCACTGTCATCCTTAGTCTATTTTCAGTCATATTTATTTTCTCTTAGGTACATTATAATTTAGTCATTTCAAGGTTAATTTTTTTTCTTCAATTTCTTTCCTAACATCAGTTCCCATTTTATAAGTTCCAGTTTGTCTAGTTTATTTTTATATTCCCGATCTGTTTTTTTTCCTATCTGCAACTGCTTTTTGAATTATATTTAATTCATGTTGGAATACTGTATTACATTTTCTTTTGCATCAGGCCTGGTTTTCTTTATTTCTTCTGGAGTTTTGCATCTACTGAAACATTTTTCTTAAACTTAAAAAAATGGAAATATAACATAAATTCAGAAAGTAAATATCAATAGCTGATCACCATGCTTCACTTTTTTCCCCACCATCTTAATCCACCATCACTAAGAATCTATCACATGCTAGGGTTTATCACAACACAACTTACCATAAATCATGTCATCCTTTTTGCCATTTGATTAGCGAGTGACCCAGTTTCAGAGTCCCATCATGATGTTCCACTTTCTAGGGCCATTTCTGGTACCTACCCTTAGCCTGGGTTCCCCCAAAGCAGGGTCTGAAACAGGGGCTTGCATGCAGGTACTTTATTTGGGAAATGATCCCAGTGAGAGGAGAGAGGGTCTGGGAGGAGTAAAATAGAAGGAAAAGCCAATGCGAAGTTGTATTATCAGGTTGTTCACTTCTATGAGTGATGGGGCTTATTCTTGCTGGAACCCTATAGAATGCACCTCAGGGTTTTCCATCAGAAGGATGAAAAGGGGGAGTATTGGCTCCTGACTGGCTCCTGACTGCTACTGGCCAACAGTTCCCCTGGGGAGTTAACTTCCTTGGTTGTGAATAAAAGATGGGGAAGGAGAACATGAAGTTCGGCCCAAGAAATATTTCATACTATTTTCTAATGGCTTCCACTCTTTCAGTTAAGAAGTCACCTTTAGTCTTAGTGTTGTCTTTTGTCTCTGACTTTTAAGATTTTGTCTTTGGTTTTCAACAGTTTTTCTATGATGTGCTTCAAGTAACTTTGTTTATCCAGCTTGAGTATACAGGATTAATTCATTCTTGTAACTGTGTAGTCTGGAAAATTCTTAGCTATTATTTGTTGGAATATTGATTCTAATTCTCTTTTTCCTCTATGGGACTTCAATTATGTGTACAGGCCTACTTAGTTTTTTTTACTGTGCTTTGCAGATTTTTTTTTTTTTTTTTTTAAATTGAAGGTTTGTGGCAACCCTATATTGAGCAAGTCTACTGGTGCCATTTTCCCAACAACATCTTCTCATTTCATGTCTGTGTCACGTTTTGGTAATTTTCATATTTCAAGCTTTTTCATTATTATTATATTTGTTATGATGATCTCTAATCTGTGATCTTTGATGTTACTATTGCAGAAAGATTATGGCTCACCGAAAGCTCAAATGATAGTCAACATTTTTTAGTAATAAGGTCTTTTTAAAAAGGTATGTACATGTTTTTATTTTTTAGACATAATGCTATTGCACACTAAATAGACTACAGTATACCGTAAACATAACTTTTATATGCACTGGGGAATCAAAAAATTTGTGACTCACTTTATTGTGATATTCACTTTATTGTGGTGGTCTGGAATCAAACTTGCAAGTATCTCCAAGGTATGCCTGTATAACTTTCCACACAATCCCAAGTCTATGAACTGCCCCCTCTTTTTTTCTTCAGTATTTTCCATTTTTCTTCCCATGCATCCAAATTGATATTTTCTTGATTTTTTTTTTTTTTTTAGAGTTTCCTCTCTTCAATCGTGTCTGATTTGCTGTTGGATACTGACCTAATGAATTCTTAGTTCATAGATGAAGTTCCTGGATGATGATTCCATTATCTGAATTACTTATGGGTGTTTCACTTGTCTGCTTAGTCTTAGTCTTCGGTCATGTGGTCTTGTCTCCTTACGTGCCTAGTTAATTTTATAAATGTATCAAGCACTATACATAAAAAACGTAGAGATAATTTGAGCCTGGGGGATTTACTGGGGCTCCTAGTCCTCAGTGGACCCTAAATTGCAACTTTTATTCTTCAAAGCCCTGAGAGTCTGTTGGAAGCTCTATTCAGCTTCTTAGCCTCTTACCCATGCTTTTAGATTGCAGTTGCATCTAGGAGAAAATCAGCCTTCCTGACTGGCTCACCTTCCCAGATTTTGTTCCTGTAATTGTATTTATTTGTTTATTTATGTATTTATTTGGTTGCACCGGGTCTTAGTTGTGGCAGGTGGGCTCCTTAGCTGTGGCATGTGAACTCTTAGTTGTGGCATGCATGTGGGATCTAGTTCTCGGACCAGGGATTTAACCGGGGCCCTTGGCATGGGCAGCGCAGAGTCTTATCCACTGTGCTACCAGGGAAGTCCCCTTGTTCCTGTAATTTCTTACAGCCTAAGTAAAATGAGCTTTCCAAGTTGTTCTTAACAAGAAGGGTGATCCAAACTATCAAATTTACAATTACTGGCGTAGAGCTCCATCCTGCTGAAAAGTTTTCTCATTTTTGTTCTCTTATGGAATATGGATGCAGGATTCTATTTTTAATTAAAAGTTGTTTTGGATTTTCCTGGACCAGCCAGGGCAGATAATCATATGGGTGGGGGAGGGGTTTGGGTGGCTTATAAGATTTCTTAGCTCAAGACTGTCCTCTTCTGTTGTTACAGTGAAGTGCAGTTTTTAAAATAAATGACCTTCTATTAATATTGACACCATTTAATGATACTATCTTCTTTCCCTGGGGCCCACAGTTTCAGCTGGTTCCTTCTTTATTTTACTACTATGCCTCCAAGGGAGACTTCCCCCTTCCAAAGTGCCTCCTTCTCTTCCAGAAGAGGTGTCTTTCCAAGACTGCTACCTCTGGTCCTCTGCATTTCCAAGCCCCTTCCATTCACTTCCCCAGTAGCCAGTACTCTGATCCACCAGGCCACAGACCCATCCTCAGCATTTCCTCACTCAGGGTGGACCGTCTCCTGGGAGAAACTTAGGTGATATATTATCTGTGTTCTGCCACCGCTAAAATCTTGTCACAGGCTCCTCTCTTATGCTTAACCCTTGCCTTTCTCGCCCTCTGGCATGGGCTTCTGAGCTGATGTTTAATTATGTTCCCCACTTACACATAAAGTGAAGTTTGTAGGATTTTCTGTCTTCTGGTTATGATGTAAGAGTGGGTTATCCCTTGTCCTATTAGAACCCCAAAAAACGATAACTCATTTTTTTTTCTTTTTGCGGTACGCGGGCCTCTCACTGTTGTGGACTCTCCCGTTGCAGAGCACAGGATCCGGACGCGCAGGCTCAGCGGCCATGGCTCACGAGCCCAGCCGCTCTGCGGCATGTGGGATCTTCCCGGACCGGGGCACGAACTCGTGTCCCCTGCATCGGCAGGCGGACTCTCAACCACTGCGCCACCAGGGAAGCCCGATAACACATATTTTTAACATTTAGATAAAATTATTTTTTAGCTAGCCCTTTACTACTGATTTCTAATTTCACTGCATTTTGCTCAGAGAAACAAATTATAAGGTTTTGATTCTTTGCAAATTGAGACTTCCTTTGTGGCTGCGTACACGGTTAATTTTTCTTTGAATGTCCTGCATGCGTTCTATATCCATTTGAATTTAGTGATCATACGAAGCAAATCTTCTAGACTTTTTCTTATCTTTTGATCTCTCACTCTCTGAGAATTATCTTAAAAAATATGTAGTCACTATAGTTCTGTCAGTTGTTGCTTCATGAATTTTGAGGCAATACTGTGAGATACATTTACTCAAGTTCACTACATCTTTGACCACTTGCTCCCTTTACGAGTATAAAATCTTTCTTTGTCCCTTGTTTTCCACCTTGGATTCGATTTTGTCGGATATTAAAACTGTCACCCTACCTTAATGTTTACATATTTAATACATCTATGTCTTGTTTTATAGCTTGTCTTCCCTCTCTTGGTTAGAAAAGTCTCCCCAACCTCTAGGTTGTATTGTAGTCTCTTAAGTCTTCTTCCAAAATTTCTCTTATTTTCCCTATTGTTAATGAGGCCGTGTAAACTGCGACAAAACACATTTACAGAAAATACAGCTTGATTTTAAAGTGATACATTTCCTTAAAATTTCTTAAAAACCGCTTATGCTTCAGCTCCTTACCAGTGATCGCTGAGAGCTTTCTGAGTTTCAGCCTCTGTTACTTCACTGAAAAAAGGTACAAAAGAAGCAAAGACACAAAAATTAGTTTGCTGTTTGTTTCCTTAGTGTCATGATGGCTGACTAAGAGTGCCCCTGTCATGTTAAATTAAGAGAAGTCTTAACACAAAGGAACATTTTGGGAAGGTCATAGATGACCTTCCAAATTTGGGAAATTGTCATAGATGCTGGTATCTAAAGAAGTGGTTATAGCACCAAGAAAAGAAGGAAAAAATGTGCTTTACTAATAACTAAAAATGAGTAGGGGGATAGACAGGTGGGAGGAGATGTTGCAGCTGAATATAGGTGTGAAGAGAATAGATGACGGAAATATAAAGATCAAGATGTACATTTGATTTAAAAAGAAGACTGATGATGTTCAATGAACAGAGAGGTGATGCTGTTACGGGGCTGAGAAAGGTGAATCTCAATAAAGAGTGAGAGAGGGCAAAAAGCAGAGGAAAAGTCCAAAGGTATCTACCATTGAAAAGAGGTCATGTTCTAAGTCTGAGGGACCCAGATTTTACTTCAGAAAAACTGAAGGAGAAACAAGGTTTAAACATATTAGTCAATGGTATATGGAAAACGAAAGGGCAAGAACAAAAGGTGTAATGGCATCAGGAACACGGGCCCAATTTCCCAGCAGGTCAGACTGTAAGGTGCAGTCCACTGGTGGTACTTTATTTTGAAATGGAAGTGAAGATTCTATCTTGCAAGATAAAAGAGATTAGGATGAGGAGATGTTTTCTAATTCTGTATTTTCGGTTTTTAAAACACTTGTTTCCATAGCTTTGATACTTCTTAGCTTTCTGGTTGACCGGCAGGTTGTTTTTGTTCTGAACAAAGGGGATGTAAAGCTGCATTTGCTCCCATTCATGGATCTAATTAGGCATGTTGCCCAAACTATAATAAATCATGGATTTAGTTTTTCTTTGTTAAGGTAGTCAGAGGCCTTCAGGCATGAGTGACTTATTAAAATGTACTCTCATAGTTGGGGATGAATGATCACCCTGGTATTGTCAATCACCCAATAATTTTATATCCCCAAAGCTCTCCCTTGGTTGTTTTGTACTACCCCAAAAATGACATTTTATTCTCGTATTTGTTCACAGACGTGATTCACATTTTGCTATCTAGAGCATAAGGAAATCATTCTAAATTCAGCAATAGTGCCAGTTTGACTAAAAAAAAGTTATTTTCCATATCCACCGGAATGTTAATCGGATTCTTGTTAGAACATGTGTAAGAAGTGGTTTTCATTGTCACAGCTCTTGATGTCAGATTACTAAAACAACTTATGTTTTGTTGTGGGAGCATGGGTGCACGCAGAACCTCCCCAATCACATGAACGCTCTCAGCCCACACTTCATAATACACAGAAATTATTTGTGTTTTGTGGTAACGACTGAATGGCAGGAACAGCAGAATTTCAACGTGGCTGTTCTTTATTTGATTAAATATATTCTCTATTTATTCTTAAAAAAACTAATTTAAGTTAAACGGCAATAAACCATGATAATTTAGAAAACATGTTGAAACTGAGAGTGAAGAGAAATGTTCTCTACGTAAACCACACTGTAAACCATAAAACTTATTTTTGTCAACTGCTTCTCATGACAGTGGCTAGGAATTTGACATTTCTACTACAGTAGGCAAAAAAACATGTAAAATACACTCTCCCACATACCACATCACATCTCTATTTATATTTCCAAACTAAAAGCATTTCAGCCCCCAAAAGTGCTGAGTGTACCGTGTACGTTTACACCAAGAGCTGTAAGTTCATACAAGCCTTACCTTAAGCTGGTGTATTTGTCTGGCCAGGCCCCCTGCCCAGCGCCAAGCCATACTTAATGGATCAGGCTTAGCTCACCAAGAGAAAACCATTGCTCTTGATCCTAAAAGGTGGGGAACTTTTCAGCGAACTCTGGTCAACACGACACAAAACAAAAAACTATTCTCGGGCAGATTATGAAAACCATTTGAAGCATCCAAGACCACTTATCCACTTCAAAACGTGTCAGCAGCTATTCAACTACTTATGAAAATGAGTTTTGTGAAAATTCATGTAGTTTGAGGCCGAGTATTCTAAAACTAGACAAGGAATCTTAAATAATCTGTTACGGTACACATGAAAGTGACAGAAACGTGGCTAATTCTCTAACGTTAGCTGAGGTATACATGCTATACAGTTGACTAGATCTCAGAAGATTTATAATAAAAACTTCCCCTTTCCACTTAAAGATCATAAGAAGTCAGCACAATCTGGTCTTCTCCCTGCTGAAAGGGTATTTAGTTTGGGATGTAATGTTTTAAAACAATAATACAAACCTCCTGGGAGAATACCACAATAAATGTCTCAAAAACCACTCAGTTAATCCCAGGGTATAATCCGGCTGTTTTAAATTACTGCAGGGAATATTACGGGCCTTAATGACACTGTAACTGCTTAAAGCCAAAGAAAGCTAGAAAGAGAGGCCAAAAAGATGAGCTCAGAGCCAGCTGAAGTGACAACAAACATGTGGCTGTTTATTAGGATTGGAGAGGTTTAGTCTGCAGATGTTTGTGGTCTCTAGAAGGTTCCAGAGGAATGAGTTGTTATGAAGATTTGCAGAGTTTGATGAGAGCAAGATTCTTCTTGGAGATGGCAGGCCCCAGACAGGGAGGCCCAATGGTAGAGACAGAATTTATAGATTTCTGTGGTCAGATCATACTCTACTGGTTCCACAATGTACATCAACAAATTAATATTGTACGGATGTCATTTCAAAGCCTCCTAAAGACGAGAGTCATTATTGAAGCCATTAGAGCACAGATGGTTCAAACTATATGCAGATATTCATACTTGCATTTTTGCATTATAGCTGCTTTTTTTTTTTTCTGTTGAACTGTAATGAATTGTCTCATAATCTATTCCATCTTCTTGCCATTAGCAGGCTTTGAATGTTCACAAATAGGAGCAAAGAACTCATTTTCCAGAGCTTTAATCACACAAAGAGGGAATGCCTAATTCTCTAAATGAAATGGTCTGTGATCACTGAAGCAGAGATTTAATATATCACGGCAAATTAGGTAGATTTTAATAAATTACTTATCTCCCTGAATACTTTACATATGCTTAAGAAGGAACATAGCCTGTTTGCAAACAGTGAAAACCCACAGCCTATAAAAATCCTTTGAAGAAAATGACAAATAAAAAAGTAAATTAAAAAATGAAATGCATTATATCCTAGACCTCTAGAGACAATTCCTTTGCAGCATTGATTCACAGCTCCATTAAAAATATCAATTAAATCCTTCAGTGAGATTGAGTAAAAGCTAGAAAATTAACTTTCTGAGCTGCTTTTCGATGATCTGGTTATCCAGATACACCCTCGCATTGTACAAGCTTGATGTAAATTTAAAAAATGATAAAAAGATACTCCTTTCAGGTCTAACTAAGCATATCAGAATTTCAGGCATATTTTTAATATTTTCTTTCTATGTCATAAGCTAAGTTTTCAAAGTGTAAATTTCATGTATCTGTCTCTTCTTTACATACACACATTCCTGGATCCCATATTACCATTACAAATACATGAAAACAATACAAATAAGAAGAACTGTAATTTTTAAGAAAGAAAAACAAAAAACTTGCAGTAATTTAATAAGTTGGTGCCAAGTCTCATTCTTCATATTTAATTGATAGAAATGGCATGCATCAAAGAAAATGCATACTGAGCTTTAATGTGCATAAAATGGATATTAGCATTTTAAAGAGGAAGATTAACACATTAATCCAAGTAATTTTCATATATTGCTTCTAATAAAATCTTCACAGTGCAAAACTCTTAATGAGGCTAATCATACACATTCCATTTAGTGGGACAATTAGGGATAACGTAAAAGTATTTCTTTTTCATAGGTTTTCTAAGATTTATGCTTTTTGCTTATTAAAAATAAAAATGGGAATTGCATTTCAGTTCTTCATAAGAAAATGTTGAAAATGCAAATAGACTTTCTCATGTTATCACGTAGGTATAAATTATTGAGAAGGTGTTGCCCACTGTGGAGAACTTAAGTCCTGAGGGGGTGGCAGTCATGGGAAGGAGGGAATAGAAAAATAAACAAATGGAAAAAGTATACAAAACTTGAACACTTCAAACCCAGGCCTCCTCCCTCCCAGCTTCTCATGAATTATAGATTACATACACCAGAGTAATTACGAAAATCTCATCTAAGTGCTTTCATGTGAGCATTTACTCAGGAGTAGGAGATGCCTCTGGAGTAGTTTCTTTCAAGCCTCCAAGTCATCTCTGTATTGCTCGTAGACAGACCGTAGGGCATGGAGTGCTTCGACAGTTACCCTGAGCTTGCCAATACCTCCACCATCTGCTCGAGCATCCAAAACTAGGGAGAAGATAGCAGAAAAGTGTTAATATCATTCAACAGATTTTTCTTCAGAGAGCCTAGCTGAAACAGTAGTTGAAAAGATGAAAACAGCTCTACAGAAGTCCAAAGTTCACTGGTATCTCAGAAATCTAAAAATCAAAGCTTGTCATGTGTGTATGAGTGTGTATACACATTTCAGATGTACTGTATGTATGTATACATATTGCTTGTAGAGTTAAAACTAATGATCTAATCCTGAAGTTTACCCAGTGGAAAGGCTATAGGATAATGATTCCCACAGAATCAGAATTTCTTAGTAGGAAATGAAAGTCTAAAAGGGATCAAGATATGACAACGAAGAACTTGTTCTAACATACCGTGTTAACAAATATCAGAATGGCTACTTACTGTAAAGAAATTACATGATCATTATTTGAAATGGTTATTTATATATTTTTAAAGATTTTTTTTTGATGTGGACCATTTTTAAAGTCTTTATTGAATTTGTTACAATATTGCTTCTGTTTTGTTTTGGTTTTTTGGCCACAAGGCATGTGGGATCTTAGCTCCCCGACCAGGGATTGAACCTGCACCCTCTGCATTAGAAGGTGAAGTCTTAACCACTGGACCGCCGGGGAAGTCCCCTGGAATGGTTATTTATCTTTCTAAGGAAAACATTCCATTTAAAATAGATTATATGTGAAATTAGAAAAAGTTAAAATGGCAGACCCAGAATCTTAAGGTCTATGGATTGGCTCTGAGGGTCTATGAACTGATGTTGCAAGAAAGTAGATGCAAAATTTTGAGCGTCTGTGGGCTTTTCTGGGAAGGAGGCACAGCTTTAGTGGTGTATCAAAGGCAGACTGTTTGATAATTCTCTGAGCTCAGTGGTGGGGGCCAAATGGGATGCTGATTCAGACCCCAACCCTCTGTGAACAGCGATAACCTACTAGTGACTCCAGGCCAGAATTTTGGACTTTGTAAGTCTTGACAGCACTTATGAGTCTATATAGTTTCCTATGTATTTTCCTCGTGGTTTTCCTTGAACTTTTAATATGTGTGTTTGTTTAATTCCAAGAAAATTTGTAAGGAAACCTTCAAATAAAACTTAGTATACAAAGACTTAGGTGGAGAAATGAGCAGGCAGGGAGATTGCAGGGGAACAAATGGTCCCCAGCGCACTGCCGAGCCTTCACCTCTTCTTTGGAACGCCTCACTTCTATGTCTGGCACAGAGCAACGCATTAAAAACCTAACCTTACCAGCGTTTAATTTTCTGACTCTTTCCCAGAACAAGGCCACAATAGCTGTCTCTATCAGACCAATATGATCATTTGTGGTCTTGCAGAACGAGAAGATGGCTTTTGAAACAGCACTGACTGTAGAAAAGATAAAGAATCTAAAGCACAGATAATTTTGAACATTTCTGTCAGACTCTCTTGGTTCTGGGTGTTTTTAATAGGATTTAGGTTCGTATTTTAATCCTCTCATCTTTTTCTTCTGTGCCTGCCAAAGTTGTGATATGTGTGTGATATGTATAGTTTATAAAATTTCCCAGAATAGGTTTCTAATTTGGTTACTTGGTCTAATTTGGTTAATTATTTGGCTTGATCCTGACTTTTGAGCACTTGACACACATCCAGGACAAGCAGCTTGACATGTGAACCACAGCTGAACTACGGTGTAAGCAGAGTGCCTGGCACTTAAGAGGTGCTCAGTTAAGTGCTCATTTAATGCATGAATAAATGAGTAAACAAACCGTGTACATTTTTCCAGTGATGGATGGCTCTGCTGACTTAAGAAATGAGATTAGGACTCAGCCTCGTTTCTTCATTTACTGTACAGCCCAGGCCATCCCTGATTATTATTTTTAAAAGTCTTGATTTCATAAAGTACAGTACCTTCAGCATGTTCTAAATATGTTATATAAGGATAAGGGGTAGAAATTAGGCATTGTTGGGACTCACACCTGGTGAGGTGAAAATCTAGAAGAGCACTTTTTGTCAGGAATCCCTAACTCCTCCCTGAATCCTGATGAGAAGCAAGTGACCAAAACTACTCAGTTATTTGCAGTGACTATATCACCGGACTGTAACACTGAAGTAAAGAGAAGCCTTGCAGAACACACTGTAATGATCACTCAGAATAACATGCCTTAGCTGAAATAAGGGTTGACAGCATGAGGCTTCTAGAAACAACATTAAAAAAAATCCAATGGCCACATTTTTGTCCCCCACAACCCCCGCCCCACAATACTAACAAAATGAATAATTCCTTGAGAAACACAATTAATTATTTTTAAATTTCTGTTGATTCAAAGGAAGGCAGAGAAGGAGGGTAAGGGGGGGATGTAGGGAGAAATTCCAGCCTCAACAAAACATCAGCTTGAGTCGCAAAGGATTCAACTAGTGTGTGACTCAACGTCCTTGCAGCCAGCAAAAAGAAGGTTTTAATAAAGAATTTGGATTTCAGCAATTGCTGGTTGTACAGATTGAGCAATACTTCCACCCATACCATCAATACTTTGCTCGATGATGTCTCTCCCTTCCCGAAACATGTCGGCGAGGTCAACGTTAGCAATGCCGATGTCCTCACACTCCAGATCCTGCTCATCCTCTGGAGGGTCACTGACCACAGTGAAGCGAACGCTGAGAAGGGAAAGAACACAGAACATCGCTACAAAGTGAGAAAAAAAAATCACAAATGAAACAAAACTCCTGAATGGGTTTTTATCACAAACTGTGAAATCTCAGTTTCCAATTATTCCAATAAAAAGAAAATTATATAAGTTATTATATGAACGATTAGAATTATTATAGCACACCCAGACTTCACATGAACACTAATTCACTTTTCTAAGCACTGATTATCATTTATCACTAGAATCTGAGAAAATTACTAGGCGAAGAGAAGAACCAGATGTTCACTCTATTATATATTATCTGATCATATTTTGACATGTCTACTTTTAAGGCTAAAAGGATCAAGTGAATAAAGACCAGGGAGGTTAGGGCAGCTTTTTCAACAGAAATGCAACATTTTCTATAGAAATGCACAACTTTGGAGTTTCTACTAAGCAAGTTAACCAACTGTGTTCTATATATTCTTAATTATGTTAGCTAAATGTTGTAGCTCTACCCAATAGCTATACGAAATGTTTGTATTAGTTCAGCAATCTTTCAACTTACAATCATAGCATCCAAGTTTTATTTTACTTTTAGACATATAATTGGAGGGTTCTGATGGAACTGATTTGAATTAGTGGCTTGTGTTGAGGCCAAACACACTTGGACTGACCAAATGACAGGAATTTACAGTTAAGTACTCTTTTGATATGTCTTGGCAGCATAGCTTAAACCACGAATGCTTGTAAACGACCATTTTAACCATTTTCAAAATCTATCCATCCCAAATCAGAAACAAAACAAGAAACTTGTTTCTTAGATAACACTGTTAGGTAAAAACCTAAGTCTCTGGGATGTCATGCCTTGAAAAATATGCACGATTAAAATCCTTTCCAAATGTTTACAGGTAAACATGACAATATTTTAAAATAATTTGCTAAAAGTATTCAACATTTCATTTCTTTACTAAGTCCCTGTTTTTCCATAGCAATAAATTCTGATCAGGAAATAGAAAGATGGATATTTTATATGATGCATAAAATAGATAAATTAAGATTAAGTGGTTTAAGGGCATCCGTTCTGGGTTCAAATTTCTGCTTTCCTATTAATTAGCTGTGTGACTTTGTACACATTACTTAACCTCTCTGATCTCAGTTTCCCTATCTGTAGAATAGTAATGGTTCACTGGGCTCTTGTGAGGATTGGATGAGATGATACATGTAAATGGTGCCTGGAACACATTAAGCACTGAGTAAATGTTTGCTCTTTTATTATTACTATTTTTAATCTAGATAGAGCTCCTTAAGCTTCTACATTTCTAAGGGAAGAGAAAAAGAATACATGGGAAAGGCTTGTCTCAATTGAAAACCGAGACAACCAAATTATACAATGACTGTATCACTCATTAAACAAGAAGAATGATGATGAAAGATATTGTCCTAAAATGAATATACTTAGAAAAGAAGGAATTAGAAGTGATATTTGACACACATTTTACACCCACAAGACTTACAGAAAGGATGGAGGCTACAAGATTGTAGTAATATTAAGTGTTATCCTTATATAATGTCTCATATCTAAGGATAATTATCTATATACTTTACAAATGCATACCATTACCTCCACTGAATATATGAGAATTCTGAGAAAAAAAGAAAAAAAAAAAACCCTTCTAAGTGCCAGAGAAAGGGCTAAAAACAAAAAATGCAATATTTCTGGTTTAGATTCTATAGAGAGCAAAATGAGATGTCAAATACAAAATTAAGAAACTAAAGTTAGGCTCTAAAGGGAGGAAGGTACACTAAAATAATTTAAAAACTACAGCTTGGCTTCAGCTAAACTGTACATACACGTACACGGACACACACAGACACATCTTATCTTACCTTGAACCCTGCCGAAACAAAGAGATGGAACCTTGCTTTATGTGCTGGAGAGGCTTCACTAACCAGCTTAAATGTCATCTCCTCGGGCTTGCCTTCATGTTATTATTACTTTTTTTATTCCTACTTTTTGTTTTTGGCCGCGCTACAAGGCTTGTGGGATCTTAGCTCCCTGACCAGGGATCGAACGCAGCCCTGGCAGTGGTACCGCGGAGTCCTAACCACTGGACCGCCAGGAATTCCCTTTATGTTATTTTCCATTTTAACAGCTTGTTTAGCTTTCTCTTAGTACCTATTGTAATATGTAATTGGTTGATTTGTTTACTTGTTGTCTGTCTTCCTCAGTGGAATGTATACTCCATGAGTGCAAAGATATCCTCTTGGGCTTCCCTGGTGGCGCAGTGGTTGAGAATCTGCCTGCTAATGCAGGGGACACAAGTTCGAGCCCTGGTCTGGGAGGATACCACATGCCGCAGAGCAACTAGGCCCATGAGCCACAACTACTGAGCCTGCGCGTCTGGAGCCTGTGGTCCGCAACAAGAGAGGCCACGATAGTGAGAGGCCCGCACACCGTGATGAAGAGTGGCCCCCGCTTGCCACAACTAGAGAAAGCCCTCGCACAGAAACGAAGACCCAACACAGCAAAAATAAATTAATCAATTAATAAACTCCTACCCCCAACATCTTCTTTAAAAAAAAAAAAAAAAAAGATATCCTCTTTTTCAGCATTTTAGTTCCTGATACTTAGGTAGGGATCATAAATATTTGTTGAATTACTACATGAACTGCAAAATGGAAGTCCTAGTTGAAGGCTGCCTCATTTGGGGAAGGTTGACTGGAGAAGGCAGGCCTTGGGCTGGGCCTCAAGATTTAGACCTCAAACGTAACCTGCTGTCATTTAGGAAACCAGAAGGCACTGAAACTCCTTAGATCATTTAGCAGTTTTCATTCTTTCCTCATTCTGAAATAGTTCGTTTTTATATGAAACAGGATAGAAGAGCCTAAGGGCTCACCTGTGAGTTTTACACACTGGAGTGCTGATAGTTAAGTTGGATCTGTACAGTAGAACACTGTGAAGGGGAAGAAATGAAACCAAAAAGGAACCTTAAGTCGGTGTCAAAACCACGACTTCAAATAAGTAATTTCCAGACTCCCATTTCAATGTGTTGCCTCCCTTTTAAAGTGACGCTTGTATACTTGCAAATATAGCATGGGACAGAATGCAAAGGTACTGTATGTGATTCATTATACAATGCACATCATCTTATGTGTGTCAGAGAAGATTGGCCAAACTTATCTAACTGTGGCTCTATAAGTTATCACCAATGTTCAAGGGGGCTACTGTCTGAGAAAATGAATTCTTATAAACTAGGAGGTACTTTAAGTAATGTGACCTCAGAGTACTTAAAAAAGGTGAGAACATTCACTGGAATAACATTTGTCTTTTGGTTGTGGAAAAATGTAAATGTAAACTCCTTTTTTTTCCCCTTAAGAAAATGATACTGTCAAAGGAGAGAAATGGGACAGGGCTATTCTCCCATGATGGCCCCATCCCTCCCCTGGCAGTCCGATGAGCACGTGGCCGGCGCTCCAAGCCCTCAGCTGTCATCAGCCCCGAGCCAGTCACTCTGCACCTGCAGTGCCTCTTGCAGTATCTAAAATGACATGAACGTTTGTGCCTCTGTGGACATTTAAAAATTTTTAGGGAAACAATGATGGGAGAGTGGGAGTCATTACAGCTATGGTGGACTTTTTTTTATTTTTAAAGTTCAGTTCTGGGCAGTGATGACCCAGCTTCTTGACCACAGAGAAGTAGATGACATGGCCAGTGCCATTTAATCACTAGTGACCTGGGATACCCCAGGGGGCCAGTGGTATTTGAGGTGGCCTTGAAAGAAGCTGAAGTATACAAAGTAGGTTAAACCTGAGTGATTATCTACCGTCCTGGGAAAAACAGAACCTCAGGGCAATTAATAGGGTTTTCCTACTCTTTCTTCAGAATCAAGATCCAAGGAGGGACTTCCCTGGTGGTCCAGTGGTTAAGAATCCTCCTTCCAATGCAGGGGACACAGGTTTGATCCCTGGTCGGGGAACGAAGATTCCACATGCTGTGGGGCAACTAAGCCCACGTGCTCTAGAGCCCACACACCACAACTAGAAAGCCCACGTGCTGTAACTACTGAGACTGAGTGCTGCAACTACTGAGCCCGCATGCCACAACTAGAGAGCCCGCACACCGCAACTACTGAGACTGTGTGCCACAATGAAGATCCTGCATGCCGCAACTAAGACACGACGCTGCCAAATAAATAAATATTAAAAAAAAATCCAAGGAAATAATACATGTATTTCAAGGAGTTAAAGAAAAAGCCACTGTCAGATCCTAAGAGCTAAGAATTTCAGTTTCATTTCATGAAACAGAAGATCAGATGCTAGTTTGGAAGCTCTTTTGAAAAATATAATGTCGTTAATGTTCACTTCCTGATGTCTAGGAAACAGATGAACCTCAGTCTCTTTCTCAGGTGGGGGACGGGTAAGTGCTGGTTTGAGGCAGTGAGAGGCTTTGTCACTGATGGGCCATAAAGGCAAGGAGAAGAGGACAATGGGGAGATAACGGGTCCACCCAGGCCAACGGGAACAAGCCAGCAGAGGGGCGTTGGCGAAGCCCCAGCTCAGGGGTTGATGGGTAGCACTTAGATAACTCCTCAGACTGCATGGATGGGAGCTCAATCAAAAGTATGAACTTATTTATTTATTTAAAATTATTTATTTATTTATTTATTTATGGCTGCGTTGGGTCTTCGTTGCTGTGTATGGGCTTTCTCTAGTTGCGGCGAGTAGTGGCTACTCTTCGTTGCGGTGAGCGGGCTTCTCACTACGGTGGCTTCTCTTGTTGCAGAGCATGGGCTCTAGGCACATGGGCTTCAGTAGCTGTGGCTCACGGGCTCTAGAGCGCAGACTCAGTATTGTGGCTCATGGGCTTACTTGCTCCGTGGCAGGTGGGATCTTCCCGGACCAGGGCTCGAACCCGTGTCCCTTGCACTGGCAGGCGGATTCTTAACCACTGCGCCACCAGGGAAGTCCAGCAAGAATTTATTAAGATCAGGTTTTTTTCCTTCTCGAAAGGGTATAATTTCTCTACTGACCAAAAATGCAAAGTGTCCTGTTCAAGTTTGCCCCCCAAAAGCATTAAAAATAACATGAAATGATGAACTATTAAAAAGTGCTAGTGAGGTAAAAATTAGTATGAAAGGCTGATGAGCTATTACAAATAATAATATTACTACTGCTTATAATGACGGCAATGAATACTTACTGTGCTCTTACTCTGTGTCAGGCGCTATTCTATCCATCTTACACATATCATCTCATTTAATCTTTACAACCACCCTGTATTATCTCCATTTTACAGATGCAGAAAGTGAGGCACAGGGTGGTTGTCTGAGGTCAGACAGCTAGTAAGTGATAGAACAAGAATTTATATTCCAGCCATTGAGTCCAGAGCGCCCCCTCGGGGCAATCACTGTTAGGTGCTTTACACTTATACCTGACTGACAATGGGATACTTTATATACTACACTGTACAGTCTTTTGGTTTGCAAAGCACGATAGGATCTTTACAGTTACTCTGTATGGTAGGCAGGGCTGTGATATTTCTAGGAGGAAAGAGACCCAGAGAGGTCACATACTCATTCAAGGACACTGAGTGAATCAGGGAAGTAAGGTGTTCTGCTTCCTCATCTTGTGCTTTTCTTTCCCCACCACACCACGCTACAGAGATCTACTTTGTATAAACCGCCAGATAATTTAGAATGCTTAAATGTACCTTCTATTAGGCATCTCTTGTTTAAGTAGTATAGCTTTTAAGATGTCTCTCTTGGCTTGGTTGTTTTCTTTATCCACGTAGATCACTAAACCAAAAAAAAAAAAAATCCACAAGAAGTCACTCAGGAATATGCTACATTAGTACCATTCTGTATTTGTATAAATACCTGTTTTTAGAGACTCAAGTCATACCACCTCACTTGTACGCAAGGGAAAAGAAAGCCGCGCTGGAAACCAGAATCAAATCTGAATAGTCATGTGATCTAATGTCATGTCACTGGCAGGTTTACGTACACACTGTCAGAAAAGATACAAGCAACATCTAAGAGTGCCACATCGCTGTCACTGCCTGTTAATGGCAGTGGCAGTCGTGACAGTAAAAGCCAGCGGTCTTTATTGCTTTGTATTTGAGGGATTTACTGCATTTTCTTTCACCCAAGAAGCAAGTGATATGATAATGTATGGCAGAGAGCTTGTCCTTCCTGACAGCCCTGGTAATTTAATCCTTCTCTCCTGCCACAACATGCAATAAAAGAGGCATCCTAGCGCAATGGGTTGAGGAAATCCACACACTGACGCTTGCTGGTGGTTGGGTGGGGGTACGGCATAGACCTGTGGTGGAAGGGAGAGAGAGAGGCTTTTTAGGGTGTGAAGTTTGTCTTTGGTTTTCAAAGGTTCACGCTGGCATGCAGGAGTGTGGTTAGACTTTACTTGGCTGAAATATAAGATTAGGTAACTCATCTAAAGACCCACAAGGAAGAAGACAGTGAACACGTGAAACTGTAAATGTCTGCACTTTGGGAAAATGGCATCTCAGAGTGTGAACACTCTAATTTTCATTCTGATTATTTTTTCTCAGCTCGGCAGCCTTTCA
This sequence comes from Stenella coeruleoalba, assembly GCF_951394435.1. NCBI lineage: Eukaryota > Metazoa > Chordata > Mammalia > Artiodactyla > Delphinidae > Stenella > Stenella coeruleoalba. The sequence continues at coordinate 30,824,383 of NC_137166.1, read as the reverse complement.
GCCATGCGTTAACTTCTGAAGACATTTCTTTTTCAGGTGCCATTTTGGAGCTAAAGTCTCTCCTGTGACCAGATCTCAATTTAGAGATAATCCCTGATCAAAAATACACAAAGGGTGAAAAGATACCATGACAGTTCTAAAGCCAGGTTACGTTGGGAACAAACATATTTCATACTGAGAATGTTTCCCTGGACAATTTGAGTTCAATCTCAAATTATGATGCTATCAACTCATTTAATCGTTGGCTAGTTGAGCAAATATTAGCCGAGGGCCAGGGATGGCACGTGCTGGGCACTGAGTGAGGCACAAAGGTCTGTGTGGAGGTGGGCTGGTAGTTTAAGAGAAGGAAGAACCAAGGTCAAACAGCAGCTCTTAGCTTTTTGCTCTTTGCACGATACCATATTAGTAAATGTGACCAATGATACAGGTTACTGAGATTTACAGGAATCATAAAAGACAAAGGGTTCTTGTAAATTTTGTAAATATAGTGTTTTACTTATCAATGCTAAAAAGGCATGCTTTTAAAAAAAGTCATGCTTTTCCACTAATGCTGGAAGATGGGACCTCATTTGGCCACCAGTACACCAAGCTAAATTTGAACTTTTTTTCCCCAAATCGGAATTTTTTGTCTTTGCTGTTAATTACCAATTCAAGATATGGTAGACCGTATCCTTTCTGACTTCAGAGTTCTAAAGCTTTTAAGCCATACTGGCCTACATTTCTTTTGTGATAATTTTTCTCAGTTTTACTGAGATATAACTGACATATAACATTGTATGAGTATTAGGAGTACAACATAATGATTTGATATATGTATATATTGCAAAATATTTATCATAGTGAGTTAACATCCATCACCTCACATGGTGACAATTTTTTTTACTCTCTTAGCAACTTTCAAATACACAATACAGTGTTGTTAATTATAGTGGTCTACATTGCTTGAAAACAAGGGTAATCTCAGTGATTTAAAACAAAAAAAAAAGACTGAATTCAACGTCTAGCATCCAAATAGTCTTTCAATTAAAGTAGACCAGTTCTGATGAATCTCAACAGCTTGAAAAATTTTTTTAATGTGATAAAATATACATAACATAAAGTTTAGTATTTTAAGCATCTTTAAGTATACAGCTTAGTGGCATTCAGTACATTCACACTGTTTTGCAGCCATCTCCACTATCCATCTCCAGAACTTTATCATCATCTCCAACTGAAACCACACCCACTGAACAGTAACTTCCTACTCCCTCCTCCTCTCAGCCCCTGGTAACCACTATTTTACCTTCTGTCTCTATGACTGTGACTATTCTAGATACCTCTTATAAGTAGAACCATATAATATTTATCCTTCTGTGTCTGGCTTATTTCAATTAGCATAATGTTTCCAAGGTTCATCTATGGCATGTGTTAGGATTTCATTCCTTTTTAAGACTCAATAATGTTCCTGTATGTACATGTATATACACATACACACACATACATACAAACACAGCACATTTTGTTTATCCATTTGTCTTTTGATGGATATTTAGGTTGGTTTCACCTTCTGGCTATTGTGAATAATGCTGTGATGAACATGGTGTACAAACATCTGTCAGAGTCCTTGCTTTTAATTCTTTTGGCTACATTTCCAAAAGTACAATTGCTAAATCTTTGGCAATTCTATGTTTAACTTTTTTTTAAAAAAATCTTTACCATTGAAATTGGTAAAAAAATGGTATAGTTGTGACACCTTCTGCTTCATCCAGTTGACCAGCACACTGTATATCCTATTCTCTTGACAAAGATAAAAATAGTGATGGCCACCATTTATTGAGCGATGTTTATTATGTACTATGTACTACACTCAATACTTTCCTTACTGCAATCACATCTGTTAAGAACCATGCTGACCCACATTTTACAGATGATTAAGCAGACCCAGAGAAGGTAAGTAATTTGCCTCAGGTTACCTAGTTAGAAAGTGGTGGAGCTAGAATTTGAATCCAGGGAGGTCTGCCCCATGGCCTGCCTTCTTAACCTCCATGCTATACCTTCTCCTTCTTCCACATGAAGCCAGAGCTCTTCCTGCTGTTTAAACTGCAACCATGTTGTTAGCACAGACTGGGATGTGAGAGAGAATTCCATTGCTGTATCAAGAGAGGCCATCTCGCCCTCCTTTCACTCTTTCTTAAAGGGATATTGCTTTAGATATTTACATCTGGTCCAGGTGTGTTAACCAGTTCTCTTGACTAAACACTTTCAAAAATTCCTTTTCCACAAATAATAAACGCTGGAGAGGGTGTGGAGAAAAAAGAGCCCTCCTATACTGTTGATGGGAATGGAAAATGGTACAGCCACTATGGAGAACAGTATGGAGGTTCCTTAAAAAACTAAAAATAGAGTTACCATATGATCTTGCAATCCCACTCCTGGGCATATATCCAGAGAAAACTATAATTCGAAAAGATACATGCACCCCAATGTTTACTGCAGCACTATTCACAATACCCAAGACATGGAAGCAACCTAAATGTCCATCGACAGATGAATGGGTAAAGAAGGTGTGGTACATATATACAATGGAATATTACTCAGCCATTAAAAAGAGTGAAATAATGCTATTTGCAGCAACATAGACGGACCTAGAGATTATCATACTAAGTGAAGTAAGCCAGATAAAGACAAATATCATATGATATCGCTCACATGTGAAATAAAAAAAAAAACAAGATCAAAATGAACTTATTTACAAAACAAACAGACCCACAGACATGGAAAACAAACTTATGGTTACCAAAGGGGAAAAGGTAGGGGGAGGGATAAATTAGGAGTTTGGGATTAACAGATACACACCACTATATATAAAATAGATAAACAACAGGGACCTACTGTATAGCATAGGGGACTATACATAGGGGATATTTTGTAATAAGCTATAGGGGAAAAGAATCTGAAAAAGATATCTGTCTATCTATCTATCTATCTATCTATCTATCTATCTATAACTGAATCACTGTGCTGTACACCTAAAACTAACACAACATTGTAAATCAACTATACTTCAAAAAAAAAAAATTCCTTTTCAAAAAAACTCAAGCTACTTACTGATGAGTTTGGTTCTCCAAAAGTGTACCAAGTTAGAACTACCCAGCTCTCCTGCTTGCACAAACAAGGCTTAGACTGGGGATCTTAATCTAGCCTAATGGTTCTTAGTCTTTAATGTGCATCAGAATCCCTGGAGGATGTGTTAAAAATGCAGATTACTGAGCTCACCTTCAATTTCTAATTCAGTAGGTCTGGGGTAGGGCCTGAGAATTTGCATTTCTAATATCTTCCCAGCTGCTGCTGCTGCTGGTCAGGATACCATTGAGAACCAACATTTGGGCCCAACACTCCTTTGCCTGATTTTTGAAAAGGATCAGGAACTAGTAAACATTTTTTTTGTGTCAAACATGTGGGAGATAGAGACACTTTGGTTACCTCTAATTAGGTCATGATCCCAAGGACATCCATTTGGTGTTCTGAATTAGATGGTTAAAAAAAAAATCTACAATTTCAAAACTTGAAATTCATCCTTTAAAAAGCAATTCTGGTGATTATGAAATGTATCAGAACTCTCCAAAAGTTAAGCTATCTACCTTTCATTCTCATCAGAAATCACATTTGTTTAGGACTTGCTAGATTTTGACATAAATTTACTGAAAGCATGTGTCTCAAACAAGATACAAACCAGTAGTCCAAATACTTGAGTTGATCTTGAATTGTCTACCATTAAAAACACATCCCTCACTTCTGCAGGCTGGAGAAATCCTTATTTTCTTTATCAATGTCATTCGGCAGAAGCAGATGGTTTAATTATATAAAGGGTTGATAACCTTGAAGATAACTTTTGTGTTGAAGTGTTATCATCCCCCCAGTCCTTACCTTTGCCAAGTTTTTCCTCCCGTTAGTAACAAAATCTAAAGTTCTGCATCCTTTTCATCTTCTGCATTAAACTTTAATTGTTCCAACAGATAGACCATTCAATGCTCAGAGACTAAAGGCCTAGATCTGTATAAGTCTCATAAAAACTCTGGACGATTTCATTAATCTTTTTTCTTCCCACTGTCAACTCCCTAGAAGACTTTATTCAGCCCAGACAACATTCTGTAGACCTACCATTAATCTTATTCTTTTCCAAACTATTTTCTTGCTTTCTCAGCGTTCTCCAAGCAAATTTTTCAAGCCCAATAAAATACAAATGTTTTGTTCTTGCTACCAGTGTCTAGCAAGTTAATTCAACGTTGATTCTTTTCTTTTTTCTTCTACTATTCGTAGCCCTAAAAAGATATATATTTCGTGTATGTGAAACTGGTATTAACACCTCTTAATAAAGAGACTGAATCAGGCTATGAATAATCCTGGGGATCACTAGTCTAAACCTCTCATTTTATGTACCTAATTTAGGCCTCAGTATACAAATCCCTTTTGAATAGATTCAAGTCATAATGCAGGGTAAAAATCATTGCAAGGTCTGGTTAACCTCTCGCCTGGTATGGTGTTCAAATAGAAGCCAGCATGTACTAACTGTCCTTTAAATTTTCTGTCTCAATGAAAACGTCAGTTTGGAAATAAAACTACTTTCATTAACATTTAATAAGATTTGGAAGATGTAAGCCTACATTTACATTGACCTTTTATATCAAATAACAAGTGAATGGTTAATCATTACAATAATTAGATGAGTGAGATAGTTACTTATTAACCAAAGATTCAAGGAGATTCTCCTGCAATGAAGGAGATGCAAACATAGTAATTTAAAAATAAACACTTTCAGTATGTCCTACTTAAGTGAAAAATAAACCTTCTCCAAGGTTCATGTTATTTCTCAAATTTGCTGATGATCTAGGACTTCATTTTTTCAGATACAGTAGATATAAAACAGCATTAATTTGCTTCTAAGCACAAAGTACATTCCTCTCCCTTCCCATCAGATAAATATCCTTAAAATTCTTTTCAGTTAACCTTGAAAATTCTATATAGTCAAATCTCAATAGGTAGGAATAGAAGCTGCAGAAAGGTACAGTAAACACTTCTAATGAATTAAATTCTAATAGATTACTAGTTTTCTTGTTGATATCAAATGACTAATTCATTAGAAACATAAGCAACTCTTAAAATACCATTTAGATAGTAGGGTATCTTGCAGTAAAAGGAAAACATTTAAAACAACCAAATCAATGCCAACCAACCAACCAATAAACCAACAAAAAGCCTCAAACAGACCTAGGTCACCATGTGAGAATGTACAAAATTCAGGATACTTGAGCATGTATCACAGGTTTCATCCAAAGAATGATTTGCATTGCTCCTTAAGCAAATGGAAACCTGTGTTCTGCTGCATGGCCAAGTGTCTCAATGTACAACCAATTTCTAAAAAACAATTTTGTTGTCAGTCCAACCAAACAGTCTACTGCTGCCCTTTACAACGAATAATACAAAAACCAGAAGGGCTTGTCTCTTTTCTTGGGTGGTACCTTCGTTAAAATTAGTTGACTAGGGACTTCCCTGGTGGTGCAGTGGTAAAGAATCCGCCTTCCAATGCAGGGAACGTGGGTTCAATCCCTGGTCAGGGAACTAAGGTCCCACATGCCATGGGGCAACTAAGCCCACACTGAACAACTACTGAGCTCGCACGTTTCAACGAGAGAGCCTGCATGCTGCAAACTACAGAGCCCACGTGCTCTGGAGCCCATGCACCACAACTAGAGAGGGAAAACCCGCACGCCACAACTAGAGAGAAGCCTGTGTGCTGCAAGGAAAGATCCCACGTGCTGCAACTAAGACCTGACGCAGCCAAAAAAAGAAAAAAAAAGAAGAAATAATAATTAAAAAAATTTGAGGAATATTTAAAAAAAAATTAGTTGACTAAAGAGTTTTTTCATTACTAATAATATCGTAATTATGGCTTACTTTTCTGATACTTTGCAGTTAAAAGCTCTCTAGGAAGCTTGAGAAAATATTTTTGGAAATGTTCTATTAGATCAAGTCAATGATAGGAAGGAGAAATCAGACTCTTGTCCTGACCACGTTATTTATTTCCCATGTGACTTCTCAACCCACCTGTTATCACAGAATTATAGAATCTGAGCTGGAAGGGTTCTTAGCACCTTATTCAACAGATAAGACAGGGAATCACGAAATTGAAACACGTTGCCCAAGTTCTCGTAACTAGTAAGAACTGTAGATACGAGGAAGACTAGACCAGATCTCTGGATACTCATGATTACTATTTCAAGCAATGAGCATGTTTCTAAAAATGCCAACTGCAAAACAAACAAACAAACCATGAGCATTTGTAATCCTAGTGGTACAATAGAATGATTATACATGTTGATTAAAATGAAATTTATAGGGCTTCCCTGGTGGCGCAGTGGTTGAGAGTCCGCCTGTCGATATAGGGGACAGGGGTTCGTGCCCCGGTCCGGGAAGATCCCACATGCCGCGGAGCAGCTGGGCCCGTGAGCCATGGCCACTGAGCCTGCGCGTCCGGAGCCTGTGCTCCGCAATGGGAGAGGCCACAGCAGTGAGAGGCCCGCGTACCGCAAAAAAAAAAAAAAAAAAAAAAGAAAAAAAAAGAAATTTATAAAACTGGTGAGAAAAAAATATTGGTGTTCAACTAGCATGAGATGGCCTGTTTTGCTAAAGATAATGCAACACTCCATCTTTCTGGTTTGTTTTCATATAGGGTTTTTGAAGAGCTTAATAAGCACTTTTAACTTAGGGTCATGGCAGCTTGATATGATCTTTTTACTCCCCTCTAATTATACGCTGATATATACTGTCCTTAAAAACGTTTTAAAGTTGGTTGATCTAAGAATTTACAGGGTGCCTATTGGGTCTATACTGGTCTAGCAGACTTTCATATCAACTAGCTGATAGGTAAAGCCCTAAAAGAGAACACCTGCCTACTGCTATGAAGGGATGTGTGGGCTAAAAAATGAAAAAGTATTTTAAGAACTTATATCACTCAATTAAAATCCTGAGCATCTAGACACTGGGAGAGATATACATGTATATTGTAAAAACATCTATGTGATGACATTGAGCAGAAATGCAGAAATAATTAGGCCATTAAATTGTTAGAATCATATGATAAAGAAACTAGTAGTTTTATTCTCCTTGAAATATCATATTTTTCGATTAAATTCAATTGTAGACACAGGTGGCATTTTTCTATGATATAGCAGGAACATCTAGAAACATTGTTTTCCCACTGTTTTCGTTTTCTTTTAACTGTAGCATTACAGCTGTCCCTCAGTATCAGAGGGGGATTGGTTACAGGACCCTCGCAGATATCAAAATCTGAGGGTGCTCAAGCCCCTTATATAAAATGGTGTAGTATTTGCATATATAACCTGTGCACATCCTCCTGTATATTTTAAATCATCTCGGATTACTTATAAAACTTAATATCATATAAATAGATGTAAATACTATGCAAATAGTTACTGATGCATGGCAAATGTAAGTTTTGCTTCTTGGAATTTTCTGGAATTTTTTTCCCCAAGTATTTTCCAACGTATTTTAGTTGAATCTGAAGATGTGGAACCATGGATACAGAGGGCCAACTGTACCTTAAATTTAATTTCTTAATCCTTATGCTACAGGTTTGACTTTTATTAATCTATTCTGACAACACTTCCGTGATTTTATGTGAACATTAGAGAAATGTAATTTTTCCCTGTTCCTTTGGCTTCCTTCCTTCATAGACAAAAGTTTATACCATAAATACCATACCTACCATTGCTATAGTTATAGTAGACCCACTGCCCACTCTTGGGTTTTGGAAGTGACACAGGTGTCTCTTCAGCAGGAAGACTGTAGAATCGGCACTCAATGAATAGTCGCTGGATAGTATCATCTGCAGTTACTGGAGAATCATTAAGGCTTAGAGCTATGATCTCAATCCGAATTTTTTCTGATGGCTGTTTAAAGAGCAAAAACAAAAAAAGATACAGAACAAATAAAACGAACAAAAAATCCTTCACTCTTTTCCACTATCAATTTTAAATAAAACATAAAGGCAGTGGCCTTCACTGATTTCTTTTTTGGAAGGTATTGTACCCTACTGTCTAGTTACACATGATAGATTATTCACGACAGAGAGAGGGAGAATGAGCTTCTAATGCCCCAGGGTTTGAAGTTAACAGTGTCATGGCAATAGTCTCCTGATTTACATTTGAGGCTATAAATACCCCACTAGTAGTCCATCAGGAATGAAGATTATGAGATCTTCATCTCCGATTACTTTCAGAATGACATGTATCAGTTGGCCTTGTTTCAAACTATGTAATGAAATACATGTTTGTCACTGCTTTTATTTACTCTACGGTACCTGAGAAAGTTTTGGTTATTCAGAGATCAAAGCCTGTTGAATACTGTATAGCTACTATGCTAACATAAGTAGCTACGCGAATCCATATTAACTAGGGCTACAGTTCATTCACTTATATATTCTGCCATAACATATTTCATTCAATAAGTAGTAAGTTTTCAAACAAAAGAAAGAAAATTTTTATCGAATTTAACCCATTTTCTTGTAATCTATTTTTATCTCATTTTTACAGAATTAACTAAAAATATGTATTTGTGTAATTTTCATCTCAATCCTTATTTAATAGATTTTGGTGTCACAAACATTATATGAGAGTCACATATGTTTCCTTGAGTAATAATTTAAAACAAATGATAGACTATGACTTAAAAATTAGATCACACTAAGATAATTCCTCGGTTAAATGTTTACATTTGATTTTAAATGTTTACAATTTAAAATTTGTTCTTTATTCCCCCTTACTAAATCTCTCTTTATTAAATTCAGAGGCATCCTACTATAAATTATATAACTTAAAATAATAATTAAAAATCCTGATACTAAGACCTGCTTATATAACCAACTTTTAGGAATTCATTGTCAGATGTAAATCAGTATGTAAATGCACCATAGTGATTACTATTTTGATATTTCAAAGTATATAATATAATTAATCAAATTGAAAAGCATAGGTACCCTATTGTAAAAATATTCCCATAAAGAACAATTTCCATTGCTGGCAAACCCCCTCAATATTTGATGAAGTAATTTTACCCCCTTCTTTCAAAAGACATTTTCTTTTATTATGTATTCTAAGACACTTTAACTAAAAACCTAAATCTGAATATTTCAATAAGGTTATTTTATTATTCAGTAGATTCATGGAAATTTTACTAGGATGACAGAGAAAATTCCACACCATTCTGTCTCCACTAATACAGGTACAAGGCTGCAGCTGGCAATATTACTAGGATTAGCATAGTATGATGAAATATTTAAAGGAAAATTTTTTCTAAAACCTAATAAATCAAATAACTGCCAAATGTCATTAAAGTGATGGTCTTTGACTTGAATATGCTTTTCATATTCAAATTTGAAAAGAAAGAGATGAAAGCCTGGAAAGGTTACTCGGTTTCAACTAATAACCTCAAGCCCTCTCCGTTCACGTGCATAAAAAATGAAGTTGGCTCTATTGTCTAATCTCACTTCAGAAAAGCCCTTCTCTGCTTGCCGAAGACTAACATGGTAAAGAAAGTATTTTAAATGATATTATTTTGCCTTAAAATGTATTGTGGTTGTCAAAATAGCACGCACACACATATTTTATAATTCTGGCTCAACTGCAGCACAGTGCATAATTAAGTCTTTTACATAACTTGTAATTTGACAAACTTAGAATTGTTATGACAATAGCATAAAACATTCCTGCTTCTGCACAAAAGAATCATTTTTAGAAAATAGCTATAAAAAGGCAAAAGAGGTATACATGGTTATTTCTACATTGTGAGGAGAGGAATTTAAAATTTATCACAGAACCCAATGAAGAGACAAATTAACTTTTAAATAGCAGGGGAACAAAATTTATTTAAGTGGTTTTTAAATTAATAATATATTAACTGTACAATCCCCATATGAAAACTTGCGTTACTGTAAGAACGAACTTGGGCTGTCAAATAAGCCTACGTACAGAATAGAATTCTAAATAAATGTAGATACTTGGATCACAGTCAGACAAACAAAATACCGAAACCAAGTAAAGCAAAAGAAAACCCACTGTACGAACCAAAAAAGAAAAAAAAAGCTTTAAAATTATTTTTAGGATGTCTATCTTCTTTCTGGTCTAGACTTTTTTTTCTTTTTTTTCTGTTATTCCCCCCACCCTGACCCAGCCTCATTACCTCTAGCATGTCCTTTTTAATTCCCTAACTTAACTGACAGAGTTATTAGTTATCATTTCTTTGTTTCTTTGATACTACATGAATCAAGCTAAAATAAATCCAAAAAGTGATAAGTTCCAAACAGTATATATCTAGGGAAGCACACCCTGAATAAACAATTTCTAAACATTATAAATTTTGGCTAATTGGGCTAGCCAACTTATTTTTCAACGCTGGAACAATTCTGGTTGTTCTCATAGCTCTGTGAATCAAAAGTTCAACTAGATTATATATGAAGATTTTCAAGATTAAGAAGCACATCAACTGACTAGCAGACAACTCCAACTTACTGTCAGAAATGAACTCATGATCTCTTCTCTCCCCCAGTCTCATTCATCCTCTAGATATTTGTTATCTCAGGTGATGACATCACCATCCACCTGGTCACCCAGAACCAGGAGACCCTGGAGCCATTCTTGCAAATCTCCATTTTCACATCCACCATATCCTATAGATCACTCATTCCTGTTCACTTTACTTCCTAAATATTTCAATGTTTCACTGAGCTACAGAAAGCTTAAGATATTTCAACACTGTGTCAGCTACTGGAGATATAAACACAAAACAAGATGCGTTTTTTTTCTTTTTTTCTCATTTTTATCTCTAGAGAAACTCCTTCTTTATGTTCTCACATGATCTGAGGAAGGAACTAATTCAACAGTTTCCTAGTATTAGAAAGTAGTTTTATAGAGTAAGAAGGGAGAAATCAGAAGGAATCATAAAAAATAACTGGTTGGCAGAACTGTAAGCAGACAGGTGGGTGGTACGAGGCTCTAAGTTCAGTTATAGAGGAACTATTATCTTGCTTATTGCATCACTGGTGTGATTATGCAGTACACACTCAAAAAAAAAAAAAAAAGGCTCCATTCTCATGGCTGTAAGAGAGGTGAGGCACTCCTGTCTGTCTACTTGCTTGCCTGCAGCCTCAACTCTTCTTCTGGTGGCAGAGTTCTTTCCCTAAAAACAAATCAGGTATCACATTTCTGCTTGAAAACCTATTACCCTACACTCTCGCCATTTCCCCAGACCTGTGGTGTACTGTTAATATTGCTGAGCTTTTGCATCTGAAATCTTCTTTATCAGACAAAATTCCACTTATTTGAGGCCCTGGGCATGCATGTACTCCTTTTATGAGTGCATTACTGATTTCCAAGACTGAGTTGCTTCCTCTTCTGGGCCCTCACTGCACTTTTTAGTCACATTGTATTGCATGGATTTGTTTACATATGTGCCTCTCTCTGTAGACTGTGAGTTCCTGGAGGCCAGGACCATAACTTATTCATCTTTTGCTATTTAACATCCTCTCTAGGATCTGGCTCTCAATAAATACTTAATGATATAGAGTCAAGGGACGCTGAATGTCCTCTATCTATTCAGAATATCTTTTATATATTGCCAGAAATATGTGAGGCTGCAATTATTAGTGTTTTCACCTTTAACAAATATTGATTGTATCTACTACGTTTTGGGAAGTTGGTGATTATTAACTGTTGAAAAATGTATAGAAATCTTGCCATTCTAGATTTTAATTAAATAATACTATTACAAACACCGATCAATTTTGTAGAATCTAGGGGTAGGGTATTGTTGTGAGCTCAAGTTCTCTGTATGTTTGAAAATTTTCATAATAAAATACTGAAAAAATTTCAATTAGGAGAACTGGAAGGGGTAACAATATACTGTTTCAAATGACAGCGACTGAAACATAGCCTTTTAGACAGATGCAGAATAATGTCTGTTCAGAATTACTAGAGGAATACAACTGGTCATACCTCTGTATTACACCCTGCTTATACATAGGTTAGCCAGCCAGGACAGGCTTTGGGCTTTTCTTGTTTTGTTTCTTTTCTGTGCGTGTGAACATGTTACTAGGTGTGATGCTACTTCTCAGTACTGTTTGTGTCCTCTTCGCCAGTTATCCTATTAGCTTCCCTAGTTAGCAAGATGTCAGCATCAACATATAAAAAGAGCATTTAAAATTTCTGATTGTGGTGAACAGCAGTAACAGAAATCACTCAAATAAGAACTGTGTGCAACTTCTTTTTAGTTGTCTGTATAGATGGACACTATACTTTATGTGATTGAATGATCTAGAAATGTGATGACAGCTTGTATTACTCTCAGAGAAAAAAAACATTAAGAGTTCTCATGATTTTGGCTCAGTTCCACTACTGCTTCCTGACTGATGTTATAATTCACATTTTAGGCCATATTTCTCTATAGTATTTACTTGGGCTTTTATTGGCATGCTTAAATTTTTTATGTTGTACTTCAGAAGATCATGCTGAATTCTTCCTCTGGTTTCAACCATCACAGCAGCCACAATGGGGTTGGATTGTTAGGCTTCTAAAAACTAATTCAACTTGACAGCCCTTAAACACAGTATTGCTTAACTGAGAATAGCCTCTGATAAAGGTTTGGAACTTGCTTCAGTCAGTTAGATTTAAATCTCACTATGGTGAGATTGCATGTGAGTTTTATTTCATTCTTAATTCTACAGTGAATAAGCATTTCTTTAACTTTTTAAACTATAAAGAAAATAATTTGGCATATTCAAGTACTCAACATCTTAAACAGATGTTACCTTTTTGCTGTATCTGATTTAAATCTTTTTGCTGTTACTGTGGAAGAAATAAAATATTTCGGATACAGGGAAAAGCGCCCCCTCCCAATTCCTTTCCCCCTTCTTCCTCATTTCCCCCAGAGGTAACCACTATCCTGAAGTTGGTGTGTATCATTCCCAAACAAGCTTTTATATTTTCTACTATGTATGCATATATATATAAACAACATATTATTTTCTGTTTTTAGATTTTATATGAATGGTATCACTGTCTATTAAGCATTCTGCAATTTCTTCACTCAATACTATATTTTTGAGATTTATTCATGGTTATAATTAAAATCTAATTCATTAATATTAACTGTTGTATAGAATTCCATTTATATTGTCTATATAATCTCTAGTCTATTTATTTCTCTATTGATGAACAATTAAGTTGTTTAAAATTTTGTGCTGTTACAAAGGATGTTGCATTGAACACCCTTTTATGTTTTCTTGCGTATGCGAGTGGTTCTCTTGGCATTGCTGGGTGATACGTATGAGAAAGTCAGCTTCGTAGGATTATCAAGTTACTTCCCAAATGGTATATAAGTTTACATGAGTATTATTTTATCAGCATAAAAATACTTTGTATATGTGTATGTGTGTGTGTAAATAAATATAATTAAAGCCTACCTATAGGAGCCAAGGTATGTAGAACCTGGTACTTTATAACAAAACAATAGACACAAAATGGAAATAGAAGGTGATGATCTATGTCTATGCCCCTTAAGAATAAAAGTTTAATTGAAGTGAGCTCTAAGACAAGCTCAAAATAGTTGGTTCAAAAAGTCAAACTGCAGGGGGGCTTCCCTGGTGGCGCAGTGGTTGAGAATCTGCCTGCTAATGCAGGGGACATGGGTTCGAGCCCTGGTCTGGGAGGATCCCACATGCCGCGGAGCTACTAGGCCAGTGAGCCACAACTACTGAGTCTGTGTGTCTGGAGCCTGTGCTCTGCAACAAGAGAGGCCGCGATAGTGAGAGGCCCGCGCACCGCTATGAAGAGTGGCCCCCGCTTGCCACAACTAGAGAAAGCCCTCGCACAGAAACGAAGACCCAACACAGCAAAAAAATAAATAAAAATTAAAAAAAAAAAAAGTCAAACTGGGACTTCCTTGGTGGTGCAGTGGTTAAGAATCCGCCTGCCAATGCAAGGGACATGGGTTCGACCCGGAGTCTGGGAAGATCCCACATGCCACAGAGCAACTAAGCCCATGTGCCACAACTACTGAGCCTGCGCTGTAGAGCCCATGCGCCAAAACTACTGAAGCCCGTGCACCCTAGAGCCTGTGCTCCGCAGCAAGAGAAGCCACCGCAATGAGAAGCCCGTGCATCGCAAAGAAGAGTAGCTCCCGCTCACAGCAACTAGAGAAAGCCCATGCTCAGCAACGAAGACCCAACGCAGCCAAAAATAAATAAATAAAATAAATAAATTTATAAAAAAAAAAAAAGTCCAACTCTCCATTGGTATTGACAGAGCCATACGTCAGTAGGGTAGGCTGCATAATGATTAATGGCGATTCTTACAACTTCTCTTCTTCAGGCTGGGGGCTGGCACAGTCATCTCAAAGACTCGAAATAAGTCCCCTAGACCTCACACTAGGCTCCAAAGCTTCTACTTAGAAGGAATTTGATTGGGAATCAAATCCACTCTTCATACAAGTTTTGACTGAAAAGTTTTTGATTTTTAAAAAAATAATAGCTTTTTGGGAGAAATAAGAGTAAAGAGAAACTTCAACTGTTGAAGTAATAATGTTTTTTCTTTTTCTTTTTACAGAGATTATTCCATTTTAATAGTTTTAATAGTTAAGTATTTATTTATTAAGTGACACCTGAGCAGCTGAGATACAATGACAGCATAAAACAACAAAAATCATACATTGCATGTTGAATACTCTACCATTATAAAATTAACACACAACAATTAATACAGAAGTAGTGATTTAATACATATTTCCGACATACTGCTTACTATTTCTGAGATACTTTAGATCCCTACTTCACTTCCCAAATTGGGAATTAACACACACACACACAAATAACGGTAATGTTTTTAACAAACAAAACAAACCTAATCTAGTTTCCATTGGTGACAGTAACCTTTCTTTTCTCATTACGTTCTGTTAAAAGATACTACGTTGAACAAATAATATAAATAGTGAAAACTTCAGTGATGGAGATCAGACTCGTGCTAGGGTTAAGAATGTTTATTTTTAGAACACTGTCTCCCTTATATACCATGTAAATTACTGTATCTGTAATGGTCAGCAAATTACAGAAGTTTGTTACCGCATGTTCTAAAGCGATGACTGGAATATTTTTTCCTGTCCTAATACACCTGAGGGATATGACACATTTTCATCATTAAAAGTGGCTTACTATGGCAGTACTGTGAAGGAAGGAGAGAATTTAAAAAATGACCCTCAATTTCAGGTTATTTTGATATGCTATTCTACTTTCACCATCACTGAGAATAGATGTTATAGAACAGTGGTTCTCAATTTTGGCTGCACATCAGTACCACTGGGGGAGTTTTAAACAAAATTCTGATCTAACTGATCTGAGTGGAGCCTGGGCCCTGGCATTTAGAAATGTTTCCTAGGTGGTTCTAATATGCAGCCATGGTGAGAAGTACTGCCTTTCCCTAAAGCTGTGGTTCTCAAATTTTAGCACACCCCAGAATGACCTGAAAGGCTTGACAAGACACAGATTTCCAGGCTCCAGTCTCAGAGCTTCTGATTCCTTAGGTCTAGTGTGGGGCCCAAGAATTTGCATCTGTCACAAATTCTCAGGAGATGCTGATGCTGCTGGTCTGAGGACCACACTTTGAGAACCACTGCTCTAAACCAGAAAAGATTCACCCTTTATTTGTTGGCCCTTTCTATTTATAGAAAAGCTTCTACAATTCATATTAAACTGTTCTTTAGTTATTATTTAACATTTTAGTACAGAATGAGCTAACGAATTATTTCCTTTTTAGAAGCAATCTATATTCATCACTAAAAATAATCTGACAATATAAATCCTAAAAAGTAAAATATAGAAGTTCCTTGTTTCCACCCATTCTTTAACTCAGGGCTTGGCAAATTTTTTTCTGTAAGGGCTAGACAGCAAATATTTTTCACATTCCAGGCTATATGGTCTCTGTTGCAAGTACTCAACTCTGCTCTCGTACAGTGAAGTGGCCACAGACAATATGTAAATGATGAGTGTGCTGTGCTCCAATAAAACTTTATTTATAAAAATAGGTAGAGGGCTGGATTTGGCACGTGGGCCATAGTTTGCTGACCCTTGCCCTGACCCATGTCCCAGAGATACTCATTGCTAACAGTATTTGGATTATATACTTCCAGACATTTTCTTTGCTTACATAAACCTAAATGTTATATCTGTATGCTCATATAAAAATACATATGTATGGATCCAGCAATCCCAATCCTGGGCATATACCCAGAGAAAACCATAATTCAAAAAGACACATGCACCCCAGTGTTCATTGCAGCACTATTTACAATAGCCAGGTCATGGAAGCAACCTAAATGCCCATCGACAGATGAATGAATAAAGAAGTTGTGGTACATATATACCATGGAATATTACTCAGCCATAAAAAGGAACGAAATTGAGTCATTTGTTGAGACGTGGATGGATCTAGAGACTGTCATACAGAGTGAAGTGAGTCAGAAAGAGAAAAACAAATATTGTATATTAACACATGTATGTGGAACCTAGAAAAATGGTACAGATGAACTGGTTTGCAGGGCAGAAGTTGAGACACAGATGTAGAGAACAAACGTATGGACACCAAGGGGGGAAAACTGCGGTGGGGTGGGGATGGTGGTGTGCTGAACTGGGCGATTGGGATTGACATGTATACACTGATGTGTATAAAACTGATGACTAATAAGAACCTGCAGTATAAACAAACAAACAAAAAAAACAACGAATACTAAACTTTCTTTGGGTTATTTGTATGGAAATATGTTAACATAAATGTTTCAGACATTACATGAAATTTCTAAAAATCTTATATGTTCTGGTATAATGTTATAAGTCATAATTCTAGTTATTACTTTAGAATGTATATCTCAGAAATAACTAAATTTCCTTGTCAATTGCATTATCATGAACTTTCATCAAATTTTTAACTGTGGTCATTTTTAAGTCTTTTGTCATTTACAGACAGTTCTGGGTGTACTCTGTTGCTTTTGCAAAAATGTTCCTATAAAAG
The DNA here is from genome assembly GCF_951394435.1 of Stenella coeruleoalba. Classification (NCBI taxonomy): domain Eukaryota; kingdom Metazoa; phylum Chordata; class Mammalia; order Artiodactyla; family Delphinidae; genus Stenella; species Stenella coeruleoalba. Next base: position 30,807,275 of record NC_137166.1, on the reverse strand, counting down.
GGTTTCATCTTCAAGGAATTCATGGCAAAGACTCTGACAAGTACAGGTTTCTGGTAACTGACTATACTGCTGAACTGAATGAATAAGCATTTTCAGAACTCTAATGGAAAACTGATGAATTCATAGAAGTGCTAACAAAAGATCAAGATGAAAAAAAAATTAATTACATGGGACTGAGTGAACTGATGAGGATGATTATAATTTTCGTGACTTTCTGTTTGAATAAAAAAAATATATATCCCACAAGGACTCAGAGGCAAAAAATATACAAATCAATTATCACTGCAAAGTAAAGGAGCTGTTACAGTGGAGGATTCCTGGACTGAATGTCACTATTATGACACAGTATGAGTGTGCTTCATGTTTGGTAATTGCAATCATTGTTGCTTTTGTTGTGGTCATCCATTTACAATGCTTGGCGTCAGTTTATTTATCTCTTGTAAAAATAAAACACAGTGTGTGTGTGTGAAAAAAAAATACATATGTATGTATGTACAAATATACTACGGATGAACAAATATACCTTTTTGTTTGCTTCTTTTTAAGTGGAATCATCAGTGAGGTATTTCTTATTCATAAATTTGACATGAAGTATGATATGAGGAAACAGTAATTTCTACACATTTTGTGTAAAAATGTTCTGTACAAAAGCACTTAATCTGGAAATGTCTGTATTAGCAAAAACTGATAGAAACCAAAGGGTCCACCAAAAGGTGCTTATTTAAATAAATATGGTACAGCTATACAATGTAATATTATGCATATGCAAAAAAAGAAATAGAGTATACTGCTATGGAAAGATGTCCGTGGTGTATTAGTAAGAGATAATTAAGTTACAAAATATAAAAAATAGTTTTAAAGGCAATCAATATCAGGAGAGTAATCCAGCATTTCTGGTCATCTAGCTTAAGCTTCCATATGTAAAACAGTGGGAGGGGCTTACTCTACCCACTGATAGGATATCATCTTTGATTCTGAAGTGATTTAACAACGTGTAATACATGAGTGCTAAAAGTGGTGAGCTGCTTTATGCATTTTGCTTTTCAAAGCTTTAAAACATATTTTGCTGGACATCATTACTGCGATCACCTGGGAATGCCAGCTCATGTAGTTCAAGAGAACCTGGCATCTGGGTGGAACTGAATTTCAGTCCGATTGAATATGGCAGCTTTTACAAAACTGCTATTAGTAGGAATGGAGAAAGATGTAAATGTGCATTGAACAAAAAAGATCATTACTCTTTAGCCTGTGATCTCCCATTCTCACCTGTGGGCACTTTAAGAAATCTGTGAGTTGAAGGCAATATATTTAGTTGTAAAAATTGAGAGCTGCATTGCTTAAATGGTAAAATTAGTAATAATGTGAAAGAAGGATTGATAATTCTTTTTTTTTTAATGCTATGGCAGATGCAAACTTTCGGTTTTGATGTCTATTTTGAGGACCTAAAACAAGGCTTTTAATCAATGTATTATACATCAAATTGATACTGTTAACTTCTGATTATTCAAATTAATAAAATATTCATAGAGAAATGTCCAAAGTTTTACATTTCTCAGACTCCCCACCCCCAGTAATTATCATGCCTAGAAGCTTTTTAGTAAAAGCAGCAGTCATCAGGCTGACGGAACCTGACAGGCCAGCAAGGCCCAATTACACTGGTGCTCTGTGGCACTTTGATGTCCTGGAAACGAAGAGAGATAGGGGCAAATTGGGTGGCACATTATGTTAATGACTTGATTTAATCCAGCCACTAAACTTTGTGTAGTCTGTTAAAAAAGATGCTAACATTAATTATGCCACCTTGGAAAGGAAAGGAGGGGACAAGCATTTCATTCTGACAAAGTGAAGCTCATAAATGTTGTAAATGAAATGAAACAAAATGAAGTAATCTATGATTAATTATACATCACAGACATGAAGAAAAGAGGAAGAACCAAGTAATATGTCTGAGTCCTGGGAACTCTGTTAGATTCCTTTTAAGGATCAACATTTCTAAAAAATAACTATGAGCTGTCAGATTCTGTAACATGAAAAAAAGAAACTGAATAATCTTAAATTGCTTACACAGTGTAGTAGATAATTGAAATTCATAGGGTAATTGGCATAAATGATGTTTATCTAGGACACTACTCTCCCTCTCAATTTTGTGACATTATAGCTATAGGTAAAGGCAATTTAAAAAATTTCTACAAAGTGGAGGTAACCACAGAGTGGGGTTATTTAATTACTTTTTAACTAGCCCCTGTGCCTCTAATCTATTCTTTACTTTATTGATAGCAGGATCTTTTAAAATGTGATTCAAGAGTGCAAGCTCCACAAGAGCAAGAGGCTTATTTCTCTTATTCACTGCTAAATTCCCAGTCCCTAGAATAAGGCTCGGGACAGACAATGCTCACTACCTGTTTAACGAATGACTGATCTTCTTCCTCCTCCCTTAAAAATCCTCATTGGCCGCTCGTAGAACTTCAGGATAGACTTCAACCTCCTCAGATAACACACAGAAGCCTCAATGCTCTGGACATGACTATCTTTTCAGCATATTCTCCTGGGGATCCCCATGTGTGCCATAGGCTTGGCCCATCCCAAAACCGCTCTGATTCTCAGAACAAGCCATGCTCCACATTCTCTCAAATTCTTATGCTTTTGTTTCTTTGGCCTATAATGTCCCCTCCTCTGCTTCCACTAATTCTTAATCATCTTCAAGTCTTGGCTCAAGCTTCACTGACTCTAGGAAGCCATCCTTGATGAGGGTCCCTCATGCTGAGTTAGGCTGCTGAAGGCTCCCACAGCAGCTGTGCATTCCATTCTCCTAGCGCTGACCACTGCATTGTAATTGTGTTTGCCCTAGATTGTGAATTTTTTGAGGCTAGGGATTGTTTCTTGTATGATACACAGTAGATGCTAATGAATAAAGAATTGCTGTGAGAACTATAAGGAGATATTACATAGCATGTGCTTAGCACATATTAGACACTCAGTAGTGTCTTCCCTTCCAAAGAAAGCTATGTATTCCTGTCCTGAGATTTCTACCTGAAGCAGTTCTTAAAGAGGAGACAAAAGAAGAAACTAATGAGCCACAAGTATTTTTGTGCTTAAAAGTTACTATCAACAATCAGATAAAACGACATCCTGTGTCTCCTGGTATCATGCACTGAAAAGGACACAGCATTGCTCCTGTAGTATTCCTACCAAAACGAATAACCTGAATCACACAAATCCAAATTGAAGGACATTTTACAATATAAATGGCCTGCATTCCTAAAAAATGTCAATGTTATGAAAGACCAACTCAATGGAAGGCTGAGGAACCATTACGCATTAAAGGAGGCTACAGAGGAATGAAAACTAAATGCAATGTGTGATCTGGATTTGATCCTGGACCAGATTAATAACATGCTATAAAGGATAATACTGGGACAACTGGCAAAATTTTAATAAGAACTGTAGATTACAGTATTATTATTCTGAAGTATTTAGGGGTAAAGGGGCATGACCTCTGCAACTATCAAATGATTCATTACAACTATGTATGTAAGAATGTGTGTTTATGATGTATACATACTGCATATAAGCATATATAGGAGAGAGAAGAGAAATGATTAAAAAAAGAGTATGAACAAATGTTAACAACTGATGAATCTGAGTGAAACGTATTCAGGGGTTCTTTGTACTGCTTATGGAATCTGTAAAGAAAAAGGTTCCATGACTCATATCAAACGATTTGCAGAAGTAGCACACAGAAAAACTGATACAATCACTAGAAAATGCTGTATTTCAACATTATGATGATCTCTTATTTTGTTTCTGTGCTTACAGATTATACTATTTTACTGTATTTGTTATATAATTTAACAAAACCAAATTTCACCTATGAACATAAGATTCTGGTCATTACCTTCTACTAAAAGTAGAATTTTTAAAACCACGTGGGAGCTGATTAATGGCTACCAAGGCACAAAGCATTGCTTAAAATAGCCGCTTGCTTTAAACGATATTCACACTTCTGAGACAGCATCTAAAACCATTATAGGAAATCACATTTTGGAATGGTAGTGAAGGCTGTATTAGGCTGTAGCAAAGTAACACAAATTACTTTTCTGGAAGTAATAAGGAAAAAACCCAGTTTACTACAAAGGAAAAATATATGTGTACATTAGAATTAATTGAATATTTTAGAGGAACAGCTCTTTCACTAAACTTCTTGGTTAAATCAAAGTTCTTTACTCTTAGTTAAGAGCACTGTATAACTGCACTGAGATGCTAGCAATGTTGTCAATATATACATGATTCTGTTGAAAGTCTGATATAGGACTTCTCAACCTCAGCACTATTGACATTTTAGGCCAGATAGTTCTTTGTCGTGGGTCCTATGCTTTGCTGCACGTTTAGCAGCAGCCCTGACTTCTAACCACTAGATGCCAGTAGTAGTCCCTCCCAGTGTGACAACCAAAAATGCCTCCAGACGTTGCCAAAACGTCCCTTGGGTGGCAAAACTGCCCCCAGTTGAAAATCACTGGTCTAAGATGACATAATTTAGATAGCATTTCTCCATACTTTGAAAGTTACTCTTAGATGATGAATACAATGTTTAGAAAATAAAATTAACTGTTGCAATGTCTCCCTAGTGTCTCTTGGATAAAATCCAAAACATTTAGTCTTCACCATTGTAACTGAAGTCTTCTATCCCTTTCTACAGAAAGGCTTCTCCAGTTAGTGTATTCTTGACTTCTGAAACATAATGTGCATCCCTGCCTGCAGTGAAAATGCACATGATTTTCTCCCTGCTGCCATATATCCACATCTTTGAGTTGTCACAGTTAAAGCAGGACACTCCTTTCTACTGTGTGACTGGCCACAGCTAAATGGGTCAAAGGAGCACAACTGATAACGATGGACCCAATCCAGAGGCTAGACGTGGCTCATCAGATCCTTCTCCTTGGGGCTGGGTGTTCTGTGTGGCTATCTTTGGGCAGTAAGCAAGTGAAGCAGAAAAAGTCAGCTTAAAATGAGAAAAAGCAGACACGAAACTATGAGAAAGGGTGGGTGAGCCAGCTTGTGGGCATAACCTTAATGAAGTCTATTGAAAAATCACTCCAAATTTCTCCTTCCTCTGAACTTCCTTAATTAGTGGCATGATTGTCAGCAAGTCACCTTATTTCAAAATCTCAGTTTACTCATTTGGAAAATGAGGAGGATAGGTCCCAAACAGCTTTATTCTTTAGCTCAAATATCTGACTATTAATCATTGGTACTGTCTCCTGACATTGTTTTATATTGTAATTTAACTGCTGAATTACTACTTGACTTTTTCATGAAAACATCTTCCCAATGAATGTAATGTTTCCTGAGGGCAGGGCCGGAACACTATATCTACCTCCTTATGGAAGAGTGATCACAAACTGCATATGGTGAATCCCTGGGAATCGCTGAGTTATAACAAGAGAGATGAGTGCTGTTTGTAGATTGGCTAGATAAATATACCCCTTGGTACTAGTCCTGTAGACCCTAGGACTGATTCAGTATCTCATATTGTTATGTTCAAAAGGCTAAACAATATAGCCTTTCAAAAATCGTGATGAAAGTAAGCAGAGTCTTGCAGAACTATTGAGAAAGAAATGTGAACCATGTGAGAGAGATATCTGAATCAAGCTTGCAGGCTTACTACTCTTGATGTAATGAATGGAGTATTCTTAATAAAATGATGTGATGGTTAAATTTATATGCAACTTGTTTGGGCCACGAGGTACCCAGACATTTGGTCAAACATTATTCTGGGTAAGTCTGTGAAGGTGTCTCTGGATGAGATTAACATTTGAATTGGCAGACTGAGTAAAGCCGATTATACTCTCTAATGTGGATGGGGCCTCATCCAATTAATTGAAGACCTGAATAGAACAAAAAGGCTGAGTAATAGGGAACTCTTCCTGCCCGGCTGCCTTGAGCTGGGACATTGGTCTTTTCTTGCCCTTGAACAGAACTGAAATATCTACTCTTTGTAGGTCTCCTGCCTGCCTGCTTTAGGACAGGAACTCACACCATGGGCTCTCCTAGTTCTGAGGTCTTCCAACTCAGACTGGAACTAAGCCATTGACTTCCTTGGGTCTCCAGCTTGTAGACTGCAGATCTTGGGACTCCATATTCTCCATAATCACGAGAGACAATTCCTTTTAGTAACTTTCTTTCTCTCTCTATATAAATTTATCTTATTGGTTCTGTTTCTTTGGAAAACTGACTAATACAAATGGCTAGATAGCTAAATTCCACACAAGAGGCTCATTTTCCCATTGATTCCCATTATCAAAAATTTCCAGTAGAGGGTAGAGAATTTCTATTCACTGAAATAATTTGATTTATTTTGATAAAATAATTTAACAATTTCAGATTTGACAAAGCAAACGAATTAAACTGAATTGAACCAAATGCTATAATTAAGTCTTCAGGCAACCATATGCAAGATTCCTTTTTTAATTTATCACTTTTGAGCAATAATGATTCCATATATCAGTACACTATATGTTAGATGATGTTATTATAATAATTATATAATAATAATTATAATGAAACTTTGGACAGATGAGTTGTTCTGTTTATATTTATAATCATCTGTTTGTATTTGTCAATCATGGAAACAACGGATTTCTCTATTTTACGGAGGCATCTGTGACAACTGAAATGTTCTGTTTTATGGGTTTGTTCTGCAGAGAGACTAAGCTAAGAATGTGAGATTTTAAGAGTTGAAATAAGTATTGCAATTCTTAAAAATAAAGTAGAAATTCTAAAGAAAAGGAATACAATTAATCATTTCAGGAAAATTAATGTAGATGAATAGAAAAAGCTAGCACTTTACTTACATTTACTTTATAAAACCTTTTTCTCCCCTTACAATGAGAAATGCTCTGGTAAGTGGGACACTTCCTATGTAAATTAAAGTATAATTTTCTTCTCAAAATTTCAATTTACATACTACTTTTCAGCAATGTGCTACAAAACAAGCGAAGTATACCTATATGAAATTAATTACCTTCTAAGGGTTTAATTTTTTGGCAGAATGAAATAACTTTAATAGCTTATCAGTGACATATTTAGATAACTTACACATGTGAATAGCCTATGAATTCACATGTGTAAGTTATTAGAGTTTTAAATGCAATCTCACATTTTGAATTCTTTAAAGTTCAGATTTGATTTAATACATCTTTGTATAATGGTTCTGAAAAGGAGTCAGAGAAGTCAGCTGGTTTTAGCAAGTAACTATTGAAGCTACTGATGTTAGGTATTCTTAAACATGTAAGCAAAAATAACACTTACATGTTACGGTCTGTTACATAATGAAAGTGTAAATAAAATTTTCCCGTACTAGATGATTACTTGGATAAGATTATGATAACACATTAAAATTTTTCCAGAAATATTCTGCCTTAAGATTTTCATATATGAAGACTGATAAACTATGAATGAAAAGCAGCTTTATTTCAGAACATTTCTGGTTGATATCAGGTTACTGACCTGTTTGATGGTCTCGGCGGTAGGACCTGGAATAATACACTCATCACTGTCAGAAGCTGATCTGTCTTCTTCATCTGTTAAAAAATAAATTTTTTTTGGTTTAAATCTGTTAAACCAACTATATTTGCACCTTGTGACATGGAGAGAAATAAGCATACATTACAAGGATAACCTTAAAAGAACAATATGGTAATCATGTCTGGATTTTTTTAGCAGTAAAGATATTTATATTACATTTTAGAAAAGAGAAAAAAATGACTGAAAAATTCCAGGTTTAGTTTTAGCAGAAACAAAGGAAGTAAGAATTTAGCTTGCTCTAGTACGAAATTAAAAAAATTTTTTTTAAGAGAAGAACATGGTAATAATGTCTAACAGCCTAACCAATACTACTGTGTCAAAATCAAGTTATTCCTACTATTTAAAAACATTTTTAAAGGTTTTACAGCTTTATTGCAGTAAACTGACATACAATAAACCACACAAATTTAAAGTACAAAGTCTGTATTTACATTCTGAAACTATATATTTTGACAAATATATAATTCTGTGAAACCACCACCACAATTAAGACAGTGAACATATCTATCACCCCCCAAAATTTCCTCATGCCCCCTTGTAATCTCTTTCCTTCTGCACCTTTCTATTCCCGTTCGTCCTTCCCTAGGCAACCACTTAAATGCTTTCTGTCACAACAGATTAATCTGTTTGCCTTTTCTAGATGTTTATATAAATTAAATCATGATGCAAGTTGTCTTTTATTGGTCTGAGTTCTTAGTTTTAATTTAAGAAGTCAAATCCTCTAGAATAACCCAGATAACAGTACTGAACCCAAAGAGGCTATAAAGTCACTTAAAATATAAACTGGGAACATGGTCAGCCACAATACTTGCATTCTGTTGTGGTGCTCCAAGTTGAAATAAGAAGATATGCAACAATTCCACCTGACCACAGCTGACCAGACTGACCTATATATCCCATCATTTCTGTCAAGAAACAGCTATCAGGAAGTACAGTCACTATTAAATGAAGATGTTCTATGAGGCATGCACGCTCTAACAGATTAAATAAAACAGAGTTAAGGAAATAATGTTAATTTAAAAAAGAAAGTCACCTTCTGGTTCCAGTTCTTCAGTTATTTCTGTTTCATCTTCAGAAGAAGTCAAAGTTCGTTCTGCAAGCTGACCCTCAGAGAGTAAAGACACATCATCATCTCTTCCTTGTTGTACTTTCTCTGTATTCTCTTTTACCTTATCTACACTGCTTTCCTGAGAAACCTGAAGAAATAAAAGCACGTTGATATATTATTGCTTAGATCACATTTATCGCATTCTTGCTGAAGCACTTGAATGATAATTAAGCACGTAAATATGCACTACATGCACTATATATATGAGTCATTAGAAAATAATCACTTAAGCTGTATAAATGAAAATATGCAGATAAATTAAAATATGATTATAAACTAAGAATAAAAAAGCATTAATCTCAAAATGAATTTTACATTATACTTTAATTCACATATGTATTTACTACCTACTAATGTCTGCTTAATTGTAACTGTTATACTTGTGATATTTTTGACATTTCTATTCCAAGGAAGTCATATATAAAAATAGGATCAATGATATGATTTCTTGATCCATGTCAATGCAAAGACAAAGTCTTAAAAAAACAAACCTTTCAAAATAATTTTAATACAAACACATACCTCAGGAATATGTGAAACAGTTGGCATATTAATTTCTATTTCTGGTGTATGTTCCACTTCTGGTGAAATTTCCTTCATATCTTCAGGAGAAGTACAGGTCTCCTTACATTAATGTGAAAACATGCATGTATGTTACTTTGTATTTATTATTAAATCCCCAATCATGATAAGACTTTTTCACACACATATACACACACACACACACACACATGCACACGCACACGCACACTTAGGATTTACTCTCTTAATAATTTTCATATATAAAATATAGTAGTGTTAATTATACTTATCATGTTGGACATGACATCCCTAGTACTTATTTATCTTATAACTGGAAGTTTGTACCTTTTGACCACCTTCATCCAATTGTCCCTCCCCTATCCCATGTTTCTGGTAGCCAGAAATCTGATCTCTTTTTCTATGAATTTGTTTGGTTTTGAAGTATAATTGACTTACAACACTATGTTAGTTCCTGTTACATAACACAGTGATTCTCTATTTCTTTACATTTCAAAATGATCACTACGATAAGTCTAATTATGATATGTCACCATACAAAGATACTACACAGTTACTGACTATATTCCTCACATTGTACATTTCATACCTGTGGCCCATTTATTTTACAACTGGAAGTTTGTATCTCCTTTCCTCTTTCATCTATTTGTTTCTTCCCCCCTACCCCTCTCTCCTCTGGCAACCACATTTGTTCTTTCTATCTGTAACTCTGTTTGTTTTGTTATGTTTGTTCATTTGCTTGTTTGTTTTTTGGATAAGATCTCTTTACTTAGATACAGATTGAGAAGAGAAGAGGTCTAGGTCTGAAGTTTGACTGCTGAGGTACTTCAACATTTAGAGTTATGGTCCAGGAGAATGAGAAGAATAACTGGCTAAATTGGAGGAAAACTAGGAAGGCATGGTATCCCAGAGGCCAAGAGTAAAAGGAGCAAGTATTCCATTGTGTCAAAGGTTACTGGGAGATTAAGATGGAGACTGAGAATCAGCCACTGTGAAAAGTGGCAAAGTGAAAGTCACTGTGACCTTAGCAAGAGTGGCTTTAAGGAGGAAAAGTTTTACTAGTGTGAGCAAGGAACAGTATGAGGAAAAGAAGATGGAATTAAGACAACTTTTTGAAGAGTTTTGTTCTGTTTTGCTTTATGGTAAATGGGGGCAGAGGATTCGGGCAGTATCTGGAGAGAGATATGGGGCCAAAGGAGGGTTCGGATCAAAGAGTAAGAACATTTAACACTTACACACAGTGCCAAATTACAAAGGTAACATTTTAAGGGAAGAAGTATTTTATTTATCTGTTTCCGTTTAAATCAGGGAGGGTATACTATATCATGTATTCCGAATATTTGTTATGGGAAAAAAAATTAGTATTTTGAGTGTTTACTACTTACAGAACGCTGAAGTGGTGTGATATCCACAAAAGATACCTTCTTATCTTTAGGTGTTAAACGTCTTGGTTTAGGTGTTGGTGCCTAAGATAAACCAATATGTCAAACTGAGAATGATGAACATACCTTTCAGATTTTTTTTTTCTCTTTTATGTGGCTATTTACTTTCATAGGAAATTCAAAGTCACTGTTACTCACTACAACTAGTGTGCTAACAGAGGATGCTGGAGGTAGTCTTTGAACAACTTCAGACTCTTCTTTGTGTATGAAATTCCCTAAGTCTTCAGTTGTTATGGATCCACTTGGCGGAAGGTAAGCAAATTTCCATTTCAGTATAACATGGATGCTTCCTGCAGGCTGCTTTTTATGATCTGTTAACTCAAATATTCCTGTCAAATTACAAAAGGAATTTTAATTAATGCTAGAGTGAAGTTTTATTACCATAAAAATTAAAGAAGAGCAAAAAGAACTACCCACAACTTATTAAAAATAAGTCTGGCTTTTACTCACAAGTCAAATGACTTAAGAGAACAAAATAAGACAAAAGGATCTATGATAGGTTCATCTCTCAAGCAGACTGCTTTCAGAAGTTAAGGCCTCAAAGATAATACTAATTCAAAGATGAGATAATTGACTTAGAAATATTTTAATTCACTGAAATTAAATTCAGAGATTCTTCAGAATTCTTAGCCTTCCTCTAAGATATTTATCTGGGTTATAGCTCAGATAACAAGCTTCATTTTGACTTGATATTCTTGTGTGTCTGCAGAAAAATATATTAAAACTTCAAAATTTCAAATAATATATGTATCCTAAGGAGTCTTTATGTTACTACATAGTTCTAATTTTAAATACATTTTACTGGGATTTGTTAAATTATTCCAAATTAATAGTAGCACAGCAAAAAAAGTCCATAAAATAAACAAACCACCCAAAACATATAGCAGTAACAAAAAGTATCACCTAGCTGAATACATAATATTGAGTCACAAATTTTAATCATCATACTAGAATTTTCAGTATGAAAATCCCTGACATGAAAAAACCAAACCTATATTTCAAGCATAACTTTTGTTTATGGGTATCTATTACTTGGTTCTCAAGTGTTTGACACTTCTTTTAATGGCTGGCTAGGAAAGAAAAAACTAAACAACTCTAGACTTTAGGTAGCAAAAAGGACACAGGTGGAATATAGGGAGGTGAGAAACTTCTACTACAGGCACAGGTGAGACTTACAGAATGTCTGAGTGAAGAGATCAGTAAATATATTCCACAAAAAGCAATGATAACACTGGATAAAATGAACAGAAATAATCACTTAAGAACTCTGGAAACTGATCAAAGGTATACAACAAATTAAGAAGCATTTATTTAAGAAAATCTACTGAACCTCAGTAAAGACAGTGGGAGTCAGAAAAGACACTAGTACGCTACTTGTCCCTGGCTGAATGTGAGACTTGTAGACTGTCTGAACTTTGAATGCATTACCCAAGCCATACACTGATCCATAGGCAAAGGGTGGAAGCCTGCCAGCTCAAGCTGTTTAAACACAACTCTCAACAACCACTGGCTGACCACTAAACTATGTTCAGGCTTAAAATTAAAACAAGAATAAAACAAGCAAACAAAAACTTAGCAGAGACATCAGTGGCTATAGTGAGGGAAAAAGACTACAGAAGTAGTCCAGGCAAGTCACCAAACAACAACAGCAACAGCAACCCTGTGGAGGGCTGGAATCTAGAGATGCTACAATATAGTGTCCTAAATGTCCAATTTTAAACAAGAACAAAAATTCATGAGATATTCAAAGAAACAGGAGACAAAATGTCATCCACAGATACTTTCTGAGGGCATCCAGATGTTAGACATAGGAGACAAAGACCTCAGAGCAGCTATTATAAATATGTTCAAAGAGCTAAAAGAAACCATATTTAAAGAATTAAAGGAAAGTGTGATGACAATGACTTATAAAACAGAGAATATAATAAAGAGATAGAAATTATAAAAAAAGAGAACTAGAATATATTGTACAACACAGGCAATACGGCCAATATTTTATAATAACTATAAATGGAGTATAACCCTTAAAAATTACAAATCACTATGTTGTATACCTATAACATATAATATTATACATCAACTATATCTCAATAAAAAAAGAGACAGTTAAAAAGGAATTCTGGAGTTAGAAAGTATAATTACTGAAATGAAAAAATTCAGTAGAGGGGCTGAGTAGGAGATATGAGCTGCAGAAGAAAGAATCAATGAACTTGAAGATTGATCAACCGTGATTATCCAATCTGAAGAGAAAAAATGAAAAAAAATCAACAGAGCCTCAGAGACCTGTAGGACACCATTAAACATATGAACATATGTATAACAGGAATCTAAGAAGGGGAAGAAAGGACAGAAAAAATAACTGAAGAAGGGCAAAAATTCCCCAAATTTGGTGCATAACAGTACCCTACACATAAAGAAGCTCAAAAGCTTCCAAGTAGAATAAGCACAAAGGGATCCACACCTAAACACATTAGAGTTGAATTGTCAAAAGCCAAAAAAAAAAAAAAAAAAATCTTGAAAGCTGTATCATGTAGAAGGGAACCATAATAAGATTAACAGATGATTTCTCATTAGAAACAACGGATGCCAGAATCAACTGTCTGATGTACTCAAAGTGCTTAAAGAAAATAAACCTGACAACTAAGAATATGATATCTAGCAACACTATCCTTCAGAAAATAAAAGCTAAAATATAAAGACATTCCCAAATAACAATGATTAAGTGAATTCACTGCCAGCAGACCTGACTTACAAGACATACTGAAAGAGTTTCTTCAGGCTAAAAGCAAGTGACACCAGATGGTTACTCAAATCAACATGAAGGAACAGATGTGAATAAAGGTAATTACATAGGTAATTATAAAACACAGTATAAATATGTTTTTCCTCTTAGCTGATTTAAAAAACAACTGCATAAAACAATAATTATAAAATTATAATCCTGGACTTATAACATGTAAAGATTAAAAAATATATGAAATAGTAACACAAAAGAGGGGGAGGAAATAGAGCTATTTGGAGTAAGAAAATGACACCAGACAGTAACTCAAATCCAAATGAGGAAATAAAGAATACCAGAGATGGTAAATATGTAAGTTAATATAAAAGTCTCCTATAATTATATATATTCTCCCTTCTCTTAAGGACAAAGTTATATAAAGCAATAATTATAACATTGTACTGTTGAGTTTATAACATATACAGGCATACTATGTACATATATATGACAACAATATCACAGAGGAGGGGGGAGGGAATGGAATTATACTGAAGCAGATTTTCTAAATTTTAATGGAGTTATTAGCATTAAGTTTGACTGTGGCAAGCTGAGGTGCATACTGTAATCCCTGGAACAATATAAAACAATATAATATTATGGGCCCAAAGTTTAAGATTATCTGAGAAGGCTAGGAAGATTGTTACAAACAGATCATATCCATAACACTGAGGTATAATTTAGGTGGTGTTTTTTTTTTAAACAATTTCATGGATTCAAGAAATAGGCTTACCTGAAATACACCTGTCATGTGCCAATGAAATCAGAGGCACATTGACTTTTCCTATGTAAATATCCTCCTGGGTATCACTATCATCAAACACATAAAAACTCAGAGACTCTGACTTAAGGTATCGATCCAAATCCATATTCATTGGCACTGGGAAACACATATGATCATCAAACTGTGGATCACTGCTACAGGGAATGATGGCTGTGTCATGGTCTGCAAAGTCAGAAAACTTGTACACAACATATGGGTGTGGCTGAAGGTGGCTTGCTCGGGACTGCAGGCGGCTGCAGCATCTTACTGTAATATGAAGTTCATTTAAGTTGCCATCTGTGGAATCAGTAGAACCGAGCTGAGCAGTTTTGGGTGCTTGCTGACTTAACTGGAAAAACATACATATTTATATCATAGTAATAATACAGTGAAAAGTAAACAACAGCTGCCAACCCCCAAACAAAATAATTTTGTAGATGGACAAAAAGCTGCAGATTTTCACTCCAAAGTGAATTTCCCAGTAAAAGACTCGACTCTTATTTAAAACCAATACTCTCTGGAACGTAGGTACGGATGCTATTAGCAGCAAATATAGAAGACTGAGCATACATGTAGAGATTGCTGTTAAAACCAAATAAAGCCAAGAAAATAGTTAATCTGATGTTCTTTAATTCTATTTAATAATTAACAGGTAAAGTGAGCAGTTAGGTCCAACACAAATGTCCTCTAGTTCACAGTTTTATTCAGAGCTACTCCTTCCTTTCTGCCCGTGGACGTCGCCAGGTAAGCATCGTTGATGTCTCTCCCCTCCACTGCCGTCATGTCTAAGTCAGAGTCTCCCAAAGAGCCCGAACAGCTGCAGAAGCTCTTCATCGGAGGTTTGAGCTTTGAAACAACCGATGACAGTCTGAGGAGCCATTGTGAGCAAGGGGGAGCGCTCACAGACTGTGTGGTAATGAGGGATCCAAACACCAGGTGCTCCAGAGGCTTTGGGGTTGTCACATGTGCCACTGTGGAGGAGGTGGATGCGGCCATGAAGGCAAGCCACACGAGGTGGATGGAAGAGTTGGGGAACCAAAGAGGGCCGTCTCAAGAGAAGATTCTCAAAGACCTGGTGCCCACTTAAACTGTGAAAAAGATTTTTGTTGGTGGCATTAAAGAAGACACTGAAGAACATCACCTAAGAGATTATTTTGAACAGTACGGGAAAACTGAAGTGACTGAAGTCATGACTGATTGAGGCAGTGGCAAAAAGAGAGGCTCTGCTTTCATAACCTTTGATGACCATGACTCTGTAGACAAGACTGTCATTCAGAAATACCACACTGTGAATGGCCACAACTGTGAAGTAAGGAAAGCCCTACCTAAGCAACAGATGGCTGGTGCTTCATCCAGCCAAAGAGGTCGAAGTGGTTCTGGAAACTTTGGTTGTGGTCGTGGAGGGGGTTTTGGTGGGAATGACACCTTTGGTCGTGGAGGAAACTTCAGTGGCCGAGCTGGCTTTGGTGGCAGCCGCAGTGGTGATGGATATGGTGGCAGTGGGGATGGCTATAATGGGTTTGGTAACGATGGAAGCCATTTTGGAGGTGGTGGAAGCTACGATGATTTTGGCAGTTACAACAATCAACCTTCAAATATTGGGCCCATGAAAGGAGGAAACTTTGGAGGCAGAAGTTCTGGCCACTATGGTGGTGGAGGCCAATACTTTGCCAAACCACGAAACCAAGGTAGCTATGGTGGTTCCAGCAGCAGCAGGAGCTATGGCAGTGGCAGGTTTTAATTACTGCCAGGAAGCAAAGCTTAGCAGGAGAGGGGAGCCAGAGAAGTGACAGGGAAGCTACAGGTTACAAGAGATTTGTGAACTCAGCCAAGCACAGTGGTGGCAGGGCCTAGGTGCTACAAAGAAGACATGTTTTAGACAATACTCATGTGTATCGGCAAAAAACCTCGGGGACTGTATTTGTGACTAATTGTATAACAGGTTCTTTTAGCTTCTGTTCTGTGGAAAGTGTAAAGCATTCCAACAAAGGGTATTTTTTGTTTGTTTGTTTTTCTTTTTTTTTTTGCAGTATGCGGGCCTCTCACTGCTGTGGCCTCTCCCGCTGCGGAGCACAGGCTCCTGACGCGCAGGCCCAGCGGCCATGGCCCACGGGCCCAGCCGCTCCGCGGCATGTGGGGTCTTCCCATACCGGGGCACGAACCCGTGTCCCCTGCATCGGCAAGCGGACTCCCAACCACTGCGCCACCAGGGAAGTCCCCCAACAAAGGGTTTTAATGTAGATTTTTTTTTTTTTTTGCACCCATACTGTTGATTGCTAAATGTAATAGTCTGATCATGATGCTGAATAAATGTCTTAAAAAAAAAAGGAGCTACTCCTTCAACCATTCCAGTTATTCTGATCATATCGCATTCTTAAATGAGAAACCAATGAATTTGATGGTACCCACCCACAGAGATGATTTTGTTATATTTGGGTTGGCCCTCATCCTGAACCAATGTGATCTGGGGAAGCAGATTCCTGAGGCCAAGGAACAAGAAAACAGAGTGAGAGATAAACATTGGAGGGGTAAAACCTTGGATTGGAAGGACATTTCAGAAGAGAGATGAGCAAAGGGAGTTGTCAGGCAGGGTCAGAAACTACTCTATGGCCCTTTTTGGGACTATTACTCAGGCAGTCAGTGCACAAGTATTCTAGCAAACACCTGCATTGACTAACTGCTAAGCCTTCCATAGCTGATGTGATCTGGGACAAAGAATGTAGTGTTGCAGTGCCTTGCGGTAGTGTTAGGTAATTCTCTACCTTCCATACAGGGACCCCTCTTTCACTGCATTTTTGAATCTGGATTGAACATCTGGAACTTTTGATTCTAGAGAAGTTTACTAGAGAAGGAAAACAGAACCGAAGTCATAATCTCCTTGGTGGAGACATCTGGTGGTGTGGAGAGGGGAAGTCTGAGAAGGGAATCACAACACTGCTTTCCCAGGGCTCGTTTGCATCCAGCTATAGAAGACTGAGTGGAAGGACTTAGAAAGTACCCGCTCCGTTTCTCCCCCCGAGTCTACCCACAAAAGCTGAAATTCCAACAGTAAATGACTCATTCAACCCATAAACTGGGAGTCTAAAACTCTTTAAACCACAAAAATTAATAAATCATGTGGTTTCTCTATCTCTAATTCCCCTTTCCATAACAGTGTTTCCCAAAGTGTGTTCTGAAGAATACTAGTCCAGAAGGATGATCTCTGGGAAACGGGAGCCGTTCTTTAAGTTTCGGAATCAATGTTATATTAGTCATGGTTCTTTTAATTGAAAGTTATGGAAACTAATTCCACCCAGCAAATACAATGAAAAGAGACTTTTATATAAGGCTACAGGGTTATTTCATAGAACTGTATAGCAGAAATGTGGTTGTATCTAAGGAAGGTAATGGGACTGGAAAACTATAGGAATTTACTCTCCATCTAGTTTCCATTTTTCTCTGTATGCTTGTTCATTATTCTCCTTCCAGTCCCATTTTCTTTCCTTTGCCATTTAGCATGGTAGCAGATGGCTGTCCCACAGCTGCCAACTTTACATGTTCCAGGCATGGAGAGTCTTGCTTTCTCTTGATCTCAGAAAGCAGAATCTGATTCGCTCAGCTAGGGGCAGGTGGATATTCCTGAATCATTAGTCATAATTGGGTGGAGTGGGAGAGAACAGGATCACCAAACGTAAAGCTGGCCACTGGGGGCCCAGCCCCACGGATTAGAAGAGGGCAGGTCCAAATGAAAAAAGAGAATCATGACTTGAACAGACATTCCAAAATGTTTCTACTATATTCTATCCCTTTGTTACTTAACATAAGTGTATACTTTATGCTTCCTCTCGAGATTCACGTTATACACGAGAAGCCCTGAAGTCAAGGATCCTATTGAATTCTTCTCAATTCAGTGTTTTCTGCATTTACTGGATCACGGAATTCTTTTGGAAATATGGCTATTAAGACTCCATGAAACATAGTTTGGAAAATGCTGCTCTGAGGAATTGCATTCATACTTCTAATTCTCAGGAAAAGAATATTCATTTTATATTTTACTCTGCATTTCAGAAACCTAAAAGTTTATGAAACAGCTTGGAAGAAGGTGGAAACAGTTGGAAAAAAGGAGAATAAATGAAAGCTCAATAATAGCCATCCATTTCCTTAACAGTGGAAATTGTAACGAAAGTCACTTGATGTGTAATAATCGTACTGCAATTCTCGTTTTCGAAACTGTCCTGGATAGCACAAGGGAGTTCCTTCGTGGTAAAAGAGCAATTCTGTATCTTGATTGTGGTGGTAGTTACATGATTATATACACATGATGAAACTGCATCGAACTCTGCTTCTTCCTACACACACACACACACACACACACACACACACACAAGTAGTCGTGCACATGGCAAGCGCACATAAGTGCATGTAAAAACTTGCAAAATCTGGATAAAGTCTGTAGCCTAGTTAATAGTACTGTACCAATATCAATTTCCTGGTTTTGATACTACACTATAGTTACATAAAATATTATAATTGGGAGAAGCTGGGTGAAGGCTACACGGGACCTCTGTACTATTTTTGCTACTTCCTGTAAGTCTATGATTATTTCAAAATAAAAAGTTAAAAAAAGCCACTTGATGGCTGTGAAAGAAAATGATTTCGGTTTAAAGCATGATAATATAAAGAAATACTATAAAATTTCTGTGTCATAAAAGGGTCGTAAAGTCAAACAAGCTTACCCATTGCATTTGCTCTGGCCCCTTAAAATTTGATGTTATATATCCCAAAGCCTTTGCCCGTTCTCGATAAAGTCGAATTGCTTGATCCATGGGAACTCTTAATCGGAACCAGTATTCTACTGTGCCAAAATTGGGGATGTCTCCTTTAGTTCCTACAAACCAATACATAACTCACTGTTAAAATAGTCCCATAAATCAAAATATATACCAGTAAAAAATACATCAATGGTATTATACATTAAAACTATAAATTTTATACTGAGTAAAATAATATATGACTTGCACAAATGATGTGTGATTGGCAAATAACAGAGATAAAGAAAATAAAGTTACTTCTGCAAGTACGAGTTCCACCGTATGTTAAATATTATTAAAAAACTATGTCAAACTATGTTTGAGGTAGTCCAGTTTATATTTCAATCTTTCTAAAATATAAAGAAAAATCTAAACATTGAGTCAAATACTCCATGATTCTTTCTGATGCTACTTTTTATTTTTTAACAAGTTGCACTCAATGTAGTCTGACACATACAAAATGAAACCTCAAAATTATGAATGGAATATGAATTCAACTTTCGAGAAATCTTTGGCACCTTCCCATTTTCCTACCATGCCGTAAGTATAGGGAAAAACACCATAGCTATGCCAAATCTATACCGTATGTAATATACCCTTGCATGTCTGCCCTGCACACCCTCTTGCTGGGGTTGTAGTTGTAGTACGCCTTCTAACTCAGGCAGCTCTTTCTCTTTCTTCCTCTGTGACGATTTCCTCTAGGCTCCCAGGAGACTTAAGAGCTCTATACTTCCTTTGCAGAAACGAAGAAAGATGTCCTCATTAGGGCACTGACTGCTTTGGCACAATCGGCAGTTCACCAGTCTACTTCTCCACCACACTAAGTTTTTTGAGGGCAAGTTCTTCTGAACCATGTGACTATATCACCTATGCAATCAATAAAATAAAATTCCTCCCCAGAACCTAAGTCACCCTCTTTCCTTTTTTTCTTGGTCACTTAAAAAAGTTTTCCTTTTTTAAAATTTATGTATTTATTGAATTTTATTTATTTTCTATACAGCAGGTTCTCATTAGTTATCTATTTTATACACATCAGTGTATACATGTCAATCCCAATCGCCCAGTTCATCCCACCACCACCCCCGCTTTCCCCCCTTGGTGTCCATACGTTTGTTCTCTACATCTGTGTCTCTATTTCTGCCTTGCAAACCAGTTCATCCGCACCATTTTTCTAGATTCCGCATATATGTGTTAATATACGATATTTGTTTTTCTCTTTCTGACTTACTTCACTCTGTGGGACAGTCTCTAGGTCCATCCACATCTCTACAAATGACCCAATTTTGTTTCTTTTTATGGCTGAGTAGTATTCCATTGTACATATGTGCCGTATCTTTATCCATTCGTTTGTCAATGGGCATTTAGGTTGCTGCCATGACCCGGCTATTATGCACCCTCCTTTCTTCTTGAAAAGGTTTCTTCACTTGGCCTCTAGGATACTGTATACTCTTGGTTTGTCTCCCTCCTCACTGGCCACTCCTTGGTTTCCTTTGCTGGCTCTTCTTCTTCCTGAACTCTAAATTTTGGAGTCTCCCAAGGCTCAGTCCTTGGTCACCTTCTCTTCTTTATGTATACTCACTCTCTATGTGAAATTATCTAGGCCCAAGGCTTAAAATATATTCTGTATGCTAATGAATCCTGCTTTTATATTTCTATCTCTGACCTTCAGACTAGTATATCCAACTGTTTAGGTGACATTTCCACTTGGCTGTCTAATAGGCAGGTCAATCTTAACCTGTTCAAACACAATTCTTAGCTTTTTTCCTCAAATTTGTTCCTTGCCCAGGTCTACCTCGATAAATGGCCTCATCATTGTCCTGGTTGCTCACACCAGAAATTCTCGTCTCCTTTGTTTCCCTCATTACTCTACATTCAATCGATGAGCATGTTTTTAAGGAAGAGCTAATCAAATATACACTGAATATAACCAATTCTTATCACTACTTTCATTACCATCGTAATCCAAGCCACCAACATCTTTCCACAGATTAATACAACAGCCTGATAATGGTCCTATTTTCTTGCTTGGCCCATACAGACTGTTCTTCCCACAGCACCCAGGGTGATTTTTCTAAAACCTATGTGTGATCACGTTACTTCTCTCCTCAAAACCACCCAATGACTTGCATCACTCAGAGGAAAAAAAAGTCCAAACACCTCACCATGACCCACAAGGCTCTACAGTGAGATCTGGTCCCTGCCTATTGCTTTAGTCTCATCTCTGCTCTAGCCACTGGCCTCCTTGCTGTTCCTCCAACATGGCAGGTTTGTTCCTCCCTCAGGCCTTTGTACAATACTTGCTGTTTCCTCTGCTGGAAACATTCTTCCCCTGGATCCTGACATGGACCTTTATTCAGGTCTTTACCAACGGCACCCCGTAGGGAAGCCCTTATCTGAATTAGCAACCTTCCATCTCTCTCTTTAGCCTCTTGCTCTGGTAATTTTTCTTCATATCTAATGATATGTATATTTGTTTTATGGCCCATCTTCCCCTGTAGAAGGTAAGCTACATGAAGGTAGGGGCTCTGTCTTATTTACCACTGATCACTGTATTCCCAGTGCTTAGTAACAGTGATAACATGATAAGCTCCTTAAAAAACTCTGATAAACGTACTACAATTGGGCTTCCCTGGTGGCGCAGTGGTTGAGAGTCCGCCTGCCGATGCAGGGGACATGGGTTCGTGCCCCGGTCTGGGAAGAGCCCACATGCCACGGAGCGGCTGGGCCCGTGAGCCATGGCCGCTGAGCCTGCGCGTCCGGAGCCTGTGCTCCGCAACGGGAGAGGCCACAACAGTGAGAGGCCCGCGTACCGCAAAAAAAAAAAAAAAAAAAAAAAAAAAAAAGTACTAGAATTAATGTTTAATCAAACAAGGATATCAACATGGTAAATAAACATTTGCACTAATAAGCTTTAAAAAATTAATAGCCATTGTACTGAAATTATTAGTGACATTTAAGAGAGTCCAATCAACTGTGGGCAGCTATATCAGAATGCTGAGAGAGAAGATACTAACGTGGAACACCATATTAATATATAAACCAGTCAGTGCTTCAAACAGCCAAAGTTTATAAGATTGTACTCACCAACCAAACTTGCTGTGCAAAATATTCGACCGCTTTTTTCTAGAATTTCATGGAATCTCAATTGACATGCTGCGATTGTTTCATAATCTGTGCTGTAAGCCTGGTGGACCTCAAGAGTTATAGTATTTTTCTGAATGTATTGTAAGAATAAGTCATTAACATGAACGAGATATTGAGAAGTAAAGTTATATTCTGGGTGAAGGCCCCGCACTATGGGAGTTGTCTGTAGTTCAAAATCATAGAAAGCAAAGGTACAGAAGGTGACAGGCTCTTTATCTCCAGATGCCTGTAACACTTCAGAAGAAAAGGTTACTTTGTTGATATGGATTTCAAATAGGTTTTCGCCTCGTTCTAACTGAATGGTTTCATCAAACTCATCAACGGAGTCATCTGGCGTGATTTCTGGTTTAAATTTGTACTGCTTGGTGCCATAGGCAATATCCTTTAATTGGGCTGCAAGAGAAGACACACAGTTTAGAGGTTTTAAAGTATTGACATATAAAGATACAAACTGGCTTTTGAAGTGGTAGGAAGTCTGAGTGCTTTTGGTGTATAGTCTCAATCTTAAATTCTATGACTACACTGTTTTTCTGTAAATGATACTGTATTATAAAGAAATCTATCATTTATTTTGACATCACTTATTAAAAAAATTACAACTTAAGTGGTAATACAGGTTATACCAGGGAAACAGAAAAAGAAAAAAAAAAAAAAGGCCCTTGAATGAACAGCTGAGGTAAATATTTAGATTTCACTGCTCCTTTGCCTCTGCTCTATTATCTTCTCTCCTATAAAGTCAATTTCTCTTTCCACTAGCTCCTTCCCTTCAGCTTACTAAAATATATATTTTTCTACTTTTGCGGAATGATGGGTATGTTTATTATCTTGATTATAGTGATGGTTTCACAGGTGTATACATAGGCCCAAACTCACCAAATTGTGTACTTTAATAGTGCAATTTAAGGGCTTCCCTGGTGGCGCAGTGGTTGAGAGTCCACCTGCCGATGCAAGGGACATGGGTTCATGCCCCGGTCCGGGAAGATCCCACATGCCGCGGAGCGGCTGGGCCCATGAGCCATGGCCGCTGGGTCTGCACGTCTGGAGCCTGTGCTCCGCAGCGGGAGAGGCCACAACAGTGAGAGGCCAGCGTACCGCAAAAAAAAAAAAAAAAAAAAAAAAAAAAAAAAAAATAGTGCAATTTAAAATGTGTTTATTACATTTCTAAGAAGCTGCTTTTAAAAAAGATATCTCTCTTTCTAGATTAGAACATTCCCTCACACCATATAGAAAAATAAACTCAAAATGGTTTAAAGACATAAATATAAGACATGAAACCATAAAACTCCTAGAAGAGAACACAGGCAGAACACTCTTTGACATGAGTTGTAGCAATATTCTTTTTAGATCTGTCTCCTAAGGCAAGGAGTAAAAGCAAAACTAAACAAACTGGACCTAATTAAACTTAAAAGCTTTTGCACAGCAAAGGAAACTATTGACAAAATGAAAAGACAACCCACTGAATGGGAGCAAATATTTGCAAATGATGCGACCGACAATGGGTTAATATCCAAAATACATAAACAGCTCATACAACCCAATATCAGAAAACCAAAAAACTCAATCGAAAAATGGGCAGAAGACCTGAATAGACATTTCTCCAAAGAAGACATACAGATGGCTGACAGGCACATGAAAAGATGCTCAACACTGCTAATTATTAGAGAAATGCAAGTGAAACTCACAATGAGATATCACCTCACACCTGTTGGAATGACTATCATCAAAAAGTCTACAAACAACAAATGTTGGAGAGGATATGGAGAAAAGGGAACACTTGTGCACTGTCGGTGGAAATATAAACTGGTTCAGCCACTGTGGAAAACAGTATGAAGGTTCCTCAAAAAATTAAAAATAAAACTACCATATAATCCAGCAATTCCATTCCTGGGTATATACCCAGAAAAAATGAAAACACTAATTCAAAAAGATACACGCACCCCAATGTTCACAGCAGCACTATTTACGATAGCCAAGACATGGAAGCAACCCAAGTGCCCATCAACAGATGAATGGATAAGGAAGATATGGTGTAATACATAATGGAATATTACTCAACCATAAAAAAGAATGAAATGCTGCCATTTGCAGCAACGTGGATGGACCTAGAGAATATTATACTTAGTGAAGTAAGTCAGAGAAAGCACGTAGTGTATGATATCACTTATATGTGGAATCTAAAAACGATACAAATGAATGTACAAGTAAAACAGAAATAGACTCACAGATATAGAAAACAAACTTGTGGTTACCAAAGGGGAGAAGGAAGAGGAGGGACAAATTAGGAGTACAGGATTAACAGATACAAACTATTATATATAAAATAGATAAACAACAAGGATATATTGTATAGCACAGTGAATTACAGCCATTATCTTGTAATAACTTATGATGGAGTATAATCTATAAAAATACTGAATGACTATTCTGTACACCTGAAACTAATAATATAAATCAACTATATTTCAATAAAAAATAAATAAGAAGATGTATCTCTTTCTAGATACACATTTCCCCTGCCATGTTACATCCAACTTTCTAAAAAGAGTAACGTATATTTGTGTCTCCAATTCCAAATCTAACAGACACTCTTCAACTACCTGCAAAAAGCATCTGCCTTATTTTTCTCGTGAAACTACTCTAGAAAAGGTCACCAATAACTAACCAGTTTCTAGATTGAATGGTCCTTGTGTTATTTGAGTTCTTTGCTTAATTGACACTGATGACCACATCCTCTTTTGTGAACTTTTGTGAGCTTTCATGTCATCGTCTGCCCTGCTTGTCCTCCTACCTCTCTTCTTCTTTTTTTTTTTTTGCGGTACGCGGGCCTCTCACTGCTGTGGCCTCTCCCGTTGCGGAGCACAGGCTCCGGACACGCAGGCTCAGCGGCCATGGCTCATGGGCCCAGCCGCTCCATGGCATGTGGGATCTTCCTGGACCGGGGCACGAACCCGTGTCCCCTGCATCGGCAGGCGGACTCTCAACCACTGCGCCACCAGGGAAGCCCCTACCTCTCTTACTCTTTAAGGGTTTCTCTTTCTCTGCTAGTTTGCTGGGGTTCTGTTTTTATCCTCTTTTTAGTCTACATATTCTCATGAGTAATCACATTCCCTTTTATTTATTTGAAATATAGCTGATTTACAATGTTGTGCTAATTTATGCTGTACAGAAAAGTGACTCAGTTATACACATATATACATTCTTTTTTAAATATTCTTTTCCATTATGATTTATCCCAGGAGACTGGATATAGCTTCTTGGGCTACACATTAGGACCTTGTTGTTTATCCATTCTAAATATAATAGTTTGCATCCACTAACCCCTAACTCCCAGTCCATCCTTCTCCCTCTCCCACTCCCCCTTGGCAACCACAAATCTGTCCTCTACGTCTGTGAGTCTGTTTCTGTTTTTTAGATAGGTTAATTTGTGTCATATTTTAGACTCCAGGTGTAAGTGATATCATATGGTATTTGTCTTTCTCTTTCAGACTTACTTCACTTAGTGTGATATTCTCTAGTTGCATCCATGTTGCTGCAAGTGGCATTATTTCATCCTTTTTTATGGTTGAGTAGTATTCCATCATATACATGTACCACAACCTCTTTATCCATTCATCTGTTGATGGACATTTAGGTTGTTTCCATGTTTTGGCTATTGTGAACAGTGCTGCTATGAACATAGGGGTGCAGGTATCTTTTTGAATTATAGTTTTGTCCAGGTATATGCCCAGGAGTGGGACTGCTGGATCATATGGTAGTTCTGTTTTTAGTTTTGTGACGAACCTCCATACTATTTTCCATAGTGGCTGCACCAACATATATTCCCACCAACAGTGTACAGGGGGTCCCTTTTCTCCACACCCTCTACAGTATTTGTTATCTGTAGACTTTTTTTTTTTTTTGCAGTACGCGGGCCTCTCACTGTTGTGGCCTCTCCCGTTGCGGAGCACAGGCTCTGGACGCGCAGGCTCAGCGGCCATGGCTCACTGGCCCAGCCGCTCTGCGGCACGTGGGATCTTCCTGGACTGGGGCACGAACCTGTGTCCCGTGCATCGGTGGGCGGACTCTCAACCACTGCGCCACCAGGGAAGCCCCATCTGTAGACTTTTAAATCATGGCCATTCTGACCGGTGTGAGGCTGTACCTCATTGTAGTTTTGATTTGCATTTCTCTAATGATTAGTGATCACAACCCCTTTTATGACTTCTGTTACTATCAATATTCTGAAGATGCTCATATTTCTATTTTTAATTCAGATTTCTTTCCTCAATTCCAGACCCACACATCTAGTGGCTTGCTGAGCCCTCTATCTAGATATCCCATAGGCACAACAAACTCAATATACCCAAAGCAGAATGGCTCATATTGTCTTCTAGTTACTTCTGTACCTTGAATTTCAAGTGATGATGTTAGCCTTCATCCAGCTGCCTAAGCTAGATATCACAGTGTCATCCTAGGTTCCCCCCCCTTTTTTTTTTACTCTCCCCACATCTGTAGGGTCACTGCTATTCAAAAATATTTCCTAAGTCTTTAGCAAATTTGTCCCTGTCCTCTGCATCTCCACTGATACTACCTTACTTACACCCTCAGTGTTTATTACCCAGATTATTAATGGAACCCAATTCCTTCCTTCCTTCAAATTTTACTCATTCTTCCCAATACCTATAGCATAACCTCCAAAATGAAGTTCTGGGTGCACTACTCTCTACCTTAAAAATTCCTTGGTGCTTCTCTAGGTTAATAAGGTTCAGACTCATCAGGGTGGCAAATGGGGCCTTCAGGATTTGGTTCTTACCAGCCTTAAATCCAGGTTCTTCTCCATTTACTAATCCTGAGTTCCAAACAGACAGATCCACATGCATTTTCTCAAACGAATGGCAGTGCTTCACATTTAGGGCATTTTTACCTGCTTCATTTACTTTCTGGAAAGCCTTTCATTGTTTTTACTTAGTGGTGAATTCTGTCATCTTTAAAGCCTCCAAACCTACTGTGTGGGGTCTTCCCTGAATCTTCAGGTATAAATAGGCATTCTCTCCTCAATGTTTCCTTGGGAGCTTTTGCATTTTTCTAACTTCACACTCTTCACAGTAAAGTATAACTGTCTACTTACTTGTTCACAACTTACAAGTTCTTGGAGGAAAAAACCTGAGCTTTTTCCGTTTGTATTCTCACTGCCTAGCACTTTGCTTAGGATACATTAGGAACTTGAGCATGTTTATGGAATCAATCAATGAGTTTAGGACACAGATAGAATATATTGGTAAAGATTTAGTGAGGCTTGAAAGGAATGAAAATCTCAAACTGTGTGACCTCCCTGTTATTCAGGAAAATTTCATTAAGTGAATTTTTATTGAGTACTACTTGAAATAAAAGGAACACACTGCTCTTTGGCTTTGGAAAACCCTGTTCAGTCAGATGAAGATAGTTACTGAACCCTTCTACTTAGAGCAATGGTTCTCAGAGTGTGGTCTGGGAACCCCTGAGGGTACCTGAGACTGTTCTGGAGGTCTGTGAGGTTAAAACTATTTTTAAAATAATACTAAGATGTTATTGGCCTTTTTCATTCTTAGTCTCTTACAAGTGTATAATAGAGTTTCCCAGAATCTATGTGATGTGTGATATCATAACAGATTGACTGTAGAAGCAGATATAAAAACCCAGCTGTTTTCTATTAAGACAGATGCTGAAAAGATTTGCAAAAATGTTAAGCAATTAAAAAAATTTAAAACCATGTCGCTTGTCTATTTTTTTGGTATGGAAAATATACCTATTAAAAAATAAAACTGTAATTTATGTTAACATGTAATGGGTTAATTATTATTTTAGCATGCCAAATATTTTTTAAATTTCTCATTTTTAATTTCTAACATGATAAATATCATGAACATAACCCATATAAACATAAGGCCTTTTGGATTCTCAGTGATCTTTAAGAGTGTAAAATTACTGCTGGCACAATTACTAAGCCTGCGCGTCTGGAGCCTGTGCTCCGCAACAAGAGAGGCCGCGATAGTGAGAGGCCCCTGCACCGCGATGAAGAGGGGCCCCCGCTTGCCACAACTAGAGAAAGCCCTCGCACAGAAACGAAGAGCCAACACAGCCATAAATAAATAAATAAAATTAAAAAAAAAAAAAAGGCAAAATTCCTTAAAAAAAAAATTACTGCTGGCATAGATCACTGAATTTAAGTACTGTATGGCAGGGAGCATGAAAGAGAGACAAAGTACTTATCACTGTAGAACTTATTATGTTGCAGTCATAGAGAATATGCAAAACTGCACCGGTGTATATAATACAATCCCTA
This sequence comes from Stenella coeruleoalba, assembly GCF_951394435.1. Taxonomy (NCBI): domain Eukaryota; kingdom Metazoa; phylum Chordata; class Mammalia; order Artiodactyla; family Delphinidae; genus Stenella; species Stenella coeruleoalba. Next base: position 30,778,827 of record NC_137166.1, on the reverse strand, counting down.
AACATATTTTTTGAGTACATGAGAGTAAAAGTGGCAAGTGCTGAGGTAGCGTTGTTCAAAGTACAGTCTTACACCTGCATGTGAATTGCTTGGAATTATTTCTAAATATATCAAATCAGAGACCCCAAGATCTCCAGGGGTAGGGCCCAGGAAGCTACCTTTGAAACAAGTTCCCCATGTAATTTTCTTACTTGCTAAAGTCTGAAAACCACTGTAAGGGCATTTCAAGTAGAGGGGTGGCTAGCAGTAATTGGAGCCAGCTTTCTGGCATGGGCACACATTTGCTTAGATTCTGAAGCAGGGAAGGGTATATCCTGGAGTCAGAGTAGAAAGGAGGTTCAGATGGAGCAGACAAAGCCCTGGTGGTGGGACCGAACAAGATGCATCTGACAAAGAGCAAGCCGACTTGTTTGGCTGAGATACATAGCTTGCTTAGAAGAGAAATTAGAAATGATGTGGTTAAATTTAGTCTGTGGTACTACTTTATGAAGTACTTTGAAATCTTGCCTGCAACACCGAATTCAAAAAGCAGTAGGGAATTACTAAAAATTCTTGAGTAGAAAAGTATCAGATAAAAACAGCCTTTCTGGTAACTTATTATTATAGTTAATAAATTGGGAAAAAAAAGAGCAAAAAGAAAGTGTGAGTGTACATTTGGATGACATTTTCAACTGCTGTAAAAATCCACTCCTCTAGTTACTGTGGACAAAGAATTGTGCACGTTGTACCTTCTAGTTTCTGGATGCGTGCAGCCCTGATATCAAGAAGGTGGACATACTGTTCCACTCTGAGTTCATAATCTTGCTGCAAATTTTCCATCTTCTGGGTCACCACCTCAACTTCCATCTAAAAAAATAAAGATAACAAGTTTCATTACTCAGGATGTGTTCCATTTTCATTTGTTAAAGCAACTATGATTCAAGCATTTTTTAGATCCTGGGGATACCGGGAGCTATAAGCCGTTGTTTCCTGACTTCAAAGAGCTTACAGTTTAGAAAATTATGCTTGGCAGTGTTCGTTAACCAGGAGTAAAACCCACAAAACTCTGGGTCCCTCTTAAGGAGTGGTGACCCATTTGTTAGAAGCTAATATAACAGGCGGCTGTGGCAGGACCAACTGCGGAGCGTGCCGGCGTTGGTGAATACGTCGCCATGATTCGTTCCCTAAAACCAGGCACTGAAAAAATTACTTGTTTTAGAACTCTTTAGTCAGGAGTATCTAGATACAAGGCTAAATTCCAGGCATGTGGTAACACATGATAATAGATCATAACAGATGCTAATACATGATACTGCTTTGAAATGTAAATCATCAGTAGAATATTATGGGAAACCTATCCTCCCGATTTAGTGTATTATATTACCTGATAATCTTTATTAATTTTATGTTGCATAATTAGCATGTTTCTTGTCTTTTCAAGTTCTTGCACTGTTTCTGCATGAGTTGCTTGCAGCTCTTTCATGGAGCGTTCTAGATCTTTATTAATTTTACTGTCTACTTTTTCTAAAAAAGAAAGGTCTCCATTTTTTTGTGATTTTTGAGCCTAAAACAAAAACATATTTTATTACCAAAACAAGAGTTTCTAAAATGTAACTGTGAATTAATATGGATATAGTAAGAAACAATCATTAATTGAAAACAGATATATTTCCATTTTCCGTTAGGAATAAAGCAGTCCTGATATAGAATACATATTTGGATAGACACTTGGAACAATTACAGAGAAATAAAAAAAAGTTTATTACTTCACGAAGTAAAAAAGAATCATGTACATTTATTTCTATTCTTCATTTGATTAAAATCTATTACCATGATGGTCTAAAAGGAAAGAAATGTACTTTCTGTGTCTTCTTGTAAATAACAGAATATTCTAGAACTAGAAAATATCTTCTGGTGACATATATAATTCAATATTTTACTTAATAGGGTGCACCAAGGTCTCTTAGGACAGAAAACTGCTGGTTGGTTTTATAGTGGGGCATATAAAAGTAAAATGTTTGTTACAGTTGGGGAAAGTGCTTTAAATAAGAGTTTTTGAGGTCTACTTTAATGTAATTTTGATGTCATTATGAAATATGTATATGCTGTAACTAAATGTCACCTGACCACTTTTCCTGAATAATTCATTCTCCAAGTATAAAGGTTACAATAAGGGTCATCATTATGCTGAAACAGTTATATGTAGACATGAAATTCATGATGAAGTTTAGAAAGTTACCTTTATAAGCAGGAGAGCTTCACTCAATTCATCAGCATTAATATCACTCTCCTGCAAAAGACAGAGTAAGTAAAAGCTCACAATGGAAAGTGCAAGAGACATTCCAACTATGTAGATTACCCTCATGGAACATAAACTGCAAGATACCATGAATTAATAAACTAAGTTATCTATTTGTATTCTTTTGCGTTGTGGTATAGTGTTTTCTTTACGTATGAAATATTTAGATAAAAAGTTGGAGTTCGTTTCCTAAATGAGAAAATAGCTCACCTGGTTGTAAAACTTCATGCAGTTTTTAAGTTCATCAAGTTGTTGCTTTTGTTCCAGGTACTGTAACTGTAGTTCTCTATTTTCTTGAATGATCTTCTCATTTTGGTCTTAAAAATGAAGTCGACACAATTCGAAAGGTAAGTGAGAATGAGGTATAAGAACACATTTTAAATTGACTTAATTCATGAAACACACCAAGCTCAATCTAGCATTGTTCTGGCCAGAGAGGAAATTGAGGTAGCACCTTAGACTAAGGCAGCAGGGGAATGAGGAACAAATGAACACTATCATGTGTCTACCATATGATTCACTTGCTTATCAAAAACTTAGGACTTAGTTTCACAGTATTAATATAAGGAAATTGTGGCCTCTGGAACTTCAAAGGAACATTCTGTCTAAAATACCTATGAAAATATGTTTCTAAAGCTATGATTTTTACTTACTTATTAAGGGTCCTGAAAGGCATGCAAAAAAAATTTTTCTCTTTTAGTTTTTTCTAATTGACTTCCTTGAGTTATCTTTTCCTAATTCAGCATAAAGTCTTTTTATTAAAACAAGATAATTTCTGATAATAACTCTGGAATTATAATCAACCCCATTTTTAATAAATCTTTTAAGAGAGGAGAAATGGATTCTCAACGAGTGCATGGTAGTATCAATAATAATTCATGTGTGTTCTTTATTCCCAGAGTTCACACTATTAATTAGGAATGGAGGTAGGTTACCTTTGCCTATGTGCTCATTTGCCACGACCCACAAGCAGGCGTATAGGGTAGAGCTACAGAAGACGGCAAATCCATAGAGAGACTAATTTTTCACTCTCTGCATTAAACATGCTTAACTCAAAAAAAAGAAAGCATAATAGCTAGCTAACAAATCTACTCTTTAGTCCTATGTTCTTAAGTGTACTTCTTTACTAGAGTTCGTTGTGGTGGTCAAGTATTCTCCTTTGTGGGCTCCCTGTGGGCTGACTCTAAACCATGATATCCAAAGTGTCTCTACTAATTTCATCCTGCTCACAAAGATTTATGATCATCATTCCTTTTCTTAAAAAAAGGGAAATCAACATATTTGCCAAGAATTCTTTACATGAATACATTTGCACACTGACTGCATTTTATACAAAAATATGTTTCGGACTTTTATAAAGCTTTGTGCTCCCAAGCCATAAACGCTATATACAAGTAAAAACTGTAAATTACACAGTTAAGAAGAAATGAACTAAATTTGAATATTTTTAATATAACATACTTCTGGCAAATTAAAAAGTAAAAAAAAAAAAAAGTTACCCTAGGGTATGTAGAGCCATTTTAATATCAAATATGTAAATATTTTTCTTATTGATAAGAGGTTAGAAGGTTATCCTAGAGTACAAATTACTAATATTCAGTGAAATAAATGAAAGAATTTCCAAATGTGAACAATACTTGGAAATATTTAAGGTAAAGATCAAACATTTATCTCTATACTAAAAATTAGGATTAATAATAAATATGAATTCTTATGAGATAAATTTGCTTTTTTGGTTAGAGAGTAGAGTAGAATGTGGAACCCTTTATTTGATATTGATTAGGTTAAAACAACATCCAGATAGAATGACTAGGTAACAAAAAAGGAGGTAAATGTAGTCAGCAAGAAGTAAAACCAAGGTCCTGAGGATAATGTAATTTCCTTCTCTGGCTAGTGAAACTTTTAGGGGTTCTGAGGGGAACCAAAAGTGTAAGGACATGACCGTTCCATCTTCATCCAGACGCAGTGTATATTATTCCTATGCTGTCTTCTATTCTTTCAATTTTTCAGAGCAGGGTCCTGAGAATAATACGCTACTGGTATAAATAAACTTACTCAAATATTTCTTCCTTTTCTGATTTTTCGTTCAACAGCTATGTTCCCACTTACCTGGTATTTTTAAAACCAGGGCTTTATTAGTGGGAAAATAACTTATTAGTGGGAGAAGATATTACTGAGCACCAGTAACTTTCTCTCTACTGAATTTTATGTAGAATTCTCTACTATATTTTTCCTTTCTTAAACTGTTTACTGGGGATGTCACTCCTGGGACTTTAAAACGTATGGAGACATTATAGTTCAAAGAGGAAATAGACTTGCTGAATTATAATATGAAAAATCAAAGCACCCTGTACAAGATGAAAAATAACCTCTTTACCTATGATTTGACAAAAAGCAGGTTAAGCTAAACAGCATTTTATTCAAATGAGATAACATTTCACTCTTTTAAAATTATGTTCTTCAAGCACACCATTAATAAGCAGAGTGCAGAGAACAATTCAACTAAACAATTTTCAGAGCTCCTTTGTGCTAATATCTTCAGCTGTGATCAATATAACCATATGCATTATGCTGAATTATGCATTTCAGCTAAAGATAGAAAGGAACTTTCAAAAGCAGGCCCTTAAACACATGCAGTTAATTTAAGCATTAACCAAATGCAAACTGCATTTACATATCCTTCCCCCACATATTCGCACAATCTGAAACTAATTTGTACCTTGAATAAAGAGGTGAGTATTCTCTAAAAATAATTTGCCAGTTAGATGAATGACTACAAGAAGCCAGGGAAACATCTTCTGGCAGAGAACACTTGATACATGAAAAGGTAAATGTGTGAAGAGACTTCAAAGTAAAATTAAACAATTTTGAAATCTGTAATACAAAAAAGCAACTTTCTAAATGTTAAAAGATTTCCTTAAATAGACAACTTCAATTTTTTGTTTAGTATTTTCCTGGAAAAAATTGTTTAAAGGCTGTATTATTTTTCTTATAATCTATTTTAACATTTTCACAAAGAAACAAAAACTGAAATTATTAGACCTGTAAATTTCAGGTATGCAAGCAAAAATAACTAAAATAATAGCTGCATTAAAAAGAAAGGTTCAGTTCTAGCAATTTTTCTTAAGAAAATAATCAGATAAATGTGTAAAGATTTGTGTAGAAAGATGTTCAGGGTACTTAAAAAAGCTGAAGCTATTTAAAAATTCAACAATAGAAGACCGTTAAAACAAACAATCTATGGTACATCCTCACACTGGAAAACTATGACAGCCATTATAAATGATGATGATGCGGGTTTATATTTATACCGAAGGAACGATTTCACAATACAGCAAATAAAAAAGCACATTATAAAATTGTATGTATACATATAGAAACAACTCTGGAAGGACATATAAGAAATATTAATAGTGATTACGTTGAGGGCTGTGGGACTGAAAAGAACCCCCAGACTTAATCCAACAGTAATAAACAGGTTTTAAAAGACCACCAAGATTCTATCCTCTTAAGAGTTTCTTACCAGAGACCAATTCAAATGTGTAAAGATAAGAGTTTTGGAACTTTTGATATCTAGGGAAGTACAGAAAGCACGGGAACAAGAAAGGTTTATTTCATTTCTCTTTCCTTAAGAAAGAAAAGAGAGAGGAAATACAGAGCCCTTCCACGTCGGTGGAAGAATTTATTGAGCAACTACTAAACAAAGCACTCTGTTAGGTATTCAACACTACATATTAAAGTTAGGAACTAAGAATCTTTGACATAAAAACTTTAAAATATCCACCCAGTCAGAAATCATATCATTTTATTCTACTCACAGTCTTCTGGAGAAAATTTCATAAACTGTCTGTCATCATTTAAACCACTTGGTAAATAAATATTGTACACATATTTCATTGAAATTAAGACCCCATTGATTATAAGATGTGTTCCAATTTCAGACTTCTTAAAATGTTAAAAAAAAGTTACACCGTAATTTAAAAAATGTTATCACCTATAAGATGCTTCCCAATTTCAGAGATATTAAAATGGGAAAAAAAATCTTAGAGTTAACAAATATGGCATTGTGATCTAAATCAATATAGAGAGTACTGACTAGGTATGTAACTGTTTTTTTAACTGAGTCTGCATTAAACTTTTACGTGTTCTCATGCAACTGAATTGCAAGTGTCAAAAGGAGCAACCTTATTATCACATCGCTGGGTTTACCTACTGGCTGAGCAAACAGATGCAACACTTGAAGCAATTAATTCACTCCCCTGATTGTGCATTTGTGTGTATATGTGTGTATAATATAGTAGAGCAGACATCTACTTTAATTATATAATTATTTTACTTCTGTGAGACAAGGTGAGATCTGGGACTCATAACATGTAACTTACTAATGATTATTATTTTAGCAGGGACATCTTGACAAGGCTTCTTTATTTAAGTTCTCTGTCACGGAACAGAATTAGCCATCTCACTATCAGATCAAAAACAGCCAAGCAAGACTTCTGCCGTCCTCGGCTGTCTTACACTGCCTTTTTATTTTTCTCCACTGCACCTGCCACCACCTAGTGTATCACATATTTATTTAATTACTGTCAGTTTCTCCCTCTTGAATTTATGCTGCATGAGGACCAGGTCTTTGTTTTATTCATTGCTGTATCCCCAGAACTTAGAATAGTGCCTAGCACATACTGGTGCTTAATAAACACTTGTTGACGCTTGAATAAATTCAGGAAAATTAAACAAATTAAAGACAACCTGAACAAGAGTAACTCTGAGAAAAAAATAATTCCTTTGGCATATACGCTAAGCTGAGTAAAGGGAAATTTTGAGCAATCAATACACTCATAAAAGTGGATGACTGTTAATATAGGCTGTGTCCCTAGTACGCAGCAAGGTGCCTGGCAAAACAGCAGGCGCTGTAATAAGTACTTATCAAGTCAGTGAATAACAATGAGTAACACGCATGTCTGAAACGAGTAAGTCAGTAGTCATTTTACATGTACCTCTTTCAGTTTTTAATCTGTCAAGGATTTCAGTTTTGTCTGTTAAATCGGATTTTAAGGCAGTCTCGAGTTGAGCAATCTGTACTTTCAGCTGCTGTTCCTTTAACTTCCATTGCTCTTCATGGGCAGCACTGAAGGCACTGCAAAACACACGTGACAGGCAAGGAGAGCTTGGAAATCAGCTTCAACCGAAAATAATAAAGAGAAAAGCTTTTAGTGGCACAGAGACCACTGTCATCATGTCTTAGGAATTAAGTAAACATATGCTGGTCTGCTGCTGTTGAAACCAAGGCGCCTTTCTCAGGCTGCGGTTAGGCAACATGAAAGAGTTTGTGGGATGAGCAAAGGAACTGGCCTTAATTTAGAGCTCTAAAGTCAGAGAAGTTGGCAGTGTGCAGCTTTTGTGGGACTAGTAAAGGAATTCAGATACTGTACATACTCCAGAGGAATCCACAGTTCCAAACCTCAGCAGCAGACATCGGACAAAACCATTCTCTACCACGAATAAACCCTAATACAGAGAAAAGGGACTCCCCACCTGATCTTTAATTCCAGAATTTGAAACTTTTAAAGAGTCTGTGATAATAGCATATTTACAAAATACTGGCCACAAAGTGATAGCATTTTGAATTGTAAGACAGCGATTCTGATATTAAGAAGCAATGATCATGCAGTTTTTGTCCTAAAACGCAAACAGCAATAGGCTAAGAACAAACGGTTTTACTCATAACGCATGACTGGGGTGAAAACCCAGTAAGAACACCTTGATAAGGATGATGTAGATAGAATTATTATTCCTCAATAAAAGTGTACCAGTTTAAACTATCATGAAAATCTACTAATGATCAGCCCCGGGATTTTGGAAGAATCAGCTGAAAAATAACTAAATGGTACGCAGAAGCTATACAGTAAACATTCGTTTAGGCCAGTGGTTCCCAAATGCTGGCCTACGTGAAAACACTGGTGCTAGGTTAAAAATGCAGATTCTGGGGCCCAGGGATTCATAGTTTTCCCCAGGTGATAGCCAGGTTTTGGAAAAACTGATCTTGATCTGTACTTCAGCAGAAAACTATTAGCTGTGAAGCTTGATATGACTGAATAATTATCAGCAGCTTTGACCCTTCTGCTCATTTTAAACCCAGTAAAGGAACCAGAAATTTACAAAATCTGGTTTTGTACTGATGATGAAGTAAATGGAAAAGAAACTTCTTATTGAAAATTGCCCTTAATGTTGCTCCCAGCTAGTCTGAGGTTTTAGTCCAAAAGAGATACTTTTCTGGGAGGCATAGCTTTCAAAAGAACAAAAAACTGTATATTTATTTTACAGTCTGAATGTTTCTATTGCATTTAAAATAACATGACCTTAAAAATAAATGGAATTCTAGAAGTTTCTCTAAATATGACATCTGTTTCTTCAATCAGTGTTCTCATTTTGCGTATGGAACCTTAAAAAAATACATGGATCTAGTGTACTAATGTTTTAAGCTAATTTTATCAAAGGTAGAGTTACCTAAGTTTAAATGAAATCCAAATATGTACTTTACATACTAAAGTAAAGAATATTCCCTTACATTTTCATTTTTTGATAAAGGACAAATATATTTCAAAGTATATATACCAAACACATACACATGTATACATACATGTGAGTGTATATGTGTGTGTGTGTCTCTTATTATTAAAAGTATGTACTACCCGGAAAAAAAATTAGCATGATGAAATAGGCACAACCATACATTATATCAGCCGCTAAAAATTAGAAACAGTAGTGTTCCAACAGCATTAGTACCAGCAAAAAAGATCACCAACAGTTAATCTGGCAGAAACATCAGAAGCTGTATGTGTTTAAATTAAGAACAATTTAGCAGCCTGGTTTTTCCAAACCCACAAAATACTAGTGTAAATCAGCATAAGTCACTCTGAATTTAGTCCACTGCTATCTTCCCTCTAAATTTAGGATTACATTCCACTGGAGTTTCATGAGGAATTCCTTTTGAATTTACTGTATTCCTCTATGCTTGGAGCCATCTGTGTAACTATAAATGGTAAACCACATCTGGCTCCATTTTCTTTGTAGAGGCTGTGTACATGATTAAATCTGCATATGAGAACAGTCTTTGAGAACCTTTTATTCATGAAAATGTTTTTGTACATTGCCTACAGTGACAACTGAGGAGGGGATCATAGTTGGTCTTTGTGCACATTTCATTGTTACATTATGTTGCTGGAGTGATAAAATATCAATCTGCAGTGGAATGCCCATTGGTTCCTGTGGTCATTGGCATGTCCATTGGCAGTCATGGGTCAGCATACTGTAAATACACACCCTCGATCAACAACATGATAAGATAAAAAAAGAGTTGAAGAATTCATCTCCACCCTACGGTCTTTTATCTTACAGAATGAATTCCTTTTATTCCAATGTTCAAGGGTATCCTAATGTGAGAGATAGGGAAGAATAAGCTCTAATCATCCATAAAGAAATCCGTAGGTACCTTAGTTAGGCCTAGTGGAAATTAAATGCATATTAACATGGGGATATTTCACTTACCAAAGGAAAAACGATGCCCCAAATGTACTCAGTTTGATTTCTGGGAAGCACAAAGTGCTCATTTGGGATCATAGGCGCTTTCATGTCTCCTAGAATATTGTAGGGGACAGGTGTTCACGTTACAGCAGCGGTCCCCAACCTTTTTGGCATCAGGGACTGGTTTCGTGGAAGACAATTTTTCCATGGACAGGGGTGGGGGGTGGATGGTTCAGGCGGAAATGTGAGCGATGGGGAGCTGCAGACGAAGATTCACTCGCTCCCTGCCGCTCACCTCCCGCTGTGCGGCCTGGCTCCTGACAGGGGGTTGGGGACCCCTGCTTTACAGAAATGGAGCACAGAGAGTCTATGGGTGGTCAGCAGTGCTCGCGTAAATTTTGGATATTAGATGGCTATCACATTGTAAAAACCTGAATCACCCAATTCTTAAAACAGTTAATATCATCTTCAAAAACTGGACCAACTCTTCTTTTAAATAGTTATTAGATGAGTGTCTCTCAGGGAGTTAATACCTTAAAATCACCTTTAACAAGAGTCTCTGGATTCAAACTCAAATTGACTGAGTCTGAATTGGATGGTATTGGGGGATGGGGAGGAGGGAAGGTTGGGAGGTTTCACAGGGCTGGTGAAGCCTCCATTTTATTGTTTTCCAAGTTACTGATATACATTATAGTTGAAGGACTACTGCATTCATCAGCTATATCACCCTAAAACTATATACTAACTTCAAAAATGAGACCCAGCTGTACTATATTATAGTATAGAATTTCTCTCTGACCAAATAGAAAGACTTAATTGCAAAAATTTTATTCTAAGTTTTTTAAATGAACATTTCTTAAAGTTATACTTATTTCTTGGCATAGTATCAAACATGCTATAACGTATTAAAAAAGGCTCATACCAAATACTAACATGAAGATTTTACCTTACCAGATGATTCTCTAATATGTCATATGTCAAATAATAAACACATTAAAAATATCATTTGAAAAAGGAAGATGAGAATGCAATATGCACATCACATTTTTCTCCTGAAAACTAGCCAATTTTGAATAACAAACAAATGCTCTCCTTTTAAAAACATGCTATCACTATGACTAACCAAACAGGGAATATATGTAGTTTGTGATGAGCATTAGTTACTGGCAATGATGAATAACACTGCCATGAAATACAAGAGCTGTAAAGAATCTTGGGGAGGATGTTAATTTTTGTAGAGTTTTTCCAACTATGCTTCTGAAAACACATTATATATTTAAAAAACTGTATTAGAGAATTTTACAGCTCTATTTACTATCACATGTGCTTGCCGGGTTTTGTACCTAAGTGACATTTTTTTTGACACAAATGTTTTGACACTCATTATACACATTTACTTCCATACACCTCACACAAAATTCAAGTGTAAGCAGCATGATGAAGTCTGTTTTTAATGTGACAGGAAAAAAAAGGCTGCTCAAATGCAAAACATTAAAAATAAAAACCTTTCAAAGTCAGATTTACACTCTTAGATCATCTTCTAATATGGAAAGATAAAGTTTCATGGTGATAAACTAAATATGAGAAAAACATGTCTTTCTTAAAATTTCATTTATGCATTATTCCCAACTAAGTTTAATGTTTTTTATTACAAGAAAGTACTTTCAGTAAATCCTCAAATTGAGGGGAAGTAGAAAATGTATAAGTAATGACCAAATGGCACTTATATTCATGTATTAAGACCATGTTAAATTACTCGAAATTACAAGATGTTAAGATAAATATAAATCAATAAAAATTTCTAAATGTGTGACAGTCCTGTTATTCCATGAATGTTTCCCTTTGCATATACAATTTTCCATTACAATTAAAATCAGAGATAGGCACAGAGAAAAAAAAATTCAAGTTTTAGAGTCAAAAGAAATGGGTTTTAGTCCTGTACTGGAGTCTCAGCAATGCTGTGTGACTCTGTACAAGTCTCTTAAGTTTTCTTGAGTCTCAATTCCCTCATTTATAAGATATGGGGATAACATTATTTTCTCTGCCATGTAATATGGTGGTGGTGTGATCTCTCCATATAATGAAATTTTAAAATTTCAAACATACAACTACTATCTACTTAGGTATACATCACTATAAACCTATGCATTGTTCTATAGAGACAGAAATACCATAAAATAGGAGGTATAATAAATGCTTTAGGTAAAATTAATCGGGGCTGATGAGAGTGGGACCAGAACAAAGCACTGAGGCCAAATGATCTGGGAGGGGGCGCAAGGCAAATTCCACATAAAGCTGTTTAGCCAGTCCATCCTTGCTGGAGAGCTCAAGACGTTACTTTAACTGAGGTCTCAAACCGCTATTGGTAACTCTTAATATAATGAGCCCCTGTGCAAATATAATCAACACTAGTATAAGCAACATACATGATACATACCTCTGGAATGATGCGTAGCATTAATTTAGTTATCTTTTCAAAGTAAATCAAAATAAAGGCCTCTCCCTACATTCTTCGGTATAATTTGTTTAATTCATAAAATGTAAATTTAGTTTGCAAAACATATCAAACGTAAAACATAGTTAAAAAGTTAAAGATATAACTGTAGATCAGATGGCTATTTTCTGATGTTTCCGAATATGATCAATTAGAAGCAACTGTTGAATATCAGCTCTAACATATATATTTCAATATATATAAAATTTACTTTCGCGTAAACCTGTATTTATCATTTATCAGTATCATACACTGAAAAGACTTAAAAATACACACACATCTGTATCATTTAAGTAAACTTAGCTGTAGAGTAGAATTCTGTTTCTAACATTACCAGAAGGGATTAATTTTTAAAATACCATAATTATGAAGCAGATAAAAAAAGAAAAGTAAAGCAGCTCTTTAAAATTCATCTTAAGATAAAGATGCGTGTGTTTTTTGTTTTAAGAAATAGAAAAAATTGTAAGCGAATACCTTCGCTTTCCACCAACAGAATCACACGAAGCTAATAGGCTGGGTAGCCCAGCAGAAGAAACAAGGGCTTGGAGAGACCAAAAGAGGTTCAAATACAATCTCTACTACTTCCCAGCTTTACGAACATAGGCAAATTTACTTAATTCTGTTTTATTTTCATTGTCTGCAAAATGGGCATTAATAATACCTACATTTCCAAGTTGTTGTGAGGAATTTATAACGATGTATGCAGAGTATTTAGCATAGTGTCTGCTAGCTTACAGTTTGCATTCAATAAATGATAGCAGTTGTTACTGACAACAAAGTGATATGGTTTTCTTAGTAACAGACTGCTGCTCAGGTTAAAGAACTTATTACCAATCTCTTAAAAAAGCTTATTTTTCTTTTATAACATATATAGATTTCTTGCAATCATCTGTTAGTTCTTTCTAGCAGATGATTTCTTGCAATCATCTGCTAGTTCTTTAATCAATATTAGGTATCCTGATATCCAATGTTTTGATAGAAAAGATCTCAAACAAGAGGAGAGAACATATGGAATCATGATTTACCTGTTATAAAGTTTATCATAGTTTTCCTTTAAAAGTTCCCGTTCCTTTTCTAAATCATTAATTCTATCCTGCAGCTGAAATGAAAAGAAAATTACACATTAGGTGTATAAAACCACGTGGGGATTAAAAAAAACGTGAGGAGGCTAGCATGTCTTGATTTCTAAATTGCAGCTGTGAACTAGTCCACTTATATCGTCTGTACTTAATTTAGCATTGTTTTTCTTCCAAGTTGTTAAGTAAACATGAAATTAATATTTCTGTTTTAATTTAGTAGGAACGTATGCACTGCTTTATGGCAACATGTACCAAAATTCAATAAAGAACGTGTTAAAAGCTTGCTATTAAGTTTGGGGAAACATAATATTTTTTACTGTCTTCTGCGATGAATTCCATCATTATATTCATTTTGTGTTAATTTCCAGTTGGCCCCCCAAAATAAAAGGATTAACTTTTCTTTTGGTTCGTGGTTCAAACAACTTGTGTCAATCACTATTTACTCTGAAAACACAATTTCTCATGTTACTTGGAATTTACAAAGAGCCAGTAGTACATCTTTCAAATGAATGAACAAATAAAATCGTATACCTTGTTTTATCCCAATGAATAATATTTTCAGAAAAAACTCAGGGTAATAATTATATCTTGATAACTAAAATGTAGCTTTTTGTATTTATTTCTAGTATTTAACTTTCATTCACCAGTATATTTTGTTGTTACAACCTTTTCCCATGGATCAGAGTACTCTTAAAATTCATTCTCTTCTCAAAATTCTTTTGATGCTAGTGTGAGACACCGTAAAAGATTCTTCCAAGATGAGAACAGAATGTAGACATCTTATTTCATTTCCATTCTGTTTAAGGACAAGTTTAACAGACTGCAGAAAAAGACTGCGCTAGCTGGGAAACATGAGAAGCAACATGAATAGGAAGATGAGTTTTGAAACAACTTCCTAGAAAAAAAAAAATTCTCAAAATTGCTGATGTTGGAGGGCAGAACATCCTTCTCCTTAGAGACAGATCTATTCCTATAATTGTTCTGACATCTCAAATGACTAATAAGCTGTTAAGGCCGAGAAAGTTAAGTTCCTCAGGTAATCTGGCATTTGTTCGTTTAAAAATGTTATGGTTTGCTGTCTCCTCAAGGATCCTTAATCCTTTAGATAAATAGTGGATCTCAGCACATTTGTGAGTATTTTTAAGTACCGATTTGCCATGCACATAATATGTTGACTATATTTTGCTGTGCTCAAAGTGCCATGCATGTAGTTTAGGATTTTTAAGTCAATATAATATTTAAAATGTCTCTATTTTACTTTTTCAAAATAGTTATAGAGAAGTGTTAATGCAAAGGAATGGCTAAACTTTTTGGGAGCTTACCTCTTCTATTCTTCTTTCAGAAAATGTCATGGAACGTAACTGCTTCTCAAGAGTGCAGCATTTTAAACGCTGCTCTTTAAGCTGCATGTTTAGCTCATCTCCATTTGCCATCAAGGCATCATGGCTGATCCGGAGAGTTTTTTGCATCTAAAAAACAAAAGGAAAATCCTTTCAAAACTATTTTTGGATTCTGCTTTGAATGAATGATCACCATTCCATAAATGAGTTTACTCCTGAAGTCCATGTTATAGTGTTTATTCTTTATCTCACAATGTATATATGTTACTATATTAATGTGCCATTATACAGTGTATAATGTCTCCATAAAGGATACTCTTGGCCAAAGTGTATCATGAGGAAGAAAATATTTTAGCAGAGTCACACAATGTAGGCTGTTTTTGTCCTTTATTTTATTTCCTCCTAGTTTTCTGACTTGTTGATAGTGACCAGTGAGTAAATTAGTTTTAGCAAGTAATTATTTTTTCTTTTTGCTGTGGTTACAGTGGTTGGACATGCTGTCTAAAAATGCTGCTGCGTGGGTTAAAAATAAATGCTGACCATAGATATTCAAACTGAAAAGATCTGTCACCACACCATATAAATAGCCTTGGAAGGTTAGCTTCTAATTGTAATACAATTAAGAATTTCAATTCAGTAAAATAGTTACTGAAGTCTTCTTAATTTTCAAAATTGACCTATTTATGAATATGTTTTAAATTCAATTTTACACACTTACACTAAAGTCTTTTCATAGAGTCCATATGACCATAACATGTAATGCCTTATCTGCTAATTAAAATCATTAAGTTTCTATTGAAGTTCTTCAATTGTTTAAAAGAAACATGGCTATTGAGCTACTTGAGTCCAATTTTTGTTAATCTTGCTTATAATCACAGAACAGTATCTTTAACCAGCTTTCTCTGTGCTTCATATCTCGGTGAAGCTGTTGGCCTGAACCTCTCAAATCTCTACCCAAAAGAGGTACCTGTGCTATCAAAGACACTTGATATTCATGGTATTTAAACAAATACCTGGAGTCACTGTTAAATGGAAATCAAAACAGTCAAAGTGATAAAAGAATGCAAAATCACTTTTTAATTCCTTTCTTAATGCTGCCTTTTAGAGATGGCTTTCAGCTACATGTATTTTTAATCTCCCTCTTCCATCCATCTGCAGATAGTGTTATCAATCCCACTCTCTAATTAATTTCTCTTTCATACACCCGTCATATTTATATGGAAGGTAGTGTATTACTTGACATTAAGGAGGTACCTGCAGGATGGAAAACATGACCCAGAGTATGGTTGAAAAATATTTATCTAATTCAATAGTGAATTTAGGCTTCAGATGACCCGCTTTGCATCAATTTACTGCTTTCCTCGTTTCAGTACTTCAAAGAAAGTACTGCTTAATATGAATTCTGCTCATCTGGAATGTTTTGGAGTTCATTAATTCCAGAACCTATGTTAATTATGCAGTGCCATAAACAGGAGTCCTCTGATGGCACATTCCTGTGCGGCCATAGTCCTTGGTAAAACAACCATGGGGATAAGAGTCTCAAGTACCGTCAACCGAAAGGTTAGGATTTAAAATAAATACACTGACAGTTGACATGAGGGGTATTCAAATATTTTCTGATACTGGTAGTGACAAAACAAAACAAAACACCACATATCAAAAAAGATTTAACAAAACTTGATTATTAATCTATTCTTAACATGGATCTATCTTGGATATTTCAAAATGCTTAGAAATGAAGATATATGCAAATACATCTAAACCTTCAGTGTTATGTGCCCATATGATTCCAGATAAAAGGAGTTAAAAATAAATTTTCGTCACCTGAGATGCTTTATGATAAATGTGTTTATTATTTTAAGATGACACAGATATTTATAGAAAGTCCAAGCAGTTAGTTATTTCTTTAGTTATTAAGTTATAAATAGCTAACCATACAGGAAGTGAAATTATACACACTTGAGAATAAAAGGAGCAATCTTTAAAAACTACTTTTTAGTGTTACGACCATTCTACTTAAAAAAAAAAGTTGAACACTATTTTCGAACCTTTGTATCTATGTATCACCATAATAAAATAAATTATCACGGTACCTCTTGAAGCTGAATAAACTTTCCTTCCATTACTGAAAGAGCATTGCTTTTCTCCACTAGCTGCTTATGAAGCTTAATCATTTCTACGTTGTCCCGAATGTTTGACCTTCAATGACGTATTTAAGAAAAAGAGAGAGACAGAATAAAAGATGCAAGACAAAAGGAAAGAAATCTGTGGTGGGACTACAATTTTTCATTGAATGTTACACAGAAAAAAATTTACACACTTGCATATCAGTCACTGAGGTTTTTAGTTTATTATACACTTAGGATAGACTTATTATTTAAAACCAACCAGTAGTCATTCTTAACTTTGATAAATGCACAGACTCTCAGAGTTTGAAGGGAGCCCCAAATTTGATGACTTTTGTCACTTCTACAATGACTGATAATATGAATTTAATATCATTTTATAGTGTCCTGAAACTTGGTACAGAGGACATCAGTCTTTAGCACCGCCATTGTTCCACCACCAAACTTCAGACTTATTTGAAGGAGGACTATCATACTCTTTTTCACTAAATGAAAAATATGCCACACAGCCACTCATCTTCCCACCACTCCCTCGAAACAAATGGTATCATAAGATTACCATTTATTGGAGTTTCCTCCTGGAGTTCAGACTTTTCAAAATATTTCCAGAAAAAGTGACTTAGCATTTTATACTAATAATGCCCAAAGCTGGCATTTAAATATGTTGCAGATGTGCCTTTAGCTGTAAGAGATCATTTAACGTCCACAGGGTATATAGAAACTCTATATGCTGCAATACTAGTTTGTATTTTTCCTACTGAGATTAAAGCAAATGTACAATTTAACAGGAAGATCTTGTTAAAGGTTAATCATAGATCTAAATGAATACCTGTTTTCAAAAGGCATTTATTTTCCTGACAGAGAAAGGTTCCTTAATTTAATACGTTTTACATTCAAAAGTATTTTAAAAATTGTGAAGCTTGGTTTTAGACTTCATTTTCTAAGAAAAATAAACATAAAAATTTTAAGTTCAGAAAATTATTTCAGTATTTAAAGTAAGTAATTTTACTTCCAAAACTTATCTAGTATACACATATTGGAAAAATTGTCACAATGCCCTACTGGAACCAGAAAATGGACTACAAAGCTCACACATCTGTAAACCAGCTGAGGACCTGAAATACTTAATTTTCCTCTTTGATATTTGAAAGTTCATTGTATTTTGGCATCGAACAGTTAGTTGTCCTCACACAGAAGATAAACAAGTCCAAGAACCTGGATCTTGCCCAGGTACAGTCTTAACACAATGTTAAAATAATTATGTGTCTAAAACATGTTATCTAGTAGTACTGAGCACACATTCAACAGTACACTCACCAATATTCCCCTCAGTATTATTTTTACTCACTAAGAAAAAAAAAATAAGATGAAGGGAAAATATATTTTGAATAGATCGCAAGAAAATATTCATATTTTTTCATATTTATTAGTCAAAATAGAACTTACCTGTTTTCCCCAGAATTACTTGGTTTGACTGCTCAACAGTGAGTGACATTTATTGATACAAAAGGTTAGAATACTATTCAAGTAATTTCAAACCTCTTCTTACGGTTTCAGCTGTACCTGATAATTTTACTTGTTTTTAAGCATGTTAGTATTCTCAAAAGATATATACATGAGATATGTTTGAATAGTTACTATTACTTGATGACATTAACAAAAAATTAAGCCCAACAAGCCTTTCAGTCACATAGGGTCATAGAAACAGCAGGTTTTAATTTTTAATTTTCTTTGTAAGGCAAAGGCCAGTAAGTTGCAAAAACTTTCAGTGGTCTAATTGGTGGATGCTTTCTTGAGTATTTTCCTAAAGTCCTCGGAGTTTAAACTTTTCAGAATATTGACTTAGTATTTTATACTAATGATGCCCAAAGAGTGGGCACAGATACAACAGAAGTAGTATTTATAAAAGAGCAATAACAATGCGGTACTTTAAATAAAAAGTCAGTTCGCTAGAGAGTACACCTATTTTGGGATGACACAACACCTGCAAGTCTTTAACAATTATTTTAAAGTGTCAGTTTTAGGGCTTCTATACATAATAGTCATTATTATGATGGGATATTTTTGATGGCAACAATGCTGTTAAGCTGAAAGTGCAGAGTCAATGACATAAAGTACATAAAAGTTAAAAGCTACATTGTGATGAATGTGGCATGGTCTTCAGGAAGGTGTGCAATGAAAAATCATCTGAAACCTGCCAATCAACATTTTTACACAGATGAAATATGGTAAAACAACAAGGGTGTACGTGAGAGAGGAAAGAGGGAAGGAGCTGTCACAGAAAAGTGAGAAGGATGTTGGAGGCAAGAGGGAGCTAGAGTCATTGCTAAGTGGCCTGTCCTAGACCTCTCTGCATGTGAAGGAAGGCCTCAGGTTGGTTTCCTCTGAAGAAGAGACAGGGCTAATTTTATGAGCAATATTTTATGTGACCTCCACACAGTATTTTCCTGCCCTGTTCCATGCACTATGAAGGGAACATCAAATCTTCAGGATGATGACATTCGAACAGAAAGAACAATGCATAGTAAAAACATTCAGATGAACTCTGATGGTCATGTACCAATTCATACATGCTGCATTACACATGGTGAAATGATCTGCAAAGGGATATCAAGCATACTAATTAAGTGCTTTGTAAAAACAAATTTCTCATATTTTTCAACAAGGATTTTGAAAAACACTATAAAAAATTAAGTTGGAAAATGTGTTTTTTTTTCTTTTCCTTTTTTAACAGACATTATTTAGAATTATGCTCAAATCTTCTAAAACTATGAGAAGAGCTGTTGGCCCATCTCTAAGATTAAAAACAAACTGAAATAAATTAGATTTTATCTTGAAAAAAAGTAATCCAGCTCAAAAACCTATGTGCCAAGTTTCTCTCATATAATTTGAAACAGTCAAGCAATAAACTCTGAAAGAGGAATTTCTAATGGAAGCCTTGAAAACACTTGACTCCAGCTTTGCTACTGGGTGCCATAATAAATCCAGAAACTTAAAACCTCAGATATACTGAAGAAGGAAAAACTTTCAGTGGTGCTATGTAATGTATAGTCTAATATGAAAGCTTAAGAAGCCAAAATCTTTGCTCCAGTGAAAGTTTCTAATACTTCATTTCCCAGGCACACAATTCCTCCCTGCCGCAACCCCCATCAACATTTCATTCTTTGCTGCAGCAAGGATTATGAATGCTAAAAAAAGCTTCTTGATTTTTTTGAGGCAAAAAATGTTGTAATATAGTACTTTAACACCATTTAGAAGGGAAGGTTTTAGAATACAAAAGTTGTTAGGTAAGATATTTACGAGGTAGAACGAAGAGGTTCTTTTTGAGTAACAGTTTTAGGGTAACTAACTTTGGGGGATAAGGTTGAAAACAATCTTAGGATTAAAAAAAACTCTACGCTTTTTTTTTTTTTTGGGAACAGTGGCAGACTCTCTAAGTATATCGTTGAGAGAAGTGTAGGTCATTCATAGCTCTTATTAGGGATACACAGATAACAATAAGGTATCACTTATGAATAGAATTATATGAGGTTGCTAGTGAATTAAATGGAATAAGCTTCACTAAAATAGCCAAGTAAAGTCTATTTGAAAGGTAATGACTTTGCTCAAAACTGCTGCTTTAGTTCACAGATGAAAATAATGCTCCCTGATTTAAGATTGCATAAAGGAAAACGTTTGTATGTGTATGTTTATTTGCCTCTGGATTGTATCTTTCTTGTGGTGTTGGGTCAAAATGTAAATCAGAACTCAATATTTTCTTATTCTTAAACACGTGCAAGGAATGGAGGGGGACAGTTATGTAGAGCTTTCTACATGTACACAATCTCTCTACATGTACATAAACTCTTCTGAAAATGGAAGGAGCATTCCCAAGGACTGGCTGGGGACAGGAAGAACCCAAATCCTGGCTCATCTTCTTAAGGGGCCATTTTGAAGATCAAGTTTAATGGATTCTGACTAGTAATGGGAATTTGAGAATTATATTAAAAATATCAAAAAGCCCAATGAGAAATGTAGACTCACTGGCAATTAAGCTGTAAAAGCGAACTAAAGGTTTTATATTGTTTTTACTTTTGGATAGAATTATAGCAAATCGGTGCAATAATACAGGCTATTTCACAATTATCAGAAGCAATGATTAGCATGATACAGGTCTTGGATGAAAAAAAACAGATTTATTAAATTAATACACACTGCTTACTTAGGAGGCAAAATCTTTCAGAATACCAAGGTCTCTGGGGATAAAAGCATCTGGTTTTAAAAGGTAGGAACCACTTACTCATTTCAACCTCTTCATGTCACAGTTAAGGTAGCTAAATGAGGCTTAGAGAAGTAAAGAATCTGGCCAGAGTTCTTATGGGAGAGATCCAGGTCTAAAGAGAGAAATTCTTCCTACTCTTGTAAGTTGCTTCCTTTCTCTGAGATGTTCCTAAGTTTTAGCTTTCTCTCCACTCTCACATACACACTAACACACTAGTTACTATTAATTTTGATAATTTCTGTGGTTTAAATAAAGTGCTTGGGAAACATGCCAAGCAGCTATCACGAAAAAACTTAGGTAACATTAATAATAAAAAACTTGGGGATAAAAGACATAGTATTTGAGTGTGATAACTTTTCATTAGGCAAATTTTAAGGTATTCAAAACAACAGGAGGAACTTGTTGGATATATTTTTAAAAAATGACAGATTACCTCCCTGTATAATAGTAATGTCTGCATGGTTATCCCTCGCCCCAGTTACCTTTCTATCCAAGAGCCAGATGTGCCCTCTAAATTAGGGGACTGGGCAATCAGACAAATCCAAATTGAGGGGCATTCTGCAAACAACTATCATCAATGGGCTGGAAAAGACTGGAGAACCACTCTAGAATAAGGGAAACCTAAAAGTCATGACAATTAAATACAATACATGACACTTGACTGGATATGGGATTAAAACAAAGAAAAACAAAACAGGGCTTTCCTGGTGGTGCAGTGGTTGGGAATCTGCCTGCCAGTGCAGGGGACACAGGTTCGAGCACGTGTGGCGGAGCAACTAGGCCCGTGTGTCACAACTACTGAAGCCCGCGCACCTGGTGACCATGCTTCACAACGGGAGAGGCCACCGCGATGAGAGGCCCGCACACCGCAGAGAGGAGTGGCCCCCGCTTGTCGCAGCTAGAGAGAGCCTGTGTGCAGCAATGAAGACCCAATGTAGCCAAAAATAAATAAATTAATTAATTAATAAAAGAAAAAACAAAAATAGCAATTAAAAAAACAGCTATAAAGGCCCTTATTGGGACAATTGGGAAATTTTAATATGGACTGTGTATTTAGATGATACTACCGTTGCATTCATTGTGAAACGTCCTGAATGTGTGATAGCTGTACTGTGGTTATGTAGGAAGATGTCCTTGTTCCTAAAAGGTGCTTAGAAATGTAGAGAGGGTGACATGATATATGCACCTAGCTCTGAGAGAGAGAGAGAGGGAGAGAGGGGGAGGGAGGGGAATGGGCCTGTGCCTGAGTGGGCAGAATGCAGAACAGGCTGTGTCATTCACAAACATGCCAAGGGGTGAAAGGTATGTGTGTTCACACTACTATTCTTACAACTTTGCTGTAGGTTTGCCATTTTTCAAAATGAAAAGCTGGGGAAGAATTTTGAGTGCCAGGAAGTAATCTGCGTCTGTGCACAGCTGGAAAGATGGAGCCCCTAAAGCCAAGCTGCTTTGTATACTGTGCGGCTGCAAAAGGCCTCTGTGTTTTATGACTTGACAGTGTGCTGTCAACCAAAGGGAAGGGGGCAAGTCAGTGTCTGAAATATTTACGGGTTAAATTTCCTCCACTGGGACATTACGGCACTTACATGATTTCTAATTAAGAAGGTAAACACCCTAACATTTACTTAAAAAAACACTTAGTACAAACTAGTTACACATTTGGTAAGAGTATAAATATTTTTGGAGTTGAAAAAGTCAGTAAAAGGTAAAATCATCCTGATTTTAATGTTCATGTACATGTGTTCACTGGTTACTGCTTTGCAGTTAATTTAAGATGGCCTTTTTCATAAGCAGAAAATGTGCATTTTTATATTGTTTAAATTTTAATATGGATTTTTGTTCAAAACAACACAGACATTCAGGCTACTTGTAAATGATACAAGATTTTTTGCTAATGAGGCATTATGTAGAACATATGCAAAAATCACAACTCAGTCTTCCAAAATAGACCACAATAACAGGAAAAGACATGATTTTAATAAAAAAGAGCAGCACTGGGCTTTTACTTCAAAGCAATTAAGGGCTTTGGATAACCAAAAGTTTATGTCAAGCTGATGCCAAACCAAACTGGTCTATTAAACACATACTACGAAGAGTTTCTGTAATATTCTATGAAAAGGCTCTTTGCCATAAATATCAAGCACCGCACTCTGAAGATTACAACTACGTTAGGTTCATGTTTGAGAACAAGGAGTCCAACATTCAGATCAGACTTCTAGAATTTCAAATCTGAAATAATGTATCCATGAAAGAGAAGTTTAAATATGTTTTCCATTTTGTGATTTTTCTCTACAGTAAATTATACCAAGTTTTATATTCTCCCCAACATTTTTCAACAGTTTTCCATTAGTCTCAAAAAAATTTCTGTTACACATAAAATTTTGAGCTATGTGTAAACATATAAGAAAAAAAAAGACTTGAAGACCCTTATTTGAAGTCATTTCTTCAGTTTTCAACAACTGTATTTCAAGAAACAATGTTATTCACCATAGGTACCCTTCTTTCTAAGCAAATAACCAATAATTTTCAATTTTATAAAACTGTAAGGTAGGGTACAAATTGCTTTCATTATTTGGCCTCTGCAACAAAAGCTTCTTTAATAATACTTATTTTGTCTCTGCTTCTAATTCTTGATGTGACAAAAAATAGACTGCTATGGAGTGAATAACAAAATCCCCTAAGGTTAGCCTTAGTTTAGTTTTTAAGGTAAACTCTTCTACGTGTATATGCTGATGTCTTCTGCTGAAAATACCTTATACTAGAAAATATGCAGACCCATCTATGACTCTAGTTCTTCGGCTGTTCTAGTCCTAGGACTGAAGGACTTTTGGATTTCCCTTTCAATTAACACAACACTCTAGTTCTTAGATGATCATATTCCTTTGGAAGAAGGAACAGCCAACACAGGGTTGACCTTACTCTTTGGGAATTTAAGAAATATAACAGAGAAAGTAGTCTGATAACCTTGTACTCAGCTGTTGAGGAATGGGCTCCAAGCTTCGGCTTGGCCTAATGCAGAATTTTTATATTCAGATAGTATTTTATTTTTTTTTTTTTTTTTTTTTTTTTTTTTTTTTTTTTTTGGTACGTGGGCCTCTCACTGCTGTGGCCTCTCCCGTTGCGGAGCGCAGGCTCCGGACACGCAGGCTCAGCGGCCATGACCCACGGGCCCAGCCGCTCCGCGGCATGTGGGATCCTCCCAGACCGGGGCACGAACCCGTGTCCCCCGCAATGGCAAGCGGACTCTCAACCACTGCGCCACCAGGGAAGCCCAGATAGTATTTTAAATATGGCTGTTGGCAATTTATTAAGATCACCATATTCAGTTTTGGGGTCTTCAGCACTGTTCCTCACAAGGAACCATTTATTGGTTTTTCAAGAAGGCTAGGTCTATTCTTAGGGGGAACGTGGATAACTCCCAGGTATTTAAAATCCTGGTTCAAAGCCAGGGTTCAAATTACATTCCCTATTACAAATATAATTCTCAAAAATATTCATTTTTCTTTTGCCCTGCACTTAGAAGGGTGTATTAATGTCACTAAACATATAGAATTTCATTACAAAATTTAATTTTACACATAACTTTTTAGGAACACAAATTAGTAGAGATAATATTAACCTTTTAAATCTTTGAAATAAAAAGCTTTTCATATATTTTTGGCCCACTTTACTTTTTTAAAACAAGTCTTCTATTATGCATCTTAGCTTTTTCAAATATAACTATGTAAGGTTTGTTTGTGAAAGAAGAAGTAAACTCTGATTCTGAAATGAAAAAGTGGAAAATCATACTTGGTTTTTCTAAATGAGAACCTACTCACATGATATCACACTTGGTAAGGGAAAAACAAATAGAGGATCTAGGTCTGGTTTAAAAATATATTAAGAGAGGGCTTCCCTGGTGGCGCAGTGGTTGAGAGTCCGCCTGCCGATGCAGGGGACACGGGTTCGTGCCCCGGTCCGGGAAGATCCCGCATGCCGCGGAGCGGCTGGGCCCGTGAGCCATGGCCGCTGAGCCTGCGCGTCCGGAGCCTGTGCTCCGCAACGGGAGAGGCCACAGCAGTGAGAGGCCCGCGTAACACAAAAAAAAAAAAAAAAAAAAAAAAATTAAGAGAGAAATAGAAGAGACAAAAGATATAACAATTATATGCAATGTGTAGAGCTCATTTGGATTCCAATTCAAACAGCAGGAAGTCATCGTTACAGAAGTTTGAATATAAACTAGTTATTAGATGGTATGAAGGAACTGCTGTTAATTTTGTTAGGTGTGATAATGGCACGGTGATTACATTAAAAAAATTCCTTATCAGACAGCAATATATACTGAAGTATTTACAGGTGTGATGACATGATATTTGGCAGGGGCTAATTAATTAAAGAAAATGAAGGTGAAGGGATAGATGAAACAAGATTGGTTAGCATGTTGATAATTGTTAAAGTTGAGAGATGAGTACGTGAGATTTCAATATACTACTCTCTGTACCTTTGAGTATGCTTGCTCCAAACAAAAAGAAAAGGGCCATAAAGGAAGAAAATAATTCAAGGAAGAATATGGTAAAAAGATAAAATCTTGTTGGAAGCACAACGTGGAAGCACAAAATGAGAGAAGAGGTATTAGGAACCAACAAATGACAAAGGAGGACGGAAAAGGAAATACTATATATTATCAAACATCAAAAATAAAGAGACAGCAAGGAGACTACTGAAGGGCCCCACTGTCACCCATGACAATCAGCAGAATTCGATGCAAACTTTGAATATTAGGAGAGGTAACATCTTTATGGGATGAAAAAAATGGGTACTGTATTATGGAATTTACTACCTTTTAAGGTTGGGAAAAACACTTAAATAAGGTTGGGCTTATTCACAAGGTATGCCAACAGCTGAGTCCTTGTCACACATATTTTTTTGGTAGGTACAATCAAATGGTATCAGAACTTCCTACCCGCTTGGTAAATGAGCAGAGGAAACAAGATGAGGCAGAGTAGGTTAGGGAAAAATGCCCTTAGACTTGAGTTGTTGATAGCAGTTAGTAGGTCTAGAGCAGGCTTATATGAAGAATGTTAAGTAAAAACATGATTTTTAAATAGACTAGGCTTATCCTTCTATGGCAAATGATAAAGTATTTTAAACTAATTTTGACCTTATCAAAGTGATATTTCTGTTTTAACATACCTTTGATCTGTAGCCTGCTGTTCTCGAAGCTGAAGAAGAGATAACTCAATTTCATTTTCTTTTCTCCTCAACTGAGTTTTCAGGATCTCAGCCAAGTGCTCTAACTCTTCTATCTGGCCTCTCTGTGACTGAATAACATTTTCTCTGAAATAAAGAATCTTTACAAGAATTTGCAGCTTGAGGGAAAATCTGCAGTATATAAGAGCAGTACAAAGAGAGTGCTTCATAGTAAAGGGCAAGCAAAAGTTAAAAATTTTAGCTTAAATGTCCCGGCACATAGTGAAATAGTAGCAGATTAAATGTGATGATTTGGAAGTACATATGGAAGAATTCAAGGTATTGCTTTATATAAGATAATGTCCTAGGCAACGGACTGGACTGTGGTTCAATTCAATGCAGTGTTTATTGGTCACCTACTAAGTACTCTGTGATCTGGTCTTCTTCAGATAATTTATGTGTCTTTGTTCTTTCATATGCACACCTGCCTACACCACCCAAATTAACACTTCATAGAGAGAAGGCAAGAAGTTTGCAAAACATAACTTAGTGGTCTCTGCTTTATATTTTATCTCTACCATATCTCGCAGCATCCCAGTGTACCAAGCCTCAGGACTGGTCTGAACCCTTGCTTTTCCACTGACTAGCAGGAAACAAGGTTAGGTCTAGTCTTTTAGTTTTATTCTTTCACAGGCAATCATTACTGCAACTGGTATTTAAAATATTCAAAAGTAAAAGTTTAAGCCAATATTATTCTTAAGCAGCTATCTAAAGTATGATACTCTTTGTCTCCTGCTTTCTCTCCTCATTCAGAATTGTTACTTTTTGATGATCCAGGTGAAGGCCTTATCTTCATTTGTGTGACTTACAGACACCGAGATCACCATGAGGCTTTGATTAACTGGAAAAGTAAGCTAAACGTGGCAGAAGTAACTTTTTTGAAACCACAGTATGATGAAGAATGCGGTACCATAGAATCAGCATGAAACAAAATCTGAAATCCATATGTATTTGATAGCTCCAAACTTTTAAGCCACTCCCTCCAATTCTTTTTTCTTTTTTTAAACCACAGAAAGGCTAATTAATTCATGATCTAAAAACCCCTGAAAAACCAAAAAAACTACCTGTAATTCTTCTGAGAATGAAAATATTGCCTCTAAAGCTTATACTATTCTAAATGACTGGGCTTTATGCCATTCCACTGAGGGGGAAATTATAATAAAGAGGACTCTTCTCTAAATGCTTCCACTGAGGCAACTGGTTAAGTTTTTCATTTACCTCATTGTACTGGAAAGATGTTATATAATATCTGTTCTTACCTCACAGATCTAGCTGTATTTTAATGGAGCAAGTTATTTGTACACAAACCAATTTTGTTTAAAATAAGGGCAAGGGAGGGATCAAAAAAGACATGATCAATATACAGTGTTCTAAAATGATCACAAAAAGAATACATACAAATTTCTTATTTCTCCTCTGGCTTCTTCGAGTAAAATGTTGCCATGTTTTGTAGGCATGGGTTGCAGAGTTTCTGCTACATCTGTATCTTGGAATTTAATACCTAAAAATAAATTAATAAGATTATTAATTAGTGAAGTTATTTAGAAAAGAAGGACCCTTGACTTGCTATCGTAAGGAAATATGCAATACAATAAAGTCTCTTAAGTACTGAGAGATATGTGCTCCATGGTACAGAGAATCAGACATACATTGCCAAAGGAACTGTTAGATCTCAGCCACCAGTTGGCATTAAATAAAACACAGCAACAAGTATTGCTCATTTAACAAATTCTACTATGGAAACCAAATTACCCAGAAATAGTTTTATTCAACTTAGATTTAGAACTTCCAAAGTAAATGCTGAAAGAACCAAAATTTTAACAGGTCTTTACAATATAAACTGAGGTATGAAGGAAAAAGTTTTCAAAACCGTGATTTTTTTTGAGTATTTTTGATAAAGGTTTTTTGATTTTTAAATTACTCATTCATACCCCTTGACCTTACATTTTGAACCTTATCTTCATTTGTGTGATTCACAGATACTGTGAGCGTTAAATCAAAATGTTTCCTGTACTTTCATTTATTCTACCTCAATAAGAAAATCCATATTTAAACAAACGTAATTTGAGACGAGATCATCAATAGGATTCCTTTAAATGAAACATTTTGCTGCTGCACTTAAATATAATTTTTCTTATAAAAATAATTACAATTTTTGTAATTTACAATAATTTTGTAAATATTGTAGATTACAATAATTTTTACAAGCCTGGCCCCATTGTTAAAAAGGAGACATTCTTTTAATTATAGGAGTTACTTTACACTTATAGAATAATTAGGCTATTAGTTTTAGGTAAATGAAGTATGACAAATAATTTAGATTTTTAAAATGGAGAATAGTTCCAGACATAAAGGTACAGAAAAAACTCATTCTCCTTATAAAAGTTTACTTTTTAAAAATGAGAATTTTAATTAGGAAAAATGGAACTATCATTTGCTATTTCCAAAACTTTCAACATTTATTGCTGTAATCCAGAGTAAAGAATGGAAGAGGCCCTGCCTAAAACATTACAATAGTTTACTGTGTTAAAATTTGCCAATTATATTATTTTGGCAGTAATACTAATTCTTAAGCTTTTCCTACATAAATCAAGGAAAAACTAAACATTACTACTAGAAGTTAAAAAAAAAACCCACTTATACTCAAAACATATCTTAAAACTTACAGTCTCATGGTGATTTTCCAATGGCTATATTTAAAACGTATACACTTTATAATCTTTCTACTGGTTCTTCACGATAAGAATTGTTTTTACACTACACTGATCACACCTTAAGCCAGTACTTTCTATCCTTTATCCTGACAAGGTACAAATAGGAAACGATAATATTTGTACAGCAGCTTTGGGGGGTAAGACTGCTTGTGGACCAAGAGGGTCAGGGTTCTTGCCCAGCCCCTCAGGCTGTGGTATTTCTGACAACTCTGGTCTAAGTCCCAGCCTCAAAGGCGGTCTTGAAGAGTCTATTAAGGCTACTAAGGTAGCGATCTTGATAATGATGCCTCAGGTTTACACAGAAAGAAGTTAGGAAAGTATTCATTACTATTTAATCCTTTGTGCAACTTCTATGTCCTAGATTCTGTACCAAACAGTGAAAAAGTTCTGAATTACTAACAGTGTAAATACAAGGAGAAATTAATCTATGTAAGTAACATTTTAAAGGCCCTTCTATTCTGTGGCTCTTCTACAAGGAGAAACTTCCATCAAACTCTTCTATTTAAACAACAATTCATAGTACTAGATTAGCTCGCCATGTTAATCTAATATTTGGGCATCGTTTTTATTTAACATAAAAGACCTTGCAGACCACAGGGATCACCTTGCCCAACCGTAGTCACAGATGACAAAACTAAGGTTCAGAGAGGATAAATGACTATTTAAAGGTAAAATATATTGTTGTGGACCTCCCATCTCCTGACCTTTCTTCTAACCTGGTGTTATCATTCCATTTTACAGATGCGGAAAATGAGGCTCTGGGAAGTCAAGTGCTCTCTTCCACATAAAAAGTTAATTAGCAGCAGAATGTATTTTTGATTTATAATTCATTATGATTACTTTGGTTATATTCAAAGTCTACTGCTAATCTCACATAGCTAGGAGTAGCCAAGCTCTTTTATCCTGGAGCTGCCTCCTGCCTACTATGGAGGCCTTACTGACTTCAAAGGAACTCTGTCTAGGGAATATATAGTGTTAACATTTTGGCTCGGAGAGAAAAATAGAACAAATTTTTCTCTTTTTCTGTTCAGATGGTGTTTTTTGTTCCCTCAATGAATTGAAAGTTTTACATGATTTTTTTATTTCCCTAAAAATGTTTGGTCTTTAAGTGGAGCACGTTCCAAACAAAGATGAACTAGAACTAAAATTCGATTTCCTTCCCTAGTAGTTGAAATGAAAAAAGTATTCCTTAAAATATTTATTGACTTTTTGCTTCATTATAAATAAAGTTTGTCTGTGGGTGGAGGGAATGGGGAATTTTCATTAGAAATACTTAGGTTCTGTCTACAGTATTGAGTCTTCTATATTCAATTGAATTGCTCTGTAAGCTGGGTAGGTTTTAGGTGATTCATTTTCAAGATGAGAAGAGTGATTGACCAATGATCATTTTTTGAAGATGGAAGAGACCTTTATGGTCGCTTGCTTAAATCCTTTTATTTTATGTGTAAAGAAAACTCAACTTCAGAATGATTAGAAGACTTGTCCAAGGTCACCAGACAATAAGCAGAGGAGCAAGAACCCAACTTTTTAAACCCCTAGTTATGTGCACACTCCACTGTCAAGCTGCCTCCACACAATGAGGAAGATTTAAACAATTCTGTAAAATTTATAGAAGGCCTTTGGATGAAGAACCTAAGTGTGATCCTTCAGAACAACAGTGTGACCATATGAGCAAATTAGTGGTTTCTCTATTTGCCTGAGTCAATGTGATTTCCATCCATAATATAAAAAACCAACTCAAACTAAACTAAACCCGTAATTGATGTAGTTTCATACATGCTTCTTTTATTAGTTAGGAGGAATAGTTTTACTAGACAAATGTAAATGTTTTATTAGACAAATTTGAGCATGATCTAGTGATTCTTATATAAAATGATCTTCATGTTAATGTGATTTTATCAAAAAGTCAAAAAATGATTTCTCTCTTTCTAAAGACACTCAAAAACATGAATAGTACAGAAATAAAACTCTGTGTGTATGTACGTATGTGTGTGTAAAACAAGTTATTAACTTAAATTTAGGATTTAATGTAAACTTTATTTTACCTTTCCTGGGGCATTCCTGTAAGCCTGCATTTTCATTCGCTTTTCTACGCCCAGTGTTAACACGAGATTGGACATAACTGTATGGAGTTTGCCTGTGACCCTGGATCTGAAGTTGCTGTTTGGTTGAAATTAGTCTGTTTTTGAGGACTTCATTTTGTCTTTCAAGCTCATGAACTTTCTCTTGCAGCCGCTCAATCATTTCTTCCATTTCCACATCTCTTCCCAGCCGCTTGGGGCCGCCACCAACCCATTCATATCTTTTCTTGTCATTAACTAGCCGTATTAACTTGGTGGCCATTCTAGGGAAATAATAAAAAGATGAAAAGGAATGTGAGAAGTCAGCATAAAATGCATTCTGTTGAAAGGAACAT
The DNA here is from genome assembly GCF_951394435.1 of Stenella coeruleoalba. Taxonomy (NCBI): domain Eukaryota; kingdom Metazoa; phylum Chordata; class Mammalia; order Artiodactyla; family Delphinidae; genus Stenella; species Stenella coeruleoalba. The sequence continues at coordinate 30,747,366 of NC_137166.1, read as the reverse complement.
AATCACTGTGAAGACTTCAGTGCAGAACCTGAATAATAAATTTCAGGTTTTGATGTAACTATTACTGCCTGTGAAGAATCCTTTGATGATAATTGAAACCACTGGGCAACAATCTGCTTTATAGCACTGACAAATAACAGTTTCCTAAGGCTTATCATTTAAGGTTAGTAAAGAGAGGACACATATTTACTCCATATGTTCCTCAAATGCAATTTTTAACGCATGACCTTATGTAGGAATGCTGTATGCACTTAAATGTAGCTACAGATTGTGGATATGGTGGGTTATATCTGCAAGCCACAGTAAGTTAAAACTTTGCAAAATTGTATTAAGACTATGCAGCATTTAGGTGATGTATTGTTTTCAGTTTCTCTAGGATTAAGACATATTACAAATATAAAAATGTTAAAATGCATAGATACATACATATTAAAAGCCCAATGAAAAATTCAAAAGAAACCCAAATGCACCATTAAATGTTGCTTAGTGCTCAAGAAACATGCCTGTTTAATGGTAGAACTTAATTAGGTACAGAAAGTATTATTTCAATGGTACTTTTAAATTTAGACATACATTGTGCTTTTGACATCTCAGGAGTTTATACCTTTGATTCTTTTAAGTTTTGATAAAAACTGGTTAGACAGAACAAAAGACAGAAAGGGCACATGGGGGTGATGTAATATACACGTACGGAAAACATGCTTGACAGTGAATGGAAAAATCTTGGCAGTACAAGAAAGAAAAGGTGGCTTTGATGAGAGACACAAGTTCAAGACTTTACAAAATTGGTCGCACATCTTCAATAGCTGATTCTAGTTTATAGTGAATCTATTTTTATAAAGACCCAGACAGGAGATTGAAAATAAAAACACACTTCATTTTTCTTTAAACGGGGGTTTGCTTTATTTTAGCATGGTTATGGACAGAAGCTTTTACTTAGGAGAACAAAAGTGAAATAAAAAAAACCCTTAATAGCTTTGGGATGTCACAGAACAACCTTTTTTTGCCCTAAGCAGAGTCCTCAGTAAAAGCAGTAGTAATACATGTCTATCTACACTTCTGGCTACTCGGCCTACAGCATGCAGCATCAGGGGAAAGCTATGCATAACATAATCAGTTAAGATTGTTTTCTTTTTCCCTTGAGGCACATCCATTAAACATGCTTTATAAAGGATATAGGATAATAAAAACCAAGATCCAAGAGTACCACAAACACCCTAGTAAAGTAATCAATGGATTAGTTCCTTTTCCACCTAATCCAGAGAAGGATATATCATTGAGGAATCTGGGCAGGTATCGTAGCCCAACAGAGCCACACACTCTACCTAGCCCTTTAGGACTCTGAGCCTCACCAAACGGCTTATCCATAGAAAGATGGGAGCCATTTAAATAAGATGTCAACCTAAATATCTGAATCTTCTTTTACACAAAGACTTTCACACGGATAGAGATTACATTCAAAAGAAAGACACAGATTTAAGCAAAGATCAATAAAACTAAAAGCTGGTTCTTTGAGAAGATAAACAAAATTGATAAACCATTAGCCAGACTCATCGAGAAAAAAAGGGAGAAGACTCAAATCAATAGAATTAGAAATGAAAAAGGAGAAGTAACAACTGACACTGCAGAAATACAAAGCATCATGAGAGATTACTACAAGTAATTATATGCCAATAAAATGGACAACCTGGAAGAAATGGACAAATTCTCAGAAAAGCATAACCTTCTGAGACTGAACCAGGAAGAAATAGAGAATATAAACAGACAAATCACAAGCATTGAAATTGAGACTGTGATTAAAAATCTTCCAACAAACAAAAGCCCAGGACGAGATGGCTTCATAGGCAAATTCTATCAAACATTTAGAGAAGAGCTAACACCTATCCTCAACTCTTCCAAAATATAGCAGAGGAAGGAACACTCCCAAACTCATTCTACAAGGCCAGCTCCACCCTGATACCAAAACCAGACAAAGATGTCACAAAGAAAGAAAACTATAGGCCAATATCACTGATGAACACAGATGCAAAAATCCTCAACAAAATACTAGCAAACAGAATCCAACAGCACATTAAAAGGATCATACACCATGATCAAGTGGGGTTTATCCCAGGAATGCAAGGAGTCTTCAATATACACAAATCAATCAATGTGATACACCATATTAGCAAACTGAAGGATAAAAACCATATGATCATCTCAATAGATGCAGAAAAAGCTTTTGACAAAACTCAACACCCATTTATGATAAAAACCCTCCAGAAGGCAGGCAGAGAGGGAACTTACCTCAACATAATAAAGGCCATATATGACAAACCCACTACCTACATCATCCTCAATGGTGAAAAACTGAAACCATTTCCTCTAAGACCAGGAACAAGATGAGGTTGTCCACTATCACCACTCTTACTCAAGAAGTTTTGGAAGTTTTAGCCACAGCAATCAGAGAAGAAAAAGAAAGAAAAGGAATCCAAATCGGAAAAGAAGAATTAAACTGTCACTGTTTGCAGATGACATGATACTATACATAGAGAATCCTAAAGATGCCACTAGAAAACTACTAGAGCTAATCAATGAATCTGGTAAAGTAGCAGTATACAAAATTAACGCACAGAAATCTCTTGTATTCCTATACACTAATGATGAAAAATCTGAAAGAGAAATTAAGGAGACACCACCATTACCGTTGCAACAAAAAGAACAAAATACCTAGGAATAAACCTACCTAAGGAGACAAAAGACCTGTATGCAGAAAACTATAAGACACTGACGAAAGAAATTAAAGATGATACAAACAGATGGAGAGATATACCATGTCCTTGGATTGGAAGAATCAACATTGTGAAAATGACTCTACTACCCAAAGCAATATACAGATTCAATGCAATCCCTATCAAATTACCAATGGCATTCTTCACAGAACTAGAACAAAAAACTTCACAATTTATATGGAAACACAAGAGATCCCGAATAGCCAAAGCAATCTTGAGAAAGAAAAATGGAGGAGGAATCAGGCTCCTGGACTTCAGACTATACTACAAAGCTACAGTAATCAAGACAGTATGGTACTGGCACAAAAACAGAAATATAGATCAATGGAACAGGATAGAAAGCCCAGAGATAAACCCACGCACATATGGTCACCTTATTTTTGATGAAGGAGGCAAGAATATACAATGGAGAAAAGACAACCTCTTCTATAAATGGTGCTGGGAAAACTGGACAGCTACATGTAAAAGAATGAAATTAGAACACTCCCTAACACCATACACAAAAATAAACTCAAAATGGATTAAAGACCTAAATGTAAGGCCAGATACTATAAAACTCTTAGAGGAAAACATAGGAAGGACACTCTATGACATAAATCACAGCAAGATCCTTTTTGACCCATCTCCTAGAGAAATGGAAATAAAAACAAAAATAAATGAATGGGATCTAATGAAACTTAAAAACTTTTGCACAGCAAAGGAAAACATAAAAAAGATGAAAAGACAATCCTCAGAATGGGAGAAAATATTTGCAAATGAAGCAACTGACAAAGGATTAATCTCCAAAATTTATAAGCAGCTCATGCAGCTCAACATCAAAAAAACAAACAGCCCAATCCAAAAATGGGCAGAAGACCTAAACAGACATTTCTCCAAAGAAGATATACAGATTGCCAAGAAACACATGAAAGGATGCTCAACATCAATAATCGTTAAGAGAAATGCAAATCAAAACTACAATGAGGTATCACCTCACACCAGTCAGAATGGCCATCATCAAAAAATCTACAAACAATAAATGCTGGAGAGGGTGTGGAGAAAAAGGAACCCTCTTGCACTGTTGGTGGGAATGTAAATTGATACAGCCACTGTGGAGAACAGCATGGAGGTTCCTTAAAAAACTAAAAATAGAACTACCATACGATCCAGCAATCCCACTATGGGCATATACCCTGAGAAAACCATAATTCAAAAAGAGTCATGTACCAGAATGTTCATTGCAGCTCTACTTACAATAGCCAGGACATGGAAGCAACCTAAGTGTCCATCGACAGATGAATGGATGAAGAAGATGTGGCACATATATACAATGGAATATTACTCAGCCATAAAAAGAAATGAAATTGAGTTGTTTGTAATGCGGTGGATGCACCTAGAGTCTGTCATACAGAGTGAAGTAAGACAGAAAGGGAAAAACAAATGCCATATGCTAACACATATATATGGAATCTAAAACCAAAAAATGGTTTTGAAGTACCTAGGGGCAGAACAGGAATAAAGACGCAGACGTAGAGAATGGACTTGAGGACATGGGGAGGGGGAAGTGTATGGTGGGATGAAGTGAGAGAGTGGCATGGACATATATACACTACCAAATGTAAAATAGATAGCTAGTGGGAAGCAGCCACATAGCACAGGGAGATCAGCTCGGTGCTTTGTGACCACCTAGAGGGGTGGGATAGGGAGGGTGGGAGGGAGACGCAAGAGAGAGGAGATATGGGGATATACGTATATGTATAGGTGATTCACTTTTTTATACAGCAGAAACTAACACACCATTGTAAAGCAATTATACTTCAATAAAAATGTTAAAAAAAAGTTTGAAGCAAAAAAATAAGATTTAATATGAAAAAGCAGTCATCATCTAGAGAAAAACAAACCACTCCAATTTTTAAGGGAAGAAGAGCACATCCATAGAGAGGCTTAAAATTCCTTCAAAGGTATGCAAGTAAACTTTGCCAAGAAAGGTAAGATTGCATCTTTTTGTCCAGTAATAGCAATAATTTTCATTTGATTATTTTATATTAATGAAATAAGTGATCGGGTAAAGTTTGAGTACTTCCTTAGAAAGGTGGTTTAGCAAATCTACATTCATACTAAAGTAAGTGATTCTAATTATATCTTAAGGATAAATTTAAAGGTAGCTTATCCATGTATCTAGGTAATGTCAGTGGTGTGAAACTGAGAAGGAAATTAGAGCTTTGGGTCATAGTGGTCATTGGATCACTACCCTCAGGGCTGAGTAAAATAAAATTCCTGGAGGTTAAATGGCTTGAACATACCATAGGCGAGTGGCAGAGAGACAAAGAACACATGCACATCACTTGACTCCTAGCCCAGTCCTTTTTCCATTAAACTACATAGCTCATTATTAAGTTGTTTTCTATTTTCTGGCTAGGACAAATTACTAATGAGGTCAAGGCTGTGAATTTAATTCTTTTACTGACCAATTAGGTTAACAAAGGAAAAAAACTGTTCAGCGGTCACAGACTAAATGCCTCATTCAGACAGGGTGACGGCTGTGTTAGTGGTCAGAAAAAGAAACAGGCAAGTGAGTCTTGAAAAAAGCCATCATCACGACTCAAAAACCAACTCAAAGTAAAAGCTCTGCACAAAGCAGGTCAGTGGGTCATTAAAACAAAGTCCACAGAATAGAAACTGACTAGAATCACTCCTTTAGAGGCTAAGTCCCAGGCGGAAGAAAAACCCCCTATCTTCTTTGTTCAATCGTTGTCTCACCTTTCCATTGAACCTAGAACATGAATGTGAATACAGATCTGTTCATGCTCACAAATGAGAATGAACTTTTAATGCCACACATGCGGAAGACAGTCACTGTTCCTGAACAAGAAAGAATGAAAGCTATCTACTCTTAAGAAATAATCCCTGCAGAAATTTTTTGCATACAAAAGTGACCCTGTTTCCTCAGAAACAATCGATTCTTTGAAATAAATACAGATTCTAGATTAATCCAAGCAAAGTAAAATATGTTCCAGATAGTGATGTTCTCATTAGTAAACCCCAAATCTTAAAGGAACATGCACCCTAACAAGTTAGAGTAGCTAATTACTTTTTAAAACTTTCATTTTAAAATCAAGACGTTTAGAAAACAGATGTTTTGGCCATTTGCTTATTAAACTATAAATATTAAAGCAAAAGTTATTTAGAGATATGATACACTCATGGCACTCATAGCTATTAGCTCTTTCTTTCAAATGGCAACTTCAGACATAATAAACACTCATAATCTTCTTGGTTTATTATCCTAGTTTGTAAGATTTTCCATTTTTAAAAACTGTACTGATTTATAACCTTCCTTGCTCCAAAAAGGATTCAAGGTGGGGTTTTCAATTAAGTTTATAGAAAAGCATATCCTCCAAACTTTACAGAGTCAGGAAAAAAAGCTAAAAGCTTTTTATCATAACCTTTTAATTTTATCCTCTTGCTTGCGGGCATGCTGTTTAAGTAAAATGTTCTCATCGTGCAAACGCAAAAATCTGTCTTCCAGTTCCTCACGACTGATACGTGACACTGCCTGGCGAGACTTCATTGTCCGTGTTGTTGAAGTTTCTGCAAAAATGCCAAGGTAATTAATAGGAGGATTACTTAAAATAGCCTCTAAACACAATAACTGTTGATATTAACGTAATCTCTGATGCACTCATCTCAGGTTTTTTTGTGACCTACAATTAAGACTGCTTTAGAAAATGTTATAGCATTGTTCACGCCACTGATAGGAGGTAAGAACAAAAATCTTTGCTGTTAATACTTTATATGCAATATTAAGGATTTGAGCAACAATCATTTCCACTCAAAAAATGTATTCAAATAACAATGTAAGACGGAACTTACATCAAATAAGAATGAAAGATGCAACTCTGATTCAATAAAGACTTTTCAATTTATATGCTGAATGTTGAAAAAACTAAATAAAAAGTCGGTATCTGTAAGTATTTTTTTCAAAGGTAAGAGTTATAACAATAACAATATGATTAAGATATTTTTCTGAGTTATGGTTTATAGAAAATAAACAATAAAATCTGTAAGACCAAGCAAACAAAAACATTTACAAATCATTTATAAGCTATCATATATTTTAAAAGAACTTTTACACCTTTTAGCAGGTGTGTATATATTTTTTTACATATGCTTAAATTTGCTATTTTCCTGTGAAGATGGTCAATTTTCAACAGTCCTCCAAAAGAAACAAGGAACAAATGGACAAAGATTAAAGCCCTATGAGGCAGTTACTGAGGGCAAGACTTGAACTTAGGGTATCAAATACTAAAAAATAGCCTTGTACACTTAAAATTATTTGTATTTTAATCCCTGATACTCCATCAAAGATCTAAAGCAAAGCTTATAGGGCTTCCCTGGTGGTGCAGTGGTTGAGAGTCCGCCTGCCGACGCAGGGGACATGGGTTCGTGCCCCGGTCCGGGAATATCCCACACGCCGCGGAGCGGCTGGGCCCGTGAGCCATGGCCGCTGAGCCTGCGCGTCCAGAGCCTGTGCTCCGCAACGGGAGAGGCCACAACAGTGAGAGGCCCGCATACCGCAAAAAAAAAGCTTATACATTCTTTTTACTTTTTAAAATTTTTCTTGTTTTTTATTTTTTACTTTTTTTTTAACATCTTTATTGGAGTACAATTGCTTTACAATGTTGTGTTAGTTTCTGCTGTATAACAAAGTGAATCAGCTTTACGTAATACATATATCCCCACATCCCCCATTCTTTTTACGTTTAACAATAAAAGCTGTATAGTCAAATTTATCTTTTTCAATGAACCATATTTTGACCACCTTTCTGTGGTAGTTCAAGGTGGCTACTTGCAGTGTTTTGATTAACAAGTGTATGAAGAAGCCTTACTGGAATATATTTTACATCACAGCCTTCTCAATGACAAATGTTATGGAATGACAGAATGGCTGACACACCATACACACAAACAAAAACACAGCTCTACACTCTATATTGTTCCTTAAAGCAGTCCTTTTCTTTCTCAGTTTGAAAGTGCTTTTTAGCTCTATAGCAACCACTAAGTGATAAAAGGACAAAGAAAACCTCTAACGTGTATTAATTTGATAAAACAAAGTCAATATCACTTGGCTAACAAACCATTTTGAGATATTCTACTTGAAAGGCAAAAATGTTTAAATATGGCATTTCCTCTCATATAAAATTTAAGCTGAAAGAAACATTTTAATGGCGAATGTGATATAAACCAGGCAATTTGGTTTGGAGGCTTGGTACTCTCTGTGTCGTTTCTACTGATGTGTGGAATTTTAAGAAGATGATTTATAACAATTCTTTATCAGAACAGAGGGGGATTTTACATTTTCTATGAGCTGTTGATAATTGATGCATGCAGTAAAATACCATATGTTGTTCTAAATTCTCCATCTTCTTGTTTAGTCCAGTCAAGACTATATAGTTACTTAAATGGCTTTGTTTGTACGAATATCAGAAATACTTTAAATTAAAAGTAAAGAAGTTACTGATCAAAGTTCATAATGGTAATAAATAACAGCTGCCTGTACCTTGTAACCCTCCCATTCCAAAGAGATTTAGACCTGTATCTTTCACAGGCAGGTCTCCTGCAGTCTCATCAGTTGGACCAGACATTGTGTATCTGTGGAGAAAAGAAAATTCAAATAAAATCTTTCCAAGTTGTAACATCAACTATGCAATGGAATGAACCAAATAAAATGAATAAGGCACTAGAACTTTTAATGGACATCTTATTGCCCACATGTGCTGCTTGAAGAAGATGAAAGCTTCTATTTAAAAGTAATACTACACTCGGGCTTCCCTGGTGGCGCAGTGGGTTGAGCGTCCGGCTGCCGATGCAGGGGACACGGGTTCGTGCCCCAGTCTGGGAAGATCCCACATGCCGCGGAGCGGCTGGGCCCGTGAGCCATGGCTGCTGAGCCTGTGCATCCGGAGCCTGTGCTCCGCAACGGGAGAGGCCACAACAGTGAGAGGCCCACGTACCACCAAAAAAAAAAAAAAAAAAAAAAGTAATACTACATTCAATCATGAGCCAGTGGTCCTTTCAACAGTATATTTCCTATCGTTTGCTTAGGAAATGAGGTAAGATTATCATTCTTCCTTTTCTCTTCTTCTTTTTCCTCTATCTGAAACAAAAACAAACTCCCCCAAATTTAAGAAATACCTCCTCTCCATCCTCTATCCCCTTCTCTGCTCCCCAAAGAAAGAAGGTATTTGGAAAAAACTCAAGTCAGGAACTTGATTCAAATGGTTGTTTCTCTTACTTACTGGCTGGTCAAGTCACCTAATCTTGCTGAGTTTCAGTTCCTTAATTAAAAAAAAGAAAAAAACAATTCCTATCTCACAGAGTTATTTTAAAGGTAAGTGAGATGGTAAATTAAAGGCATATAGCACATTTGCCTGGGATGTTCATATCACTTGAATATTAATCTTCAGCTTGATGCATAAAGGAGTGGGTAGTTCCAAGTTTTGTGA